>NW_027507785.1:191009338-191609338 GCF_037356315.1 Lithobates pipiens | reverse complement strand
GACAGGCACTCGAGTACTCTGATGGGCTGTGACAGGTACTCGGGTACTCTGATGGGCTGTGACAGGTACTCGGGTACTCTGATGGGCTGTGACAGGTACTCAGGTACTCGGATGGACTGTGACGGGTACTCTGATGGGATACTCGGGTACTCTTATGGACTGTGACAGGTGCTCGGGTACTCAGATGGACTGTGACGGGTACTCTGATGGGCTGTGACAGGTACTCGGGTGGACTGTGATGGGTACTCTGATGGGCTGTGACAGGTACTCAGGTACTCTGATGGACTGTGACAGGTATTCTGGTACTCCGATGGGCTGTGACAGGTAATCGGGTACTCTGATGGACTGTGACAGGTACTCTAATGGACTGTGAGTGACAGGTACTATGATGGGTGGTGACAGGTCCTCTTTATTGGGGGGGCAATCAGTGTGTGTTGGTGTACACTGTAAGCGGTAACGAGATGTTACCGCAATCTCCTTTTCACACGTGATTGGTGTGTGAGGAGGAGAACCCAGTAACATCTCGCTACAGCGGTTTGTGCTCGCGCGCACTCGCCGAGCACAGTGGGGGTGTAACCATCTGTGGTTGGCCGTGACTTCATCACGACCGATCACGTGGTAAACAGCCATACCCAATGGCTGTTCACCCCCCTCGGTGGCGAGCGGTGTCTCCGTGACATGCCGCCACCAAAGGAACAGGAATGTGCATGCACGATCGTGCGCATTCCCTGTTTAAACGGGAGGACGTCATATGACGCCCTCTCGCCACAATAGATGTACCGCCTGGCCGTCATTTTACGGCCGGCGGTCAGCAACTGGTTAAAATTAGCACTTTTGATTTTGAATGTTTGAGTCCCATAGAATTTAATGGGGTTCTAAAGTTCATACAAATTTTCGGTCCGTTTGCAGGTTCTGTGAACCGAACCGGGGGGTGTTCGGCTTATCCCTAATTACAAGGAATGTAAACATACCTTGTAATAGAAAAAAGCATGACAGGACCTCTTAAATATGAGATCTGGGGTCAAAATGACCTCAGATCTCATATCTCATATTTACACTAAAATGTAATAAAAAATAAAATAAAAATTGATGCTGCAGGCATTATTCAGATATCCCCACTCAAAGCTCAAGATGTCATATGATGTACTGCAGGTGGGAAGTGGTCACTGCCTATGAGGGAACTGATGCATTACCAAAATCTTAGCCAAAATGTATGTGTTGGCATTAACAAGAAATTCCTGCTGATATGAGTCACATCAAGTGGTGTCTTTACTTAATTATAAAAAATAAATAAATATTAAGGCTTCTTTCATTGATGCCAGCAGATTGTGGAGGTCAAAGTCCTCATTAAAGGTATATAGCAGGAGTTTGCTAAGTAAAATTAATTAGTGATACTATTTCAGAACATGGTACTTTTCTATTCTAATTTAGGGAGATACTGTATCATTGAAAAAGAAATTAGGGAAAGGTGGTCAACAAGTTCCTCAGTTGAATATTGCACCTTCGATGTATATAAGCCCTTGTACACACGGGCGGAGATTCCGATGGAATGTGTCCTATGGGACTGTTTTTTTCGGATATTCCGACTGTGTGTGTGGTCTCCATCGGACTGTTTCCGTCGGAATATCCGACAGACCAACTTTTCCAACTTGCCGGTAAAATTTTCCAACAAAATGCTCCGATCGGACATACTCCGATCATGTATAACCGGCGGACAAAGTGCCACGCATGCTCAGATAAAATTCCTAGACCAAAGCTATTGGCTACTAGCCTGAACGTAGTCCCGTCGTAATGAAATAACGTCATCACGTTATGTACAATTGGATTTTCTGACAACTTTGTCCGACCGTGGGTATGCAACAGTTTTGGAGAAAATCCGTTGGACAAAATCCAACGGATTTGGTTGTCAGAATGTCCGACCTTGTGTACAAGGGCTAAGTCAGAGTAGAATGTGACAAAGGCCCCCAATATATCCTCAGTGGATGTTGTACCTGGTAAGAGGGAAAGAGACCTTTTTATATACAGTAGTATGTCCGATTATACTCCGATCTGGTAAAATAACTACCAGCTTTAACAATGGACAGCAGTGCTTGTGTACAACATATACCAGTGCACGCAAGTTATGTGCACCTTAACACATGCCCACTGATTCCAATGGGCCCTTAGTGTGTTAGTGCACTGCATATTCTGTGTGTGAATGATGTCTTTGGGCTCATTGACACAGATGCCATGCCCTGTACAGTGTAAATCAGCAGCTTGTTTTTGTGGCTGCTGCCACCTGAAGCTGCGTGCAACTATTCTATGTTACTCTGTGGAGAAATAGTGGTTGTTGTGGGGGTGTGGGTGCGCGGCTCCAAACACAAACAGTGTGCATTCAGAGCCACTCAACTGCACCAATACACCAGTCAAATTAGGATCTGCAGCTATTTCTGTACAGCTGCTGCATCCCCTCCAGAGTAACCTAAGGTACCTGCATGAAGCTCAAACTGCATAAACAAACTCAACATTCACACCGTATGGGCCACAGCGCTCACTGGTCCTTAATAATGGCTTCTTTTTTTTATAATTTTTTTTTAGTTTGTTAAAAAAAATGTTTTGACAACCCTGGTGGTGGAGGTAGTGGTGGAGGGCATGTTGGTGACCTGTCAGGGTTCTAAACAGACCCCTAACGTCTCACTTTTCAAGCAGAGACACAGATCCCCAATACCCTTCTCTGCAATGAATGAATGAATGGGTAGTGCTTTGTAGAGAGGCTTCCTGTTCTTCAGAAACTGAAAACATAGTATACACAGTTTACAGGAGTCATCAAGCACTCACTGTGTTCATTCAGGAAAGGCAGAGATCAGTAAACATGACATGTTTACCAACCCTACGTTCTTCATTCTCAAATCAATCCCAGTGTGCACAACAGCTGCTGGCAGTCAGTGGGAGGGAGAGGAAGAGAAGCGTGCAGGGTGGGGGAGCCAGGGGGTTCAGAGCTGCAGGGAGGGCATCAAGGATGTGGGGGGGGGGGGGTTGGATCAGTATGAGGGAAAGAAGTTTAGATAGTCAAGGGGATTTCAGTAAGCCAGCGTATCTGTTAGCGAAAGGGTAATCAGAGGAGACATGGCAGGAGCAGAGGTGGCAGTGCCAGTGAGGGGGTGTCACATTTTTGATGAATAGTTATTATTTCTTAGCAACTGATCACAGCTCTTCTTTTATTCAGCAGTAGGGATGGGCTATTCGCGGTCCGCCCGATCGGCGGACTATTGGCGCCGTTCACCCGGCGGACTTCCGTGTTTACTGTGTAAAAGAACTTTGACCTATGATGACACATCCATCATGGGGTACAGGAAAGCCAATTGAGACATTACAGCACATGGACACTTGGACATTCCCCCTAACTTATAAATAGACCCGATCCGGCGGCCATTTTACATTCTTTCTTCTGTCACTATAGGGAGAGGTTGCTGTGTGGAGCAGGGAGAGATTGCAGTGACCCAAATCGCTAGCTATTTGGTACACAAAAGTTCTTTTCATGACTGGTATAGGTGTTAGGTGTAGTTCAGGATATAGGTTTGCTGTGCTAGTGATTGTTGCAGCAGCCTGAGTGTCTTTTGACAATTTAGAGAAAGGGACAGGACGGTGTGTGCTGCAGGGACAGTCAGTTTAGTCATTAGCTGTTACTATCAGGTCCACAAAAGTGCTATTCCAGTTATTGTTCCAGTAGCCTCTGTTTTGTCAGTTTATATAGGGACAGGCAGGAAGCTGTATGTGAGGCAGTGAGGGTCAGTTTAATCAGTAGCTGTTACTATATTAGGTCCACAAAGGTTCTTTTCAGGACTGGTATCAGTGGTATGGTAATAGGCTTGTACACGTATGTTATATATATATATTCTTTCTTCCAAATATAGAAAGAATATTATACTTGACTGCTGCCCTTCTGCTGCAGTTTGCTAATCAGTAACACACAACCTACTTGTTCCACAAAGGTACTTATAAGGACTGGTAATAACCTGGTGTAGGGTGCTATAGTACATAGGGTTGAGTGAGGTACAGTCTGCTATTCTATAAGGACTGGTATAGGTCCACAATATATAGGGTTGAGGTGCACTACTGCTGACCGCTGCCCTATACTGCAGCAGTCCTTCATCGGTATAGGGACTGACGTACAGTCTGCTAATCAGTCACACACAACCTACTTGTTCCACAAAGGTCCTTATAAGGACTGGTAATAACCTGGTGTAGAGTGCTATAGTACATATAGTTGAGTGAGGTACAGTCTGCTATTCTTTAAGGACTGATATAGGTCCACAATACATAGGGTTGAGGTGCACTACTGCTGACCGCTGCCTCAGCCGCAGTCCTTCATCGGTATAGGGACTGAGAGTTTTGTCACAGGGTCATTTAAAAAATGACAGGCAGAGGAAGAGGCAGGCCCTTCCGCAGGGGTGGTAGGGGTAGGGCAAGAGCAACAGACTTGAGCCAAAGTGGGAAGTTGCAGAAGGTGCGTTCAATTCATTTAAAGGACGCACCAGACTTGGTTGAGTGGCTCACTCAGCCTTACTCTTCTGCACCCTCCTCATCCTCTCGATCTGCACCCTCTTCTTCACTCTCTGCTATGTGCACCCCCAAAGACATTACCACCAACAACACCACCACCACCACCACCACATACCTTCCGCTTGAGTCACAGGAATTATATTCCGATCCATATCAAGACATTTCTGATGCGCAGCCACTCTTGCTATTGGATCAGGAAGAGGAGGTAGCAACAACCGCTACTCAGCAGTCTGACAACAGTACCCAGATCAGCCCAAGGAGGAGGTTGGTCCCCGGTGTTGCTGCCTACTCCGAGATCTCTACTTATGGCGGTGGGGAAGGTGACGTTGATGATGATGTGTCTAGTGATGTCACGTGGGTGCCCACAAGAGAAGAAGAGGAGGGGAGTTCAGAGGGAGATATGGACCAGCAGATAGTGAGGAGAAGCAGGAATAACTTACATTGCACAGGAGGGACAAAGCAGACTGCAAATGTATCGGGAGCGAGTCATCGACCATGTACGGTCACATCTGGCGCTCCCAGGACACTGGCACATGGCTCCGCAGTGTGGGCTATTTTTAACGTGTCCGCTGCTGACAATAGCGTTGCCATCTGCAATCTTTGCAGTCAACGCATTAGTCGCGGTAAGCCCAACACTCACCTAGGAACGACCGCCTTAAGAAGGCACATGAGCAGCCATTACCGAGCCGAGTGGGAGAAGCGGAACACACAAAGCCACACTCCAGGCTCTTACCGTCCAGCCTCGTCTTCTACTTCTCCTTCTCCTCTCTCCTCACAATTGTCCTCCACTCCACCTTCCATCACGCCAAGCTCACGTTTTTCTGCAAAAAGGCAGGCTTCCGTGGGCCTAATGTTCGAGTGTAAAAAAATGATGATGCCGGATAACCCTCTTGCCCAACGGTTGACGGCTGGCTTGTCAGAACTCATAGCCCACCAACTACTGCCATATAAACTGGTGGACTCGGAGGCCTTTCGCAAATTTGTGGCCATTGGAACACCACAATGGAAGGTCCCAGGAAGGAAGTATTTCTCAGAGAAGGGCATCCCAGAGCTATATGGCCATGTTCAGCGGCAAGTGAATGTATCTCTGGCACACAGTGTCGGTGCCAAGATACATCTGACCACAGACACGTGGTCTAGCAAACACGGGCAGGGAAGGTATATCACTTTTACTGCCCACTGGATGAACCTTCTGACGGCCGTCAAGCATATAACCCGTGGCACCCGTGTAGATTTGGTTTTACTGCCACGGATTGCATGCAGGCCTGACTATTCTTCTCCTCCTCCTCCTACTCCATCCTCCTCCCTCTCCTCCTCAGCTGACTCCTCCTTTTCCGCTGCTAGCGTCTCTTCCGCTGCACCGCCCAAGCTCCCCAGAACCTATTCAGCATGCCAGGTGAGACGTTGCCATGCCGTGCTGCGTCTGTTGTGCCTGGAAGCCAAGAGCCACACTGGCCCGGCACTCCTTTCAGCTTTGCGTTCACAGGCAGATCAATGGCTAACACCGCTCAATTTGACATTTGGTAAAGTGGTGTGTGACAACGGTGCCAATTTGCTTAGCGCATTGAAACAGGGCAAAATCACACACGTGCCATGCATGGCACACGTCTTAAACTTGGTCGTGCAGCGATTCCTTGTCAAATACCCTGGGGTCCAGGACATCTTGCGGCAGGCAAGGAAAATCTCGGCCCATTTCAGAAGATCTTACATGGCCATGGCTCGCCTTGCTGACATTCACCGGCGACACAATCTGCCGGTCAGACGTCTTATTTGCGATTGCTCAACGCGATGGAGCTCAACCTTCTATATGCTTGATAGGCTGCTCCAGCAGAAACGTGCAGTTAACGTCTACCTGTATGAACTCTGCAGCAGAACAGGTTCTGGGGATCTGGGGGTTTTTTCACCGCGCCAGTGGCTGCTCATGCGCGACGCATGCAGACTTCTGCGGCCATTTGAGGAGATCATCAAACTGGTCAGTCGCAGCCATGGCGCCATCAGTGACATGGTACCTTATGCCTTCTTTATGGAGCGTGCATTGCGTCTTTTCATTGATCAAGCTGTGGAGGAGCAGGAGCGGGAAGATGAGGAAGTCGCAATGCTGGATGAATTCCCGGGGGGGCTGCTCTATCTGAGACAAGTCAACAACAGGAGTCTGAAGAGGAGTCAGAGGAGGATGGTGCCGGGGCGGATGAGGAGGAGCAAGAAGAGCATGCTTTAAACCTTTCTGTGATCCCTGTTGTTGTGCGTGGATGGGGAGAGGAGAATGAAGAGGACGACATTATCCTGGATGATGAGCAGGAGCCAGGCCACCACACCGCTTCCAGTTTAGTGCAAATGGGGGCCTTCATGCTCCAGTGTTTTAATAGGGACCCCCGTATAAAAAGCATAAGGGTCAAGGACCAGTACTGGGTGGCAACGTACTTAGACCCCCGGTACAAACACAAAATGGCGGAAATGTTACCGCCGTCACAGAGGGCTGGCAGAATGGAGCACTTCCAGGCCTTGCTTCGAGAAATGCTGCATTCTGCCTTTGCGTGCGCTGGCAGAGGAGCAATTCCCACTCCCAGAGAAGGAGTTGCGGGTACCAATCCAACAGCGCCTGCAAGAAGAGGCCGGTTTGAAGATGTGTTGGTGATTTCGGATATGAGGTCATTCTTTCAGCCGACCCATCGACAGGTGTCATCCGGATCCAGCATCAGGGAACGCCTAGACCGTCAGGTGTCCGACTACATCGGGTTAACGGCCGATGTGGACGCTCTGAGGAGTGATGCACCCCTGGACTACTGGGTGGGCAGGCTTGACCTCTGGCCAGAGCTTGCCCAATTTGCAATCAAACTGTTGGCTTGCCCCTCATCCAGTGTCCTGTCCGAAAGGACGTTCAGCGCAGCAGGGGGGATCGTGACCGATAAGCGTACTCGCCTAGCTCATGACAGTGTTAACTACCTCACATTTCTAAAAATGAATGAGGCATGGCTCTCGGAGGAATTCAACACATGTGACCAGTAGACCATGTATATGTCTATAAACAATTTTTTTTAATCGAGCACAGAGACCTTCTTTCTTCATTTGGCTCACTTCCTTGTCCCAAAAAAGCACACCGTACTATATGCCCGTACCCTCCTCTTTGAAGAGGTTGAGCGGTGTCATATTTCTACTGGGGCTGCTTATTATGAGGGGCTCCCACCATCCCTGTGCTGTACTGACATCCTCCTGGGGCTGTACCTCTGCTGTGCTTATTATGAGGGGCTCCCACCATCCCTGTGCTATGCTGACATCCTCCTGGGGCTGCTTATTATGAGGGGCTCCCACCATCCCTGTGCTGTGCTGACATCCTCCTGGGGCTGTACCTCTGCTGTGCATATTATGAGGGGCTCCCACCATCCCTGTGCTATGCTCATTATGAGGGGCTCCCACCATCCCTGTGCTATGCTTATTATGAGGGGCTCCCACCATCCCTGTGCTGTGCTGACTTCCTCCTGGGGCTGCTTATTATGAGGGGCTCCCACCATCCCTGTGCTATTCTGACATCCTCCTGGGGCTGCTTATTATGAGGGGCTCCCACCATCCCTGTGCTATGCTCATTATGAGGGGCTCAGACCATCCCTGTGCTATGCTCATTATGAGGGGCTCCCACCATCCCTGTGCTATGCTCATTATGAGGGGCTCCCACCATCCCTGTGCTATGCTGACTTCCTCCTGGGGCTGCTTATGGTGCAGGTGTCAGTGCTGTATATCACGGTGCTGATGTCAGTACTCTCTATCACGGTGCTGCTGTCAGTGCTGTATATCACGGTGCTGGTGTTAGTGCTTTATGTCACGCTGCTGATGTCAGTGCTCTCTATCACGGTGCTGGTGTCAGATGACTCTATCACGGTGCAGGTGTCATTGCTGTATGTCACGCTGCTGATGTCAGTACTCTCTATCACGGTGCTGCTGTCAGTGCTGTATATCACGGTGCTGGTGTCAGATGACTCTATCACGGTGCAGGTGTCATTGCTGTATGTCACGCTGCTGATGTCAGTACTCTCTATCACGGTGCTGCTGTCAGTGCTGTATATCACGGTGCTGTTGTCAGATCACTCTATCACGGTGCAGGTGTCATTGCTGTATGTCATGCTGCTGATGTCAGTGCTCTCTATCATGGTGCTGGTGTCAGTGCTGTATATCATGGTGCTGGTGTTAGTGCTTTATGTCACGCTGCTGATGTCAGTGCTCTCTATCAAGGTGCTCTTGTCAGATGACTCTATCACGGTGCAGGTGTCATTGCTGTATGTCACGCTGCTGATGTCAGTGCTCTCTATCAAGGTGCTGTTGTCAGATGACTCTATCACGGTGCAGGTGTCATTGCTGTATGTCACACTGCTGATGTCAGTGCTCTCTATCACGGTGCTGCTGTCAGTGCTGTATTTCACGGTGTTGGTGTTAGTGCTTTATGTCACGCTGCTGATGTCAGTGCTATCTATCATGGTGCTGGTGTTAGTACTTTATGTCACGCTGCTGATGTCAGTGCTCTCTATCACGGTGCTGTTGTCAGATCACTCTATCACGGTGCAGGTGTCATTGCTGTATGTCACGCTGCTGATGTCAGTGCTCTCTATCACGGTGCTGGTGTCAGATGACTCTATCACGGTGCAGGTGTCATTGCTGTATGTCACGCTGTTGGTGATCATCTCCTGCACCCTCTTCTTTGCCTACCCTGACCTTCCCTCTCCTCCATTGCCTTCATGCGCTCCACAGTCCTTAATTGTCACAACAATTTCCCATATAAAAAAAGAATGCTTGTAGTGGTCGATCCCAGATTCACCTCATAAATGTGTTATGTCATTGGCCATGTGGTGGGGCTATGTTTGCACAGCTATTGATTATGTTGTGGCTGCAAATTTGACCCGTAGGTTTGCAAAGTTCGCCTCCCATTGAAGTCATTGGGGCCCGCCGCGAACGTTACGGTTCGCGAACTATCGGCCGCGTTTGTGAAACGTCCCGTCGGAAGTTCGTCCATCACTATTCAGCAGACCCTAAGCTAATAGCAGAAGATGGAATGCAGCTGGATGTGGTTCTGTGTCACCATATTGATGGCTGTGAGAAGGTTTAAAAGGTTAGTTAACCATTTTCAAAAATGCCCCATGCTGTCCCTAAACATCATTACAGAACTCTAAATGAATCAGCTTTAAAAAATATGCTTTAGTGCTATTTCCATACCTGTAGGCAATTTTCACTATAGGGGAAACCTAACAGTTTTCCTAACTCTATCCTTTGTCCTTTCTAGGACAGAGCAGCCATTAGGATGAGTGCTCTCTAGCAGTACACAGTGAGTGCTGTTCTCCTGAGCCCCACACACTAAGCTCATCAATGACACAAGAGTCTATGTGTAGGGGACGGGAGAAGGACAGTGCTCGCTTGTCTTTGATAAACTAACTCTTTAGGGATAAATAATTTCAGAGTACATGCAGTTAGAGAAGACAGGGATGGCTTGTTTTAAATGCTATTAATGCTTGTTAAGAATATGTAAATTCCTTAGTATCCATAGCCTAGGAATGGCTTCCCTTAGATGCATGGTGTGGTTATTTATCTATACTAGCTCTGATTGCACAATCATGTGGGGGAATGCTGTGCAAGCAAAAAAAAAAAAAAAAAAAATTCAAATGGCTGGAGATGTCAGGAGTCAGCAGGAGCTGGTAGCCCCCACATAGAGCATGTGAGTGTTCCGCAGCAGAGTGACATGTAGACATATTTTTAGGGAAGAGGGTGTCTGGGGGAGACTGGGGGGTGGGGGGGTGATTATTAATCTTTTCCCTTAGTGAAGTATGTGATAGGATAAGGAATGCAGGGTACGTAAATGGACCTATCGTTGTTAGCCCCGATGGAATATTTATTTTATCAATTATAAATTGATCCCCTAATATAATGAAGAAGAATTTCCTTTATGGCAGTCAACAAGGTGCATGTGGAAAACAGATACATTTTACTTTATTACAATTATATAGTATATTTTTTAGAATGTTCTATTGTATTCTATATCTATTAGAGCTGAAACAACTAATCGATTAATCGATTATGAAATTAATCGATTACTATTTTCATAATCGATTAATCGCCCAGTAACATAATGGGGTTAAAAAAACTAAAATGAGCCCTTTATAGTACAAACAGAGCAAATCTCTACTGTAAATATTACTTTCACCGTCCTGCAGTAAAAAAATTACCCCCTTACAGTAGTGATTTTCTGCTTTTTTTGTACTATAAAGGGCTCATTTTAGTTTTTTTAACCCCATTATGTTACTAAACATCTTAGACCTGGTTCACATCTATGTGTTTTTTGGTGTTTTTTGCAGAAACGCACTACAGTTCATTTACATGGTTTCCTATGAGACATGTTCACATCTATGCCTTTTTCAGCCGCTGCGTATTTGGAAAGGGTCAGGGGACGCAATGCAAAACAGCGCTTTTGTGGTTCAATATACTTAAATGGAGAAGCTGCAGAAAAGCATGTAATGCATTTTTGCAGCAATTGTTTTTTAATCTGCCCAACAACAAATTGGCCAAAAAAAAAGCAAAAACGCAAATCGCAGCAAAATCACATAAGCAAAAATCAAAATGCACAGTAAAAAGCACTGCAGAAACACGTCAAAAGCAAACTGCATAGGTGTGTACCAAACCTTATGCTGGCCAAATGGATCAATTTTCAGACGAGAATATTCAGACAAAAAATCTTTGTACATTTGCTGAATGAAAGAATGTTTGAAATTTTCACTTGTTTTTAACCTTCTGTTTTTAAAATGAATGTAATTTCTGAACAAAAACCACATACACTGTCTGAAAATTTCTTTGACCAAGAAGTTTTCCATAATTTCCAAATTTTCCCATCACTGTAGTTGAAAATGAACATTGATTTGACCCCACAAACGATTAAAAAATCAAACAAACATTCTTAAAATTACATTTTTATTTGACGGAAGACATGTTTTTTAAATAAAAAAAAATTGATCTCCGAGTCTGATATTTACCATATTCACCCTTTAATAGTATACACAGTATATCTCCTCTAATAGTATATACAGTATATCTCCTCTAATAGTATATACAGTACTGTATCTCCTCTAATATTGTTTTTTTAAATACAAAATGTGATCTCTGAGTGTGATATTTACCAGATTCACCCTTTAATAGTATATGCAGTGTATATCCTCTAATAGTATATACAGTATATCTCCTCTAATAGTTTATACGGTATATCTCTGCTGTTATTCTCAGGTTGGATTAGATATTTTGTTATCTAACCATATAGTTGGTTATTTATATTTACCACTGCATAGAGATATTTAAGGATAAATTGCCTTTTTTTTTTTAAACTTTACATATTAACTAAATAATTAGCCACACTTTTTTTTAAGGTTATTAACCGATTAATAAAAACAATAATCGGCCAACTAATTGATTATGAAAATAATCATTAGTTGCAGCCATAATATCTATACCATTATATTATTTACTAAATTAATGATAATTAAAAACTTACTTTTGCACTGTCCTCTAGAAATGTCCAACCATGAACCTTCAATGCAGGCCATTCTAATAGGTCCTTCTCGGATATATCCATTAACACAGGTAAATGTTGCTACAGTTCCCGGTGAATATGTTTCAGCATTCCAGTTACCTTGTAGTGTGGCTCCTTCCTTCTCACCTGGCTTTCCACAACGCTCTTTATAAAGAAAAGAAAAATGGATTAAACTCTTAATTACCTCATTCATTTCAAGGTAACAAGAAAGTTACAAATGCTGCAAGTACTGACCCTTAACTTATCTTTCATCCATTCTTTTTCTTTTGGTATATTATATTTTCTTTTTAATAACTATTTTCTTTACATTGCAGCTCATTTGGAAAGAGATCTTTAATAAATGCTGCACCTTGTCCCCAACCTTTTGATAGTATATTATAATATGCTAGTGTTTCCTGATCATTGATTTGATTCCCTCTGATACTGGTGTGGCACTCTTCTAGTTTAGAGGTTTAGAGTAGTCCTCAGGCTGTTGCAGTGGATATCCCATGTTCCCTATCCTCATCCAAGTCCCTGTTCCAATAAATACCCTAAAAATTTTCACACTTGCCTACATTTCTAATGCTCAACAAATGCTCCTATAGAGTTTGTATGGAGTTAGTATGGGTGTCAGACAAGTCAAGTCAATGAGCTTTAGTACGGGCATTAGACAGGCATTTTACAAGCATTAATGAGGAGTTAAAAATGCTCCCCAAACACCCTATGGGCAGTTTTGAAGCATTTGATGAGTATTAAAACTTCTCCACAAATGCCTATTACATTACAGTAAATGAATGACTTAATGCTCCACAACTGCCAGCCAGAGCATTACCATAGACTTGAATAGGAGGCTTGAAAGGCTTCAAAGGCCTCCTGACTCAACACGAGGCTTCAGTTTTGAAGCAATGCAACGATAATGGTTAGTGTGAACGACACTATGTGCTGTCTATTGTATCTTGTGCATGGGCATTTTAGGGACCCTTTTAACGCCTCTAAAACGCCTCTCAAACGCCTGCTGTTAATGCCAGTGTGAACTCAGCCTTATGCCACTTACACACGATCGAACTTTTCTGACAACAAAACCACAGATTTTTTGTTCGAAGGTTTTGTTTGTGCATACACACAGTCACACAAATGTTGGCCAACAATTACTAATAGTGACGTACAAGACGTATGGCGAGCTGAGAAAAAGGAAGTTCAATAGTCATGTGATATCTCCATTAGGAAAGCTAGTTTTAGAAGGCCGAGCTTGTACTTGATTCCGAGCATGCCTGAACTTTTGTGCGACAGACTTGTGTACACATGGCCGGAAAGTCCGACAACAAAGTTTTGTTGGTGGAAAATTTGAGAACCTGCTAGTCAACAAATGTTCGATGGAGCATGCACATGGTCGGACTTTCAGACAACAAGCTCACATCCAACATTTCCTGTCGGAAAATCCGATCGTGTGTACACGGCATTAGACTTTTTCTCTGAGCCAGTGAAAAAGTGAAGAAAATGCTGTGTCCCTGACTGTGTGTTACAAAGGGGGAAAAGGACCAAATTCACTAGCGGCACTTTAGGGAGTGAGCTACACTGAGGAATGGCCAAAAACAATTAGATCTTTCCTATGAATGACTATAGGCTCTGAGTTTGACCCCATCCATAGAAATGACTAGGACAAGCAGTATACCAATGCAGTGGATACATGTGGCAAATGCTGTGCGGTGAAGTGATAATAGGGGGCGCTGTGACTACTAATTAGAAATATTCTTACATATATCAATTTGTGAATAGATGGCAAAATACATATCAACTTAAATATACTGAAATTTAAATATGCATAACACTGAGGCCACGTACACACGCGCGGACTGTTCGCCCAACTTTGTCCGTCAAACAGTTTCGGCAAACAGTCCGCTCAAAATTAGCATGGACGGACATGGCCACACACGACGGACGAACAGTTTGCTGAAACCGTGCGCGATGACGTGAACGGCACGTACGACGGGACGAAAAATACGACGTCCTATACACTGCATTATAACTTTCGGCGTGTAAATCCTTTCTGAGCATGCACGGAACTTAGTTTGACGAACAAGCCTACACACGAGCGGACTGTTCGCTGAAACAAGGTTTCAGCGGACAGTTTTTCGGAAATTCCGTAAAACCTTGTTCGTCAAACTGTCCGCTGAAACTGTCCGCTGAAAGCCCACACACGAGCGGACTGTCCGCCCAAACACTGTTCAGCGGACAAAGTTGGGCGAACAGTCCGCCCGTGTGTACGCGGCCTTAGTATTATAAATAAAAAAAGTCCATAGTCATCTATGATTGTTCAAAAAATATAAATGTGTTTGGTAAGTATATGTGTAGATATCCTCCACCGCTTGCACACATCCAACAACACTCAAAGTGCTCTTGTAAAATATCTGCTCACCAATCAGCCATGACCTCTTTACCCAAAAAGAAGATCAGAATTTGCTTGTGCTGCTATCTTGCAGCATGGTGTGGTATCTCAGACAGTCCAACACTATTTTCTCCTTTTCCCCACAGCGGGTGACCTGAGTTGAGAAAAAGACAAAGTGGACCCAAATAGCGTAATATTGCTTAGTTTATTAAAACAACAAATAGTAAAAACAAAATGCCTGCTTATATTGCTAAGTGCCTGTGTCCCATCACTAGATGATATCACGTATGTGGTCGAATGGAGGAAGCGCAATGACGTAGCGATACAAAACGTACGTCGAGGCACCTTTCGGTCACATCATTTCTGGGTCCCAGCTTCCTATTCTATCTCCAGCGGCGGTGGAATGCACGCTGATTCCAGTGTGAGGAGGGCTCAGCATGGCTTCATTCGACCACATACGTGATATCTAGTGGCGTGACACAGACACTTAGCAATGTAAGCAGGCATTTTGTTTTTACCATTTGTTGTTTTAATAAACCAAGCAATATTACGCTATTTGGGTCCACCTTTTCTCAACTCATGTCACCCACTGTGGGGGAGATTAGAACATAGTGTTGGACTGTCTGAGATACCACACCAAGCTGCAAGGTAGCAGCACAAGTGAATTCTGATCTTTTTGGGTAAAGAGGTCATGGCTGTTTGGTGAGCAGATATTTTACAAGAGCACTCTGGGTGTTGTACGACGCAAGGGCAGCTATTGCCTACTGGCTATTGAACTTCCTTTTCTAGTCCCGTCGTATGTCATCACGTTCAAAATGAATGGACTTTCGAAAGGACTTTAGTCCATTCGTGTATGGGCAAGTCTGTTCGCTTGGAAATCCATCGTAACTTTGACAAAAGTCAGTCGAGAAGACCGCCAGATCTTTTTTGATGGAAAGTCCAGTCACTTGTACGCGGCATAACAGTATTCCAATACCAAATGTAGCTTCCAACACTCTTGTTTACCAATCTTCCAAAAAAGACGTATTTGTATACCATATATACCATATATTTTTCGATCTATAAGAGGAAGAAAACAAGAAAAAAATATTCTGAACCAAATGTTGTCCTAAAATTTTTGTCAGTGCCCATGAATTGCAGCCTGACCAGTGACAAAGAAACGCAGCCTTACTATTGCCATAAATGCGGCCTGACCATTGCCATAAACACAGCCTTACCTCATGTCATTCCATCCTCCTGACAGAAGACAGAGCAGTCGAAGTGGCCAAATGCTCTGTCTTGTCTCAGCAATAGGGATGAGCTTCGTGTTCGAGTCGAACGCATGTTCGACTCGAACATCGGTCGTTCGTGCGTTCGCCGAATTCCGAACGTTTGGGCCGTTCGCGGCAAAATTCGTGTGGCCCACAATGCACTGCGATGGCGCAATGCATTGCTGTCTCACGATTGGCCAAGCATGCACTGTGACCCCGCATGCTTGGCCAATCGCAGCGCCAGTAGCGGGAAGAGCAATGGTTGGCCACAGGCATCCTGCCTGTGGCCAATCATAGCTCAGACTGTGTAGTGCACGCCCCACACTATATAAAGCTGCCTTTCAGGCGGCCTTGTGTAGTGTTTGTTAGCATCTGAAGCAGTGGGTGTTCTGTGTACCTTCAACACAGTTACACACCAATCGTTTTTGGCTGATTTACTATTTTGCTCTTGTGTAGTGGTTACTGTCTGTGCCCTGACCGCAGTATACACCACTATATTCACCTCACCTATATAGCTAGTGATCTAGCTTTAATAATAGAGCTTGCAGTCAGTAGTGTTAGTGCGTGCTGTCTGCGTGCTCTGTACCCAGTACATACCACTATATACACCTACATAGCTGTTCTCTATTTGAGCCCGATTGTCATTTGCTGGAGTTATTGGAAGTTGTGTGTGCCTCCAGCACAGCACAGTATACATCTGTATATACCCCTTTAACTCTGCTGTTTTCTTGTTATTGTCTGCGTGCCCTGACCGCAGTATACACCGTGATATTCACCTCACCTATATAGCTAGTGGTCCATCTTTAACAATAGAGCTTGCAGTCAGTAGTGTCACTCAGGAGATAGTGCGTGCTGTGTGCCTGCTCTGTACCCAGTACATACCGCTATTATCCACCTACATAGCTGTTCTCTATTTGGGCCCGATTGACATCTGCTGGAGTTATTGGAAGTTGTGTGTGCTTCCAGCACAGCACAGTATACATCTGTATATACCCCTTTAACTCTGCTGTTTTCTTGTTATTGTCTGCGTGCCCTGACCGCAGTATACACCGTGATATTCACCTCACCTATATAGCTAGTGGTCCATCTTTAACAATAGAGCTTGCAGTCAGTAGTGTCACTCAGGAGATAGTGCGTGCTGTGTGCCTGCTCTGTACCCAGTACATACCGCTATTATCCACCTACATAGCTGTTCTCTATTTGGGCCCGATTGACATCTGCTGGAGTTATTGGAAGTTGTGTGTGCTCCCAGCACAGCACAGTATACATCTGTATATACCCCTTTAACTCTGCTGTTTTCTTGTTATTGTCTGCGTGCCCTGACCGCAGTATACACCGTTATATTCACCTCACCTATATAGCTAGTGGTCCATCTTTAACAATAGAGCTTGCAGTCAGTAGTGTCACTCAGGAGATAGTGCGTGCTGTGTGCCTGCTCTGTACCCAGTACATACCGCTATTATCCACCTACATAGCTGTTCTCTATTTGGGCCCGATTGACATCTGCTGGAGTTATTGGAAGTTGTGTGTGCTTCCAGCACAGCACAGTATACATCTGTATATACCCCTTTAACTCTGCTGTTTTCTTGTTATTGTCTGCGTGCCCTGACCGCAGTATACACCGTGATATTCACCTCACCTATATAGCTAGTGGTCCATCTTTAACAATAGAGCTTGCAGTCAGTAGTGTCACTCAGGAGATAGTGCGTGCTGTGTGCCTGCTCTGTACCCAGTACATACCGCTATTATCCACCTACATAGCTGTTCTCTATTTGGGCCCGATTGACATCTGCTGGAGTTATTGGAAGTTGTGTGTGCTTCCAGCACAGCACAGTATACATCTGTATATACCCCTTTAACTCTGCTGTTTTCTTGTTATTGTCTGCGTGCCCTGACCGCAGTATACACCGTGATATTCACCTCACCTATATAGCTAGTGGTCCATCTTTAACAATAGAGCTTGCAGTCAGTAGTGTCACTCAGGAGATAGTGCGTGCTGTGTGCCTGCTCTGTACCCAGTACATACCGCTATTATCCACCTACATAGCTGTTCTCTATTTGGGCCCGATTGACATCTGCTGGAGTTATTGGAAGTTGTGTGTGCTTCCAGCACAGCACAGTATACATCTGTATATACCCCTTTAACTCTGCTGTTCTCTTGTTATTGTCTGCGTGCCCTGACCGCAGTATACACCGTCATATTCACCTCACCTATATAGCTAGTGGTCCATCTTTAACAATAGAGCTTGCAGTCAGTAGTGTCACTCAGGAGATAGTGCGTGCTGTGTGCCTGCTCTGTACCCAGTACATACCGCTATTATCCACCTACATAGCTGTTCTCTATTTGGGCCCGATTGACATCTGCTGGAGTTATTGGAAGTTGTGTGTGCTTCCAGCACAGCACAGTATACATCTGTATATACCCCTTTAACTCTGCTGTTCTATAAAAAAGGCATCTGCAGGAGTTAGTGGGTGTTGTGTGCCTCCAGCACAATATAAACTACCCAACTACTGTTTTACCCAACTCCCTTCAGGCCATTACCATGTCTGGAAGGCCAGCAAGGAGAGGCAGACAGGCGCGAGCCGATAAAAGAGGGCAAGCAGGCTCTGTGTCTAGAGACAACAGTGCTGGTCGTGGACGCGGTGCATTGTCATCAGCACGTGGCCATGGGACATGCTTGTCCTTCTTTTCTGCAGCTGGACATGTTGAACCGCAACATGCCAACGACTTGGTAGAGTGGATGACCAAGCCCTCTTCATCCTCCTCATCCTCTCTCACCCAGTCTCAGGGTAGTAGAAAAGCAGCTGCCAACACATCGTCGTCCCTCCTCTCAATGTCATCATCAGTGACTCCTTCCCTAGACCCACTACGTCCTCCTGAGGAGTCTCCTGAACTCTTTGAGCACAGTGTTGGGTACATGCTCCAGGAGGATGCCCAGTGTTTGGTGGGCTCTGATGATGACACTCAGCTAGAGGAAGGCAGTAGCGTGAGCACAGAGAGAGGGGATGCTCAAGAAGGACAGCAATCTGGCAGTCATGTTCCACAAGCTGCAGCATACTGCCAGGTTTGCTACAGCGATGAAGAGGGAGGGGATGATGAGGGCACTGACTCCACGTGGGTGCCTGGAAGGAGGGAGGAGGAGGAGGAGGAGGAGGAGGCACATGTCCAACGAGGCAGGATGCCCTCCGGGGGCCAGCTTAGGGGCAGCACACCGACTGAATCACACCGCAGAGCTCCGCCTGCGCAGAGCGCTTCCTCTGCGCAGAGCGCTTCCTCTGCGCGTTATTCTAAAAGTTCTTTGGTGTGGGCCTTTTTTGAGACGAGTGCATCAGATCGCACCGCTGCTATTTGCAACATATGTCTCAAGCATATCTCACGTGGCCAAAACATCAGCCGCTTGGGCACCACATGCTTGACCAGACATATGTTGACCTGCCATGCAGCTCGTTGGCAAGCATACCTCAAAGACCCACACCAAAGAACAAAGCGGACCTCTCCATGCTCCTCATCAGCTGGCATCTCCAACCCCACTAGACCTTCAGTCCTCTCTGAAACCTGCTCTGAGAGGAATGAAGGTGTAGAATTAGGTGTGTCACAGCCAAGTGCTTCCGGGAACTCTGCTAGTGGTACATCCACGTCCGATTATAGCAGACAAATGTCCCTGCCCCAGCTGCTGGACCGGCGGAAGAAATTTACTCCCACCCATCCACATGCCCAGCGGTTGAATGCTAGCTTGGCTAAATTGCTAGCACTTCAACTGCTGCCTTTTCAGTTGGTAGACTCGGCCCCCTTCCGTGAGTTTGTACAATGTGCGGTTCCTCAGTGGCAGGTCCCCAAACGCCACATTTTCTCACGGAAGGCAATTCCGGCTCTCTACCGGCATGTGGAAGGCAATGTCCTTGCCTCGCTGGACAGGGCGGTCAGCGGTAAGGTGCATATTACCGCTGACTCATGGTCCAGCAGGCATGGACAGGGACGTTACCTGTCTTTCACGGCCCATTGGGTCACTCTTCTGGCTGCTGGGAAGGATGCAGGACAAGGTGCAGTAGTATTGGAGGTTGTTCCGCCACCACGCCTCCAAAATGCTACTATTGGTTGTGACACACCTCTCTCCTCCACCCCCTCCTCTTCTTCTTCCTCCATGGCCTCTTCCAGTGCTCTGTCCTCAGAACCAGCGGTGCTCCGTAGGCGTTGCAGGGGCTACGCAAGTACGCAGGCAAAACGATGCCATGCCGTGCTTGCGCTGGTTTGTTTGGGGGACAGGAGCCACACTGGGGCGGATGTTTTGTCAGCTCTGCAGGGGCAGGCCGAGAGGTGGTTGACGCCACGCCAGCTTAAGCCAGGAATGGTGGTTTGCGACAATGGCACCAACCTCCTCTCCGCCCTCCGACAGGGACAACTGACCCATGTGCCCTGTGTAGCTCACGTCCTTAACCTGGTGGTGCAGCGGTTCTTGGGCAGGTACCCCGGCTTACAGGATGTCCTGAAACAGGCCAGGAGAGTCTGTGTGCATTTCCGCCGATCATTTAATGCCTGTGCTCGGCTGGCTGAGCTCCAAAAGGAGTTGAACCTGCCCAAGAACCGCCTTATATGTGACATGCCCACCAGATGGAACTCAACATTGGCCATGCTGCAGCGGCTGCACACGCAGCAGAGGGCCATCAATGAGTACCTGTGCGACTACGGCACCAGGACAGGGTCAGGAGAGCTTGGTTTTTTCTCACCACGCCAGTGGGGCATGATCAGGGATGCATGCACTGTCCTGTCACCGTTTGAGGAGGCCACAAGGATGGTGAGCAGTGACAGTGCATGCATCAGTGACACTATACCTCTTGTCCACCTCTTGGAGCATACGCTGCGTGGAATAATGGACAGGGCACTTGAGGCAGAACAGAGGCAGGAAGAGGAGGACTTCCTTGCCTCTCAAGGCCCCCTTTATCCAGACAGTGTTCCTGCTGTGCCACCCATCACACAGGAAGAGGGTGAGGAGGAGGAAGAGGAGGAGGAGGATGATTGTGTCAGCATGGAGGTGGAGGCTGGCACTCAGCATCAGCAGCAGCAGTCTTATAGGGATGATTTACAGTCCCAAGAAACACGTGGACTTGTACGTGGCTGGGAGGAGGTAGCTGCGGATCATGTTGTCCTTAGTGACCCAGAGGACTCCGGACCGAATGCCTCAGCTAACCTACGCTGCATGGCCTCCCTGATCCTGCAAAGCCTGCGGAAGGATCCTCGTATTCTTCGGATCAAGGAGAGGGACCATTACTGGCTGGCCACTCTCCTTGATCCACGGTACAAGGGTAAGGTTGCCGACCTTATCTTGCCATCGCAGAGGGAGCAGAGGATGAGACATCTCCGGGAGGCCTTGCAGAAAGCTCTGTGCAACGCGTTCCCAGAGACTGGGAGGTCACAAACTCCTGGTCCTGGACAACGTGTTGCTGAGGCATCAGTCAGAAGGAGCGGTGGAGAAGGTGGCCGTCTGACTGATGCTTTCAGACAATTTTTTAGTCCACAGCCCCAAGGTATGATTGGTTCCAGCACCCATCGCCAGCGTCTAATTTACATGGTGCAGGAATACCTAGGGGCAAGGTCAGACTTGGACACCTTTCCCACTGAAAATCCTCTGGCTTACTGGGTCTTGAGGATGGATCACTGGCCAGAGCTTGCACAGTATGCAATTGAGCTACTGGCCTGTCCTGCATCCAGCGTTCTTTCGGAACGCACCTTCAGTGCTGCTGGTGGCTTCGTTACCGATCACAGGGTGCGCCTGTCCACCGAATCAGTTGATCGACTGACCTTCATCAAGATGAATCAGTCTTGGATCACCCACAGCTACCAAGCACCTGAAGCTGATGTAACCGAATAATTTTTTTTGAAATACCACATCCCTTCAAGACTGCCTATGCTGATGCTGAGTGACTGTCCTGTTATGTTGATTGTCTATCCTCTTCCTCCTCCGCTGATATGTTGGAAGAACATTTTTGGTTCTGGGTGATGCCAGCAGCCCAATTTTTCTGCCCCTGTTTAACAGGGGCGTTTAAGTAAAATTTTTGATGCAATGCTTTGCAGCAGGGCTAATTCCTGCAAAAAAACTAGAGTATATGGCAGAGGTTGCAGTGTGATGGCACCAGTGCCTAAGGCCCAATTTTTCTGCCCCTGTTTAACAGGGGCGTTTAAGTACAATTTTTGATGCAATGCTTTGCAGCAGGGCTAATTCCTGCAAAAAAACTAGAGTATATGGCAGAGGTTGCAGTGTGATGGCACCAGTGCCTAAGGCCCAATTTTTCTGCCCCTGTTTAACAGGGGCGTTTAAGTACAATTTTTGATGCAATGCTTTGCAGCAGGGCTAATTCCTGCAAAAAAACTAGAGTATATGGCAGAGGTTGCAGTGTGATGGCACCAGTGCCTAAGGCCCAATTTTTCTGCCCCTGTTTAACAGGGGCGTTTAAGTACAATTTTTGATGCAATGCTTTGCAGCAGGGCTAATTCCTGCAAAAAAACTAGAGTATATGGCAGAGGTTGCAGTGTGATGGCACCAGTGCCTAAGGCCCAATTTTTCTGCCCCTGTTTAACAGGGGCGTTTAAGTACAATTTTTGATGCAATGCTTTGCAGCAGGGCTAATTCCTGCAAAAAAACTAGAGTATATGGCAGAGGTTGCAGTGTGATGGCACCAGTGCCTAAGGCCCAATTTTTCTGCCCCTGTTTTACAGGGGCGTTTAAGTACAATTTTTGATGCAATGCTTTGCAGCAGGGCTAATTCCTGCAAAAAAACTAGAGTATATGGCAGAGGTTGCAGTGTGATGGCACCAGTGCCTAAGGCCCAATTTTTCTGCCCCTGTTTAACAGGGGCGTTTAAGTACAATTTTTGATGCAATGCTTTGCAGCAGGGCTAATTCCTGCAAAAAAACTAGAGTATATGGCAGAGGTTGCAGTGTGATGGCACCAGTGCCTAAGGCCCAATTTTTCTGCCCCTGTTTAACAGGGGCGTTTAAGTACAATTTTTGATGCAATGCTTTGCAGCAGGGCTAATTCCTGCAAAAAAACTAGAGTATATGGCAGAGGTTGCAGTGTGATGGCACCAGTGCCTAAGGCCCAATTTTTCTGCCCCTGTTTAACAGGGGCGTTTAAGTACAATTTTTGATGCAATGCTTTGCAGCAGGGCTAATTCCTGCAAAAAAACTAGAGTATATGGCAGAGGTTGCAGTGTGATGGCACCAGTGCCTAAGGCCCAATTTTTCTGCCCCTGTTTAACAGGGGCGTTTAAGTACAATTTTTGATGCAATGCTTTGCAGCAGGGCTAATTCCTGCAAAAAAACTAGAGTATATGGCAGAGGTTGCAGTGTGATGGCACCAGTGCCTAAGGCCCAATTTTTCTGCCCCTGTTTAACAGGGGTGTTTAAGTACAATTTTTGATGCAATGCTTTGCAGCAGGGCTAATTCCTGCAAAAAAACTAGAGTATATGGCAGAGGTTGCAGTGTGATGGCACCAGTGCCTAAGGCCCAATTTTTCTGCCCCTGTTTAACAGGGGTGTTTAAGTACAATTTTTGATGCAATGCTTTGCAGCAGGGCTAATTCCTGCAAAAAAACTAGAGTATATGGCAGAGGTTGCAGTGTGATGGCACCAGTGCCTAAGGCCCAATTTTTCTGCCCCTGTTTAACAGGGGTGTTTAAGTACAATTTTTGATGCAATGCTTTGCAGCAGGGCTAATTCCTGCAAAAAAACTAGAGTATATGGCAGAGGTTGCAGTGTGATGGCACCAGTGCCTAAGGCCCAATTTTTCTGCCCCTGTTTAACAGGGGCGTTTAAGTACAATTTTTGATGCAATGCTTTGCAGCAGGGCTAATTCCTGCAAAAAAACTAGAGTATATGGCAGAGGTTGCAGTGTGATGGCACCAGTGCCTAAGGCCCAATTTTTCTGCCCCTGTTTAACAGGGGCGTTTAAGTACAATTTTTGATGCAATGCTTTGCAGCAGGGCTAATTCCTGCAATAAAACTAGAGTGTATGGCAGAGGTTGCAGTGTGATGGCACCAGTGCCTAAGGCCCAATTTTTCTGCCCCTGTTTAACAGGGGCGTTTAAGTACAATTTTTGATGCAATGCTTTGCAGCAGGGCTAATTCCTGCAAAAAAACTAGAGTATATGGCAGAGGTTGCAGTGTGATGGCACCAGTGCCTAAGGCCCAATTTTTCTGCCCCTGTTTAACAGGGACATGTAATTACAATTCTTGATATAATATTTCACAGGAGGGCCCCTTCCTGTGCCCACCCAGAGTAACTGTGAGGACTTATAGTGTTGTGGCACCAGCACCACAACCACCAAAGGTCAATTTTTCTACCACTGTTCAACAATGGCATGTAATTACAATTCTTGATATAATCGTTCACAGCAGGGCGCTCCAGCGGCCACCAAGAGTCACTTTGAGGGCTTACAATGTTGTTGCAAAACCAACACCTTGTTCCGCCATTTCTGCAGAGCATATAGGGCAGGCCCCTACTTTCAAACATCCAATTTACAAACATCTCCTACTTGCAAACGGAAGGAGACAACAGCAAGTGAGATGAAAAAAGATGGACGACAAAACAAATTATACAGGGGTGATAACCCTTCCCTATGTTTTCCAAAAAGCTTAAAAATAGTTTTTTTGACTGGAGCTACACTTTAAAAATGTACCAGTTGAAAATTACAAACAGATTCAACTTAACACAACAAACCTACACAGTCCCTGTCTTGTTTGCACCGCCTGTATACTGCTGTTCTGAGTATATAGGGCCTGGGGGCAACACGTATTTCCTTTTTTTAATATGGGTACAGGGTTCCCCTTAATATGCGTACAAGACCCAAATAGGCTGGTAATGGGCAGGGAGGGCTACCCATGCCATTTTTCTGAATGATTTTCAACCATATTGCAGGAACCAGATATAACATTAAAACCGCAAGCAGTTTTAAATGGTGTTATTTCCGCTTAATGTCATTTTGTGCAGGGACTGTTGTAAACACGGGAAACACGTGGCACTTCACAGGCATACTACAGACACCCCCCAGGCACCATATTTAAAGGAATATTTCACTTTTTTTTTCACTTTAATCGTCATTAAAATCAGTGCTCCCGCTAAAACGGTAGTTTTTAAAACTTTTTTTTGCAGTGACCCATGTCCCCTGAGGCAGGAGGCAGGTCGCCAAACCCTTTTTAGGACACTATCTTGCATATTAGCCATTAAAATTAGCACTTTCCAATTCGAACGTTCGAGTCCCATAGACTTCAATGGGGTTCTAACGTTCGTACCGAACGCGGGGGTCGTTCGCAAGTTCTGGTGCGAACCGAACCGGGGGGTGTTCGGCTCATCCCTACTCAGCAACAGTGTCAGGCCCAGCTCGGAGATCACCCAGCGCTCGCAGGGGCTTCAGATGTCTGTCCTCTGCTCTCCTGCCTCTCTTCCAGTGGTGGCAACGGGGGGCATTGCCAGCGGGGGGGGGGGGGGGGGGGTGCAGAGTTTGGAGAAACCGTTGGAGTTGAAGATATCTCCATTTGTCAAGGAATGCGATAAGTTTAGAGCCCAGGATTTCAGGTAATGGCTTGAAGGTTCGAGCACGGAGGATATGGTGCAGTAAGAGGGGGCCATCCGGAGACCAGGTCTTAAAGCCCGGGTCTAGTAGACCCGGTAGGAAGTACTCATGGTTAAGGAGCAGCAGCAGAGGGGAGTCATAGGACCAGGAAAACCTCCTATGTAGGGCATCCCATATATCCAAGGTTGAGATGGTGAGTGAGGAGGTTAATTCAGCGAGATGTCTATGGGAACCAGGGAGTGACCGTAAGGACAGCAGAACATAGGGAGCATTCTAGGTGTACCCACAATTTGAAGTGAGCAGTGTACTTCCATTCAGCTATTCTACATAATGTTACAGCATAGTAATATGTCTTAAAGTTCGGGAGGGCCAGTCCCCCAGAGTCCTTGGAGAGAAACAAAATGTCTGCAGATACTCTGGGGTGGCTGTTTCTCCAAAAGAAGCAGGAGATCATGGTTTGTAGTGTGGTGAAGAACCCCACGGGAACACCCAATGGCAAAATTTGGTATAAAAATAGCACTCAAGGTAAAATATTCATTTTAATAATGTTCACCTTACCCAACCAGGAATGCAACAGGTTGTTCTATTTTCTTAAATCTCATCTGATACTGTTTAACAAGGGGATGTAGTTATATTTGAAGAGGGAGTGAATGTTAGGTGTGAGGTATATACCCAGGTACTTCATATAGTGTTGAACCCATCTAAAGGGGAAGAGGGTTCTTAGTAGCATCTCCTCCTGCTTAGGAAGGTTAATATTCAAGATTTCCGACTTGGAGAGGTTAATTTTGAAGTTGGACAGTGATTTATAAGTAGAGAAAGCAGACATCAAGTTAGGGAGTGAGATGTGTGGTTGTTGGATAAAGAAAAGGATATCATCTGCGCATGCTGCATACTTGTGTGTCTTGTTACCTACTTGGATGCCGTGTATGTTAGTGTTCTGTCTAATGGAGGCCAGGAAAGGTTCTAGAATGAGTGCGAATAGGGGCAGCCCTGTCTGGTTCCATTATAAAGTGTGAATGGATCACTAAGAGTGCCGTTTATATGAAGTTGGGCCGTAGGATTGGTGTAGAGGGAGGAGATGCGACAAAACATCCGAGGGCCTAGGCCAAAATGTCGTAAGGTCAGCTTGAGAAAGTCCCAATCCACCCTATCAAACGCTTTTTCAGCATCAGTAGATATAAGTAGGGTGGATTGGGCGTGTCTCCGTACGTACTGGATTAGGGATATTGCTCGAAGGGAGTTATCTTTGGCCTCTCTAGAAGGTATGAAACCTGTCTGGTCGGGTGAGACCCATCTAGGTATCAGGGGGAGAAGGCGATTAGCCATAACTTTGCAGTACAATTTTATATCCACATTTAACAGTAAAATTGGTCTGTAGCTGCTACAGTGGGTGGGATCTTTCCCTGCCTCAGGGATGACTGTGATGTGGGCTGTGAGTGAATCCGGGCGAAGTCCCGAGGTGTGAGATATTGAGTTAGTATACGCTGTGAGGCATGGGAGTAGGATGTCGCTAAACGTTTTATAATAAAGAATGGTATATCCGTCCGGACCAGGGGCCTTCCCCGAGGGGGAGGCCTTTAGAGCCGCTTCGAATTCCTCAAGAGAGAATTCTGATTCTAAATCCCTAAGGGTGGATTCCGGTAGTTTGGGCAGGTTCGCCTCTTTCCTTGGGGGTCAGAGCAGTCGTATCACTTGGCACCTTATATAAGTCTGCATAGTACTCCCTGAAGGCTTTGGCTATGTGTGGAGTCGCGTGTACAAGATCGCCGTTGGGGAGTTTTATTTTGGGGATAAAAGATTTAGATTGTTTTGCTTTAAGAGATCCTGCCAGTTGTCTACTAGGTTTATTCCCCCACTCATACAATGTTTGTGAGAAGCATTGGAATTTTCGTTTAGTGTCAAGATCAAGTAGTATTTTTAGTTCTTCACGTTTCAATGTCAGAGCCTTAAGGTGAGTTGTGTGTAAAGAAAGCTTATGCTGTTTGTTGAAGTCTGCTATTTGGTGTAGTACCTGTTTGATTCTCTGACCATGCTCCCTTCACTA
The DNA here is from genome assembly GCF_037356315.1 of Lithobates pipiens. Classification (NCBI taxonomy): domain Eukaryota; kingdom Metazoa; phylum Chordata; class Amphibia; order Anura; family Ranidae; genus Lithobates; species Lithobates pipiens. The sequence continues at coordinate 191,582,015 of NW_027507785.1, read as the reverse complement.
AGACTGATTTAGATGATAGCTTCACAAATATATATGATAAGATTGCAAACAAATTCCAATCTGAACTGCACAAATCCACAAATACTCTGTCCCTGGAGATTGTTATCTGGGTAACAGAACTGAATTTCTTGAAACCAAGCATGATGTGCTCAGTCTGGCATATTCTGACCTTAGAAAGGAGCATAAATCCCTTTCTGAATCAGTGCTGCAGCTACAAGCCCACCATGAAGATCTGGAGAACAAGAACAGGCATAATAATCTGAGTATGTGGGATACCAGAGACAGTGACAGACCTGCTCCCTGCCATACAACAGCTGTTTCAGTCACTTCTCCCTGACTCTCCCACCTCAGCCTTTACCTGTGAAAGGATTCACAAAGCTTTATGCCCTAAATCTCCTGCTGAAAACCCCCAAGAGATATTGTGCTGTGCCTTAAGGATTTTCTAATCAAAGAAGAGATCCTCAGAGCTTCACTCAATACCCCACATATTCAGCTAGATGGCACTCCTGTTAAAATATGTTCAGACCTCTCACCTACAACCCTGTATAAATGCAGGAATATGAAGGAAATAACCACTGTGCTCCAAGCGGCTAGAATCCTTTACCAATGGGGATTTCCCTTTAAATTACAAGTCCCTCACAATGGCACTACCTACATGGTCACTACAATGCCGTAAAGAAAAGATCTTTGGTAAAGTTGGGCCTCATCAGATCATCTAAGGATACCATCCACTCCATGTCCCTCTGCTATATGGGGCAATACGCTCCCCCAGGAGAGATCATCATGGTTAGTGTTAACAATGGCTTTCTGTTACATTCCCTGTAACAACACAGTCATTCACAAATTTATCACAATCAACAAGCTCAGTTGATATTTGTTAACCTCCAAACTGTGCTGAAGTTCTGTCATGCACCATTTGATGGTCCCTTACTAATTCTGTTGGTACCTTATATTTGTCACTAGGGATGAGCTTGGTGTTTGTGTCGAACGCATGTTCGACTCAAACACTGGCTGTTTGCCTGTTGCTGGCTCATGATTGGCCAAGCATGCACTGTGACCCCGCATGCTTGGCCAATCACAGCGCCGGCAGCGAGGAGAGCCATAATTGGCCACAGGCAGGATGCCTGGGGCCAATTATTGCTCAGGGGGTTTAGTACACGCCCCACACTATATAAGGCCGACATCACGGTGGCCTTATGTAGTGTGTTGGCATGCAGGGAAAGAGCAGGATAGGCAGGGACTGTGTCTTTTTGCTTGGGAACCTAGCGCTGTTACAGTGGGAGTTGTGTGCCTCCTGCACAGTATACACCTGAAGCTACCCCTTATTACTGGTGTTCTGTTTCTGTAATAGAGGCATCTGCAGCAGTTTGAGTGAGAGTTATGTGCCTCCTGCACAGTATACACCTGAAGATACCCCTTATTGCTGGTGTTGTTCTGTTTCTGTAACACAGGCATCTGCAGAATTTACAGTGGGTGTTGTATGCCTACTGCATAGTATACATCTGAAGCTACCCCTTATTACTGGTGTTATTCTGTTTCTGTAATACAGGCATCTGCAGCAGTTAAAGTGGGTGTTGTGTGCCTCCTGCACAGTATACACCTGAAGATACCCTTTATTGCTTGGTTGTGACACACCTCTCTCCTCCACCCCCTCCTCTTCTTCCTCCATGGCCTCTTCCTGTGCTTTGTCCTCTGAGCCAGCGGTGCTCCATAGGCGTTCAAGGGGCTACACAAGTACGCAGGCAAAAAGATGCCACGCCTTGCTTTGTTTGGGGGACAGGAGCCACACTGGGGCAGATATTTTGTCAGCTCTGCAGGGGCAGGCCAAGAGGTGGTTGACGCCACGCCAGCTTAAGCCAGGAATGGTGGTTTGCGACAACGGCACAAACCTCCTCTCCGCCCTCCGACAGGGACAACTGACCCATGTGCCCTGTGTGGCTCACGTCCTTAACCTGGTGGTGCAGCAGTCCTTGGGCAGGTACCTGGGCTTACAGGATGTCCTGAGGCAGGCCAGGAAAGTCTGTGTGCATTTCCTCCGATCATATAATGCCAGTGCTCGGCTGGCTGAGCTCCAAAAGGAGTTGAACCTGCCCAAGAATAAGGGGTATATTGGTGTCGCGCTGTTCTCGTTTAAAATTGCTATACAAAGAAAAATGAGTCTTATCTGCCTGGCTCAATGGACAGATCTCTAATAGTCAACAAACCAAACAAAAGATACAATTGTCTATAGATTCTTATACGTTAATGCCAAAAATGGCCTGTGGAGATGTCCTAGGGGCCACTGATTACAGTGCAGCTGTATTTAGATGTGGGTCTCACATGAACATAAATAAATAGGTAATAGAAAAGTGCAAAGTGCAGAAAATAAATAAATAAAGGTATCAAAGTGCAAAATGTCTCCTAAAAATATTTTCAGTGAACACACTACAGGGGTGACTCCTCCAAAAGGTGTTATGTGTATAGAATCAGAAGTGAACAATAGTGGTATTTATCTAAAAATCTATATACCCGATATATAACTCAAACATCATTGATAAAAATAATACAAATAAAAAATAAACGCACTACAGAGACAACTGTAACATGCGTTGTATGTATGAAATCAGAAGTAAACAATAGTGATATTTATCTAAAAATCTATATACCAGATATATAACTCAAACATCATTGATAAAAATAATATAAATAAAAAAATATAAACGCACTACAGAGACAACTGTGACATGCGTTCGATAAATATCTTTAAGTTACTATATAGATTATCTATTCAGTTGCATATATAGGTGTTCGATTCAAAAAGAAAAAATCCTGCAACCATGAATGGGTTAGTGAACCTGCCCAAGAACCGCCTTATATGTGAAATGCCAACCAGGTGGAACTCAACGTTGGCCATGCTGTAGTGGCTGCACGCACAGCAGAGGGCCATCATTGAGGCAGAACAGAGGCAGGAAAAGGAGGACTTCCTTGCTTCTCAAGGCCCCATTTATCCAGACAGTGTTCCTGCTGTGCCACCCATCACACAGGAAGAGGATGAGGAGGAGGAGGATTGTGTCAGCATGGAGGTGGAGCCTGGCACTCAGCATCAGCAGCAGCAGTCTTTTAGGGATGATTTACAGTCCCAAGAAACCCATGGACTTGTATGTGGCTGGGAGGAGGTGGCTGCAGATCATGTTGTCCTTAGTGACCCAGAGGACTCCAGACCGAATACCTCAGCTAACCTACGCTGCATGGCCTCCCTGATCCTGCAAAGCTTGCGGAAGGATCCTCGTATTCTTCGGATCAAGGATAGGGAACATTATTGGCTGGCCACTCTACTTGATCCACGGTACAAGGGTACGGTTGCCAACCTTATCTTGCCATCGCAGAGGCAGCAGAGGATGAGACATCTCCGGGAGGCCTTGCAAAAAGGTCTGGTGCAACGCGCTCCCAGAGACTGGGAGGTTACCATCTCCTGGTTCTGGACAACGTGTTTCTGATGCTTCGGTCAGTCACAGAAAGAACAGTGGAGAAGTTAGACGTCTGACCAATGCGTTCAGACAATTTTTTAGTCCGCAGCCCCAAGGTATGATCGGTTCCAGCAACCATTGCCAGCGTCTGATTCACATGGTGCAGGAATACCTAGGGGCAAGGTCAGACTTCGACACCTTTTCCATCCGAAAATCCTCTGGCTTACTGGGTCTTGAGGATGGATCACTGGCCAAAGCTTGTACAGTATGCATTTGAGCTACTGGCCTGTTCTGCATCCAGCACTCTTTCGGAACGCACATTCAGTGCTGCTGGTGGCTTTGTAATCGATCACAGGGTGCGCCTGTCCACCGACTCGGTTGATCGACTGACCTTCATAAAGATGAATCAGTCTTGGATCACCACCAGCTACCAAGCACCTGAAGCTGATGTAACCGAAATGTCACATCCCTTCAAGACTGCCTATGCTGATGCTGAGTGACTATCCTCTTCCTCCTCAATTATCCTGCTGATAGCTTGGAAGAACATTTTTGGTTCTGGGCACAACCACCAGTGGCTAAGGCTCAATTTTTCAGCCCCTGTTTAACAGGGGCGTGCAATTATAATTTTTGATGCAATGATTTGCAGCAGGGCTCATTCCTGCACTCCAACTAGAGTATCTGGGAGAGGTTGCAGTGTCGTAGCACCAGCACCAGTGCCTAAGGCCCAATTTTTCAGCCCCTGTTTAACAGGGGCATGTAATTACAATTTTTGATGCAACACTTTGCTGCAGGGCTCATTCCTGCACTCCAACTAGAGTATCTGGGAGAAGTTGCAGTGTTGTGGCACTAGCACCAGTGCCTAAGGCCCACTTTTTCAGCCCCTGCTTAACAGGGGCATGTAATTATAATTCTTGATATAATATTTCACAGCAGGGCCCGTTCCTGTGCCCATTGAGAGTAACTGTGAGGACTTACAGTGTTGTAACCACCAAAGGCCCAATTTTTCTACCACTGTTCAACAATGGCATGTAATTACAATTCTTGATATAATCGTTCACAGCAGGGTGCTCCAATTCCCACCAAGCTCCCACCAAGAGTCACTTTGAGGGCCACAGTGTTAACTTGTGGCAACACAAACACCTTAGGGCCACATTTCTGCAGAGCATATAGGGCAGGCCCCTACTTTCAAACATCCAACTTACAAACGTCTCTTACTTGCAAACAGAAGGAGACAACAGGAAGAGAGATGAAAAAAGACGGTCGGCCAAAAAAAATTATACAGGGGTCATAACCCTTACCTATGTTTTCCAAAAAGCTTAAAAATAGATTTTTTGACTGGAGCTATACTTTAAAAATGTACCAGTTCAAAATTACAAACAGATTCTTCTCAAAACAACAAACCTACACAGTCCCTGTCTTGTTTGCACCGCCTGTATACTGCTGTTCTGAGTATATAGGGCCTGGGGGCCCCACGCCTTTCCTTTTTTTTAATTTGGGTACGAGGTTCCCCTTAATATCCATACAAGACCCAAAGGGGCTGGTAGTGGGTGGGGGGGTTACCCATGCCGATTTTCATCCATATTGCCGGGACCAGATATTACATTAAAACCGCAAGCAGTTTTAAATTACTTTTATTCCGTTAAATGTCATTTTGTACAGGGACTGTTCTAAGCACGGGAAACACGTGGCACAGGCATACTATAGACACCCCCCAGGCACGATATTTAAAGGAATATTTCACTTTTTTTACTTAAATTGTCATTAAAATCAGCCGTTTTTAAAAAATGTTTTTGCATTGATCCATGTCCCCTGGGGCAGGAGCCAGTTCCCCAAACCCCTTCAGGACAATATCTTGCATATTAGCCATTAAAATTAGCACTTTTGATTTCGAACGTTCGAGTCCAATAGACTTTATTGGGGTTCTAAAGTTCGTACGAATTTTAAGTCCTTTCGAAGGTTCTGGTGCGAACCGAACCAGGGGGTGTTCCGCTCATCCCTATTTGTCACCACAAAATTGGATCACCTGGGGTGGACCCCTTCCAGCTACTGGTTATCTAATAGCCTCATGACTACCCAGGCTGACTGTACCACTTTAAAAAAAGTTTCTTTGGTCAGGAGGATGACTACTCCCCTGACCCCTTTTGATAATATGCTGTCAAGATTTGACATGTTCTACATTATTTTTTTTTTTTTTTCGTTTTTCAAGTTATTATGCAATTTATTCTGCTCTTTTTTGCTTCCCTCTGCATACATATTCCTCACTCCTGTGCTACAGTATTTGAATTGCATGATAGACAACACTGTACTTTCATTGGCTGCCTACTGTTACTGTTTATGGTTAGCATAGGGTTTGGCCGCAGGCACCCTGTGATCACCTCACGGTTTGGACTCCATTCTATCCTTTTGCTACATTAATCTAAAATGGGTCTTAAAGTGATCTCCCATAACCTTAAAGGTTTTAACTCACCACACAAATGTAGAAAAGCCTTTCGTTCCTATAAATTACAAGATGCGGATATTCTTCTGACACATTTCTCCTCGTACAATCACCCATCTTACTTAGATAAAGCTTTTTAGCAATGTTACTTCACCACTTACGAGTCCAAATCACGGGGTGTAGCCATACTCATTAGAAACTCAGTTATGTTTGATGTTCAACCAGCACTTTAGAGACCCTGGCAGTCGCTTTATAATTGTTAAAAGCTCAATACAGGGCAAGGGAATCACTATGGTTTCTATGTACGCGAATGAGTCCCAGGACTCTTTCTTTAAAACTTTTTTTCAGACATTAGATAAATATCGCTTGCCCCACATGTTGGTGAAAGGTGACTTTAAACTGGTAGCTCACTTGGGCCTGTACAGAAGTCGCATGATGACATCAGCTAATGCCTTTCCAACGTCACTCCAACACTTGCTTAGGTCACATCAATTGCTAGACACCTGGAGAGAGCATTATGTAGGGGCCCTAGACTATACCTTGTACTCCCATCCCCACGACAGCTATTCTCGGTTATACTATACTTACTGCTCCCTTGTCTTAGTCACAAACTCAACCTCAGCCAAAATTCACACTTGTCCTCCATCAGAAGATTGTGTCTTGACACTTTTCCCACATTGGTCTTTCTCTGACTCTAGGAGCCTGGCATCTTAATGACTCCCTTCTCACAAGGCGGTGTTGAGGGGCCATCTCATGGCAACAGCCAGCACTAGGAAACACCAAAAATTGTATGGCATATGTTCCCTTACGTTGGAACTAGATAGGCTTTATCATCAACATAGCCGAACCCCAACTCAAGATTTGTTGTGTCTAATCAACCAAAAAAGAGGTGCTCTGGATATTTTGCTCTCAAAGCAAACAGAAAAATCCCTTCGCTTGTCCAGAGCCCATTTCCTCTTGCACAACAATTTGGCTATGTTTGCGAGAAAGCTAAAACAATCGATCCAACCATCACATTCCTATAAACTCTGAGGTTCTGATGGTAATATCACTTCCCACCCGAAAGAGGTTTTGAAAATATTCTCTTCATTCTATCTATCCCAAAACTGGGCACAGACCCCCCCCCTCCCTCAAAATGATCACCCCATATCAGTAATTAATAATGATTTGAAGATCTTTGGTCGTATCCTAGCAGACCGACTAGCGGCAGTGATTACATCCTTGATTTCCCCAAACCAGAGCGGTTTTATACCAACCCATCAAATTACGGATAATATACGCCTGGCATCAAACATCATCCAAGATGCAGATACTAACTCCCATAAGGTCTTGTTTCTGAGCCTAGTTATAAACAAGGCTTTTGACAATATTCTCTGGCCCTACCTCGATACCAACTTATCTAAATTTGGATTTTCCTGAAAATTTGTTAACTGTTTTCGAGCCCTTTACCACCAGCCCCATACACAAATCGAGCTCCCTGGGTGTAACTCTGATTATTTTTCCCTGGGTCGAGGTACAAGACAGGGATGCCCTTTATCCCCCCTTCTATTTGCCTTTGCAATAGAACCCCTAGCCCGCTCTATCACCTGCAACCCAAACATCAGAGGTTATATCAAAAATGTATATGCAGATGATGTCCTTTTGTTCCTAACTGAGCCCTTAATCTCCTTACCCAACCTTCTCACCACTTTAGACAACTTCCACAACATATCAGGCTTAGGAGTGAACCCATCTAAATGTATTGCCATGTAGACATGTGCAGAGTAAAATATTTCGTTTCGGAATTTCGTTTTCGTCCGAAAACTTAATTTATTTAGTTACTCCCGAAAATCGTTTTTATTTATTTCGTTTTCGTTCAAAAATTTCATTCGTCCGAAAATCCACATGAATTACGTTCGAATCTGTCTTGGAAGGCTTATGGTGTCTGTCAATGTATAAAGAAGATTTGACGGAGCTAACTATATAGCATACTTTAGAACCCTATTAAAGTCTATGGGACTCCAACGTTCAAAATCTAAAGTGCTAATTTTAAAGGCTAATTTGCAAGTTACTGTCCTAAAAAGTGTTTGGGGACCCGGGTCCTGCCCCAGGGGACATGTATCAATGCAAAAAAAAGTTTTAAAAACGGCCGTTTTTTCGGGAGCAGTGATTTTAATAATGATTAAAGTGAAACAATAAAAGTGTAATATTCCTTTAAATTTCGTAGGGGGGGGGGGGGGGGTTGTCTATAGTATGCCTGTGAAGGGGCGCATGTTTCCCGTGCTTAGAATTGTCCCTGCACAAAGTGTCATTTATGCAGGAAAAAAAGTCCTTTAAAATCACTCGCGGCTATAATGAATTGTCGGCTCCGTAATACAGAGAACACTCATTGAAAGTCATTGATAAAAAAATAAATAAATAAATAAATAAAAAAAGCGTGGGGGTCCCCCAAATTCAATTACCAGGCCCTTCAGGTCTGGTATGGATATTAAGGGGAACCCCGCGTCAAATTTAAAAAAAAATTGACGTGGGGTTCCCCCTAAAAATCCATACCAGACCCTTTATCCGAGCACGCAACCTGGCAGGCCGCAGGAAAAGAGGGGGGGACGAGAGAGCGGCCCCCCCTCCCTCCTGAACCGTACCAGGCCACATGCCCTCAACATTGGGAGGATGCTTTGGGGGTCTGTGACCCCTCAAAGCACCTTGTCCCCATGTTGATGAAGACAAGGGCCTCATCCCCACAACCCTGGCCGGTGGTTGTGGAGGTCTGCGGGCGGGGGGCTTATCAGAATCTGGAAGCCCCCTTTAACAAGGGGACCCCCAGATCCCGGCCCCCCCCCCTGTTTGAAATGGTAAGGGGGTACAAAAGTACCCCTACCATTTCACAAAGAAAGTGTAAAAAATGTTTAAATAAAACAAACACACTTTTGAAAAATTCCTTTATTAAAAATAAAAAAATAAAAAAAAGATTCCAGCGGCGGTAATCCACTCTTGCTATCCAGCGACGGACGGTCATCTCTCCAGCGATGTCTCATCTCATCCAGCGCAGCGCAGCATCCTTCTTCTGTCTCCGTGGAGGAGACACTGCAAGGATTCCGGCGGCTGACGTTTGTTATATACGGAGGGCGGGGCCACCCGTCACCTGACCCCACCCCCCTCTGACGCAAGGGGAAACCCGGGGTTCCCCGTGACGTATAGGTGACCCGCACCCCTCTGATGTAACACAGGCAAGCATTGATACATGTCCCCTGGGGCAGGACCCAATCTCCTATTCTATATCGAACTGTTGTAACAACGAAAACGAACGAAAATGAAGCAATTATTTATGTCGGATTTTCGTTTTTTCGGATTTTGTGCTTTCGTTATCGTTTGTCAAAACGAAAACGAAAATAGCTGAAATTCGGACGAAAATGCGTTCGGACGAAAACGAATGCACATGTCTATTGCCATGCCGATTAATATCCCACCGCCTTTACTGACTATCCTTAACCACTTCCCACCCGGCCAATGCATATATACGGCCGGGTGGGAGCCGTCTACTCCTGATAGGACGTTCAGGAACGTCCTTCAGGAGTAGCGGGATCGCGCGCGCGCGTGCCCGCGCAGCGGCGCGATCCCGATGTGCTCGTGTCACCCGGACACGGCACATCTCAGATCGGCAGGAGGGCTCTGTGATTGGCCCTCCTGATCACATGATGGCCGTGTCCAATCACGGCCGTCATGTGATGTAAACAAACAGCCGGTTGCTAGGCAATCGGCTCTCCTCTCCTCACACGGAAGTCACCGCTGAGGAGAGGAGAGCAGAACGCTGCAGCCGGCTGATGATCAGTGAGTATGGGCTGCTTTTTACAGCTTTTTACTCACTGATCATCAGTGTAGTGTAAACACACAACACCCCACACAGTACAAACACAGTCCCCACATATGTCCCCAAAACACACATGTCCCCAAAACATACATGTCCCCAAATAATAAAAACACATGTCCCTAATAATAAAAACATGTCCCCTACATATGTCCCACTAAAATCACATGTCCCAATGATTATCTGCACACATATGTACGTGATCACCTGCACACATATGTACATGATCATTTGCGTACATATGTCCGTGATCACACAAACCAATTATTATACACTTAACTGAGTTTTTTTTACCAAAAACATGTAGCAGAATACATTTTGGCTTAAATTTATGACAAAATTTGATTTTATTGGATTTCTTTTCAAATAGAAAAAAGAAAATATTGTTTTTTTTCCAAATTTCCGCTTTTTTTGCGCTTATATCGCAAAAAAAAAAAAACGGAGTCGTGAATAAATAACACCAAAATAAAGCTCTATTTGTGCGAACAAAATGATAACAATTTCATTTGGGTACAGTGTAGCAGGACCGCGCAATTGTCACTGAAAGCGCTAGAGCGCTGAAAGCTGAAAATTGGGCTGGGAAGGAAGGGGGTGAAAGTGCCCTGTATTGTAGTGGGTAAGGATAGATTTGAATTCTCCTGGAGCATGGGCACCCTACAATATGTAGGAATTCGCTTGGCCCCTTTACTAAAACAGATGCATGCACACAACTACCCACAGGCTTTTCCCAACATTAAGCAGTTGCTCGTCCAGTGGTCCCCATAACGAATTTCATTCCTGGGTCGAATACAAGCTGTAAAAATGTCTATCCTCCTGAAATTTTGTTCTATTTTAGAGCTCTTCCACTATATGTACCCTGCTCACCCATAGAGGTGATACTGGCTGAATTGCTCAGATTTATCTGGCAGAGCAAGAAGCCTCATCTGAATCATTCACTAATGTATAGGGCCCAAGTTAGGGGGGCTTAGGTTGCCCAGACTTATGGAAATATTTTCTAGCAGCACAATTAACACAATTACAATGGCACACTCCCCCAACTCGCATAACGTGGCTCCAATTTGAAAAGATTTCGACTGAGCCTTTTTAACTTCCAGGCCTCCTATGGTCACGTTCTATTGGCCCAAGAGATATTGCTCTTCTTAATGGCACAGTGAGCCAATCCCCCCTCTGGACCTTTTATGAAGAAAAGTTCAGGCTGCTTTCTAAACCCCCTCGATTGACCTCCTTTTTGGACGATCATAAGTTTCCTGCAGCTTTCAACTCGGGTATGGAATTTGACATTTGGTTTTCACACCACCTGGTAACCTTAGATTCATTGTTACAAGGCACCTCCTTTTGCTCATTTGAATACCTCCAACATACATATGCTTTCCCCAACTCTGAATTTTTAAAATATTTACAGATTTGCCACTTCTTTACCGACATCCATACTCCTGATGAAGAGGAGGCCAGAACACCATTTGAAAACTTATGTCAAGAGGGGTCTAGACATAGGGGGACCATTTCTACCCTTTATCGTTGCCTCAATGACCATCACACCACAACAAAGTCTGCAGAAGATTGGCTTGATATGGTGTCCAACATGCATAAATGCACACATTCAGTTGCCATCAAAGAGACTGTGGTTAAACTCCACACCAGACGATACTACACCCCTGTTAAAATACATAGAATCTACCCTTCTATTCCAGATACATGCTTTAGGGGATATGGCACAAGAGGTACACTCCTCTATATATTCTGGAGCTGTACAGCCCTATGGTTTCCATGGCAAGAAACCTCTATGAAAGTGCTGCAGATAACACCTATCACATTGACCTATCAGATGTGTATCCTGTTCGCAGATCTCCCAGAAGTCCCACCCCCTTGTCAAAATTGACTAGCACGCTATTTAGTGCTATTCATCCTATGGACTCCTTGCAAATTTTTGACCACAAGTGGGACTCATGGCATGCCTACTAGGTAACCAGTAAGGTCAGGAAACCTTTTTTTTGTTCCACCAACCATGTGGGATCTGCCCGTGGGAATTGAGTCATATGTCAGTAACTCCACCCGCCACATAAATAAAATTGCAGTCTTCGATTTGATCCCAAACTACCCTGTTTATGCAGATATGGTATTGCAGCTGCTAACCTAGATATGCCGTTAGTGACGGATCCCGTGTGCATGCACGGGAGTGACATCATCGCTGCTCCGGCGCTGTGAGTGGCCGGAGCAGCGATACCCGGAAGAAGATGGATGCTCCGGACTACAGGGGACAGCGGTCACATCGGTGACATAAGGGACACATAATGGGCTACCTTGCGAGGCATAGTAGCCCATTATGCTTTACCTTTGCAGGGAGACAAAGAGGAAGTAAACCCAGGAGGGTGATGTTTAGGGCTTTTGATTTTGAGATGTTTATTTGCAGGTTACAGAGTGTTTTGAAAAGTGAGAAGTCTTTAAAGAGGTTGGGGATGGTGTTTATAGGGTCTGTTAGAAAGAATAGGAGATCATCCATGTAGGTTGCTATTTTATATTTTTTATTTTTGATCTCGACTCCTTTGATATCTCTTAGCTTGCAAAGGAGAGGTTCCAATCTAAGTATAAAAATTAAGGGGGATAGGGGACAACCCTGGCACGTGCCATTGGAGATGGAAAAGGCGTTTGACAGGTGACCATTAACCCTCATTTTGGCAGTGGGGGATGAGTAGAGAGTTAGGATCATCTGAAGTAAGCAATGTTGTATACCCATCGCGTGCAGTGTCACCTCTGTATAGTCCCAGGCCATCCTGTCGAACGCTTTCTCCGCATCCAGGGATAAGAAAAAGCCCAATGTGGCTGTAGTGGACAGCCAATGATGAATGTTTAGAGCTTTAGTGGTGTTGTCCCTGGCCTCCCTGCCAGGGACAAAACCAACTTGGTCCAGCTAAATTAGTTTCGGGAGTAAGGGAAGGATGCGATTTGCCAGAACTTTGGCGTAGAGCTTCGCATCCACGTTAACCACTTGCCGACCGCCGCACGACGATGTACGTCGACAGAATGGCACGGGCAGGCATAAGGGCTTACATGTACGTCCTTGCCTGTCCGCGGGTCGGGGGCCCGATCGGGCCCACGCCCGGTGCCTGCGGTGGTCGGTATTCGTTCGGGAGGGATCCCGGACGAGGGGACGGCCATTCATTCATGGCCACCCCCTCGCGATCGCTCCCGACGAATGAAAATGCTCGGTGACATCACTTCCTCTCCTGTAATGTAAACACAGGCAGAGGAAGTGAAGTAATCTCTCCTCGTGTCGGTCTTTTTCGTTCCGGCACCGAGGAGAGAGGATCGGTGAGTTGCACCCAACACTACACTTACAGTAGAACACGCCAGGCACACTTTTCACCCCCCTGATCACCCCCCAATCACCCCTGCCCCCCCCCAGTCACAGTGACACCAAGTGCATTTTTTTATTTTTTATTTATTTTTATTTTTTTTGCATTGGTGTCATTTGTGACTGTAATAACTGTTAGGGCAGTTAGGGCTAGCCCCCTTTAGCTCTAGGGTGCCCCCCTAACCCCCCCAATAAAGGTTTAACCCCGTGATCACCCCCCGTCGCCAGTGTCACTAATAAGCGATCGTTTTTCTGATCGCTGTATTAGTGTCACAGGTGACGCTAGTTAGGCAGGTAAGTATTTAGGTTCGCTGCAGCTTTTTATAGCGTCAGGGACCCCCATATACTACCGCATAGCCCCCTGATTGCCCCCCAGTTAACCCTTTCACCAGTGATCACCATATAACTGTTACAGGTGACGCTGGTTGGTTAGTTATTTTTTTTTTGTTTCAGGGCACCCGCCATTTATTACCTAATAAAGGTTTAACCCCCTGATCACCCGGCGGGTGATATAAGTTTGAGGGTCAGATAAGGCCTGCGTCGCCCCAGCGTCAGGTTAGTGCCAGTACCGCTAACACCCACGCGCAAAGCATACACCTCCCTTAGTAATATAGTATCTGATCAGATCTATATTAGCGTTGCCAGCATTTTAGGTTTCCCAAAACGCATTGTTAGCGGGATCAGCCCAGATACCTGCTAGCACCTGCGTTTAGCCCCTCCGCCAAGCCCAGCCCAGCCCACCCAAGTGCAGTATCGATCGATCACTGTCACTTACAAAACACAACACACATAACTGCAGCGTTCGCAGAGTCAGGCTTGATCCCTGCGATCGCTAACAGTTTTTTTTGTAGCGTTTTGAAACAGTCGCTGACAGGCTAGGTGCTTTTTTACCTGTGAGTCTCACTAGTGTACCCCTAAATTTAGAGCCCAAAATGGCAAAGCGAAGGTACACTAGTGATGAGGCCTACACGTTTCTGAGCATGACAGATAGTGAAGAGGACGTCACTCATCTGTCTGGCTCAGAATACGATCCTGTAGAGGACAGCGGCTCCATGACAGATAGCTCTGACGACGGAGATGAGGCCTCTGTTAGGGACAGGTGTGCCCAATCCCGAATGTATTCTGTTGTTGAGGTGCATAAACCGCAGGCCACTCGTATGGAGCAGAGACGTACTAGAGCCGCTCATCCTTCTGGTGAACTGGCAAGCACCAGCGGCCTAGTACACCCTGGACCTACATCCAGCACTGCAGTAACACGTGGTGACGTGGCGAGTCCCATAAGTGCAGTTCAAGCTGGCGAGGTGGCAAGCACAAGTAGTGTCCCGCTGCCACCAAGAAGAAGACAAAGACAGGCCCGTCGTACCCATAGTGCCCTTCCTGCAGAATTCGCCAATCCTATTTGGATGCCCACCACTTCTGCAGAACCCGTACTTCCCCCATTCACTGGCCAACCTGGCATTAACGTGGAAACAGTTGATTTTACGACACTTGACTTTTACTCACTGTTTTTCACCGAAGATCTCTATAGATCTATTGTGGACCAAACCAACCAATTTGTACGCTGCTCAACACATCGCCACTATTCCCCAGTCCGCCCTTGCCAGACAATGGAAACCAGTTACGGTTTCCGAATTTAAAATCTTTCTGGGCCTCTCCCTCAACATGGGCATAACCAAAAAGAGTGAGTTGCGGTCATATTGGTCCACTGACCCAATTCACCATATGCGCGTGTTCTCTGCTTCCATGTCCAGGGCACGATACGAGATGATTTTGCGGTTCATGCACTTCAGCGACAATGAACTCTGTCGTCCTCGGCTCTACAAAATTCGGCCCCTCATAAACCACTTCAACCAACGTTTTGCAGACTTGTTTACTCCCGATCAAGTTGTCTGCGTTGATGAGTCCCTGATTAAGTTTTCTGGTCGCTTGTCATTCAAACAATACGTCCCCAACAAGCGTTCCAGATACGGGGTCAAGATGTATAAGCTCTGTGACAGGGCCACAGGCTATACACGTAGTTTCATGGTTTATGAGGGTAAAGATAGTCACGTAGAGCCGGAGAACTGCCCTGACTACATAGGAAGCGCTGGCAAGATAGTGTGGGACATGGTGTCACCCTTATTCGGAAAGGGGTACCACTTGTACGTGGACAATTATTACACAAGCGTGCCACTGTTTAGTCACTTGTTTGATCAGCAGATTGGAGCATGTGGCACCGTGCGACCTAATCGCCGGGGCTTTCCCCAGCGGCTTGTAGAGTCCCGTCTTAGGCTGGGGGAGAGAGCCTGCTTGCGCAGTAATAATTTGCTCGCTATGAAGTGGAGGGATAATAAGAATGTTTTCGTTCTTACCTCCCTTCATGCAGACACGACGGTCCAAATTTCTACGGCGACTGGTATTGTGGAGAAACCCCTCTGTGTCCACAAATATAACCTTAACATGGGAGGGGTGGACCTCAATGACCAGTTGTTGGCGCCGTATCTAGTTGCCCGTAAGTCCAGACGCTGGTACAAAAAAGTGTCTGTTTATTTATTCCAATTGGCTATACTGAATGCTTATGTACTACACAAAGCTTCAGGATGGACTGGATCCTTCCTCAAATTCCAGGAGGATATCGTCAGAGCCCTTCTGTATCCAGGCGGTGCTCCACCTCACCTTCCCCTACCATATGCAGTAAGCCGGCTGCATGAGAGGTATTATTCTTATGTCCTCCCGAGTACCCCTACCCAACGAGCCCCCCAAAGAAAATGTCGTGTCTGCAGAAAGCGCGGATTTAGGCGTGACACCCGTTCTTATTGTCCCCGCTGTCCTGGCAATCCTGGTCTTTGTCAGGGTGAGTGTTTTGAACGCTACCATGAACTAGTTGAGTATTAGCGTAGGGTACAGCATTGCACAGGCTAGGCACACGTTCACAGGGTCTCCCAAGATGCCATCACATTTTGAGAGACCCAAACCGCTGGAACCGTTACAACAGAAGTGTTAAAGTTACATAAAAAAGTGTTAAAAAAAAAAAAAAGTAAAAAAACCAAAAAACCAAAAAAAATATAAAATAAAAAAACCAAAAATTGTTGTCGTTTTATTGTTCTCTCTCTCTCTCTATTCTCTCTCTATTGTTCTGCTCCTTTGTACTGTATTCTATTCTGCAATGTTTTATTGTTAACCATTTTTTGTTTTCAGGTACGCCATTCAGCTGTAGCGTGGATTTATTTATCTTGACAGCAACAGCGTTTGCTCCCACGATACGTAAAGCCACGACTCCAGCGCTGTCGGAGGTGATTTCACCACCACAGTTAAAAAAGAGCATATATGCCGAAGCATGGGGGCATAAGGGGTGGAGGAGCGATTTTGCTCCTAATGCCACGTACATACAGTCAAAATTCCGACGGAGGGCTTGCCCGTGGAAAAGTTTGAATGTATGTACGCGGCATAACTTTTTTGCGGGAGGATGCCCCCATGCTTCGGCATATATATATTTTAGGCACAGATTGTGTTAAATGTGTTATTTTTTGCTATTTTTTTTGTATTTGCTTTGCAGGTATGGTACGCCTTACTGTTATACTGTAATGTTACTTTGTTTTATTGTTAACCATCATTTGCTTAGCAGGTACGCCATTCAGTTGCAGCGCGGATTTATTTATCTTGACAGCAACAGCGTTTGCTCCCACGATACATAAAGCCGTGACTCCAGCACTGTCGAGGGTGATTTCACCACCCCAGTTAAAAAAGAGCATATATGCCGAAGCATGGGGGCATACGGGGTGGAGGAGCGATCTGCTCCTACCTTTTGCGGGAGGATGCCCCCATGCTTCGGCATATATAAATGGTGCATGTATGCCCACCATTAAAAGTGGGTGGATGAAGGGTGGTATCTAATGGTGGGCATACCCACCGATCAATATTTTTTTTTCCTTCAGCCCACAGGCTGCATGAAAAAAAAATTACAATATATGCCCAACCAGTTCCAGCAACATACTGGTATGTTGCGGGACTTTGAGTGCTTATACCAGAATGATGCCTGCAGGTTTAGGTATCATCTTGGTATCATTCTTTTCAGCCAGCGGTCGGCTTTTACGTAAAAGCAATCCTAGCGGCTAATTAGCCTCTAGACTACTTTTACAAGCAGTGGGAGGGAATGTCCCCCCCCCCCGCACCATCTTCTATGGTTTTCTCAGGCTCTCCTGTCCCAACAGGGAACCTGAGAATGCAGCCGGTGGTTCCGCCAGCTGACCATAGAGCTGATCAGAGACCATATGGCCTAAGACACCGGAAGCTACGAGCATTTCATGACTTAGATTTTGCGGGATGTAAACAGCGCCATTGGGAAATTGGGAAAGCATTTTATCACACCAATCTTGGTGTGGTCAGATGCTTTGAGGACAGAGGAGAGATCTAGGGTCTGATAGACCCTAATTTTTTTTAAAAAGAGTACCTGTCACTACCTATTGCAATCATAGGGGATATTTACATTCCCTGAGATAACAATAAAAATCATAAAAAAATATATATAAATGAAAGGAACAGTTTAAAAATAAAATAAAAAAGCAAAATAAATAATAAAAAAAAAAAAAACACCCCTGTCCCCCCCTGCTAAGGCGCAACGTGGAACGCAAGCGTTGGTCTGGTGTCATATGTAAACAGCAATTGCACCATGCATGTGAGGTATCACCACGAAGGTCAGATCGAGGGTACTAATTTTAGCAGTAGACCTCCTCCGTAAATCTAAAGTGGTCACCTGTAAAGGCATTTAAAGGCTTTTAAAAATGTACGTAGTTTGTCGCCGCTGCACGTTTCTGCGCAATTTTAAAGCATGTCATGTTTGGTATCCATGTACTCGGCCTAAGATCATATTTTTTATTTCATCAAACATTTGGGCAATATAGTGATTTTTAGTGCATTAAAATAAAAAAAGTGTGTTTTTTCCCCAAAAAATGTGTTTGAAAAATCGCTGCGCAAATACCGTGTGAAAAAAAAAATTAAACACCCACCATTTTAATCGGTAGGGCTTTTGCTTTAAAAAAACACTTCATGTTTGGGGGTTCAAAGTAATTTTCTTGCAAAAAAAAATATTTTTTCATGTAAACAAAAAGTGTCAGAAAGGGCTTTTTCTTCAAGTGGTTAGAAGAGTGGGTGATGTGTGACATAAGCTTCTAAATGTTGTGCATAAAATGCCAGGACAGTTCAAAACCTCCCCAAATGACCCCATTTTAGAAAGTAGACACCCCAAGCTATTTGCTGAGAGGCATGTCGAGTCCATGGAATATTTTATATTTTGACAAAAGTTGTGGAAAAAATACATTATTATTTTTTTTATTTATTTTTTTGCACAAAGTTGTCATTAAATGATATATTGCTCAAACATGCCATGGTTATATGTAAAACTACACCCCAAAATACATTCTGTTGCTTCTCCTGAGTACGGGGATACCACAAGTGTGAGACCTTTTGGGAGCCTAACCGCGTACGGTACCCCAAAATCCAAGCACCACCTTCAGGATTTCTAAGGGTGTAAATTTTTGATTTCATTCCTCACTGCCTATCACAGTTTCGGAGGCCATGGAATGCCCAGATAGCACAAAATCCCCCCAAGTGACCCGATTTTGGAAAGGAGACACCCCAAGCTATTTGCCGAGAGGTATGGTTAGTATTTTGCAGACCTTCATTTTTGTCACAAAGTTTTGAAAATTGAAAAAAAGAAAAAAAATATACATTATTTATTTTTCTTCATTTTCAAAAACAAATGAGAGCTGCAAAATACTCACCATGCCTCTCGGCAAATAGCTTGGGGTGTCTACTTTCCAAAATGGGGTAATTTTGGGGGGTTTTGTGCTATTTTGGCATTTTATGGCCTTCAAAACTGTGATAGGTAGTGAGGTGTGAAATCAAATATTTACACCCTTAGAAATCCTGAAGGCGGTTCTTGGTTTTCGGGGCCCCGTTTGCGGCTAGGCTCCCAAAAAGTCCCACACATGTGGTATCCCCGTACTCAGGAGAAGCAGCAGAATTTATTTTGGGGTGTCATTTCACATATGCCCCTGGCATGTGTGAGCAATATATCATTTAGTGACAACTTTGTGAAAAAAAAATAAAAAAAAATAAAAGTTTGTACTTTTCCCGCAACTTGTGGCAAAATATAAAATATTCCATGGACTCAACATGCCTCTCAGCAAATAGCTTGGGGTGTCTACTTTCTAAAATGGGGTCATTTGTGGGGGTTTTGTGCCATCTTGGCATTTTATGGCCTTCAAAACTGTAATAGGTAGTGAGGCGTGAAATCAAAAATTTACGCCCTTAGAAAGCCTGAAGGCGGTTCTTGGCTTTCGGGGCCCCGTACGCGGCTAGGCTCCCAAAAAATCCCACACATGTGGTATCCCCGTACTCAGGAGAAGCAGCAGAATTTATTTTGGGGTGTCATTTCACATATGCCCATGGCATGTGTGAGCAATATATCATTTAGTGACAACTTTGTGAAAAAAAAATAAAAAAAAATAAAAGTTTGTACTTTTCCCGCAACTTGTGGCAAAATATAAAATATTCCATGGACTCAACATGCCTCTCAGCAAATAGCTTGGGGTGTCTACTTTCTAAAATGGGGTCATTTGTGGGGGTTTTGTGCCATCTTGGCATTTTATGGCCTTCAAAACTGTAATAGGTAGTGAGGCGTGAAATCAAAAATTTACGCCCTTAGAAAGCCTGAAGGCGGTTCTTGGCTTTCGGGGCCCCGTACGCGGCTAGGCTCCCAAAAAATCCCACACATGTGGTATCCCCGTATTCAGGAGAAGCAGCAGAATTTATTTTGGGGTGTCATTTCACATATGCCCATGGCATGTGTGAGCAATATATCATTTAGTGACAACTTTGTGAAAAAAAATAAAAATAAATAAAGTTTGTAATTTTCCCGCAACTTGTGGCAAAATATAAAATATTCCATGGACTCAACATGCCTCTCAGCAAATAGCTTGGGGTGTCTACTTTCTAAAATGGGGTCATTTGTGGGGGTTTTGTGCCATCTTGGCATTTTATGGCCTTCAAAACTGTAATAGGTAGTGAGGCGTGAAATCAAAAATTTACGCCCTTAGAAAGCCTGAAGGCGATTCTTGGCTTTCGGGGCCCCGTACGCGGCTAGGCTCCCAAAAAATCCCACACATGTGGTATCCCCGTATTCAGGAGAAGCAGCAGAATTTATTTTGGGGTGTCATTTCACATATGCCCATGGCATGTGTGAGCAATATATCATTTAGTGACAACTTTGTGAAAAAAAATAAAAATAAATAAAGTTTGTAATTTTCCCGCAACTTGTGGCAAAATATAAAATATTCCATGGACTCAACATGCCTCTCAGCAAATAGCTTGGGGTGTATACTTTCTAAAATGGGGTCATTTGTGGGGGTTTTGTGCCATCTTGGCATTTTATGGCCTTCAAAACTGTAATAGGTAGTGAGGCGTGAAATGAAAAATTTACGCCCTTAGAAAGCCTGAAGGCAGTGCTTGGTTTTCGGGGCCCCGTACGCGGCTAGGCTCCCAAAAAATCCCACACATGTGGTATCCCCGTACTCAGGAGAAGCAGCAGAATTTATTTTGGGGTGTCATTTCACATATGCCCATGGCATGTGTGAGCAATATATCATTTAGTGACAACTTTGTGAAAAAAAAAAAAAAAAGTTTGTAATTTTCCCGCAATTTGTGGCAAAATATAAAATATTCCATGGACTCAACATGCCTCTCAGCAAATAGCTTGGGGTGTCTACTTTCTAAAATGGGGTCATTTGGGGGGGTTTTGTGCCATCTTGGCATTTTATAGCCTTCAAAACTGTAATAGGTAGTGAGGCGTGAAATGAAAAATTTACGCCCTTACAAAGCCTGAAGGCGGTGCTTGGTTTTCGGGGCCCCGTACGCGGCTAGGCTCCCAAAAAGTCCCACATATGTGGTATCCCCGTACTCAGGAGAAGCAGCAGAATTTATTTTGGGGTGTCATTTCACATATGCCCATAGCATGTGTGAGCAATATATCATTTAGTGACAACTTTGTGTAAAATTTATAAAGTTTGTAATTTTCCCGCAACTTGTGGCAAAATATAAAATATTCCATGGACTCAACATGCCTCTCAGCAAATAGCTTGGGGTGTCTACTTTCTAAAATGGGGTCATTTGGGGGGGTTTTGTGCCATCTTGGCATTTTATGGCCTTCAAAACTGTGATAGGTAGTGAGGAGTAAAATGACATATGTATGCCCTTAGAAATCCTGAAGGCGGTGCTTGGCTTTCGGGGCCCCGTACGCGGCTAGGCTTCCAAAAAGTCGACCACATGTGGTATCCCCGTACTCAGGAGAAGCAGCAGAATGTATTTTGGGGTACAATTCCACATATAACCATGGCATGTGTGAGCAATATATCATTTAGTGACAACTTTGTGTAAAAAAAAAAAAATATATATTTTTTTGTCATTATTCAATCGCTTGCGGCAAAAAAATAAAATATTCAATGGGCTCAACATGCCTCTTATCAATTTCCTTAGGGTGTCTACTTTCCAAAATGGGGTCATTTGGGGGGGTTTTGTACTGCCCTGCCATTTTAGCACCTCAAGAAATGAGATAGGCAGTCGTAAACTAAAAGCTGCGTAAATTCCAGAAAACGTACCTTAGTTTGTAGATGTGACAACTTTTGCGCAAACCAATAAATATACAGTTATTGACTTTTTTTTTACCAAAGACATGTGGCTGAATACATTTTGGCCTAAATGTATGACTAAAATTGAGTTTATTGGATTTTTCTAATAACAAAAAGTAGAAAATATCATTTTTTTTCAAAATTTGCGGTCTTTTTACGTTTATATCGCAAAAAATAAAAATCGCAGAGTCAGTCATATACCTTTAAAAGAAAGCTCTATTTGTGGGAAGAAAATTTCGTTTGGGTACAACATTGCATGACCGCGCAATTACCAGTTAAAGCAGCGCAGTGCCAAAGTGTAAAAAGACCTCTGGTCATTTACCAGCAAAATGGTCCGGTCTGAAGGTGGTTAAGGAGTGATATGGGACAATAGTTAAAGACTATTGTGGTGTCTTTGTGGTGTCTTTGCCTGGTTTTGGGATAAGGGTGATGTGGGCTTCTAGGATGTCTTTGGTAGCTACACTGGAGGGAGCTAGGTTATTGAGTGCTTGAACAAGTCGGGGGGTGAGAGTGTCGGGGAAGAATTTGTAATAGCTGTCGGTCAAGCCATCCAGCCTGGGCTTTTTCCAGTCTTTAGGTGCTTCAGTGCTAATAAGGTCTCTTCTACTGAGAGTGGGAGATCTAGACCAGTCGAGTCTTTAATATTGAGCGGAGATGGGGAGTATTGTTGGCGGAATTCCTGAATTGCCACCATCCTGTCATTTGGGTCAGTTGTCTGTTGTAAGGTAGGGAGATTGTACAGTTTAGAAAAATAAGTTACAAATTGGTCAGCAATGCCTTCTGGTGTAGCTAGGGTGTTACCTGCAGGATCTTTGATCATGTGGATGGTGTGTGCCACTTTCTTGACCTGTAGGGATTTGGCTAACAGTCTTTTATTTACGTGTTAGTGTTTTGTGTAACTCTCCCAATAGTTCTTCTCTGGTTTGTGTTAGTTTAGATAGGGTGTTAGCCACCAAGGATGCTTTGTGCTTTTGTTTCAATGTGTATATACGTTTGGATAGTTTGTCAATACGTGCTTTCCTCAGTTTGTTCCTTTTGGCTGCCAAAGAAATGAATTTGCCCCTAAAGACACATTTGTGTGCCGCCCAGATCATATCCAGGAAGGAATCTTCTGTAAAGTAGTGGGTAAGGCTCTTGGAAATCATCCGTACTATCTATGGTTCTGTTAGGAGGGAATTGTCAAGTTACCAGATGTTGGATCTGGCATGTGTCGTAGGGAGAGGTAGTGTCATGGTGAAGGGATTATGGTCCGACAGTAACATTGGTTCAATTGTGGCTCTAATGAGGGAGGATAGGTCAGTTTGGGATAAGAAGAAGTTATCAAGTGTCGAGTATTTGTTATGCAGAGGGGAGAATAAAGTCCTTCACATTGGGATGTAGTGTGCGCCAAGTATCATTGTAAGGGTAGGGAGAGTCACCCTTTAAGTCTATACTTTTATTATACTAGAAACTGCTTGCAAAGATATATGCATAGAGATACGTAGGAGATAGCAAAGCTAAGCACCTGCAAAGCTTTTGCAAGATTCTTTTGAAGTGCAAAATCGCTCGGAAAACACGATGCATTTGTGGTCCCAGCTGGCATTTAGAATTTTACAGACATAGAACATTGTAAGGTGAAATTAAATATTGTGGTTTTATGTTCAAATTATTATAGACAGCTTAAGGTCATAAAAACAATTTTTTATATATATGTCTGGGGATCTTTTATCAAAAATTCCCCTAAAAAATTCCGCTTAATCTATGACGAACATAAATGTGGATCTATATGATCGGTCATTCAAAAGGCCATTATGTCTTGAATGTCTTGTATAATCCTGATTGGCTGACAAAAGGCCTTCCTTCTGTCTCTATGCAATGTTTGAAGCACATAAAAGTGGTAACAGGAAATAAAGATTTTTGTACTCATGATAAACCATCAACGCCTATGGTTGTCTGACTACCCAATCGATTGAGAGGGTTTTCCAGTGACCACTAAAGTCCAGCTCAAGCTAATCAAGGAGGGACGCACCTTACAAAATTGGTACCAGAAGTGGGGTACAGCCATTAAACAAGATAAGCTTTCTTTAAAATTACTTTTTATAAGTATTTTTGAAAAGCTTGCCTCGTTGATGCTGTACCTTGAACACTTGATATAGAGATATTGTGATTTTCAAGTCGATGATAGAATCTCTGTCTCTGTCTTTGAAAGAAGGTAGCTCGCTCAGTTAAGGAGTATGAAGTATTGAAATCCTTGCTAGGTTGGCTGGGATTAAGCATAAGAAAATAGACAAATAATTGAAAATTTAAGTTTTCAATTATAAAGGCTGGTCATTGGAAACCTCTAAAATCAATGTCAGGACATTGTCCTGGGTATTTGTTGGCAGGACGCTGCCCCGAGTGTTTAACAGGCTTATTATTTGTATACAAATAATCTCAAACCTATTTGGTTGCTAGTGTTGTTGGAGGTTATTTTCACAGGATAGGAAAGGGTCCTTTGTTTCGTGAAGGTGCACCACGGATACAAACATTAAGGTTTAATATACATAATAACTTTGTGTTTCAAGAAGGTTTAACTGTTAAAGTTGTCAGGAGTATCATTGAATTTAGAATAGGTGAACAATTTATAGTGTGTCCAAAATCATTGAGCGTGTATTCTGAAACTGATGTATATAAATAGAAGTCATATGATAAGTTAAAGTATAAGAATTGAATATGGGAAATCAGCTGGGTAAGGGAGGTCTAGGAGGTAAGCTGGAACAGCCCACCCCATTTGATTTTCTGTCTGGGAACTATGGAAAACATTATACTGAACCCTTCTGGAAAAACATTAACTAGAGCACATGCTCTATAAATTGCGGGGCTAACCAAATGCGGACCTTGTTTCTGCAGAAGAATGGGAGGAGGTTACTAAATTGTGCGGGCAACATAAACAGTATAATTATCCACCTTTCCCTTATGATAAAGAATATATGATTGAATGTTATAAAGTATGATCTAAAGCATTGAAGGAATATATCCCCTAGAAAAGGCCTCTGACTCCTGTCACTTATGTAATGACCCCCATTTTATCACTGAGAACTGTACCGAGGGCTGCTCTATGGGAATAAATGGGACAGATGTTACACACAAAACGAAAGTAGAACTCCTGGTCGTCCTCCAAATCAACCTAATGACAAATGCCCCGTAGAACCTCTTCAGGTGTCAGACTTGCATAATAGACCCTTAACCAAGCAAAGTTTTGCCATCCTCACTGCTTGCCCTTTATGTCTAATGGGAAGGGACCTTATGTCCTCATTGAGGATAACCATTAAATTTGACCTACAAGGGGAATGACTGCTAAATCAGCCACATGTGACCTAATAATGCCGCAAAAAAAAATAAAAAAAAGAGATTTGACATTTTACTTTATGACCATGCCAGCGCCTCTAGAGACTCACCCAATATGGGCAAAGTCCAAGACAGATGTAGGACATGTCAAATGTACTCCCTATGTCCCGACTTTCAAACCTAACATTACACCCTTCTTTCAGAAACAATACACACTACACACTAAAAACTACAGGGTATACAGCCACAAATTAAAGAGTACTTACAAAGGGGAATCCTCAAACCAATCATCAGCCCCTGGAACACTCCCATAAATCCTGTTAGAAAGGCCAATGGGGAGTGGAGGATAGTGCAGGACCTACAGGGAATAAACAAATGCATACAGCCCCTCCCGACTTTAGTTTCAGACATCACAGGGGTATTTGTAAATATTCCTGCCACATCCACCATTTACACGGTACTAGACTTATCCAATGCTTTGTTTAGCATTGATGTACATGAGGATTTCAGGAAATCTTTGCTTTTACCTGGGGCCCTGGCCAACAGCTGACCTGGACACATCTCCCTCAGGGATAGGTGGACAGTCCGGCAGCCTTTTCAATGGTTTTGAAAGTCACCTTGGATGACTGGGTACCACCCCAGGGATCTGTCCTACTACAATATGTAGATGACCTACTGTTGTGTAGTGAGAGCAAGACTCTGAGAGCCTGATGACCCACCTGGCCCTCAAAGGCCCCTTGGCGTCTCGGAAAAAGATCCAGTGGTGCAGGGACAAGGTGGAATACCTAGGATGTATTATCTAAGGGCGGGACACGACAGGTGTTCCCTGAACGAGTCAAGACTCTGACCTGTCTCGGTCCCCCAAAGGATAAGGCAGCGCTCCTTTCCTTCCTCAGCTCTATCGTCTACTGTAGGCAATGGATCCCAGACTGCTCTTTTTATTACTCAGTCCTATGCCCTGCCACTGCATTGACTGCCCCAAAACAGGTAACATATACTGAGGAAATGACACAAGCTTTTAACTCTTTGTTACAGTCCTTGGACAGTAATCCCAGCACTGGGCTTGCCAGATTACAAAAAATCCTTTGTGCTATACTGTGTAGTCAGGGGCCCTGCATTTGCTGCAGTTCTAGCGCAAATGCACGGCACTCACTACCGCCCCGTGGCCTACCTTTCAAAATAACTACCAATTCAAATCCAGGGCATGCCTGCCTGTTTACAAGCTCTGGCTGCTTGTGCTATGACCGTAAGGGAGGCATCTAAAATGACTCTCGGCACTGACACCACTTTGTATACCACACAGACTGTAGTGCATCTTTTACAAAATATGTCAACTCAACACATGACAGCCCAAAGATCTAGTGGTTATGAGATTATGTTATTAAACACACACGGACTTACAGTCAAATCATGCTCTGAATGTCAGGTCACCTAGAGCCCAGGTGACAGATGCACACCGTAGGGTTAGGGGTGCACCGCAAGGTTGTGGACCCTACGGCTGACTGCTGCAGACGGGGGACAGATCCCACTGGGGTTTGAGCGTAAGATTCCCCGGGGCGCGGAGTCTAAAAGCCAGCAGGTGTTCACCAGAGCCTCGAGTGGTGAGGATGGACTTGGCTGCAACTGGCTCCAGGTCGCGACCCCCAGGGTCCCCCAGCTCACACCCACAGTAGGCAACAGGAGGATAGGGATGGTGAGAGACAAAGCCAAGGTCGGGGCCACAAGCAGAGCAGAATAGTCGGGTACACGCCAAAAGGTCGGGGTCACAGGCAAGCAGGGATAGTCAGAACACGCCAAAGTCGGTAACGGAAAACAGTAGCAGAGCACACGGCAGGAAACAGGAAGCTAACACACAAAGGTTGATCAGCAGGATAAGCTAGCAGTGCACAGGTTAATATAGGGTTGTCTGATAGGAGCTAGGGTGGAGCCATGCCAGAGGAAGGAAATAAAAGCAGTCAGGTGAAGCTCGGCTGGTCTCTAGAAATGAACACATGCAGACAGATAAGCAGAACAACTCTATTGCATAACCATGACAGTACCCCCCTCTTACGAGGCCTCCCCCTTCCCCGCCTGGGACCAGGTTTAGAGGGGAACTTCAAATGAGACTTCCTCAACAGACGAGGTGCAAAAACCTCAGAAGCCAAAATCCACAACCTCTCCTCAGGACCAAAACCTTTCCAGTGCACGAGGTACTGGAGAATGCCTCTACAGAGTCGGGAATCCAAAATTTGGCTAACCTCGTACTCCTGATCATCCTCAGAGACCGGTGCTATGGTAGAGAGAGGACGAGAGAACTTATTGAGGACTAAAGGCTTTAGAAGGGCAACATGGAAGGAGTTAGAGATTTTGAGGCTTTTGGGAATCTGGAGCTTGAAACAAACCGGATTCAGTTTAGAAATTATGGTGTATGGACCAATGAATCTTGGATCAAATTTGAGGGAAGGAACCCGGAGTTTGATGTTCCTGGTGGAGAGCCAGACTTTGTCTCCTGGCTGAAGAGAAGGTGGCTTACGCCTGCGACGGTCAGCAAAACTCTTGAATTTGTTGGCAGCTTTCTGGAGGGAATCATGAACGTCAGCCCACATGGAATTGAATGATTCCTGAACAGTAGCCAAAGCTGGAATGTCAGAAGAACAAGTCATAGGAAGAGGAAGCTGAGGATGTCTTCCATAAACAGTGAGAAAGGGTGTTTTCTGAGAACTGACGTTAACATGATTATTGTGGGAGAACTCAGCCCACGGTAATAGTGATGCCCAATCATCATGATGGGCAGAGACCAAGGTACGGAGAAAGACCTCCAACTCCTGATTAACTCTCTCAGTCTGGCCATTGGATTGGGGATGATAAGAAGAGGTAAAATCCAAGGTAATGTTGAGGGATTTGCAAAAGGCTCTCCAAAAACGAGAAGTAAATTGCACACCCCTGTCCGAGACGACATGAGAAGGAACACCATGAAGGCGGAAAATCTCTTGTACAAAAATGGGAACCAAGGCAGGGGCAGAAGGGAGACCAGGAAGAGGAACAAAATGAGCCATCTTGGAGAACCGATCGATTACTACCCAAATGGCCGTATTATTCTCCGATAGTGGAAGATCAGTGATGAAATCCATGGCGATATGAGACCAGGGCTCCTTAGGAGTGGGCAAGGGCATGAGAAGACCAGCAGGGGCTTGAGTGGAAGATTTAGACTGAGCACAGACGTGACAAGCCTTAACATAGTCTTTAACATCCGAGCAGAGATTAGGCCACCAGTAGTGACGACTGATAAGCAGGAAGGATCGGAGGAACCCAGCATGACCTGCTACCTTGGAATCATGTCCCCAACGAAGGATCTTGGTTCTTAGCTCCGTGGGAACAAAGGTCTTACCAGGAGGAATCTTTGATTCCAGGGTGGTAGAATGGGCAACAATGCAAGAGGTAGGAATGATCGGCTCAGGATCAGGGTTGGACTCCTCGTCCAAAGTGTCAAATGACCTAGAGAGCGCATCAGCTCGACCGTTGCAGGAACCAGGTTTGTACGTAATCGTGAATTTAAAACGAGAAAAGAAGAGACTCCCCCTGGCCTGTCTGGGGTTCAGACGTTTAGCATTCTGTAGGTACTGTAGATTCTTATGATCAGTAAAGATCATTATGGAGTGAGGGGAACCTTCCAAGAGATGACGCCACTCCTCCAACGCCAATTTAATTGCGAGAAGTTCCCGATCACCAATGGCATAATTTCTCTCTGCCTGAGAATTTTTTTTGGAGAAGAACGCACATGGTTGACGTTTCTTCTCAAAGTCCTGAAGAAGCATAGCTCCCACCCCCATCGAAGAAGCGTCTACTTCAATAAAAAATGGGTCCTCAGGATTTGGTCTCCTCAAGAGGGGTCCAGAGACAAAGGCCTGTTTCAGATCGTGAAACGCAGAGACAGCCTCGGAAGGCCAGTCTTTGGCATTCACACCCTTCTTGGTCAAAGCGATAATAGGCGCAGCAATGGAAGAGTAATTCCTTATGAACTGCCTATAATAATTTGTGAAGCCAAGGAAGCGCTGTGTGGCCTTGAAGCTAGCGGGAAGGGGCCAGTTGGTAATGGCTGAGACCTTTCCGGGATCCATGCGAAGACCCGCACTAGAAACAAAACATCCCAGAAACAGGACCTCGGAACATTCAAAGGAACATTTCTCCATCTTGGCATAGAGATTGTTCTCTCTAAGGAGCTGAAGTACGGTGTGTACATGGTTTCTGTGAGCAGGCAGATTTTTGGAAAAGATGAGAATATCATCCAGATAGATGACAACAAACTGGTACAGTAGATCTCTGAATATTTCATTGACAAAGTTCTGGAACACAGCTGGAGCATTACACAAACCAAAAGGCATAACCAAGTACTCGTAATGCCCGTCCCTAGTGTTAAATGCGGTCTTCCATTCGTCACCTTCCCGTATTCGAATGAGATTGTATGCACCTCTGAGATCCAACTTAGTGAAAATGGAAGCCCCCTTCAACCTGTCAAATAGCTCAGATATTAGAGGTAAGGGGTAAGGGTTTTTAATAGTCACAGCGTTTAAACCTCTATAGTCGATGCAGGGCCTGAGGGTACCATCCTTTTTGGCAACGAAAAAGAACCCTGCTCCTGCAGGCGATGAGGATTTCCGGATGAAACCTCTCTCCAGATTCTCAACGACATACTCAGACATGGCCTGGGTCTCTGGAATGGACAAAGGGTAGGTACGACCCCTGGGCAGGGTTGCTCCAGGGACAAGGTCAATAGCACAGTCAAAAGATCTGTGAGGAGGAAGCACCTCAGCAGACTTCTTGCAGAACACATCCTGGAAATCGCTGTAAGCCGCGGGAAGATCGGACGATACAGATGTGGTAGCAATGGGAAGTTTCCTCTTGGGGGTCACCTTGGAAAGACAAGACGAGAAACACGAAAGACCCCAGGCCAGGA
Source organism: Lithobates pipiens (assembly GCF_037356315.1). Lineage (NCBI taxonomy): Eukaryota > Metazoa > Chordata > Amphibia > Anura > Ranidae > Lithobates > Lithobates pipiens. The sequence continues at coordinate 191,552,034 of NW_027507785.1, read as the reverse complement.
TCTGCCCAGATACCCAGTCCACATGTGGCGAGTGGAGCTGTAGCCAAGGAAGGCCCAATACAATGGGGGTAGAGGCCTTGGGTAGGATGAGGAAGGAGATCCACTCCTGGTGGAGTATCCCTACCGACATCCTAATAGGTAGCGTCTGGAAACAGATAGGGCCCCCTGGGAGCACCGTGCCATCAATTGCCGAGACTACTAGTGGAGTAGCGAGGGGAGAAAGGGTAAGCTTCATAGAAGAAGCAGTTCTCCAGTCCATAAAATTGCCGGCAGCCCCGGAGTCCAGATATGCTAGGACCGATTGGGAAGAAGTGCCTATATGGAGGAACACCGGAAGAAGGAGACGAGAAGGTGATGTTTCTGGGTCCAATACTCCACCTTCCAAATGTATTAGACCCGAGCGTTTCCTGGACGGAGCGAGCAGGAGTCACGAAAATGACCCTTGCCCCCACAATAAAGACACAAGCCCAGAGTTCTGCATCTAGCACGTTCTTCGGGGGTTAGTCTGGTCCGGCCCAGCTGCATGGGTTCCTCAGCAGACAGAGGATGCTCCACAGGGCGACGGGGAAAAAGCTCAGGCTGACTAGAACCTGGGGGGTGTTGGCGTCTTTTTTCTAAGGACCTCTCCTGGAAACGAATGTCAATCTGATTACATAAGGAAATGACATCGTCCAGACCGGCGGGGATAGCTCTTCCTGCTAATTCGTCCTTCACTCGGTCAGAGAGGCCATGTAAAAAGGTTGCGACCAGGGCCTCATTGTTCCAGCTCAATTCTGCCGTAAGGATACGGAACTGAAGTGCATATTGGCCCACTGAACAAGATTCTTGGCGAAGGCATAAAAGGGCACTAGCCGCAGAAGAAACCCGAGCTGGCTCCTCGAAGATGTTACGAAAGAGCTTCAAGAAGTTGGACAGGCTGGAAACCACTGGATCATTTTTCTCCCACAGGGGAGCAGCCCAGGCTAAAGCTTCGCCGGAGAGGAGGGAAATGATATAGGCTACCTTTGCCCGATCGGACAGAAAGTTTTGAGGCTGGAGCTCAAAATGAATGGTGCATTGGCTGAGGAAGCCCCTGCAGGCCTTGGAGTCCCCAGAGAAATGGGACGGAGCTGGCAGTACTAATGAATGCGTGGATGCGACTGGTGCAATAGGTGCAGTCGCAGACTGTACTTGAGGCTGCAGGTTCGGGGTTCCCAAGGAAGCCTGTAGCTGCTCAAAGCGAGAAGCCAGATCTTGAAGGAATCGCATCACCTGAGTCTGATTAGATTCCTGGGTTTCGAGTCTCCGCACTATGCCCTGCAATGGATCGACTGCAGGGAGCGGCACGTCAGCCGGGTCCATGGCTGATCAAACTGTCAGGTCACCTAGAGCCCAGGTGACAGATGCACACCGTAGGGTTAGGGGTGCACCGCAAGGTTGTGGACCCTACGGCTGACTGCTACAGACAGGGGACAGATCCCATTGGGGTTAGAGCGTAAGATTCCCCGGGGCGCGGAGTCTAAGAGCCAGCAGGTGTTCACCAGAGCCTCGAGTGGTGAGGATGGACTTGGCTGCAACTGGCTCCAGGTCACGACCCCCAGGGTCCCCCAGCTCACACCCACAGTAGGCAACAGGAGGATAGGGATGGTGAGAGACAAAGCCAAGGTCGGGGCCACAAGCAGAGCAGAATAGTCAGGTACACGCCAAAAGGTTGGGGTCACAGGCAAGCAGGGATAGTCAGAACACGCCAAAGTCGGTAACGGAAAACAGTAGCAGACCACACGGCAGGAAACAGGAAGCTAACACACAAAGGTTGATCAGCAGGATAAGCTAGCAGTGCACAGGTTAATATAGGGTTGTCTGATAGGAGCTAGGGTGCCATGCCAGAGGAAGGAAATAAAAGCAGTCAGGTGAAGCTCGGCCAGTCTCTAGAAATGAACACATGCAGACAGGTAAGCAGAACAACTCTATTGCATAACCATGACACTGAAACTACCCCAGCAGTCAGATTGCTACATTTCATTAGTCAGACTGCCCATTGCAAATCAGACTTCCCGCCTGACTTCCCCTCCACAGCATCTCTCCTACAAAAGAAAAAAGAGCACAACCTGAAGACACAGATTGCTAAGTGCTCACAGGTTTGACACGCAATCTGGACGGCTTGTGGTCAAACAAGGTGGGAGTCATAAGTATCCCAGAAGCTGTTGCTCCCTTGATTTTGCACAAAACAATGTTCAGGGTCCAAAACATGGTCTACATGGTCATCTCCCACCCCCCTTAGGTCCCTTGCAGGATATACAGATTCATTTCACACACATGCCCAAACAGAAAGGTAATATCAAATATCTTAGTAGACAGCTATTCCCGTTACAGGAGAGACTGCGGGGATAGCCACTAGATGCATAATCAATCATTGGATCAGTAGGTTCGAATTAACCTGCTACCATATACTCTGGAGATTCCTTACCATCTCCAGAGTGCAGGAGTAGTGTAAAGAATGAACAGGAACATTAAGGACAAGCTAAGGAAGGCCACACAGGGTACTATGAAGAACTGGCTTCATTTCTTACCAGGAGTACTCTTCCAGATAAGGACCACCCCCCATGCCAGGACAGGACTCTCCCCCTTTGAAATCCTAATGGGTAGGCCAGCACAAAAAGCCTCTAAAATAGGTGAGGAGTCTAACTTATATTCCTTACAGGAAGAGCACGTGAAACATTTGGTAAGTAGCCTTACTGAAAACTATGACAAGGTTGCTGTCACCTTTCCTCCTCTTACCACAGAACCAACACATCCCTTCATACCAGTAGACAAAGTGTTGATCAAACAACTTGCAGTCCGCAAGCAACCAGGTGCCGTCTTTCAAGGTCCATTTGAAGTCCTCAAGGTCTCCAGGACAGCAATTCTGACCGACCAAAGCCCGCAATGGATCCACGCATCAAGGATAAAGAAAGCACCACAGCAGCAAGAATCAGAGATGGACCCAAAACCAGGACCAAACGGATCCGAAGAGACTCTGACCCAACCACTCCATGCCACCCCCTCCCCCTTGGATCCGAAGAGACTGATCCCATCACTCCCTGCCCCTCTCCCCTCCAGCCCTATAGACCCCCTTTGTCCCACAGCCAGGCTGCTTTCCTTCTAGGCTCCCCCAAGCCCCAATCCACAAAGGACTTCATTCTTCATGATCAGAGGAGGGATTGTAAGGGTGGGGAGAGTCACCCTTTAAGTCTATACTTTTATTATACTAGAAACTGCTTGCAAAGATATATACATAGAGATACGTAGGAGATAGCAAAGCTAAGCACCTGCAAAGCTTTTGCAAGATTCTTTTGAAGTGCAAAATTGCTCGGAAAACAGGATGCATTTGTGGTCGCAGCTGGCATTTAGAATTTTACAGACATAGAACATTGTAAGGCGAAATTAAATATTGTGGTTTTATGTTCAAATTATTATAGACAGCTTAAGGTCATAAAAACATATTTATATATATATATATATATATATATATATATATATATATATATAGAAAGGCCAGTATGGTGGCCTGAAATTATGGGAGGAGCCCGGTGGAGTATATAACCAGCCGTCCGCCCGTCTTCCTCGTCGGTTCCGGTGCGCGATACCTGATACGTCAGGTATCAAGGGCCGACTATCCTAGACCAGACGCAGTGAGCCCGTTCGCGTTGTTCGTCTCCGTCTTGACCGTCTTCCCGTTCATCAGTGTCCGTAGGTTTCGCCGTCGGAGTGTCGTCTTACCCATCGAATTTGTCGTCACACGTCGGGCCGCCTGTCGCAGGTAGGGCTTCGGCACCCCCTTTTCGGTTCATGTATTACGATGTCCCTTCAACGTTCCCTGAACTCACGAACCGCTCGGATGTTTTACTGTGGCTCTCGTACTCATGTCACTGTTTCTACTTTCGATGTAGTCGTTATCACCTTCGGTCGATCACGCCACGTCAGGCGATTCATTCGCAGGTACGACATTCAAAACCGTTCGACTCCCCGAGCATTTCTGTTTAGTATCGGTCGAATCGTTCGACTCACAGCCGACTGCTTGTTACGACAAAGCAAGCAGTCCGCACGTATCGGTTGGTATCTGCTCCAGTTCGAATATATCTCATCATTCATGCAATTGTGTTATGTATCTTATTTCATCTCATTCAAGTCATTTCAGTCCCACTCATTTCTACCGTTTCAAACATTTCTGTCACTAGCCGCGCTCCGGCGCGAATCCTGTTGCACCTCTGGTGCACCGATTCGCTTTGAAGTGCCCCAGGGTTCGGCCTCATTTCTGTACATGCTCCAGAGACTGAGTCACTCGCAGGTTCACGCACGGTCCCTGATTCTTGTCTTTGTCATGGCATACCATTTCTGTCACTTATTACGCTCCAATTCGAATCCTGTCGCATTCTTCTATGCACCGATTCGTCCTGGTGTGCTCAGCTGTTACGCCTCATTTCGGTACATGCTCCAGAGACCGATTCTTTTCCGTAACCGGCAGTCCAGTCGTTGAATCCGGCCTCTGTCATGGGATATCATTTCTGTCACTTATTACACTCCAATTCGAATCCTGTCGCATTCTTGTATGCACCGATTCGTTCTGGTGTGCCCAGCTGCTACGCCTCATTTCAGTACATGCTCCAGAGACGGATTCTTTGTTGTAACCATCAGTCCAGTCGTTGAATCTTGTCTCTGTCATGGCATATCATTTCTGTCACTTATTACGCTCCAATTCGAATCCTGTCGCATTCCTTATGCACCGATTCGTTCTGGTGTGCCCAGCTGCTACGCCTCATTTCAGTACATGCTCCAAAGACAGGATTCATCTGTTTGGTTCAAGGGCTCGTCCTCTGATTCTTGTCTTTGTCATGGGTTTTTCATTTCATTTCACCTATCACGTTCCGGTACGAATAGTCACATCGGTGTACCAAATTCGTCTCGGCGTGCCCCAGGAATGGCCTCATTTCAGTACATGCTCCAGAATCCGTTTCGTGCTCGGTCGCAAGTTGTGGCATGGCGATCCGGATCTCTGTCATGGCAGGTTCTCTCATTTCACTGTCACATACCGCTTCCCGGCTTGGGTCCAGTTGATTCTTCAATGTTTGGATGCCTGCCGGGGGCCTTGCTCCTCGGCCTCATTTCATTATAGATTGCCTTCAAAAGGGAAACACAGCTTCGTTAGGCGTGTCTCGCTGTTTTCTCCACATACAAGCGTAGACTTCTTGCAATCGTTGCAAACACACATCCAAGCGTAGACTTCTTGCAATCGTTGCAAGCACGCATCCAGACATAGACTTCTCGCAATCGTTACAAGCACGCATTCGAGCATAGACCTCTTGCACTTATTACTAGCACGCATTCGAGCATAGACCTCTTGCAATCGTTGCAAGCACGCATTCGGGCATAGACCTCTTGCAATCGCTGCAAGCACGCATTCGAGCATAGACCTCTCGCGGTCATTACAAGCACGCATTCGAGCATAGACCTCTTGCAATCGTTGCAAGCACGCATTCGAGCATAGACCTTTTGCATTCATTACAAGCACGCATTCGGGCATAGACCTCTTGCAATCGCTGCAAGCACGCATTCGAGCATAGACCTCTCGCGGTCATTACAAGCACGCATTCGAGCATAGACCTCTTACACTCATTACAAGCATGCATTCAAGCATAGACCTCTTGCAATCGTTGCATGCAGGCATTCGAGCATAGACCTCTGGCGATCATTGCAAGCACGCATTCGAGCATAGACCTCTTGCACTCATTACAAGCACGCATTCGAGCATAGTTCTCTTGCAATCATGGCAAGCACGCATTTGAGCATAGACCTCTTGCAATCGTTGCAAGCAGGTGTCCAGGCACAACTTGTTGCAATCATTGCTGGCAGGCACTTCTGGCTTGCTCAATAGATTGCTTTAGGGAAGACCTGGATACCTTCCTAAATGTACGTTGTATTACGGGGTACTTATATTTATAGGTATAGTTGATCCAGGGAAAAATCCGATTGCCTCTCGAGGGGTCAGGAAGGAATTTTTTCCCCGGCTGTAGCAAATTGGCCTATGCTCTGTTGGGGGTTTTTTGCCTTCCTCTGGATCAGCTGCGGGCGTAGAATTGGGTGTGTCGGGTTGTGTGATACCTTATTTATTTTGATTTGGTTGGACCGGATGGACTTCTGTCTTTTCCGGCCTGGCTACCCATGAAGCCTACCATAATTCCTTGCAGTCATTGCAGGCACGAGTCCTGGCACAACTCCTTGCATTAGTTGCAGGCACGCATCCTAGCATAACATCTTGCAGTCATGGCAAGCACGCATCCTGGGTAACATCTTGCAATCATCGCAAGCACGCATCCAAACATGCATTCAAGCACAACTCCTGTAGTCTTCGCAGTGCACATGCGGTAACACGAATGGCTCACAGTCACTACGTATACATCTCCAGTGACAAACTCCCGGGCAATTGTCGCAAGCACATGTTTAAACACAACTTTTAGTCACGCCAAGGCTCGTGACTTAGCATAACTTCTTGCAATCATTCGTTGGCAAGCACGTTCTCAGTGGCACACAAACTGGCTACACGTCATTTTCAGCAGCACTTAATTGGCCTCTCGTCTCCCGTGGCTTTCTTACAAACCATTCACTGTTGTCTGTCTATCCGTCTCTTCCTTAGGACAGTTGAGTTCAGCTTCCGTCCCGCACCAGGATCATGTTGTCACACGCAACTGGCTTCTTCCTGTAGCACGCCCAGGCTATTTCTAGCCAGCGTTCAGCATTTCTTATCCTTACAGTGCACGGAGAGCCATCTGTCGTTACGGCCCATACAGCAAGATCCCCACCTCGGGGCATCCAGAGGCATCAGCCCATAGCCAACGGCAAACGCTCGCCATCACAACTGCCATCTTTAGGGGCATATTATATCCTCGCATATTCTCCAGTCTAGTCGTCCAAAAGACACCTACAGTCCCTACACGGCATGTTGAGTTCGCTATGCGCATCATCCCTCAGGGTCGCGCCTTGTGTCACGCCTATTGGTTTTACTGTCCCTCTCACAGGATCCAGAGCAAGTCCTCAGCCTGGATCCCGCGGCAATAGCAGTCCTTGCTATGCGGGAGGAATTCCTATCGTCTGGGAATGGCGTCTCCCTGTTCATTCCCTCCGTGTCTTCCCTTTCGCCCCAGGTGATGACCAACGCAGCGGCCTCCACGGGCTTGCGGCTGTTTTTTGGCCACCTCCGGCTCGCAGCTCCCTGGCCTCCCCAGTTGCTGGCAATTCCTGGCTGCGCCAAGGCGTCCTCTCTGTTGATTATGTCCTTCCTACGTCAACTGGTCCAGCTCTTGTTGTTGTTTCAGTTCAACATCTATTGTTCCTTTATCCACGGTAAGTTCAATCAGGCAGCGGACGCCCTCTCCCGCTGTAACCTTGTCTCTTTTCCGATCAGGTACCCGGAGCCGGACCAACATCAGCAGCTATCCCGGACTGGTCTCAACTAACCCTGGATTAGCCCATCACCTCCTAGCGGCTACCCAACTTATCGATCACTCCCTTTCCCGCAATACCCTCAAGGCCTATCAGTCTGCCTGGAGGGCCTTTAACCGCTTCATCACGTATCACAGCACAGTGACGTCCCGTGTCAAGCGAGTCGTAGCCTTCATTTCCTACTGCCACTCGCAGTTGGTGTTATCCGTTAATACGATCCGGCTATACCTGACCGGTGTACAACATTTCACGTCCCTCCAGGACCCTACCGTACCCTCCTTATTTTCTTACTACACCGTTCGGGCTGTTATGCGCAGTGTCCAGAAGCGCCAGCCGATGGCCGGCACCAAACCACCGCCTTTCACAGGAGACGTTCTAGAACTATGTCAGATATCCTGGCCACTTCACCTTTCGTTCTCCACATGAGTGGCATTTACAAGCAGCCATACACCTGGCCTCTCGACGCAGCCCAGTTCATGGAGCATGTCAGGATACTCCTGGGCATCCTTCACCTCAATCCTGCTCACTACTCCGGACATTTATTCCGTATCGAAGCAGCTTCTACTGCCTCCCGCCAAGGGGTCCCGGTCCATGTTATCAAGAAATTGGGTAGATGGAAGTCCTCCTGTTTTGCCCGTTACATACCCAAACTGCAAATAGAGATGGCCCAGGCCTTTGTCAAACTCACCCAGTGACAGTCTTGTCTCAATAAAGTGCAACCCCTACCTGGATGTTTTGCCCCCTTATTTTGGCATACCGTACGTTAGACCAGGGCACACTTTCAGGTCCATTTCAAGGAAGCGAGTTTATGTTAACCTTGTTTGTCATCCTTATCCGTATCGGTCTAAGGGGTCTGGACCATAAATAGAAAGGCCAGTATGGTGGCCTGAAATTATGGGAGGAGCCCGGTGGAGTATATAACCAGCCGTCCGCCCGTCTTCCTCGTCGGTTCTGGTGCGCGATACCCGCCCACCCATCCCCTTTATCAGGGCATTTCTCTAAGCATACTCCTCAAGTGAGTACTCATTTCACCCATTTCATATTCATTTCATTTTAAGGTATGCGCCCTTATTTTGGCATACCGTACGTTAGACCAGGGCACACTTTCAGGTCCATTTCAAGGAAGCGAGTTTATGTTAACCTTGTTTGTCATCCTTATCCGTATCGGTCTGAGGGCTCTGGACCATAAATATATATATATATATGTCTGGGGATTTTTATCAAAAATTCCCCTAAAAAATTCCGCTTAATGTATAACGAACATAAATGTGGATGTATATGATTGGTCATTCTAAAGGCCATTATGTCTTGAATGTCTTGTATAATCCTGATTGGCTGGCAAAAGGCCTTCCTTCTGTCTCTATGCAATGTTTGAAGCACATAAAAGTGGTAACAGGAAATAAAGATTTTTGTACTCATGATAAACCATCAACGCCTATGGTTGTCTGACTACCCAATCGATTGAGAGGGCTTTCTAGTGATCACTAAAGTCCAAGTTACAATCATGAAGCAATAACTCGCTGAATTGTGATTTAAGAGCGCAAAGGGCCCTGTACGTCAGTGAAGACAATCCATTGGAGGTGTCAAGGGAGGGGTTTAAGGCTACATTAAAGTCACCCCCAATGATTAGAGTGCCCGATTGAAATGTCAGCAATTGTTGGAACGTTTTTCGGAAGAAGGTTACTTGCTGAGTGTTTGGTGCATAGATATTCACAACCGTGATGGATCTATGGTGAATTGTGCCTTTGAGGAATATGACCCTTCCCTTTGAACCTCTGAAACATTTATTGGGCATTGTTTAGAAATTAGAATAGATACCCCCTTGGATTTGGTATCTTTGTTGGTCGCATGGTAAGCCAATTGAAAGTGTTTGTTGTGCAGTTTAGGGATATTATCCATTTTAAAGTGGGTCTCCTGAATGAGGGCAATATGGGCCTTAGATTTCTGGAGACAGTATAGTAACTGTGTTCTCTTCTCAGGAGTGTTGAGCCCACATATATTTATTGAGCATTGTTTTAGTTGTGCGTGAGGTGGAGCCTTGTGCCGCCATGAGGAAATGGGTGTGAGAGGAGGTGGGTAGTTAAATAAGAGAAGGTGGGGTCTGCTGTATGAATTGTAGATTGAAGTCTGATGTAGAAAATCCTACAAGAGATACCGATGAGGTAGTGGGAGATTGACCACCTGCCTCAATATCAGGGGGAATCGGTAATGTACAGAGCACAAACGGTGAGCGCACCCAAATTGGTGTGACTACACACTGTTTGGCTACTGTGTGGGGGTTGGCTAGAACGTGGCAGGATAGAGATTCTGTAGAACACTAGTGTCCCGCCATTACATGCATTTAGTGAGGTTGAAGGAGGACAAGGAAAATTCCCTTATGAGGTGTGTGAGCTGAAATACAGTTCAGGTGCAGAAGAACACAAATATAAGGGGACATGGGTGGGAAGTGTGGCTACTTAATTGGGAGATATGTGTATTTTAACTAATTAACATGTCATCCCACCCTGTTGGGGTACAAGAGCAACTGCAGGAGTTGACATTGAGCCCCTAAGGGATCAGCAATGCGAAGTCTAGTGTTCTCGCTAACTGTTCTCCTTTATTATGACACATTTGAAGGTTTTTATACACATGATTACGTAGGTATCACATTAATATTACAATTGTACTTTTATGGTAACAAAGGGCATTACATAGGCAGGCTAATTCTAATCAGGACTTGAAAGAATGCAAAACATGTACTGAAAACATTATTAGTGCCATGTGCACAGTCAGGGCATTGTGCAATACATATAAAATAGAATACAATTATATACAGAACCTACAAATTTCCATTACACTCTTGCAGGCCTACCATCCCTTGATTATTCCACCAAGAACTACTTAAAACACCATGATATAGGGTATGCCAATAAATGGAATCAGAAATCGTGCTCCACATACTCCCCTAGACAAGTTAACCATATGCTGCCAAATCAGGATGACTGTTTCTGACATTACCTCTCTTTCCCCCTTATCTTCTAGTCAGTCAACAATATACCAGGACATAACTAAGGAAAGATCTTTTTTAAAAAAACGAACAGGAGACCTGAACACTCACCCCACTGACCTTTTGAAAGCACACTCCTGGGCCTACCTACAAACATAAACCACTAACCAGAAAAATTCACAATCATGATTTAATACTTTTCTACAACTAATACTGAGAATGTGGTGGTTCCCCTAACCCTTTCTCCCCTTTCACTCTCTGCACTATCATCCTCCAGGTGAGTGACCTTAATTCTATTTCAATTAGTAACACCCTGCAAACTGATACCAAGGTTGCATGTATTATTTTAGCAGCCAGTGCCCCCAAACAGTGCAAAACCCCCATCCTGGAAACTCCCTCTGCCAAAGGAAAGATGGACAGAACCAACTTGAAATCCTAAATTTGTCATCCTATCCTCTATCCCTTGAGGAAATTCAAGTGCTGCAGTTGTGCTTGACCTTCTGTCCCGATGCAGATGTAGACAAAGTTAAGATTATAAAGGACATACACCTTTTTGCTAGACAACTTATACACAAAGCTCTCTATGATAAGCCAACTGAGATTAATCTAGAAAACACCAACGCTAGTTCTGAGAGCTAGTGTCAGTAAACTTCAAGCCATGGAAGACCTCATGGACCTATGGGAGGAAGGCCATGTGGATGTATATGTACCTCCTCCTGATTTGGAGGGAGAAAGCCCATGTCAATATCCCTCATTTCCTCCACCTCAATTGTTCAAGTCAAATTCTAAGGCGCTTCCCGTTCTTAATAATAACCCTAATATATGCAGATAAAGGTGGAAATTTGGTTATTTTGGATTGCAAACAATATGAACAGATGTGTGCGCAGTTCCTAAATCAGAAGGATTGGTACAAACCGATCTCTGAGACAGTTAGAGATCACTACTGTATGGATTATATAAATATTATCAATAAGGCTTACCAACAGAATGTTACTCATAAATATACGTGGAATTACCTAAACGTCAAAGAGCCTAATATTGTGACATTTTATGCTTTACCAAAAGTACCCAAATCTTTGACCAATCCACCAGGACATCCCATAGTATCCAGCTGTGACAGTCTAACCAAGAGTGTCAGTTGTTTGGCTGACAATTATTAAAGCCCGCATGACAAATCCCTTTTTTTATGTCAAGGATACCATTGATCTTCTTAACCACTTGACCCCCCCCCTTCATGACCAGGCCATTTTTTGCTTATACGGAACTGCGTTGCTTTACCTGACAATTGCGTGGTCATGCAACACTGTCCATGAAATTAAATTTATTTCGTTCCACCCCCCCCCCCCCCCCCCCCCCACAAATAGAGCATTCTTTTAGTGGTATTTGATCACCACTGGATTTTTTTTTGTGCAATAAACAAACTTAGACAATTTTGCAATAAAACCAATATTTTTTACTTTCTGCTTTATGCTATAAAACCTATGCAATAAGAAAGAATAAAACATCTAATTTCTTTAAAAATTTAGGCCAATGTGTATTCCGATACATAATTTTGCTAAAAAGAAAATCCCAATAAGCATATAAAGTTGTTATAGCGGATAAAGCAAAAGTTATAGTGTCTACAAACTATGGTATAAATACTGGAATTTTCTTCTTTTTTTTATACTAGTAATGGAGGCGTTCAGTGACTTATAGCGGGATTGCAATGTTTCGAAGGACAATCTGACACTAATGCCGTGTACACAGAGTCTGACGGACAATTCGCCCGTGTGTGGGCTCCGGCGGACTTTTTCTTTCCAAAAGTCCGGCGGACTTAGAAAGAAGTATTGACTCAAAATTGTCCACCGGACTCAGCAGTCCGGCAGGCAATCCGCCGGTGTGGTAGTCCGCCGGACTTTCCAAATGAACGAACTTGCCCACACACGGAGTAAAGTCCATTCATTTTGAACGTGACTCCAGGTAGACGGGACTAGTGAAGAAAGTCAATGTCGCCACCTCCATCGGCGAGATTGACACCTCACGAGCCCCGTCTCCTGGTATGGGTTTTAAGGGGAACCCCTATGCCAAAAAAAGGTGTGGGGGTCCCCTCAAAGTCCATACCAGACCCTTATCTGAGCACACAGCCCAGCCAGTCAGGAAAGGGGGTGGGGGCGAGTGAGCACTCCCCTCCTGAACCCTACCAGGCCGTGTGCCCTCAGCATGTGGGGGTGCTTTGGGGAAGGGGTTGCCCTGCGGCCCCGCACCCCAAAGCACCCTGTCCCCATGTTGATGAGGACAAGGGCCTTTTCCGACAACCCTGGACGTTGGTTGTTGGGGTCTGCGGGCGGGGGGGCTTATCGGAATCCGGGAGCCCCCTTTAATAAGGGGGCCCCCAGGTCCTGGCCCCCCACCCTATGTGAATGAGTATGGGGTACATGGTATCCCTACCCATTCACCTGAGGGAAAAAAGTGTTAATATAAACACAACACAGGTTTTTAAAGAAGTATATTAGACAGCTCCTGGAGTCTTCTTACGATTTCGGGGGTCTTCTCGCCGGGCTCCTCCGCTATCTTCTGCTCTTTTACCACTCTTTTACTAGGAGCCTGGCTTTCTCCATCATCGCCGCCGTCAAGGGGTCTTCCTCCGACTTCGGGGGTCTTGTCCCACTCTTCGGTTCTTTTGCCGGGCCTCCACTATCTTCTTCCAGTTATTTTACTAGCATTGGCCAAGTCTTCTCGTTCGTCGCTGTTGCCGCTGCCTTCTTCCTTTTCCTTCTTCTTCTTCTCTTCTTCCGATGTTGACACGACGCTCTCTCTCCGGCCGTAATGCCAGGGACTTATATAGGCATAAGGGGCGGGGTCCCCGGGTGATGTCCCCCCGGGACTGTGACATCATAAGGGGCAGGGCCCCCTTACCCCAAAGCACCCCCCATGTTGAGGGTACGTGGCCTGGTACGGTTCAGGACGGGGAGCTTGCTCGTCCCCACCCCCTGTCCTGACCGGCCTGGCTGCGTGCTTGGATAAGGGCCTGGTATGGACTTTGGGGGGACCCCCACGCCGTTTTTCCAGCATAGGGGTTCCCCTTAAAATCCATACCAGGCTCGCGAGGTGTCAATCTCGCTGATGGAGGCAGCGACATTGACTTCCTTCGCTAATCCCGTCTACCTGGAGTCACGCACAAAATGATTGGACTTTACTCCCTGGCAAAAGTCCGGCGGATTGTCCGCTGGAAATAGTCTGCCGGAAAAGTCAGTTCGTGTTTGGGTGTGTGTGGGCAGGTCCGCTCGTTTGGAAAGTCTGGCGGACCTCCGCTGGAAAGTCCAGTAGATTATCTGCCGGATAGTCTGATCACTTGTACGCGGGATAACAGACACTTTTGACACTTTGTGGGATCAGTGAAACTAATACAGTAATCAGTGCTGAAAATATACCCTGTCACTGTACTAACAACACTGGCTGGGAAAGAGTTAAACATCCAGGGCGATGGAAGTGTTATATATGTGTCTAACCAATGTTTATGTGTACGCAGTGAGGTGTTTTTACTAAGAGATGTGCTGGATTTTATTCGGAAAAAAAATCCACCACATTTCTGCTGAAAGGACAGAGCTCTGCCTTGTTTATATATGTAAAGCTGCATCCTGCGTCTCTTTGTTGATCAGCGGGTCTGGACTGGGACTTGCATAAACAGATACTGCCACTCTCTATGTTTAAATGTATGGTTCTATGCTTTGCGTTTATGTACCGTCTACCCCACATTTCCAGGGGCCTGCTGGTGACCCCTAGAGACAGGGAGGGCTGACATCTCTTCTCAGGGTGCAGGGTATTGGGCATGGTGGGTGATATACAGGGTAGAAATATGGGCGCCATCACTTTTATGCTTAAACAAAGAGAAGTTTATTTCTCACAACAGTGAAAATATGAGAGAGAGGGGATAGGGCACAGGACACCCTTAGTCAAAAATAGCAACGATCATCAGACAGGCAGACTCCTTAGACAAAAAGGCGAGATAAGGCAGACAGCAGTACAGGAAAAGAGCCTGAACCATCACATCTGTACTTTGTAGAATAATCTGTCTCCTATAGTAACTAAACTTTACTCACAGCATCATGCAGAATTCTCTTGGATGAGTTCTCTCTGGAAGCTCTCCCAGCCACCTCATGGGTCCCCGGGCCATAAAGAGTTACCTCTGGTACTTCTCTAGAACTCCATACCTCTCAGAATTGTTTCCAGGTATTGAGCAGTCTTTCCTCTGCAGAAACTTGAACACCTGGATAGGCCTCGAACAGACCTAGCAGCCAGTCGGACTCCTGCATAGGCCTCAGGCTTCAGGCCTAGCAGCCAGGAACTGATTGACACACATTCACCCAGACTGCAGCCCAAGGTGGGAAGAGACCAATCACCTGACCTTCTCCCCTTAAATACCTTCTCCCAGCATTCATAGCAGCTATTCTAATTGGCTGAGATAAAGTATGTTTTTCATAACCTGAATTCACTGTAGCTCATCATACTAATGCCAGGGAAGACATTGCCACCTACTGACAAAATTGAGAAGCCACAGCTGAACAGAATTAGAAATAAAGCCATTTGACCACTAGAAACTACAAGTTAGCCAGGCTAGCTACCACCCAGCAAAGCTAAACTTACTTGTAGCCCTGTTCTGGGACAAGGGGGCTACAATCTCCCACTGCCAAGAAGACTATGTCCTCGGAGTCTGCAAAAAAAATGCTCTGAAGCCTAAGAGTGTATGTCCTGGTAAAATGTTAATGGGAAAGGGTAACAGGCAAAGTAAACTTTAACTAAAAATACATGTGGCATTCCACATGAAAACAGGTGAAAATGGCAATAGCCAAATTAAATTTTATGTTAACTGTCTATCTAATATATTATAAAATAAATAGTAGAAAATATTGTTATTAAACCAAATTAAGGCATTGCCTCTCCTCAGCCGAGGAAGACGCAAGTATCGAACACACACAAGTAATTGACTATTCAATATTAATAGAAATTGAGCAGGACTGTACAAGATTAGATAAATTAAAAGGGGAAAAAAGACCCTGGAGTTCGGACTTTATAGGCAATTTAGACTGCATCCGTTGTATAAAAATATAAACTTTATTAATACAATACAATAATACATTTTGTGCAAAAAGATTAAAAACATACATGAGCATATGTATAGACTGTAAACAATATGAACATGGTACTAATAGAAAAAGTTGTTACACCATATGTGATAAGAGAGCCCCTGTGCGTCAATGGGTTTCGCTGGTTCGCTTCATCAGGACACATGCAGAGGTAATTTGTAAAGAGACAGGTCTCACTTATCTGCACCAGAACACATATGCATATAAGAGGATATCGCCCTAGATGGGCCCCGACATAACAACATAAGCCAGGTGGTATAATTCCAACATGCAAAAAGATGAGCAAGAGGTAAGCATTTAGATCACTCTGTATATGTCTTGCGGCAAATATCCATATTATAATGGCGGTTAAGGCTGCATTTAGATATAAAGACAATCAAATAAAGCACCATAAATCCAAATGAAGCAGCCTGGCCTCTGTTAAGAGATCAAAAGGAATTTATATGGTGAGGACCACATGGTTTCCGATTATCCCAACATGCCAGTCTATGCAGCCATGACTTTATAATGTGGATATTTGCCGTGAGACATATACAATGTGATCTAAATGCTCACCTCTTGCTCATGTTTTTGTATGTTGGAATTATACTACCTGGCTTATGTTATGTCAGTGCCTGTTAGGGAGATATCCTTTTATATGCATGTGTGTTCTGGCGCAGAGAAGTGAGACCTGTCTCTGTTCAAACTACCCCTGTATGTGTCCTGATAAAACAAACCAGCGAAACACGAGGATGCACAGGGGCTCACTTATCTCACATGATGTAACAACTTTTTCTATTAATACCATGTTCATGTTGTTTACATTCTATACATATGCTCATGTGTGTTTTTAAGCTGTATACATTTTGCGTAAAATGTATTATTGAATTGTATTAATAAAGTTTATATTATTATACAATGGATGCAGTCTAAATTGCCTATTAAGTCCGAACTCCAGGGACTTTTTCCCTTTTTCTTTATCTTTAAATACCATGGATGTGGCAATAGGAGTGATTCTTGTATCTATAAATGTACAGGATTGAAGTACTGTCTCTCCAAGGAAGACACAGGAGGTGCAGGAACACCTGAAAAATATTAAAGCATGCAATATGGAAAATACGACATCTTAGCAACACACTATAATACATCCTACTATTATAGAAATATCTACGCATCTTAACCATTTGTATATTTATTTGAAATGTTGTCTATCCTCAGCCAAAGAAGACAAGTATTGTCACTATCTGTTTCTACCAAAAACTTATCTATATACACATATTTGGAACATTGCTAATCTCAGCTGAGGAAGACAAGAGTGTATCAGGTAAACTCACATTAGCACATCCTAATTGTTGGATAGCAACATGGTCTAGTGTCATATTTCTGGAGTTTCTCTGTCAATGTTAGTGTTTTGGTATTATCTATAGTTTGAATTGGATCGGTCATAAATCCATTACATATATTTTTCCTATTCCCAAAGATCATCCATGGTTTTAAAAGGGTTTCTTTCTGATGGATACAGCAAAGCATTTGCTTTCCTGGGGGCGGTCTGGAATGTTGCTTCAGCTCTTGGCTCTGGACCGTCTATTGTTATAACGCAAACTTGAAAAGGACCATGGCTGACAGGGTGATTGATGACGGTGGGTGACAAAGATCAAAGGATCAACGGGCACCTAAAGATTGACATGGACAATGCTGCCCATATAGGCCAAAGTACAGCAGGACAGACAGTAATATAATCTCTTGAGAAGGACTGCCCCATAAATACTGTGATTCGTCAAAAGTCTAGATGGGATGGTAATGATGTTGAGTTTGAATGGTGTATGATCGAAGTATAAAAGACTGAGCAAGGAAGAGAAATAGTCCCTTTCCCTTTGGATCATGGCTTGGGCCTAAGCATCATAGCCCTGGCCCTCTCTTGGTCATCTGAGCATACCTGAAAGAAACAAGCCTCACAAAGGGCCTTGTGATAAGTATATTTGATATTCTTGTATTATGTTCGGATTGTAAGCTTTGTAATATTGTAGTATCGTTTAATAGTGATGGATGAACTTCTGGAGGGACGTTTTGCGAAGGCCATGGAGGAGAGGCAAGGTCAGGCCAGGCTATGAAGGGGGTGCAGGAGATGATCAGTGCCACAGTCAGGGCAGCGCAGTCCTGTGGCAGTGCCCCAGTGTGCCAGCCTGTGCTTGAGCCCCTGACCCCTCCCTCTGCCCGGCCCTTGCCCCCACCTATGCAGGGCTCCACTGCGGTGGTCCGGAGGTGCCAGTCCAGTGCTGATCTTCAGCCATGCCTGCTGATTGGCTTCTCCGCTGCTATCTCCCTCACTGACACCAGCACCGTGATAGAGACTGAGCACTGACATCAGCACCGAGATAGAGAGCACTGACACCAGCACCGAGATAGAGAGCACTGACACCAGCACTGACATCAGCAACTTGCAGCAAGACCCAAAAATATGACATCGCTCAACCTCTTCAAACAGGAGGGTATGGGCATATAGTACGGTGTGCTTTTTTTGTACAAGTGAGTCAAAGGTAGAAAAAAGGTCGGTGTGCTAGATTATATAAATCGTTTATAGAGTTATACATATACATGGTCTACTGGTCACATGTGTTGAATTCCTCTGAGATCCATGCCTCATTCATTTTTATAAATGTGAGGTAGTCCACACTGTTGTGAGCTAGGCGAGTGAGCTTATTGGTCACGATCTCCCTGATGCGCTGAACATCCTTTCGGACAGGACACTGGAGGAGGGGCAAGCCAACAGTTCCATTGCAAATTGTGCAAGCTCTGGCCAGAGGTCAAGCTTGCCCACCCAGTAGTCCAGGGGTTCATCACTCCTCAGAGCGTCCACATAGGCCGTTAACCCGATGTAGTCAGACACCTGTCGGTCTAGGCGTTCCCTGATGCGGTATCCGGATGACACCTGTCGATGAGTCGGCTGAAAGAATGATCTCATATCAGAAGTGACCAACACATCTTCAAACCGCCCTCTTCTTGCAGGCGCTGTTGGATTGGTATCCGCAACTCTTTCTCTGGGAGTGGGAATTCCTCTGCCAGCACACGCAAAAGCAGAATGCAGCATTTCTCTAAGCAAGGCCTGGAAGTGCTCCATTCTGACAGCCCTCTGTGATGGTGGTAACATTTCTGCCATTTTGTGTTTGTACCGGGGGTCTAAGTATGTTGCCACCCAGTACTGGTCCTTGACCTTTATGCTTTTTATATGGGGGTCCCTGTTTAAAAACTGGAGCATGAAGGCCCCCATTTGCACTAAACTGGAAGTGGTGTGGTGGCTTGGCTCCTGCTTATCATCCAGGATAATGTCGTCCTCCTCATTCTACTCCCCCATCCAACAACAGGGATCCCAGAAAGGTTTAAAGCATGCTCTTCTGGCACCATCCTCCTCTGACTCCTGTTGTTGACCTGTCTCAGATAGAGTACCCCCCCCCCCCCCCCCGGGAATTCATCCAGCATTGCGACTTCCTCATCTTCCTGCTCCTGCTCCTCCCCAGCTTGATCAATGCTATGACGCAATGCACGCTCCAAAAAGAAGGCGTAAGGCGTAATTTTCAAATGGAAGTCTGCTTGCATCGTGCATGAGCAGCCACTGGCGCGGTAAAAAAAAAAGGCTCTCCAGAACCTGTTCTGCCGCAGAGTTCGTACAGGTAGTCGTTAACTGCCCGTTTCTGCTGGAGCAGCCTATCAAGCATATAGAAAGTTGAGCTCCATTGCGCAATCACAAATAAGATGTCTGACCAGAAGATTGTGTCGTCGCTGAACCCTAGAACTGGAGGGAACTGGATTTCTATTGTGCAGTCACTGCTTCATGAACAGAGGCAATTGAAATATGACCAATCCAACAATCAGCAAATCCCAGAGGGCACCCCCTTATCTTATGAACAATCTTGGATTGTGTGACCTTGTGAAGAATATGTAGGGTCTAAATTTCATATGGAGGAGGGCTTCTCCATCTGCTTTGCTGAAATAGCCTGCCAGAGACACATGGAGCCTGGGGAAAAGGAGGTCTTGGAGTTGTTGAAAAACTTGCCAGGGTTCCCTTGGGAATGAAAAATATGCCTTTGTGACAAGAAAGTGTCCAGCAAAACACTAGATCCCTCTTCATTATGCAACTATGGTAAAAAGGTGCTCTTACCAACCATGAGATGATAATCTTGTCCAGAATTTCAGCAAACATTTGGTTGCCAACAGAAGGCAGATTAAACAAGGTCCTTTACCATTGTTCATCCAAATTTTAATCGAAGGGGAATTTCTGTCTTAAGCAGGGTATACACGCTAAGTGTTATTTAGTTCAACTAGAGGGTTGAACAGAAAAAAACTCGCAGATCCCTGCATCAACACAGTGTGGTTGCAGGGTTTTTTCCCACTGTTCTGTTGTTCTGACAGTGGAGACCCCCCCCCCCCCATCAGAATGCCCATTGCAGTCACAGCCATCCCTCCATACTCTGCCAATACTCTGCCATACCCTGCCAATACTCTGCCATGCCCTGCCAATAATCTGCCATGCCCTGCCAATACTCTGCCATGCCCTGCCAATACTCTGCAATGCCTTGCCAATACTCTGCCATGCCCTGACAATACTCTGCAATACCCTGACAATACTCTGCAATACCCTGACAATACTCTGCCATACCCTGACAATACTCTGCCATACCCAGCCAATACACTGGCACACCCTGCCATACTCGGTAATACCCAGCCATACTCTGCCATACTCTGCCACACTCGGTAATACCCAGCCATACTCGGTGATACCCAGCCGTACCCAGCCATACTCGGTGATACCCAGCCGTACCCAGCCATACTCGGCCAATATTACAGTGGGGGAGATGACGTTGATTAATACAGTGGGGGAGATTGTGGATATTACAGTGGGGACTAAATGGTGGTGGAATTTTCACAGGTTTTTGCAAATTCAATTATTATTTGCTGATTCGAGGAGCGAACAGATCCATGAGTTTGGGGGGGACAGGTGTACAGAGGGGAAACAGATATATGTGTGTGGGGGGGATGACAGACGTGTAGTGGGGTACAGAGGGGGAACAGATATATGTGTGGGGGGGAACAGACATGCAGGGGGGGTACAGAGTGGAAATAGACGTGCAGGAGGGAACGCGCACCTTGCTTACAGTAATACTAGACCCGCCCCTTAGAATATAAAAAAAAAGTCACAGTCACTTAGCTGAGTAACTAATTATTTTTTAAATGTAGTAACTGAGTTACTAATGCAATTACTTTTTGGGAGAAGTAATTTGTAACTTAAAGTGGTGTTGCCACCAAAAAATAAAAAGCTGCTTAAAATTCGTTAAATAAAAAAAAAAAATTTGGCAAAAAACATTTTTTTTACTCACCTCTAAATACCTGTTGCCTTCTTCCTTGCCCGGGCTGGTGACATCACTTCCCCTCGCGCCGCACATTCACCTGGGACCTGTCACGTGTCCCAGGTGACTGTACGGCGTATCACGGCGCCCTGCCCCACTCGCGCATGCACAGTGGGTGCCCGGCTGTGGCTTCAGTACGCTCAACGCCGCCGCAAGCAGAGTGGGGAACAGGAGGGACAGGACGCTGGACCCTGGGACAGGTAAGCGTCCGATTATTAAAAGTCAGCAGCTGCAGTATTTGTAGCTGCTGACTTTTATTTTTATTTTTTTTAGGGGGTATCCCACTTTAACTAATTACTTTTTTAAAGTAAGATGACCAACACTGGTGATGAGTAACTATTGCTATCAATCTATCCAATCAAGAGCCCACAACCCCGGGCAGAGGAAGAGGGCGTCTCCACCATGAGAAATTCCAGGGCTCAGGTAAGTAAAATGGGGGGATGGTCACTGCCAGGTGTACAGGATGCATTAAGGTGAAAAAACACAACCCCTTTAACCACTTAAGGACTGAGTCTCTTTGCCACTTGTTAACAAGTTGAAATCATTTTTTTTTTGCTATAAAATTACTTAGAACCCCCAAATATTATATATATTTTTTTCAGACACCCTGGAGAATAAAATGACGGTGGTCGCAATACTTTGTCACACTGTATTTGTGCAGCGGTCTTACAAACGCAATTTTTGGGGAAAAAATACACTTTTTGACTTAAAAAATAAGACACCAGTAAAGTTAGCCTAATTTTGTTTTATATTGTGAAAGATAATGTTACACCAAGTAAATTGATACCCAACATATCATGCTTCAAAACAGTGCCCAATCATGGAATGGCGACAAAATTTGACCCTTAAAAATCTCCATAGGCGATGTTTAAAAATGTCATCAGGTTACATGTTACAGAGGAGTTCTAGGACTAGAATTATTGCTTTTTCTCTAACAATCACGGCGATACCTCACATGTATAGTTTGAACACCATTTTCATATGCGGGCATGACTTGCGTATGCGTTCACTTCTGCGAGCGAGAGGGGCGGGGCGCTTTAAAATCTTTACTTTTTCTTATTTATTTTGCTTTTTTTTTTTTTTACGCTGTCTTTTAAAAAAAAATGGGTTACTTTTATTCCTATTACAAGGAATGTAAACATGCCTTCCAATAGAAAAAAAGCATAACAGGACCTCTTAAATGTGAGATCTGGGGTCAAGACCACAGATCTAACATTTTACACTAAAATGCAATAAAAAAAAATGAAATATCTTTAAAAAAAAAAAAAATCCCCTTTAAGACCATTAGGCAGAAGTGACGTTTAACGTCGCTTCTGCCATTCAATGTTATAGAACCGAGTGGGGACCATCTTTCTCTCCCTCGGCTCCATGTCTCAGCCGCTCACCGTTGATGAAAATACTGGGGTTATAGCAGCTGTCTGCTGCCATAACAGCGGTATTTAGCATAAAAATACTGACGTACGATGACGGCGATTTTCACTAAGTGGTCAAGTGATAATAAAGTTCATGCTAAAACTAAAATTCCTACATCTATAGACACCCACAATTTAACACTAACCTATCTAGCCCTGTAAAAAAAAAAATATACATATCAGTATACATACCTTTTTGGAAGCCAGTCAGACCCGACCTGACCAAATCCCACACTGAGCTGTCAGCTGCGGCTTTTGCTTATGTAGATGGGTGCAGAGGACACGGATGACAATGGAAGCCCCGTAGTACGTCTATGGGTGACGTCGCCTCCCATTAATTTCACAGCCGTGGCTGGCCATGTCCACTGCAGAGCTTCTGCCACTGGAGATCGGGTCATAATGGGTTAAAAAAAGGTATGTATACTGATTTTTTTTCTTTACAGGGCTAGACAGGTAAGTGTTAGATTGTTGATGTCTATAGCTGTAGGGATTTTAGTTTTAGCATGGACTTCCATAGTTGCCAACAGTCCCGATTTTTACTGTAAAAATGTCACTGGCAATGAAGGGGTTAACACTAGGGGGCAGGGGAGGGGTTAATATCTATCCTGTTTTGTGTTCTAACTGAAGGGGGACTGGGACTGTGCAGGGAAACTAACAGATTGCTGTCCATACTCTGTATGGACAGACTATCTGTCAGTTTCCTGATCAGAGACCGGAAACTCTGTGTTTACACACACAGCTGCCGATTCTCAGTGTGCCCCGAGCGATCGTGGGAGACCGGCAGCTATCGAGACCCCCGGGCACTCTCATCGGCTCGAGGAGCGAGCGGCCTAGTTGCCGTTTATGCTACCAACGTAGCATAACGCCGATTTGCGCAGCCGAACCATGCTGCCACAGTACAACGGTCGGTATGCGGTTAAAGTCCTTGTTTTTGTTTGTTTAACCACTTAAGCCCCGGACCAATTGTCAGCCTAAGGACCAGAGGTCTTTTTACAATTTCGCACTGCACTGCTTTAACTGGTAATTGTGCGGTCATGCAATGTTGTACCCAAACGAAATTTGCGTCCTTTTCTTCCCACAAATAGAGCTTTCTTTTGATGGTATTTGATTGCCTCTGCGATTTTATTTGTTTATGATATAAATGCAAAAGACCGAAAATTTTGAAAAAAAAAAGATATTTTCTAAATTTTGTTATAAGGAAAATCAAATAAACTCAATTTTAGTCATACATTTAGGCCAAAAGGTATCCAGCCACATGTCTTTAGTAAAAAAAAATGTCTATAAGCGTATATTTTTGGTTTGCGCAAAAGTTATAGCGTCTACAAACTAGAGTACATTTTCTGGAATTTACACAGCTTTTATTTTATGACTGCCTATCCCATTTCTTGAGGTGCTAAAATGGCAGGGCAGTACCCCCCCCAGTGAACCCATTTTGGAAAGTAGAAACCCCAAGGAAATTGCTGAGGGGCATGTTGAGCCCATTGAATTTTTTATTTTTTTTGTCCCAAGTGATTGAATAATGACACAAAAAAAAAGTTTACAAAAAGTTGTCACTAAATCATATATTGCTCACACATGCCATAGTTATATGTGGAATTGTACCCCAAAATATATTTTGCTGCTTCTCCTGAGTACAGGGATACCACATATGTGGGACTTTTTGAGAGCCTAGCCACGTACGGCACCCCGAAAACCAATCACTGCCTTCAGGATTTCTAAGGGTGCAAATTTTTGATTTCACTCCTCACTACCTATAACAGTTTTGAAGGCCATAAAATGCCAAAATAGCACAAACCCCCCCCCCCCCCCCAAATGACCCCATTTTGGAAAATAGACACCCCAAGCTATTTACTGAGAGCCATGTTGAGTCCATGGAATATTTTATATTTTGCCACAAGTTGCGGGAATATTACAAACTTTTTTTGCACAAAGTTGTCACTAAATGATATATTGCTCACACATGCTATGGGCATATGTGAAATTACACCCAAAAATAAATTCTGCTGCTTCTCCCGAGTACAGGGATACCACATGTGGAGGACTTTTTGGGAGCCTAGCCACGTACGGGACCCCGAAAACCAAGCACCGCCTTCAGGATTTAAATATATAAAATGCTACCAAAAAAAACTGTTAGCGATCCCAGGGATCAGGCCTGACTCTGCAAACGCTGCAGTTATGTGTCTAGTGTTTTGTAATGCCGCGTACACACGATCAAACAAGCGGGTGGAAGAGTCCGGCAAACTGAAGTCCGCCGGACAATCCCCCCGTGTGTAGCCTCCGGCATACTTTTTTGACTCGAAAGTACGGCGGACTTAGAAAGTAGTTTTGCACTTCAATCTTCCCGCCGGATTTGCATTTCGGCGAACAATCCGGCCGTGTGTGTGCCAGTCCGCCATACTTTTGAAATGAGCGGACTTTTCCCACCCAGAGAGAAGTCCGCTCGAAAGCGGGTCTCCAGGTAGGCGTCGCTGGCCCCGCCACCTGGTATGGACTTAAAAGGGAACCCCAACGCCGAAAAAAATTGGTGTGGGGTTCCCCCGAGGTCCACATCAGACCCTTGTCCGAGCACGCTACCCGGCCAGCCAGGAAAGGGTGGGACGAGCGAGCGCCCCCCCCTTCTGAGCTGTACCAGGCCGCGTGCCCTCAACATGGGGGGTGCCTTGGGGAAGGGGGGCCGCGCGGCCCCCCACCCCAAAGCACCTTGTCCCCATGTTGATGAGGACAAGAGCCTCTTCCCGACAACCCTGGCCGTTGGTTGTCGGGGTCTGCGGGCAAGGAGCTTATTGGAAACCGGGAGCCCCCTTTAATAAGGGGGCCCCCGGATACCGGCCACCCACCCTATGTGAATGAGTATGGGGTACAATGTACCCCTACCCATTCACCTGTAAAATAAAGTACAAAAAAACACAACACACAAGATAAAATAGCGCGGCCCCCCCTTCCCCAAGGCACCCCCCATGTTGAGGGCACTCAGCCTGGTACGGCTCAGGGGGGGCGCTCGCTCATCCCCCCTATCCTGGCCGGCCGGGTAGCGTGCTTGGACAAGGGTCTGATGTGGACCTGGGGGGAACCCCACTCCGATTTTTTTCGGTGTTGGGGTTCCCCTTTAAGTCCATACCAGGTGGCGGGACCTGCGACGTCTCCTTCGCGGGCCCTGCCTACCTGGAGACGCGCTCTAAATGAGCGAACTTTCCTCCGCGTGTGTGGGCGAGTCCGTTCATTTCAAAAGTAGGGCGGATAGTACGGCGGACTTAGTTCGCCGTATTAGTCCGCTGAAAAAGTGCCGTGTGTGGGCAAGTAGCCCGTTCGGAAAGTCCGACGGACAGTGTGGAGGGAAATCCGCCAGACTAAGTCCGTCAGATAGTCCGCTATGTGTGTACGCGGCATTAGTGACAGTGATCGATCGATACTGCACTTGGGTGGGCTGGGCGGAGGGGCAAAATGCAGGTGCTAGCAGGTATCTGGGCTGATCCCGCTAACAATGCATTTTTTTGGAACCCTAAACTGCTGGGGACGCTAGTATAGATCTGATCAAATCAGATATTGATCTGTTCAGATACTATACCACTATGGGAGGTGTATGCTTTGCACGTGGGTGTTAGCGGTACTGGCACTAACCTAGCACTGCCTGGGGCAACGCAGACCCTATCTGACCCTAAAACCTAATTGATATCACCTGCCGGGTGATCAGGGGGTTAAACCTTTATTGGGTAATAAATGGTGGGTGCCCTGATGCTATAAAAAGCAAACTAACCAGAGTCACCCGTAACACTTATACGGGGATCACTGGTGAAAGGGTAAACTAAGGGCAATCAGGGGGTTAAAACCTTTATTAGGTAGTATATGAGGGTCCCTCATGCTATATAAAAACCTGACGGGGAACCTAAAAAACTAAATAACTAACTGGCTATTTAGCATCACCAGTGACACTTATACGGTGATCGCTGGTGAAAGAGTTAACTCTAGGGGCAATAAGGGGGTTAAAACCTTTATTAGTTAATATATGGGGGTACCTAACGCTATAAAAATCTGGCCGTGAACCTAAAAAATAACTAGCTACCTAGCGGCACCAGTGACACTAATGCAGCGATCAGAAAAATTATCGCTTAGTGACACTGGCAAAAGGGGGTGAAAGAGTTAACTCTAGGGGCAATCAGGGCGTTAAACCTTTATTGGGGGCGTGTAGGGGGCTGCCCTGGACCTAACACTAACTGCCCTGACACTTTTTACTGTCACAACTAACACTAAATGCAGTGATCAGTAAATAAAT
This sequence comes from Lithobates pipiens, assembly GCF_037356315.1. Lineage (NCBI taxonomy): Eukaryota > Metazoa > Chordata > Amphibia > Anura > Ranidae > Lithobates > Lithobates pipiens. The sequence continues at coordinate 191,525,407 of NW_027507785.1, read as the reverse complement.
GATCACTGCAATCAGTGACACTGTGACGGGGGGGGGTGGGGTGATCGGGGGGTGATTTGTGTGCCTATGTGTACCTACGTGTCAGTGTAGTGATTGGTGCACACTTACTATGTCCTCTCCTCGCAGTCCGGTCAAAAAGACCGCCCCGAGGAGAGTGACATCACTTCCTCCTGCTGTGTTTACACTACACAGGAAAGGGAAGCTTCTCATTCCCCAGGAGAGATCGAGAGGGCCAGAAACCAACGGCCATCCCCTCATCCCGGATCGCTCCTAAAGCGAAACGGACTGCCGCAGCCAGCGGGAGGGGGTCCGATCGGACCTCCCACCTGCTGGAAGGCAGGCACGTACGGGTACGTGCTTGTGCCCGTACATGCCATTCTGCCGACGTATAACTACATGCGGTGGTTAAAAGTGGTTAAAGTGGTTAAAAATCATGTTATACTTACCTGCTCTGTGCATTGGTTTTGCATAGAGCAGCCCAGATCCTCCTCTTTTCAGGTCTCTCAACCAATGGTGGTTGGGGATGCTAAAAACGCATGGTTTTTAACTCCAACTCCAACCCCAACTCCAATACTAAATGAGCTGAAAGAGTGGCAGAGAGGTTTTGCAGAAAGGGCAAGGTCACCGACACTATTTTTCTTTTTGAAGTATCATACTTCCCTGCTAAAATGCTTTGCTGTGTAAACTAATTGATAGTGTTACATTGATGTGAGTTTAGGGCTCATGCACACTGCATCTCTAAGCCCCCGTGCACACGGTCGGACATTCCGGCAAGCAAATCCATCGGATAAATTCCGACGGATTTAGTACTGAAGTGGTCCGGGAGTGGTGTTGCATACAAACGGTCAGACTAAGTTGCCAAGAACACGGTGACGTAAGCCGCGTATGACAGGACTAGAAAAGGGAAGTTCAGCACCACGTCCAGCACTCTTTGGTCTCCTTCTGCTGATCTCGTGTTTATCGCGTGTTAGTAGAAGTTTGGTGAGAGATGATTCGCGCTTTTCAGATTTGTGCTTCAAATCATTACTGCTCTTCAGTTTGTGCTTGGCATTGCTGTTTATCGGTGCTTTCTGTTGTCCGTTCTGACCAGCCGACCATTTTAAGCCATGTTTCGTGTATGTACTCGTCGTAGAGTTTGTGCTGTGCAGGGGCTTGGTGTTGGGCTTTTAGCTTTGACACAAGCCCGGTCCATGAGCAGGGCGAGGAGGAGTTTGTGGACCAAGAATTGGTTGCGCCAGCGTGAACAGTTCTCGCACATGCCTTTGCTTCGTGAAATCCGGGAGAATAATCCTGATGATTTCAGTTATTATCTCTGGATGACGGACCCTGTTTTTCACCATCTGCTGGCTTTGCTGTCCCCTTATATCAGCAGGCAGGATACCTGCATGTGGCAAGCCATCACTCCGGAGCAGAGGCTCATCGCCACATTGTGCTACTTGGCAACAGGGAGAAGCCTTCAGGACCTTAAGTTCTCCACAGGCATCTCCCCCCAGGCTCTGGGAATCATTATTGCAGAGACCTGTTCTGCCATCATTCAGGTCCTGCAGAAGGACTATATGAAGGTAAGTTTTTTTCATTTAACATCACATTCTATGTATTTAATGATTGCTAAGGTATTGGATTTCTTTTCTCATTCCCTAATTACCATGATTGCAATATGCTCTAATTGATATGCTGTGCCCCTTTGTCCTCATGCATGCTGGAAGCTTTTCAAGTTCCTTTTTTGTCCTTCATGCATATTTGCCTTCACTAACTTCTCCAGCATGCTCTTCTGGGCCCACAAACCTATAGTCTAGTCACTTAGCAATGTATTTTGTCAGCTCAATAGTATTGCTTTCCCCTAAACACCCCCTAAAATGTGTACAAATGTTATGTGTGTGCTTAAATTCATTCAGAGTGCCAGAATTATTTTTTTTTTGGGTTGAGCCAAACTCATTAGGAACCCCCCTCCCCCCAACTGCTAGGTCAGCTGATAGCAATCCTCTATCTGCTGACTTTGCCAAACCCAATACACACTATACCTACCTTTTTTTATGGTCAGATTTATGGATGAATTCCCAAAAGCATGTAGTGCAAGGGCCTGCCCCAATACTTTCAAATGCTATAGTTTCAAGTTTTTTTCTCCTATTAATATCTTGATTGGTAATAGCAGAATATCCAAATGTGCTTCCATTTGTTCCTTTTTTTTGGTATTATGGCACTTCTTACCTGTCCGGTGGGCTGCCAATAGTGTAAGTAAGGAGGGGCTGGCCAAAGTATCACAAATTATTTATGCATTCAGCTCTCAATGAAGTGGAGAGGGTTACCTGTCCAAAACACCCCCCCCCCCTCATTTTTTGCAATGGCCCATCAGATGGGGGTGATGAATCTGATAAGGGGATCTTATACTTTAGGCTTTAAATACTCATTTACCAAAATGTTATACTGATATTGTCCAAAAATGTTTGTATCTAATCTGCTTGCAATGTTGATGTGCAAAAATAGTATTTTTTTTCTTGTTTCACTCCACAGTTTCCTTCAACGCCACAGGAATGGCAGACTGTGGCCTCCCAGTTTGCCAGCCGTTGGGACTTTCCCAATTGTGGAGGTGCAATTGATGGGAAATATCGTCCCACCCCCCAACTCTGGGTCCTATTATTATAATTACAAAGGGTTTAATAGTATCTTGATGTTGGCGGTGGTGTCAGCGACCTATGACTTCCTTTATGTGGACGTGGGGCAAAATGACTGGATGTCGCATGGTGGAGTGTTCGTATGGACGGAATTCTACTGGCATCTCCAGAGTGGCAGTCTGGGCTTGCCACCTCCAGAGGAGAATGTAGAAGAACTCCCGTTCGTTTTCGTTGCGGATGAGGCATTTGCTCTGTCAAACCATCTGATGCAGCCTTTCCCGATGAGGACCCTCACCCCAGATCAGAGGATCTTTAATTTCCGGCTGGCCAGAGCCAGAAGAGTCATGGAGAACACTTTCGGAATACTGGCCAGCCGCTCCCACCCATTTTTAACACCAATACACATGGCGGAATATAAACTAAATCACATTGTGCTTGCCTGCTGTGTTCTGCACAATTTTGTGAAAAAACATTCCTCAAATTATGTGGTCTCAGTTGGCCCAGATGCAGACTTGCCGGAAAACGACAACCTCATGGACCTTGAAACTGCTCGTCCTGTTTTGCCCCCCCAAAGCGCCCGCAAGGTCAGAAACCAATACATGGAGTATTTTGTGGGTAGGGGGCCATTAATATGCCAGACAATGTCTGAGAGACATTATTTTAATACATTTTTTCTTTGAAACTACAATAATCTTTGTTTTCATTTACTGCTTGGATTTGTTTTAGGTGTCTCATAGGTATATTTGCTGTTTTTTTGAGCCTTAACAACAGTGCAAACCCAAGTTCTGAGCAACATGAGGTGACAGCTTCTTCTTCAGATAATCTTATTATGTTGTGGGTTTTCTACACACACACCTTGTTTTTGTTGATAATGTATGTAGTGCATTACTGACAAAAATATTGCTCTTTTTCAGCACCATGGCAGAAATATGTGGGGTCATGAAAATGGCGTGATTGAGGAAATTTAAACATCACTGTGGATGTTATTTACTAAAGGCACATCCACTATGCACTACAAGTGCACTGCAAAAGTACATCTGAAACTGCACTTGGAGTGCAAAGTGGATTTGCTTTTAGTAAATAACACCCATTGCAACATGAAAACAACAACTTTACTCCAAATACTGCTTTTGCAAATTGAAAAAGGAAGCCACACATTCTTGATAATTTCACTTTTTACTCAAAGCACATTCACACGTGCGTTTAGAAAAGGGTTTTACAACAAACCAACATATTTGGTGTATAGAAAACATTATTTTGGGTAACATTTTTATAACTTGGCATTTTTGTGTAAACAGGCATGTATCAAAGCATAACATACAGAACACAGGAACTTACAAAGTTCAACTTTGAAAAGTGAAGACAATATCAGACATGAGTATGTACAAACTGTGCTGATATTGCCTTCATCAGATGGGATGTCACCCCTGGAAAAGCCAAATTTGGAAGATGCACACACATTGAGAATACAAAAGTGGCCAGTTTCCTCCTGATCCCATGCCTAATGTCAACATGTGCTATCTCTCATCATGAGGTATCAATGTACATGTTTTGGGGGTGCAACCCCGTCATCTCAGCTACTCCTTAGTAGCAAGGAAGGGGTTGCACTCACAAAACACATACATTGATCCCCCATAATGGGAGATTACATGTTGACACACTGTGTGCATCTTCCAAATTTGGCTTTTTGAAAAATATAAAAGTTTTTCGGAAAAATAAAAAAATATGCTAGCTAGTTTGAGGTGTTTCAGACTCTCCCCAAAACTTCATTTTCTGTTAACCATCATTGATGTTTTTCTGTATATTTTCTAAACCCCATTATCTCCCCAATGAGGATCTGGGCACTTTCACTGGTAAAATGTGATTCTTCTTCCACATCACCTAAAAAAATAAAAAATAAACACACCATGTATTATAAATATGCAGATATACATCGATTAGCTTACCGGAAGCTGTGGTCTCTGACACTCACCTGTTGTGGTGACAATTTATCCAACTTCAACAATCTCTCCTTCCTCCTCCTCCGCTGCTTCTGGTGTTGGAATTTCCCCTTCTTTGGGAAGTGTGGGGTCCCTGGTGTCCTCAGACGTCCCGAGTCTTCTCTCCCTTATAAAAATGTAAAAAAGGAATACTTAGCACACAGAGGGCAGAAATAGGAATATGAAACATTGCTTGGAAGTGTCGTACAATTGTGTTTTTTGGCCGAGTGCAAAGGTGAGAACATTATTTTGGACACTTTCTAAAGCTGGAACACTTACCCGCAGTGTGAACAAATGTAGTGAACTGTAAGTTGGGAAAACATCGTTTTTGGACTGGGCTAACGAACAATATTTATTACGAATGATTAAACCCGTGAACTTGAAAGTGGCCATTTTAAAATGTACAACATTAAATCAAAGCACATGGAGCACTATGCAAGCAATAATAATAATATGAACACACGACAACTACTTACTTTTTTGAAGAACTCGCTTGATCCTTCTGTACTGATCGGGCTCCCTCAGTTTCAGGTCTCATCATCGTTTTCTCAGTTGATCCTTGGATCGTCATACCCCAAAATTCTTCTGAAGACTCTTCACAACTTTAGTCATGATCTTGGCCTTTCTGATATTTAGGTTTGGGTAAGGTCCATACTTCCCATCATAGTCGTTCCTCTTCAATATGTCTACCATCTCCAACATCTCTCCAAAAGACATATTTGAGGCCTTAAATCTTCTCCTCCAGGATCGGGACGTTTCAGGCTCCGGGCTTTCCTCGCCCTCCCCCTCGTTAGTGGAACTATGATTGTGCACCTGTGTTGTCTCTGCCATGTGCTCTCCCCTCTGCGCCGAAAGAGAAGGGGTGGGGAATAGTCTAGAAAGAACGTCAGGGGCAGGCGAAGTTTCACGCATGCGCACTGTACATAAAACGCAAACCGCGTGTGTTGTACGTACGATCTGTGAGCAGAGTGAGGGCGATCGTGCAAACGAAGGTACAATTTTTAACTTGGTACATCACTAGCCTATACTGCTTCTATATAGGCCTATGTTGGGACAAGATTAGGAGAGTTTAGAATGGCATTATTATTATTAGGGTTTCTCTTGTGTTGTGTCTTGCAGACAAGATGGATCCCTTCAAGCACTCAAATTTTATGGGCCTATTCATTGACCTTCTCGGGGAGCTGCCCTGCCTGTGGCAGAAGAACAACCCCTTTTATAATGACCTAAGAAAGAGGAAGGCAGCACTGGAGAAACTTCTTGCTTTGGTGAAGATCATGGTCCCGACGGGAGACATGACCTATGTGATGTTTAAAATTGGTGCCCTGAGGAGTACATATCTCAGGGAGCAAAAGAAGCACCAGAATTCCCTGAGATCAGGAGATCCACATGACATATATTACCCCAGGATGTTGTACTACGAGAGGCTGCATTTTATGGCAGACCAGGGGGAACCCACGCCACCACTCTCCAATCTTCCTTCAAGGCTTCCTTCACCCCCAGCTGAGGCTTCTGATGTCCAACCTCGACCTTCCAGGCAGCAACATGTGGAGGAGCCCAGCTTGAGAAAGGTATAGCTTTGTTGAACATATTTCTTGTCGTACATTTAATGATGTTAACTAGATGTTATTATTGATCAGTAAGTTGTGATTTAACAAAGTGGTTTACATCTCAATAGACAGTAGTGACCAAAAATGATTGGGACAAGAATGAAAAATGCTGGGCTCAGAATGATAGTCTGTTCTATTTGGTAACATTCAATTTGCAACAGTCATGAGCATAAAATTGTGTGAATGATGACCAAAAAACTAAAACTATGTCCCATTTTCATACACAGGAAGACGTCAGCCGGGAGGAGGCTGTGGCAAGTGGCAACCAGGAGGTCAACCATTGCCCTTCTCCTCCTCCTCCTGCCACAACTACAGGAGCTGAGCCACAGCCTGGAAGGAAGTCTGGAGGGAAGTGCCCAAGGAAGACCAGAGAGTGATGGCCTGGGTTCAGCCTGGTCTGACAGAAGATGCAGCCTCTTGTAGGACCACAGCCTGGGGACATAGATGGCATCTGCTCTTCCTGATCTCTTGGACTTCTGGACCAGACTGCTCTCCCAGAGATATGTACTCCTCAGGCCACCAATTTTTTATTTTCAAATTAGTTCATGTCTGCCCTGGGGGCCAAAGGCATAGCCAAATTGACCAGTTTCTCCAGCGTTGCCTTCTTGTTTATTTGTTTGACACCTAAATAAAGTTTTTTTTGGTTAAAGAAATAATTGCGTATGTGTTTTACTTCAAAAAGGACAGTTTATTTGTGAGTAGGCAGGTACATTTCAAAAATACAAAGTCAAACGAATAACAAGGGGCACCAACACCAAACAACCTCCTGTAGATTAAAAAAGAAAACAATAAATTAAAAAGATAATAATGGTGCTGTGGTAAGTTGACACACAAAACACACAAAAAAAAATGCATGAGCATTTTTACAAGATGAGCAAAGTGTCAAAAAAGGAGATGTTGATTAAAAAAACCAACCACAAAATTATAAAAAAATAAAAAATAAAGATTGGGGAGATGTGACAAATTAAAATATTGTATTGCTGAAATTAGTAAAAAGAATAAAGAAATACGTTTGGGAGAAGTGTGTGTGAATATGAGCAGCAAAACAACTTCATTCTTGTAGCATTGTAAAGAAAAAGAGAATGCGCTGCATGAAAGAATTTTTAACATTGCAGCTTGACGAATGTGCTATATCGATTACGAGGGGTAGTTTTACCTGAGCGAGCGCTTCCGTCTCCGAATTTTATTGTGAGCATGCGTGGCACCTTGTCCGTTGGACTAGGCTACACACGATCGGAACTGATGCGATCGGATCATGTTGTGGGAAAATTTTATAGCCCAGCTGTAAAACTTGGTCCGTCGGATATTCCGATGGAAACAGTCTGATGGAGCCCACACACGGTCGGATTATCCAACAACACGGTCCTATCGGACATTGTCCATCGGAATATCTGACCATGTGTACAAGGGCTAAGAAGCTCAAAGAAGTTGTTCCTATAGGCTTTTGAGCTTTGTTGAGCTCTAATTTTTTCTGCCTATCCATGCACACTATGGCTTTTTCAGGAGCTTACATGCATATGCTCTTATGCCTTGTATACGTGGTCGGAATATCCGGCGGTCCATAGAAGAAGGAGAAGAAGAAGGAGGAGGAGAAGAAGGAGAAGGAGAAGAAGTAGAAAAAGGAGAAGGAGACCCCCCCCAGGTGAATGGGTATGGATATGATACCCCATACTCATTCACATAGGGTGGGGGGCTGGGATAAGGGGGCTCTCAGATTCCGATAAGCCCCCCACCCACAGACCCAGACAACCAAAGGCCAGGGTTGTCGGTAAGAGGCCCTGTCCTCCTCAACATGGGGACAAGGTGCTGTGGGGCCCCTTTCCCCAAAGCACCCACCCCCGCATGTGGCCTGGTACGATCCAGGAAGAGGGGCGCTCGCTCATTCACCCCCCTTTCCGGACTGGCCAGGCTGCATGCTCAGATAAGGATCTGGTATGGACTTTGGGGGGACCCCCACTCTGTTTTTTCGGCATAGAGGTTACCCTTAAAACCCATACCAGGCGACGGGGCTCGTGAGATGTCAATCTCGCTAGTCGCGTCGTACCCGAAGTCATGTTCAAAATGAACAGACTTCAGTCCGTGTTTAGGCTAGTCCGTTCATTTGGAAAGTCCTGCGGACCTCCGCCAAAAGTCCAGCGGATTGTCCGCTGGAAAAGTCAGTTCGTGTGTGGTCGTGTGTGGGCAAGTCCGCTCATTCGGAAAGTCCAGCGGACCTCCGCTGGAAACCGCCGGATAGTCCGATCGTGTGTACACGGCATTACAGGCAGAAAAAAACACACACCAAACTCACATTGTTGAGAGGAGCTTTGAAGCAAAATAGATGCCCAAAAGATCCCTCCATAAAGTACAAACACACACAAAAAAAGGAAAAAATTAGCTGAGGGAAGGGTTTGTGAAAAAAAATGCTTGTGCTTAACCACCTCAATACAGTGCAGTTACACCCCCTTCCTTACCAGACCAATTTTCAGCTTTCAGCGCTCTCACAGTTTGAATGACAATTACTCAGTCATCCAACACTGTATCCATATGAAACTTGCGTCCTTTTTTCCACACAAATAGAGCTTTCTTTTTGTGGTATTTAATCACTAGTGGGTTTTTTATTTTTTGTGCTATAAAATAAAATAAAATGTAAATTTTGTGAAAAAAATGCCTTTTTCTTTGTTTCTGTCATAAATTTTTGCTAATTAGTAATTTTTCTTCATACATTTTGGCCAAAATTTATACTGCTACATATCTTTGGTAAAAATAACCCACATTAGTATATATTATTTGGTCTTTGTGAAAGTTATAGAGTCTACAAACTATGGTGCCAATCACTGAAAATTGATCACTTCTGATCAGGCCTTCAGGTGTACCTCATTTCTTGAGACACTAACAAGTCAGGAAAGTACAAATACCCCCCAAATTACCCCTTTTTACAAAGTAGACATCCCAAGGTATTAAGTAAGTAGCATGGTGAGTTTTTTTTAAGTTGTCATTTTTTCCCACAATTCTTTACAAAATGAAGATTTTTTTATTTTTTTTTACAAAATTGTCATATTATCAGGTTATTTCTCACACACAGCATATGCATACAACAAATTACACCCCAAAATACATTCTGCTACTCTTCCCAAGTATGGCGATACCACATGTGTGAGACTTTTACACAGCCTGGCCACATACAGAGCACCAACATTGATGTAGAACCTTCAGACGTTCTACGAGCTAAAATTACGCATCTCATTTCTCAACCACCTATTACACTTTTGAAGGCCCTGGAGTACCAAGACAATGGAATTTCCTATAAAATGACCCCATTTTGGAAAGCAAACACCCCAACGTATAATCTGTGAGGCATAATGAGTCTTTTGAAAGGTTAATTTTTTTCCAGAAGTTTTTGGAATATGTGGAAAAAAATTAAAACACATTTTTTTTTTACACAAAATTGTCAATTTATAAGATATTTCTAACACATAGCATGTATATAGCAAAAATTACACCCCAAAATACATTCTGCTAGGACTTTTACACAGCCTGGCCACATAGAGAGGCCCAACATTGAAGTAGTACGTTCAGGCGTTCTAGGAGCATAAATGACACCTCTCATTTCATTCCTACCCATCACACTTTTGAAGGTCCTGGGCCACCAGGACAGTGAAATTACCCACAAAATGACCCCATTTTGGAAAGCAAAGACCCCCAACGTATATTTTATGAGACATGGTCTGCAAATAGGTACTCGGGTACTCTGATGGGCTGGAGATAGGTACTCGGGTACTCTGATGGCCTGGTGACAGGTACTCAGGTACTCTGATGGCCTGATGACAGGTACTCGGGTACTCTGATGGCCTGGTGACAGGTACTCGGGTACTCTGATGGCCTGATGACAGGTACTCGGGTACTCTAAAGGCCTGGTGACAGGTACTCGGGTACTCTGATGGCCTGGTTACAGGTACTCGGGTACTCTGATGGCCTGGTGACAAGTACTCAGGTACTCTGATGGCCTGGCGACAGGTACTCTGATGGTTTGGTGACTGGTATTTGGGTACTCTGAAGGGCGGTGACAGGTACTCATATGGACTGTGACAGGTACTCGGGTACTCAGATGAACTGTGACAGGTACTCTGGTACACAGATGGACTGGAACAGGTACTCGGGTACTCAGATGGGCTGTGACAGGTTGTCGGGTACCCTGATGGACTGTGACAGGTACTCGGTACTCTAATGGACTGTGACAGGTACTCGGGTACCCTGATGGACCGTGACAGGTTCTCGGGTACCCTGATGGGCCGTGACAGGTACTCGGGTACCCTGATGGGCCGTGGCAGGTACTCGGGTACCCTGATGGGCCGTGACAGGTACTCGGGTACCCTGATGGGCCGTGACAGGTACTCGGGTGTGCCGTGACAGGTACTCGGGTACTCTGATGGGCCGTGACAGGTACTCGGGTACTCTGATGTGCCGTGACAGGTACTCGGGTACTCTGATGTGCCGTGACAGGTACTCGGGTACTCTGATGTGACGTGACATGTACTCGGGTACTCTGATGGGCTGAGACAGGTACTCGGGTACTCTGATGGGCTGGGACAGGTACTCGGGTACTCAGATGGGCTGGGACAGGTACTCGGGTACTCTGATGGGCTTTGACAGGTACTTGGGTACTCTGATGTGCTGTGACAGGTACTCGGGTACTCTGATGGGCTGTGACAGGTACTCGGGTACTCTGATGGGCTGGGACAGGTACTCTGATGGTTTGGTGACTGGTATTTGGGTACTCTGAAGGGCGGTGACAGGTACTCATATGGACTGTGACAGGTACTCGGGTACTCAGATGAACTGTGACAGGTACTCTGGTACACAGATGGACTGGAACAGGTACTCGGGTACTCAGATGGGCTGTGACAGGTTGTCGGGTACCCTGATGGACTGTGACAGGTACTCGGTACTCTAATGGACTGTGACAGGTACTCGGGTACCCTGATGGACCGTGACAGGTTCTCGGGTACCCTGATGGGCCGTGACAGGTACTCGGGTACCCTGATGGGCCGTGGCAGGTACTCGGGTACCCTGATGGGCCGTGACAGGTACTCGGGTACCCTGATGGGCCATGACAGGTACTCGGGTGTGCCGTGACAGGTACTCGGGTACTCTGATGGGCCGTGACAGGTACTCGGGTACTCTGATGTGCCGTGACAGGTACTCGGGTACTCTGATGTGCCGTGACAGGTACTCGGGTACTCTGATGTGCCGTGACATGTACTCGGGTACTCTGATGGGCTGGGACAGGTACTCGGGTACTCTGATGGGCTGGGACAGGTACTCGGGTACTCAGATGGGCTGGGACAGGTACTCGGGTACTCTGATGGGCTGTGACAGGTACTTGGGTACTCTGATGTGCTGTGACAGGTACTCGGGTACTCTGATGGGCTGTGACAGGTACTCGGGTACTCTGATGGGCTGGGACAGGTACTCGGGTACTCTGATGGCCTGGGACAGGTACTCAAATACTCTGATGGACTGTGACAGGTACTCTGATGGACTGTGATTGACAGGTACTATGAGGGGTGGTGACAGGTCCTCTTTATTGGGGGGGGGGGGCAGGCAGGCAATCAGTGTGATTGGTGTACACTAGGCGGTAACGAGATGTTACCGCAATCTCCTCCTCACACACAATCGGTGTGTGAGGAGAAGAACAACCCGGTAACATCTCGTTACCGCGGTTTGTTTACATTTTAGTGATCGACTGTGAAAGGATCACAGCCGATCCCGTGGGTAAACAGCCGGCCAATGGCTGTTTACCAGCGTCGGTGTCGAGCAGTGTTCCCGGGGAACACGCCGCCACCGACGTGCACGCCCAGCGCGCTCACGATCGCGCGCATGCGCCGTGCACAGTCGGGGTGTTACCATCTGTGATCGGCCGCGACTTCATCACAGCCGATCACGTGGTAAACAGCCATAACCAATGGCTGTTCACCCCCTTTGGTGGAAAGCGGTGTCTCCGTGACACGCCGCCATGGAAGAAACAGGGATGCGCACGCACGATCGCGCGCATTCCCTGTTTAAACGGGAGGCCGTCATATGACGGCCTCCCGCCACAATAGGTGCACCACCTGGCCGTCATTTGACGGCTGGCGGTCGGCATCTAGTTAACTAAGCTTAAAATAAAATATGAAATAAATATGAAATATGAAATAAAAATATGAAAGAGCACAAAAAGCTTTGTCAAGCTTTTAGGCAGAGAAATAAAAACTCAAATGTCTGTAAAAGCAGATTTTTTTTTGAGCTGCAGTGTGCATGAGTCCCTATATATCTTATGTTTTATAACTCCAAAATGTGACATTTCTCTCTGAGGGTCAGTTCACCCTGAAACACAATGCAGGAAACCCATTTAAAGTGCTGTGTCTGCAATCTGCAGCATGTGTCAATGTAAAGTTAACAACACATCAATCGCAGAAAGGAAACGCAGTGCATTTGCCTGCACTAGATCAGCAGATCATCAAAGTACCATGAGATCCAGTTGAAGTATATTTTTAAAAGTGGTACATGCACTACATTTGGTAGGATGCAGTGTGATTTCAGCCCAAAATAAATGGGCTTAAAAAGCGCTGCACACAGGAATTGTACAGAAGCACAAGCTCGTTCCTGTGCAATTCCTGGTGTGAACCAGCACTGATTTTAAAAAATTCAGAGCATATAAAAACAAGATAATAGACCAATCACATGCTTGGTTCCCTCACGGATGAGTTTGGTTCAGAGACATTTTGTGCAGTGTAACTATACACACCATTGTTATATAGAGGACATATATCTAATGCAGGACACAAACACTTCAGAAGTGCATAGGAATAGAAAATCATTTATTCATATGCCAGATATTATTGTTAGTACATTTTTACTCATCAAGTTTACACAGTTTAGCCAGTCAGTTTTAAAATCTTCCTTACAAAATACATTCACATTTTCAACTCTTTTAGGGCCAGTTCACACCAGATGCAGTTCCGTGCACTTTTTTTCTGCACTAAAAATGCATGCACAGTGTTTTCCATGTATTCCAATGGCTCTAGTTCACACCACGCAGTCAGTTTCCGGTGCAGAAACTGACTGGAAACTGACTGCCTGGTGTGAACTAGAGCCATTGGAATACATGGAAAACACTCTGCATGCATTTTGTGCAGAAGAAAAACGCCATCATAAATATACAAAAAAACTGTCTATAGAAATCTATGGGGTCGATTTACTAAAACTGGAGAGTGCAGAATCTGGTGAAGCTCTGCAATCAGCTTCCAGCTTTTTGCCAAAGCTTTTTTGAACAAGCTGAAGTTAGAAGCTGATTCACTACCATGCACAGCTGCACCAGATTTTGCGCTCTCTAGTTTTAGTAAAATAAACACCTATATCTCATTGTTTCTACCTTTTGGTCTATTTACCTCTATATAAATACCAGAATAGAAAAGAGTAAAGCTTTTTTCTGAGCAAGTTGAGCAAGAGATGAACATCACAAAATACAAATTCCTCACAGATTTACAGCATTACATTACTCTTTATAGGTATAGAAGAATTAGTATAAAATGTACATTGTATAACATGAGAACTTACTCCAACACAGAAATACAATCAATATCTTACCGTTCTCCAATGTTGGGGCTGCCCTGCAGATTAGAGCGGATGTAAAGAGCGATAGTAAAACAGTCAGAAACATCTTGAAACCGCAATGTCTTCTGGACGTGTTGCTTTTACCTCACATAGAAATTGTATAAGACTAAAGTCTGACTAAACTAGGCTGTTTATATATACGTATTTATGTAAATGTGCTAAAACAAACTCACCTTTGTTCAGTCAGTAAGGTAAACAAAGAGAAGCACGGATTATGAATGCAATGATATAAGGAGTGCTGGACATGACAGTGTGGATGAGGGACACAGAGGGTTAAGCTTTATGGGTGGAGCTGAGGAAAAAGGTTTGCAGGAAGCAAGTTCAGTGTAGGGGAGGGGTCATATAAAAGGGAGGGGTGTGGCTTTAGGGGATCATTCGGATCCCAGCGTGGCACAGAGGAGGCAGTTTTTCTCTGCTCCTCTGTAATGGCCGACCTGGATGTGATTTTCAAGAGGCTGAGACGGGCGGCGGAGGCGTGCGGAGCGGAGTGGCTGCGGGACCGAGCGGGGACCTGGAGGACACCGCGGAGGATGTCGGGGATGCAGGTGAGGCGCCGCTGCGTGCGCGGAGGTCTCGGCCTCCGGCGCGTTTTTTCCCCGGGCCTACACCTCGTCCACCTCGTGACTGGCAGAGCCCGGGGGCCGACCGCTCGGTCCCCCCGGCGAAGAGGAAGGTGCCTGGCTCTCCCTGGTCCGGGTGGTCATTGCGCCGCCGACCGGAGGGGGGCGGGGCCTCGCGGCAAAATGGCGCCGGCTACGGGTCGGGCCGGCACTCGGGAACGGGGGGGGGGGGAACGGGCGGGGGGCTCTGGGTCCAGCCGCCTTGGGGGTGCAGCGGAAGGGGGGGGATCCTCGGACTGGGGGTTCCAGCATGGGGACACGCGCGGTGGGGGGGCAGGGTTGGCACGGGGGGGGGGTCGCAGCTCCCGGGCTGGGGCGGGTGGGATGAAGGGAGCCACCGAGGTGCCTGGCAGGGCTGGTCTTGGACACCAGCATGCCGGGGGTGGTCGGGGGCCACAGGCACTGCGGGATGCGCCTGAACGCGCGGACCAGGAGGTCTGCGATTCGCCCAGGGGGATGGCGGCGCCCCCAGCGCGCACCGCGGAGGACAAGTCCGAGGGTGAGCTGTCGCAGGAGGAGGAATTTTCACATGCAGCGCACGAAACCATGACTGTCGGCAAGGCCCCGGTGCGGCCAGGTAAGTCACGTGATCTTTTGGTTCTGACGGAAGCCTTGGGGGATTTGCTGGGGGACCCGGTATCCCAGAACGGCAAGGGGATGGCATGTCGCCCTGGGGGGGCCCACGGACAGCTGCAGGACCTTCTTGGAGGGGCTGCGGGCCCTGGTGGGTAAGTTTGCCGGGGGTTCGGGGGCGCCGCAAGTGGGTCCCTGGATGGCTGCGGGCCCAGGGTCGGGGGGAGGGGGGTCCGGGGCCACGCCGGTGGTGGACCCCCCGACCGCTGCGGCTTCTGGGGGGGTGGTAGACATGGGGCCTGGGGGCACGGGGGTCCCCCCAGTGGTCACGGAACCTGGGGCGTGGACCGATGTGGTCAGGATTGCGGATGCTGCCCGGTGCGAAGTATATGTTGATTCGAGGGCCCGGTGGGGGCGTGCCTGGAGCAGGAGGTGCGGGAGAATATTGGCATGGGTGAGTATGTGGAGATTTTCTCTTTGCTCCCCCTTGAGAAGTTCAACTTGGATAGGGTCAAGCCGGACAGTTCAAAAAGGACGACGAGGAGCGGCGTAGGTATCGGGGATTCTGCGCACTTTCTCCAATTGGCTTCAGGCGTTCGCTGGCTTAGCTAGGGTGATTGGGGAGAAGAACCCCGAGCATTGCTCGGCGTTGTTCTGCTGTATGGACGCGACTGGAGAGGCTTATCGGGTGTATGGGGGGTGGCATGGCTGCGTTATGACGAACAGTCCAGGCAGCGGTGCGGCCGGAACTACGCTGGGACCACAAGGACATCAGCCTCTGGATGAGGCTTATGTCTGCGGCTCGGACTCCTGCTCCGTTTCTTCAGGGGGGGGCGGGAGTGTGTTGTCCTCAGGGCTGCCGGCCGGGAAAAAGCGGGGTGTGTGCTGGCCCTTTAATGGGGGGCTTGTAAATTCGGGAGAGCGTGCCGATTTAAGCACGAGTGCTCCGGCTGCGGCGGCGCCCTCGCACTGTCCCGCTGTTTCAGGAAAGAAAAGCGTTCCGGCGATGTTGCTCACGAAAGGGATGACGCCGGTAACCCTGGAAAGGATACTTCCTTTCCTAAGTAAGTATCCGGATGGTGAGGCGGCGCGGGGGTTTATTTCGGAGTTTTCGGGACGGTTTCAGGATTCCTTGTTCATTGGCGGAGGTGCCCCCAGTGGCCCGGAACTTGCGATCGGCTTTGGTACACCCGGGGGGTGGTAGGCGAAAACTTGGGCAAGGAAGTGGCGTTGGGCCGGATGGGTGGGCCTTTCGAAGTGCAACCGTGGGGCGACCTGGTGGTGTCCCCGCTGGGTGTAGTTCCTGAGAAAGAGCCTGGGAAATTTCGCTTGCTTCATCACTTGTCCTTTCCTAAAGGGGGGTCGGTCAATGACTTCATCGGCCCTGATGCGTGTACGGTCTCATACACGTCTTTTGATGCGGCGGTGAGGTGGGTCAGGCTTTCTGGATGCGGGGCTCTTATGGCCAAGGCAGATGTGGGGTGCCATTGGCGGGGCCAGTTCTATATGAGTAAGTGCCTGCCCATGGGTTGTTCCATTTCCTGCGCCTACTTTGAGGCGTTTAGCTCATTTTGGAGTGGGTGGTGAGTGACGTTTCGGGCCTGGAGTCGGTCATCCACTATTTGGACGACTTTCTGTGCGTGGGCCCCGCCTGCCTCCAGTGTGGGTGCGATTTTCTGTCCACGTTGCAGCACATTGCAGGTAAGTTCGGGGTACCGTTGGCGGGGGATAAAAAAGAGGGACCAGTTACGGACTTGAGTTTTTTGGGGATAGTGATCGATTCGAGGGCAATGGAGTGTCGATTGCCCGAGAATGAATTACTTGATCTGAGAATGGAATTGGTGGAGATGCAAGGATAGTAGAAGGTCCGGTTGAGGGCCCTGCAGTCTCTGTTGGGCTAGCCTAATTTTGCTTGCCGGATCATCCCTATGGGGGCGGGTGTTCTGCAGACAGCTGTCGGCAGCCTCGGCCGGGGTGAGTGTGCCTAACCATTTTGTGCGTCTGCGGGAAGGAACACAGGGAAGACTTGCGGGCGTGGCGTGAATTCCTAGCCTCTTGTAGCGGGCGGGACATGTGGATGTCGGGGCCAGCGAGCACTTTCGATGTGGAATTGGTCGCTGCCGCGGCTGGGTCGGCGGGTTATGGGGCGTATTTTCGGGGACGGTGGAGTGCTGACCCTTGGCCGCAATCTTTAGAGGTGGCGGGGTTGTTGGGCAACCTGGTTCTGCTTGAACTATTCCCGGTGGTGTTGGCATTGGAGCTGTGGGGGGAGGAGTTCCGTAATATGAAGTTGCGCATTAGTTGAGACGGCATGGGGGTGGTTCAGGTCCTCAACCATTTGGCTGCTACGGCGGCTGGTGTTTCGGTGCTTACGGCTCAATGTTTACGTTTCGGCAGTGCACATACCTGGGGTGGAGAATTCTTTGGCTAACTCGCTCTCTCGTTTTCAGTGGGACGAGTTCCGGGATCTGGCGCCGAGAACGGAGGAGTCTAGGGCGTCTTGCCCTGGGTGAATGTGGGGGATGCCCTTGTAGTCGCCGCAGGTTGGATTCAGGGGTCTTTGAGTGAGTCCACGTGGGCGGCCTATTCTAGGGTGTGGTCAGAATGGTTGAGTTGGAGCGGTTGGTCGGGGCTCCGACCAGCGCTGGTTGGGGCTGTATTGGGTGGCACGGAACATTGAGATGGGATTGGCACCTGCGTCGATTGATCGGAAATTGGCGGGGTTGGCATTTTGTTTAAGCTGTGGGGAGAGCCGGACGGGAATGCGGCTTTTTGGGTGCGGCAAACCTTGAAGGGGTATAGGAGGGAACGGAAAGGTCGGGAGGCGCACAGGCTGGTGAAGTGTGATAACTTGGTGGCGATTTGTTCCCGGCTTGTGGAAGTTTGTTCTTCCGCTTACAAGGCCATCCTGTTCACAGCGGCTTTTTCATTTGCGTTTTATGGGGCGTTTGGGACTGGGGAGTTGGTGTGTCGGTCTAAACGGGGTGCTGTGGGGCTGTTGGATCAGGATGTACAGGTGGCTGCTGATCGGGTGAGTATACGGTGGCGGAGGTCCAAGCCTGACCAGCTGGGCAGGGGAGTGTTGATTATACTGGTTGCCTTGCCAGGCTCGGCAGTGGGCCCTGTGGTGGCGGTAAGGGCCTTTCGGGCGGTGCGGCTGGAGGGGGGGGGGCCTTTCTTGCTGCATGCGGGGGGCTCTTTTCTCTCTAGGTTGCAATTCGTGTCAGTTTTCAACGGTGCCTGCGGACTGTGGGTTTGGACGACCGGGAGTACTCGTCGCACTCCTTCCGTATTGGGGCGGCCACTGAGGCGGCCCGATGTGGGCTGGCTGAGGCGATTGTTCGCCGGATCGGTCGTTGGGAATCTAAGAGGTTCCGTTCGTATGTCCGGCCGCAGTTGATCCTGGGGTGAGTGGGGGCGCGGCTGGGAGTGTTTTGCAGTATGGGGTTGGGAGTTACAGGTGTTATGGTATATTACGTTTGTTGGTTGTTATGTGTTCTGTGTTATGTTTTTTATTCCAGATGGAGGTTCCTCACGCCTCGTTTGGATCCTAGGGCACTCGGACGTGTGCTGGGGGGCCGGGAGAGGTGATGCTCAGCCGGCAGGCGGGCCGTTGGGAATTCCTGGGGGGAGGCTAGGTTGATGTGGTTGGGATTCCCGGGCATGCGGTGGGAGCGTGTGATGAAGGAAGTTGAGCGCTTTGCAATGAGGGACAGGCCCCCGGATGTGTTGGTCATTTACGCAGGGGGCAACGACCTGGGCATACGGAAGGAAAGGGACATCTTAGCTGATGTTAGGGCGGATGTTTTGCACTTACGAGTCCGCTTCCCGGGTACCATCTTGGTTTGGTAGGTCGTTGCGGGCAGATCGGTGTGGAGGTGGGCTAGGTCCATGGTAAGCATCAACAAAACCAGGATGGGGGTCGGACGTGGGTATTGACCTTTGGTCATTGGGTCTGCAGGAGGGTATACAAAATAGCTCTTAGGGTGTGGGGTGGCCCTCAAGGTTGAGGGGGTCACCCTTTCGGGCTGTGGCGGTGTGTTTTCTGGTGGTTTCTGACGGTAGACAGGTACTCAGAAGGGATCTGAGGGTGTGGGGGGCTCATCTAACGATCGGCCCCTCTGGGTATTCCTGAACGTTGGAGGGAATACGGTTATGTTCACTGGCGGAAGTTGTCTCCGACCGGTCACAGGTGGAGGCCTTTGGGAAGTTGGTGAGGTGTACCGCAGTGATTTGGTATTGGCTTAAGTGGGGTCACCGTCAGAGATCACCAGAATGGGCAGTTAATGTTATTTAATGTGGTTTAATGGTAATAAAGTTATTTATATTTATATATCTATATATATTTAGATATTTTCATATTTACAAGTTATTGGAGTGAATTTTGAGTTATGTTTAATAAAGGCTGTTGTGGCCAGTTTACTCCAACCTATGGTGTGGTCTCGTTTCTAATAGGGGAAGGTATGGGTAAGGAATAATATAAGGGGAACATTCAGACTACACTAGTCAAGAGAAGCACGGATTATGAATGCAATGATATAAGGAGTGCTGGACATGACAGTGTGGATGAGGGACACAGAGGGTTAAGCTTTATGGGTGGAGCTGAGGAAAAAGGTTTGCAGGAAGCAAGTTCAGTGTAGGGGAGGGGTCATATAAAAGGGAGGGGTGTGGCTTTAGGGGATCATTCGGATCCCAGCGTGGCACAGAGGAGGCAGTTTTTCCCGCCCTCCCGCCCTAATGTTATGTGTTTGTTTTGTTGTGTCGTTTGTTGCTGGTCTTTTCTTCTTTTGCAGGTTTCGTCGGTTGTCACGGCAGCTGAAGGTTTTCCTGTGTTGGCGGTGTGTTTTCTGGTGGTTTCTGACGGTAGACAGGTACTCAGAAGGGATCTGAGGGTGTGGGGGGCTCATCTAACGATCGGCCCCTCTGGGTATTCCTGAACGTTGGAGGGAATACGGTTATGTTCACTGGCGGAAGTTGTCTCCGACCGGTCACAGGTGGAGGCCTTTGGGAAGTTGGTGAGGTGTACCGCAGTGATTTGGTATTGGCTTAAGTGGGGTCACCGTCAGAGATCACCAGAATGGGCAGTTAATGTTATTTAATGTGGTTTAATGGTAATAAAGTTATTTATATTTATATATCTATATATATTTAGATATTTTCATATTTACAAGTTATTGGAGTGAATTTTGAGTTATGTTTAATAAAGGCTGTTGTGGCCAGTTTACTCCAACCTATGGTGTGGTCTCGTTTCTAATAGGGGAAGGTATGGGTAAGGAATAATATAAGGGGAACATTCAGACTACACTAGTCATGGTGTTTACATCAGACTAAGGACAGTTAGAACCCATTGCAAAATACTTTTAGTAAATTCAAACACAGCAAAGGTCACACAAAGTGTACTTGCATAATCTTTTTGTGTGTTTGACGGGAAGGGTTTAACCACTTAAGCCCCAGAAGGTTTTACCACAATGACCAGGCCATTTTTTTGCGATATGGCACAGCGTTACTCTAACTGACAATTGGACGGGTGTGCGACGCTGTTTTCCCACAAATAGAACTTTCGTTTGGAGGTATTTGATCACCTCTGCGGTTTTTATTTTTTGAGCTAAAAACGAAAAAAGAGTGACAATTCTGAAAAACTCAGTTCCCGTTAGCAGCCTTGTCCTGCAAGACTTTGAACAGGACCGTAACTATAGGGGGTGCAGCAGTCGCGACCGCAACTGGGCCCTGTTATGCAGGGGACCCATGCAGCCCCCTCTACATATGTCCGGCAGCAGCATAGGCAGCTAGGGGTACCAATGCAACATGCACACGAGTGCACTGGCTGCTCTTTAGTTGTGCATTCCCCGCATGACCTGTGTCCTCGGCCGGCTCCTCAGAGTACCCCTCTCCTGCTCCATGCATTGCCGCTCAGTCCGATGTTTGTTCTGCCCAGCCAGAGTCCCGCCCCCCTTGAGTCCGGCCCACACTGCACTGCATACTTCTCCCGGGTAAACAAACTTTAAGCACACAGATGCAGTGCAGCCCTATGAGAGCCGGCTCCCCAGAGGACACTGCAGGCTTGTCTGCCAGCCCCCCTTCTCCCCCATCATACACAGATGATGAAAGGTCTTTCTGGGAGATATGCTGATTGCCCTACCAGCACACTGGATGGAGCCCAGGCCAACATGGATGAGTGCGCGGCCTACAGCTTGGTCATGGTGAGTGAGAGAACCCCATGCCCTACTCACCATTACATACCCCCTCCATCTCCCCCTGGGGACAGGGACCCCTTCTCACGTGGGGACATGGACCCCCACCTCCCCTGGGGACAGGGTACCCTTCTCACCTGGCTGCAGTAACTTCATCTGCCCTGGAGAAAAGGACTTCATCTCTTCTGGGGACGGGGACCCAATCCTGCCTAGGGACAGTCCCCCAATGGGGCACCTAAAAATAAAAAAAAATAATAAAAAAAAAACTACTGATACCAGTGGTGGAACTACAGGGCTCACAAAGGTCATACCTGTGACCACGCCCTGGAGTTCCACCGCCGGACTCGGAGGGAAGGGCCCTGGCTGGGGTTCAGGGGGGCCCTTCATGGTTTCTTGCAAGTTTATGTGGAAATATGTGAAGGATTGGAATAGAAACGAGTATGTGTTGGAGCCCTGCAGAGTTTCCAGTCCCCCAAGCTAACATCTCCTAAGCAGGAACACATCACTATCTCCCCAAGCATTCTGTCCAGATAATGTACAGTTAATTTATGACCTTTCCGTTTAACCCTGTATTATCCAAACTCTGTTATTGATTACTAGGAACAGACAATCTCTCTGTACTTCCCTGTCAGAACGGGGATCTGCTTTGTTTGATCCTTGTTCTGCCTCTCTGTGGAGCAATCATGGGTGGCCGACGGACACGAGCCAACAGTATCTAATACACAAAACGACACACAGGTACTTCATTTCGTGCAATAGAGCCGCCCTGCCGCAGTATATCTGCGTAAAGGTTTAGCAGATATTCATTTTACCAACAGGTAAGCCTTATTATAGGCTTACCTGTAGGTATATGTGCTAAGGTGGTATAAAACCACTTTAAGTTTTTAAATAGCAAGAGAGGGAGGTCAGATAATATTGGCCCCATAAAGAATGATGAAGGGAATCTGGTTACAAAGGATGGAGAGATGGCAAAGGTTTTGAATTTATTCTCCTCAGTCTTCACAAGGGAAATGGAGGGGGAATTCAGTAACCAAGACTGCAATGTATATCCTCATGACACATCACAGGAAGCACCCTCATGGCTAACAGAGGATAGAATTAGGAATAGGCTTGAAAAACTTAACATTAATAAGTCACCGGGACCAAATGGCTTGCAACAGAGGGTCCTTAAAGAACTCAGTCAAGTAATTGCCAGACCATTGTTCCTAATTTTTTTGAACAGTCTACTGACCGGTATGGTACCAGCTGCTTGGAGAAAAGCCAACATAGCACCAATATTTGACAAACGACCAAGATATATCCCTGGGAATTACAGACCAGTTAGCCTAATGTCGATAGTATGCAAGCTCATGGAGGGGATGATAAGGCATTATATACAAGATTTTAGTAATGAAAACAATATCATTAGCAGTAATCAGCATGGATTGATGAAGAATCCTTCTTGCCAAACCAATCTATTAACCTTCAATGAGGAGGTGAGCTGCCATCTAGATAAAGGAAGGCCTGTAGATGTGATGTATCTGGATTTTGTAAAGACATTCGATACAGTTCCCCATAAACCTTTACTGTAAAAAGTCTGTCAGCATGGACCAAAGGGTGAGTACATGGGTGGAAAACTGGCTACAGGGGCGAGTTCAGAGGGTGGTGATAAATGGGGAGTACTCGGAATGGTCTGGTGTGGAAATTGGAGTTCCGGGGGTTCTATCCTGGGACCAATCCTATTTAATTTATTCATAAATGATCTCGAGGATGGGATAAACAGCTCAATCTCAGTATTTGCAGACGATACTAAACTAAGCAGGGAAATAATTTCTCCACAGGATGTGGAAACCTTGCAAGAAGATCTGAACAAATGAATGGGGTGGGCAACTACATGGCAAAACGAGGTTTAATGTAGAAAAATCTAAAATAATGCATTTGGGTGCCAAAAATACTCATGCAATTTACTCACTAGATGGAGAACCTCTAGAGCAGGGGTCTCAAACTGGCGGCCCTCCAGCTGTTGCAAAACTACAAGTCCCATCATGCCTCTGCCTGAGGGAGTCATGCTTGCAACTGTCATCCTTGCAATGCCTCATGGGACTTGTAGTTTTGCAACAGCTGGAGGGCCGCCAGTTTGAGACCCCTGCTCTAGAGGAATCTAAGATGGACAAGAACCTGGGATTCTTAGTAGATGACAGGCTCAGCAATGGCATGCAATGCCAGGCTGCTGCAAGCAAAGCCAACAGAATATTGGCTCTGGTCCGGCCGTACCTGGTGTATGTCATCCAGTTTTGGGCTCCAGTCCTCAAGAAGGATGTGGTGGAACTGGAGAGGGTCTAGAGATGGGCAACAAAGCTAATTAAGGGACTGGAGGACCTTAGTTATGAGGAAAGATTACGAACACTGAACTTATTCTCTCTGGAGAATAGACGTTTGAGTTGGGATATGATTTCAATGTACAAATACCGTACTGGTGACCCCACAATAGAGATAAAACGTTTCCGTGTAAAGGGAGCATAAAAAGACACACAGCCATTTACTATAATTAGAATAGCACTCTTTACGTTAAGAGCAGTAAGAATGTGCAATTCTCTTCCACAAGCAGTGGTTTCAGCTGGGGAGCATAAATAAATTGAAAAAACTATTAGGCACCTAAACGAACGCAACATAAAGGAGTATACAATGTAATATTGACTTAAAAGCACACACACAGAATGGACTTGATGGGCTTGTGTCTTTTTTCAACTTCACCAACTATGTAACTATGGGGGTTATTTACGAAAGGCAAATCCACTTTGCATTACAAGTGCAAACTACAAGGCAAAGTGCACTTGAAATTGCACTGAAAGTGCACTTAAAAGTGCAGTCGCTGCAAATCTGAGGGGTAGATCTGAAAGGAGGGGAAGCTCTGCTGATTTTCTCATCCAATCATGTGCAAGCTAAAATGCAGTTTTTTATTTTCCTTACACCCCCTCGGATCTACAGCGACTGTACTTCCAAGTGCACTTTCAGTACAATTTCAAGTGCACTTTGCACTTGTAGTGTAAAGTGGATTTGCCTTTAGTAAATAACCCCCTATGTAACTATTTCCCTGATGTAATTAGGTGGGGGCAGTGGGAGGGCCTTTTCCTTTCCAGGTTGATTCTGACCTGGTGCACCAGGCTTGACCCCGCTTGTAGACAAGGCTCTTCCTAAGCTCTCTAAGTTCTGATGCCTTTCTGGTAGGGATGGAGCTGTACTGGTCTGGCTGGGGGCTGGGCTGTGAAAGAAGCCCGTGGTGTATGTGCCCCTGGGGTGGCAGTTCAGGGGTGCCATAATTCTCACAGTGGGGGAGCTCGTCTTGGATTTTAGGCACTATGGCCACTGCACCATATACACAATTTTTTCACACTTGCCTCTAGGGCCAGGTTTAGGCTAGGACCAGGAAATTATTTTTATTCCTGGCTGAAGGACCTGCCATGGTATTTAATTATGACACAAGCACTTATCCACTTTCCCCTTGCCCTTTTTTATACGTATGTTTGTCACTGCACTTTTTGCACAGCACGAATGCACCTTTCTCACCTTCTGATTAGTAGTGTGTAGGTCTTCGGGCCTGCCCGAAAGTCTTGCCGGGGAGGGCACGTGGCCTTCTGGGCAGGTTCTCTCCCTCTCATGGGGTCTCACTTTGGGGGAGCTCCACCTAGTACTTGGCTGGCCTGTTTTGGCAGGCCTCCCAGAGAATGGGGCCTTTCTGGTTTCAGCCAGGTAGGCCAGTGAGTACCCCAGTCTCTGTCAGGAGCTTTTCTCCCCAGGGGATTGGGGATTTTTTCTATGAAGGAGGACCATGTGTACATAGTGTGCACTTTTTTGTGTGCACGCTTTTTTTTTTTTTTGCACTGGGTGTTGCGTTTTTGAGTGTTTCATGACACCACAGGACTTAAAGAAATATATATAGTATTTTGCGATTCACCATACTCTTGGCCAGTCCAATTTTGCCCAATTCCCTCATCACTACAGAGGATAATATTTAAACAACATGTTTGACAGCGTAACAGGAAGCAGGAAAAACCCCAAGTTCAACAAATAACACAAAACAATAGAAACGAGTAACTATGTGCAGAATAGACATGTGCATTCGTTTTCGTTCGAATGCATTTTCGTCCGAATTTCAGGTATTTTCGGTATCCTTCTAAAAAACGATAACGAAAGTGCAGAATCCGAAAAACAAAAGATCCGACATACCGTATATACTCGAGTATAGGCCGACCCGAATATAAGCCGAGGCCCCCAATTTACCCCCAAAAAAACTGGCAAACTTATTGACTCGTGTATAAGCCGAGGGTGAGACATGCCTGTCCATCCCTGTGTGTGTGTCCGTCCATCCCTGTGTGTCCGTCCATCCCTGTGTGTCCGTCCATCCCTGTGTGTCCGTCCATCCATCCCTGTGTGTGTGTGTGTCCATCCATCCATCCATCCCTGTGTGTGTGTGTGTCCATCCATCCATCCATCCCTGTGTGTGTGTGTGTCCATCCATCCATCCATCCCTGTGTGTGTGTGTCTCCATCCATCCATCCATCCCTGTGTGTGTGTGTCTCCATCCATCCATCCCTGTGTGTGTGTGTCTCCATCCATCCATCCATCCCTGTGTGTGTGTATCCATCCATCCCTGTGTGTGTGTGTCTCCATCCATCCATCCCTGTGTGTGTGTGTCCGTGTGTGTGTGTGTGTGTGTGTGTGTGTGTGTGTGTGTCCAGCCTACCTGTGTCCCGAGCCTTTGTCCCGAGCCTCCGTCCCGTGCCTTGCCTCCTTGCCTCCGTCCCGTGCCGTGCCTTGCCTCCGTCCCGTGTCGTGCCTTGCCTCCGTCCCGTCCCGTCCCGTGCCGTGCCGTGCCGTGCCTTGCCTCCGTCCCGTGCCTTGCCAGGATCGCCGCTCTTCGTCGGCGCCTCGGCGGCCATTGTAAAATTCAAAAGCCGCGCCTCCGCCTTCGCCTGTGATAGGCGGAACACTGAATTTCCCAGCAGCCTGTGTTCCGCCTATCACGGACATCGTCTCATCCTCGTCCGTAGTACGAGGATGAGACGATGTCCGTGATAGGCGGAACACAGGCTGCTGGGAAATTCAGTGTTCCGCCTATCACAGGCGAAGGCGGAGCCGGAGGCGCGGCTTTTGAATTATAGAATGGCCGCTGTCTGTCTGCTCGACACGCTGATCGAGCAGGCAGACAGCGATGACTCGAGTATAAGCCGAGGGGGGCACTTTCAGCCTCAAAAAAGAGGCTGAAAATCTCGGCTTATACTCGAGTATATACGGTAAATAAATGCTTTATTTTTGTTTTCGTTGTGACAACAGTTCGATATAGATAGGAGATTCAACATGACACTGACAATAACAATGTGTCTATCGAACCTGTGGTCGAATGTGCCTAACCTTAACTCTATTAGTCCAGGATTATTCTAGATAGAGAGAAAAGATTTGACAGAGAGAAAAGATCGCCACTGGAATTGGGTGGGGGAAGTAAAAATAATTATTATGATGAATGTTATTAGCTGATTGTAACCAAAGAGGAGGAGCAGTAAAATATCTAGAACAAAGTACACACGTACAGCCAATTTACTTGACACGGGTAGGTAAGATCTGCCCTTGTCCACTTAGACGCTTCCCCCATAACTTAGAACCAACATGTAACCATCCCTAAATAACCACACTACACCATAGGTGGGGTAAATGGCCAAGCATGGCCTTTTATTAAAAAAACAACTTTATTAACATAAACAACTTTATTAACATCTCAAGTCACAATGTACACCCACCTAACCTTACTTGTCCTATATACGGTAACTATTTTGAGATCCTTGATGGTACCAATCTATTCTCCACCCCTTTTAATGTGTCCAAGGTACCATCTAGCTGAGCTGCCACCCCAGCCGCTACTTATGCCGGCTCGGAGCCTAAACCCAGCTGACCTCAGCCACCCCAGGGTCCTTCCACTATCCGGTCACTATCCAGTGACCCGTTCCCACTCGAGGATACCATACCGTAGATGATTCCCCACCGTTTGACCGAAACACCAACCGCTACCACCGCCAAGTACCCCAAAATGCCACAGCCTAAACATTACACCTGCACGCCCCGCCAAAGCCTAACTGCTCACTGTACACCCTCCTCCAAGCCCAGGAACCATATATTCGTGCCCACGGAGTTGAGATGAACACTGTCACCCCTCAAGAAGCGCCATGTCTTTGTTTCCAGATCCAATTATCTCACTACCAACCCGCCATTTCAAACATTAAACTGCCCCACCTTCTTGTTGACCTTAATCCGGGCTTTATTGACCCGTTCTACAGACCTGGCTCCCCTCCACACCTCCCGAGCTACAATTTCTGACCCCACCAGAATGGTTCCGGGAAAGTCACAATGCACCCTCAAAAAATCAAATCGAATGTCCCTGATCAGGTCCCTCGAACGTCGGATTGCCAGATCATTGCCCCCAGCATGAATGACCAGCACGTCCGGGGCCCTGTCCCAACGGGCAAAGCGATGCACCTCTGGAATCACCCCGTGTCATAGCATGCCTATCCAGTGAACGCAAGCCACCTCCCTGGACAACCCTAGCTGTCTGGCCCCAGGCCTAACCTCCACCCTCCTGGCACCCAAAAACACAAAGGAATGCCCAGAATCCAGGCTAGACACCTCCGACCTGTAACAAATAAAGAAAAACAGTGCCATCCACCACCCAGTACAGAAAACAGACAGGACGACACAAACATAACTAGTCACAGACAAGAACGACAACCCCCACACAACCCTACCAAGCAAGACACCCCCCATGCCTCATAGCAGGTGTGGCCGAACATACAACCTATACCATTCGGACTCCCACCTATCAATCCGTTTTACCACCTCGTCTCCAAGCCCCCACCTGGACACCTCGGTAGCGGCACCTATCCAAAACGAATGAGACCCATACTGACCCTGGTCGAGACCAGCTGCCCTTAAGCAGTGGTGGAAAATCGCGATAAATTTAAAACGCAATAGATAAGAACCATCCGCATGCATCAGTAGCGGGCCATCCCCACTAGGCCTGACGGCCACCGCCTCAACCGGACATAAACCGGCCGAGCCCCTATACAACGCAAAGCTCACACCTCTACCCATCTGATCCGTCTTGGACTTACCTAAGCGGATCCGCAATACAAGTCCCCTACGCACTCCACATCCCTGTGCGCAACGCCCCCTGCCACCCACCTGGATGGACTGACCAGTTCCCCAATCCGGAGTGCACAAAAAAAGGCCACCAAGAAAGCCGCACGAAACAGAATTCTTTCATAGGCCCCATCACACACCGATCCCAATGCCTCTAAGATGAGGCGCAAAGTAGCGACTGAAACCAGACGCCTACAATCCCTGGACCGTCTACCCCGGTGATAACCTTTCATCGCCTGCCGAACCAAGAAGGACTTGGTAAAATCCCGCCCATCCTGCAATTTAAACCAGAAGGCTAGGCCCGCCAGCTTGCGGTCGACCGCCGCCGCTGACGCGCCTTGTACGAAATTCTGGACAATGAAATACAGTACCAAGGAAGACACTTCCACCCCAGGCCCGAGCCTCCCTACCTCAGCCAGCAAAGACTGCCAATCCGACCATGCACTGGCATATGCTCCCCAAGTCGCCGCACACAACGATCCCCAAATCAGTCCAGCGGCGACTCCAACGCGATTGTCCACAGCCACAGGGGAAACGGGGTTCCATGCTGCTCTGCCTCCGGTGCCAACACGCGAAACTCCCACCACTGTGAACGAGACAAGGCATCCGCAATTCGATTACACACTCCAGGAATGTGCACCGCATAAACAAAAGCATTCAAACGAAGGCATAACAACACCAAATGGTGCAGTAGACGCACCACTGGTGGTGAAGAGGCCTAAAGCTTGTTAAGGGCCATCACCACCCCCAAATTATCGCAGTGAAAATGGACCTTCCGGTTTCTAAAATCTCCCCCCAAATTTCCACTGCCAGCACAATGGGGAACAATTCTAAGAGGGCCACATTTTTCAACCAGCCAGCTTCGCGCCACGAGGCCGGTCAGCCTCCGACACTCCACTTGCCCTGAAAGAATGCACCATACCCACCCGACCCAGCTGCATCTGTAAACAGATACAGGTCAGCATTGCACACCGGGCCCACCATCCACAGTGACCTCCCATTATACGACACCAAAAAGGCATCCCAAACCCAGAAGTCAGCCCTGTGGTCACTGGACGAATCAAATAGCGGGGGTTAGTCACCCCCACCATTGCCAAAGACAATTGCCGGGAAAATATCCTGCCCATAGGAATAATCCTACAGGCAAAATTTAACTTTCCCAGCAGCGACTGCAACTCCTTCAACCTTGCGCCTACCACTAACTTCCCACACTTCCTGATGCAACGCTAAAAGTTTACCCTCCGGTAAATGGCATTCCATTGCCAAGGAATCAATGGTGATTCCCAAAAAAAACAATTCCGTCCGTGGGCCTCCCGTCTTCCCGGGAGCCAGCAGAATACCGAAACCCTCAGCCACATGCTGCAGCGTCCCTAACAGGATTGCGCAAACGCTGGAATCCGGCGACCCTATACACAGGAAATCATCCAAATAATAGATGACAGAATTCAGGCCCGAGACATCCCTCACCACCCATTCCACAAAAGAACTGAAGGCCTCAAACAAGGCACAGGAGATAAAACACCCCATCGGTAGACAGAGGTCAACAAAATATGACCCCTGCCACCTACAACCCAATAAGTGGATGCTGTCCGGATGTACTGGAAGCAAGCGAAACTCCGCTTCCACGTCCACTTTAGCCATCAAAGAACCCTGGCCGTACCTACATACCCACGTAACCGCGGCGGTATAGGTATGAGGTATAGGTGACCGCACTGTCCCGAGGGTCAATATCGTCATTGACCGAGGCCCCTTTAGGGTGAAATAAGTGTTGAATCAACCAGTATTTGCCAGGTTCCTTCTTGGGGACCACCCCCAACGGAGAAACCACCAACCCGGGCAATGGAGGGACAGGAAAAGGACCGGTCATCCTTCCCAGGAGAACCTCCTTAGCCAGTTTTTCCGCCACCACCGGGAAAAGACAAGCGAGGAACCCCAGCTAGTGAACATGGAATGCGAAAAACCCTCAGTAAACCCGTCCAGGAGCAGGCGAGCCGCCGCCCTGATATCTATTCAGGAAAGGCAACATCTTTCCCACCTTCAATGGTGTCTTCCCTTTTTCCGGACACATCCCCAGACCTACTTTTTCCAGCATTGAAACAGCGGCTGAAGGCGTGTCCGCCCCCACAACCGGAGCATTCATGCTTAAAACGACAGGACCCACCAAATCGGCACAGGTGTCGTTGAACAGCCAGCAGACCCCTTTCTTCCTGGAGGCCGACGATCCCAAAGTGGAGATACCGCCAGCCCCCCTGGAAAAAACTGACTACCACTCCAAGCAGGAGTCATCAGCTTCATCCAAAGCCCGATATCCTTGTGATCACAGGACGCACTGCTTTACACTGCCGGAATTGTTCTTCATAGCGTAGCCACGCCATGCTTTCCAAAACCAGGTACGCTTCCCCAATCGTATCTAAGTAACAAAACAAGATGGAATAACACCCCTGATCCTTTTCCCCAATCACGCTAGCCCGGATTGCAAAGGCCTGCAACCAGTTGGTAAATGTACGAAGGATGAGGCGATATCTACGCTTCTCCTCGTCCTCTTTCTTACTGTCGTCCGGATTTACCCGGTCCAAATTAAATTTTTCAAGAGGGAGCAGAGAAAATATTTCTACATACTCCCCCTTCCAAATTTTTTCCTGCACCTCCGGTTTGAGGTGAGTGCCCAGCGGCCCCTCGAAGCAAACGTTTACTTCACATTTAGCCGCATCCACCAGCCTCACCTTATCCATCTCAGAGGTCTCCCGCGGTTTCTCCAACGCCGCCTTCTCACCCGTCCCTCGCAGTACCTCCGGCTCCGCCGCCACCTCCACGGAAGGTCCCGGCGACACCTCCACCGACGATCCAGTCGTGTCCCGCGGCATCTCCGATAACTGCTGTAACAATCCCCTAATCTCCAGCAACACATACCTAGGCACTACCTCCGTCTCCAGGGGCTCAACCATCCCACTCGCAGTGTGCCCCCGCAACCCCAAACCAGACAACACAGAAAGAGAAACAAAAGGCAGCAGGGGCGTAACTATAGGGGGTTAAGCAGTTGCGACCACAACCGGGCCCTGTGATGCAGGGGGCCCATGCAGCCCCCTCTACATATGGCCGGCAGCAGCATAGGCAGCTAGAGGTACCAGTGAACCATGCACACGGGTGGCTGGAGGTGGAGGGTGACTAGCAGAGCTCTGGCTGCTCTTTAGTTGTGCATTCCCTGCATGACCTGTGTCCTCAGCCGGCTCCTTAGAGTACCCCTCTCCTGCTCTATGCATTGCCGCTTATTGCCGATGTCTGTTCTCCCCAGCCAGAGAACCGCCCCCCCCCTCAAGTCCGGCCCACACTGCACTGCATACTTCTCCCGGGTAAACAAACTTTAAGCACACAGATGCAGTGCAGCCCTATGAGAGCCGGCTCCCTGGAGGACACTGCAGGCTTGTCTGCCAGCCCCCCTCCTCCCCTGTCATACATAGATGATGAAAGGTCTTTCTGGGAGATATGCTGATTGCCCGTCCAGTACACTGGATGGAGCCCAGGCCAACATGGATGAGTGCGCAGCATACAGCTTGGTCATGGTGAGTGAGAGGACCCCATCCCCCACACACCATTACATACTCCCTCCATCTCCCCCTGGGACCCCTTCTCACGTGGGGACAGGGAACCCCACCTCCCCTGGGGACAGGGACCCCTTCTCATCTGGGGGCAGTAACTTCATCTGCCCTGGAGAAAAGGACCTCATCTCTTCTGGGGATGGGGACACCATCCTGCCTAGGGACAGTCCCCCAATGGGGCACCTAAAAATTAAAAAATACAGATACCAGTGGTGGAACTACAAAGGTCATACCTGTGGTCATACCTACAAAGGTCATACCTGTGACCACCCCCTGGAGTTCCACCGCCGGACTTGGAGGGAAGGGCCCTGGCTGGGGTTCAGGGGGGCCCTTCATGGTTTCTTGCGTCGGGGCCCTGAAGGTTCTAGTTACGCCACTGAAAGTCAGCATTACATTATGGCACTCACCGGGGAAACCCCCCCAGCCACCGCCTTGATCACCGCAGGGACCTCCTCGCCGTCATCTGCGATCTCCCCATCTTCAGTGCTGCTGCCGCTGTCCTCCCACTGAGCCGCTGCTGGAGTTGGTGTATCTGTGGCCAGCCGACCGCTAACCGCCAAACGTCCTCTCCCCCCAGCCACCACCAGGGCCTTCCGTGCATCCGACCAGCTCTCAGCCTCCTTGCGTCTGCGCCGCCGCTCTTCCGCAGTCTTCTGCGCATGCTCCCGCGCTCGGCCTGACCTTCAGGCACTCCCACGCTGGGCTGGGGCACGGACGCCCCAGCCATGCCTTCCTGGTCCCGTAGTTCCGGAGAAGGGGCCGGCGTGACTCGCCAGTCTGCCCCCTTCTCCTGCAGGCTCCGCCTATGACGGGGATTGTCCCAGGTGTTCCCCCGGCCATGGCAGACGGACGCTTGGCGGGGAGGCCTGGAGGGTCCGCTAGCGGGCTCCCATAACGGCACTGAGCCTGGTGCAGCTTGTCGGGGGAGAAGCACTCAGGAGGCTTGGACCTCTTAGAGCGGTGCGCCCCAGCTGATGGAGGAGGGGGGCTCTTCCGCACCCCCTGCAAAGAGGCAGTCACTTGGCTCTGGATCCACTCAGCTCCGTGAATGCCAGCCGCTGCCCTGTGCTGCCCTAAGAGCTCCTGCAAATCAGCCATGCCAAAATTCAGGATAGGAGCAGAGAAAGCACAGCAGCCCTAACACCTGACAGACGCTTGCTAACTGCTTCTTCCACTGTGACCCCTCCCCTCTGCCAGTCTTAACCACTTCAGCCCCGGACCATTTTGCTGTTCAAAGACCAGACCACTTTTTGTGATTCGGCACTGCGTCGCTTTAACTGACAATTGTGCGGTCATGCGACGTGGCCCCCAAACAAAATTGACGTCCTTTTTTTCCCCACAAATAGAGCTTTCTTTTGGTGCTATTTGATCACCCCTGTGGTTTTTATTTTTTGCGCTATAAACAAAAATAGAGCGACAATTTTGAAAAAAAAAACACATTATTTTTTACTTTTTGTTATAATAAATATCCCCCAAAAATATATAAAAAAACATTTTTTTCCCTCAGTTTAGGCCGATACATATTCTTCTACATATTTTTGGTAAAAAAAAATTGCAATAAGCGATTATTGATTGGTTTGCACAAAAGTTATAGCGTTTACAAAATAGGGGATAGTTTTATGGCATTTTTATTAATAATTTTTTTTTTTACTAGTAATGGCGGTGATCAGCGATTTATTTATTTTTTCGCCACATCAGCGAATTCTCTAAAGAGATGTAAATCAACTTTCCGTTCAACATTGTCTGCTTTTGTCTTCACATCATTGTAGCATATCATTATATATCAGTAAATATCTTTTCCTTATTAAATACAAATCTTTTATTCATCATACACCTTTTTATTATTCCCTATCCCCTTCCTCCCACCCTTTCCCCGACTATATGTCAGTATTTTTCCCTCTCCCCTTGTCCTCCTCCCGTATGGGTCTATTACGGTCTTAAATATTCTGCATAGCTCCAATCTTTCTTAAAATCTTTCCAACATTTCCATTTTTCTGCTTCTCTTTTGTTATCATCTCCACAACTTAGCTTTTCCTTCTTGTATATCTCTTCGACTGCATCTGCAGTCTGCACCCACTCCCACATCGTTGGACTTTCCACCTCCTGCCAGTTTTTAGGAATCAGTTTTTTCGCTGCTTTAAGGAGGTGTGGGATGATAGTTTCTTGATATTGTTTTGCGTCGCTCTTTGTACCATGGAAAAGTACAATCCAAGGATCCGCTTTCACACTTATTTTAGTTATTTATCTTACCTTTTGCAAGA
This sequence comes from Lithobates pipiens, assembly GCF_037356315.1. Lineage (NCBI taxonomy): Eukaryota > Metazoa > Chordata > Amphibia > Anura > Ranidae > Lithobates > Lithobates pipiens. The sequence continues at coordinate 191,491,166 of NW_027507785.1, read as the reverse complement.
TCTTTCCCCAGTAGATTTTGATTTTTGGGCATCCCCACCATAGATGTGCTATTGTTCCTGTGGTTTTACAGCCTCTCCAACACTCTGCTGATCTTCCCTGTTGGTATTTAGCAGTCTTATCCAGAGTATTGTACCATCTAGTTAGGCATTTGTAATTCATCTCGGCTGTTTTACTGTCTATTGCCGAACTATGTGTTAATCTCAATATTTTACTTATTGTGTCTTTATCCCTCTGTGTTCCTAATTCCTTTTCCCATTTTTTAATATATGGCGGGATCTCCAGCTCTCCCAGCGACATCAACAATCCATACATCCTGGATAAAATTCCTTTAAAATTGTCTGTTGTACAAAATCGCTCCAACATGGTCAACTCATCTCCGGATCTTATTGGTTGAGGTAGGCTTCCAATAAAATGGGCCAGCTGGAGATACCACCATTCACAAATTACCATTAGGCCCTTGTGTTCTAATTCCCTAAGACTGGATTCACGCCTATGCATTTTTAGTGCTTTTTGCTTTTTGCAGATTTGCACTACAGAATGTGTTCCATACTAAATAGACTATAGTGCAAATCTGCAAAATGCAAAAAGCACTAAAAATGCATAGGTGTGAATCCAGCCTTAGTGTTATAATTTTCCCTTTTTTCATAATATCTTTTATTTGTATTTTTTCTTTTTTTATCCAATTCCCTCCTATTACCTTTTTCCCTGGTGGGAAGAACTCATTTTCCTTCAGTGCTATGAACAGTGAATTGTAGTGTACATTCAATTTTTTATAAACCACATCCCAAATCTTAAATACTATTCATGTCAACTCGTTTGTGTTCACATCTAAGACCCTGAATTTTGGAGGATTCCACACTATTTTACCCAAATGTGCATTGCTATATGTGTACTCTAAATTTACCCACCTTTTCTCATTTCCTTTCTCACCAACCCATTCGACAATTCTTTATTCCTAAGTATTTCAAATCTTTTATCCATGTAAATTTACACTCTTTTTGGATCTGTTGTATTTCTTGTTTACTAAGATTGATATTTAAAATTTCAGATTTTATTTGATTAATTTTAAAATTCGACAATTCCCCAAAATATTCCAGGGCCTTATTTAACTTTCCCCACTTAGATTCCTGTAATTTCCGGATTATTTCAGATCGTAGAGAGTATTGGCTCTAGCAATAGTATGAATAAAAGGGGAGACAATGGGCAACCCTGTCTAGTTTACTTTTCCATCTCAAAGGGCAAGGAGGGTATCCCATTTATTTTTATGGTTGCTGTAGGGTGGTAATAAAGTGTTTTAATCCATTGGACCATCCTTGGTCCAGTTCCCATTTTTTCCAATGTCTGGAACATAAATCCCCAGTCTACCCTGTCGAAGGCCTTTTGAGCATCCGTCGACAATAGTAGAACCGGGGATTCTATCTCCTCCCTCTGAGATAGCAACATGAGGGTTCTCTCCCAGCTACAAACCCAACCTGGTCAGGGTGAACCAGTGAGTTCATCAATGTTTTCATTCTACCTGCCAGTATTTTGGCGAATAATTTGGTATCTACATTTAATAGCGATAATGGTCTGTAGCTGGAACACATCGTCTTGTCCTTTCCCTCTTTTTGCATTACAGTTATTGAGGCTGCCAATGCCACTTTACGCATTTCATAGTTTAACCTTAGCCCATTCATATATTTGCAAAGTCTCTGGATCAAAATATCTTTATATTTTTTATAGTAGTAGATTGTTAGTCCATCAGGTCCGGGGCTTTTCCCAGCGGCTGAGTCTATCAATGCTTTATTTATTTCCTCCTCCGTAATGGGACTTTCTAAGTTTTCCTTTTCATTTTCGGTAATCATAGGCAATCTAGCATTATTTAAGTACTCATTTATTTTCCTTTTTTTTTCTCCTATTTCCTTTTCCTTATTTTTTACTGCATAAAGTCATTTATAATAGATTCTAAATGATTCTGCTATTTCTTTTGTCGTATAGACCATAGCCCCATGTTCTGTTTGGATTTTCTCTATGTAATTAATAGCTTTTAGATAATTAGTAGGTTTAGTACCTTCCTGATATCTTTCTTTAGCTAATTGGTTATAAATTCTTTTTGTTTCCTGTTCCATTAGCTCTCGTAATTCTTCCCTTTTGGTCACAAATTTTTTTAAACGTTTTTTATCTGAGAAACCATTTTTATGTTGTTGCTCCATTCTAAAAATGTCATCTCTCAGTTTTGTTTCTTATTATTACGTTCTTTTTTTTTCCTAGACCCCAAGGCTATCAAGATCCCTCGGATATATGCCTTATGGGCATCCCACAAGGCTTGTCCTGAGATCTCATCTGTGCAGTTTATTGAGAAATACTGTTCTAGTTCTTTACGCACTATTTCGTACCCCTCTTTATCCTGAATTAATTCTTAGTTTAACCTCCCTGGAGGTATGTTTCAGTCTGGAATTAGGTGCTGAAAGCGGTACAATTATTTTGCAAGGAAATCTGGCGTTTTATTTTGTAGCCCTGTAATTCTTAGGAATAACGCTCTTAAATCTCTTCAAACCAGAGTCTAGCAGACATCCCAGGTATGATAAAGTTTATAATATAATAAAGAATAATAAAAATTATTCAATAATGTAATCAAATCCTAAAACACTGAAAAAGGGACACTTTTTGGTTGCTATGGACAATCTTCAAATTCCAGGCAGAAAAAAACTGTATTTATAATATAAAAGTGCATGCAGGGCATTGCACAGACCACTAGGGACAACGGGGGGGGTGTAATTTTTTAATACAGCACTGTAATCTGTAAGATTTCAGTACTGTGTGTGTTTTACGTCTTTTTACTTTTTTGAATTTGCGTGCGCCGTAACGTCGCAGGGAACGGAGCTCGGCGGCATTCGGCACTGTGAATCGTGCGGAGGACAGCTCGATCACACAGCGTGGCGACATCGCTGGATCCAGGGGACAAGGTAAGTAAGTCTTACTGTGTCCTCCCCTGCATCCGGCGAAGCTATCCCGAGTCTGGCTCGGGGTTACCGCTCCTGCTAGTAAATTCCCAACCCGGGATTACTGCCAGGGAGGTTAAATGCCACAAGAGAGCTTGTCTATATAGACCCGGAATCAACATTTTCATCTTTACAGGGGCGTGGTCTGACAATGTAGTTATTTCAATACTAGTTTCTATTACACTTTCCGGTGCTCTATGTTCCACGAAAATATAATCAATCCTAGAGTACGTCCCGTGCACAGGGGAGTAAAACGTATAGTCTTGGGCGTGGTCTAGCCTCGGGACGGAATGGACGCTTGAGAGCTGAGCTCCTGCCGCGATCCGGTCCTCTAGCCGTTAAGGAAGCCTAATTAAGCATTAGAACATCGGAGATTATGGGTACTGCCTCGAGAACATCATCTGCCTCCCGTTCACATTCCCAGAGACGACAACGTGGCAGCATTAGCCAGAATTTACCGGAGTTGTTTCGCTCACAGAGAGACAATATGGCGTCCTCCCGCCACACTCCAACACAGACTCCGGCTTCCACACCACCGAACGCGCCACCAAGCATAGCCGTACCGGACCAGGGGATCCCACTGAATGCGCTTCAACAACATCCGAGTCTGATGGACTTAAGGTCAGTGGCGGCGGACATCAAAGAGACCCTGACAGCCGCTATAGCGGATCTCCGGTTAGATTTACGAGCCATTACTGACAGAGTGGTGGATGTGGAGCAACGCATGACGCATCATGAAATGATCCTCCGCAAGGTTACCCATAAAATAGACACCCACACATTACAACTAAGGGATCTCCAGCGTCATCAGGAAGATTTGGACAACAGAGGGAGACGCCACAATATTCGGGTGAGGGGCCTGCCGGAGTCGGTGGATACTGAACAACTTGAGGCGACAGTTACGAATCTATTTAATGACCTCCTGGATAGGATGGCTGAAATACCTGTGGCCTTCGAAAGGATCCATAGAGCACTACGACCTAAAGGTCGCGAAACAGAACCCCACCGGATGTTGTCTGTTGCCTAGTGGATTACAGATTGAAAGAGGAAATATTGCGAAAAGCAAGAAACAGGATTCAAATCTCTCTCGGGAGTGCCACGATACACATCTATCAAAATTTGTCGGGAATCACATTACAACACCATAGGGACTTACGTCCGCTTCTTGACACTCTACGTGCGAAAGGCATTCAATACAAACGGAAGTTCCCGTTTGGATTAGCGGCTACTTACCGTGGCCGTACCGCTTTGCTTCGTGTGCTGGAAGAACTTCCCTCGTTCTGCGACACCCTGGAGATCCCGCTGGTAGATGTTCCCAACTGGTATGCTGCATAAACGAACGTTAGCGGAAAACACTTTACACACACTGCAGAAGGCCAGATTAGATCTCTTGGAGGAACTAAACGTACCAATCAGGAGGAAATATATCCTTATGCAACGAAACTACTATGAATTTGGTAACAAAACAGGAAAATTCTTAGCTAGAGCAATCCAAAAAAGGAGAGCAATGTCCAAGATTCATCACATAGTTGACCTGAAAGGCCAAAAGATTGAATCCCCATCTGGAATAGTAGACCAATTTAAAAAATTCTACTCAAATCTCTATAACCTCTCTCCCCATCCCTCAGCAGGAACACAACACGACAGACTTAAAAAGATAACGGAATATCTGGACGATAATTGTCCAGGGAGTATTCCTGATGAAATAGCCACAGATTTAGCGAAGCCCATAATGAAGGAAGAAGTCTTAGCTGCCCTTAAACAGCTAAAACCTACACACTATTATAAAACCTTCTCTGACACACTTATTCCTCATATCACTGACATACAGTTAGGTCCATATATATTTGGACACAGGCACAATTTTAGATTTTTTCAGGTATTTACCAAAACATATTCAAGTTATAGTTATATAATGAAGATGGGTTAAAAGTGCACACTCTGAGGTTTCTTTTGAGGGTATGTACATCCAAATCAGAGAAAGGGTTTGAGGAATTACAGCTCTTAAGAATAGCCACCCCCCCCTTTTTCAATGGACCAAAAGTAGTTGGACAATTGAATCAAAAGCTGTTTCATGGCCAGGTGTGGGCTACTCCTTCATTATTTCTTCATCAATTACGCAGGTAAAAGGTCTGGAGTGTATTCTAAGTGTGGTATTTTCATTTGGAATCTATTGCTGTGAACCTACATCATGTGTTCAAAGGAGATATCCATGGAAGTGAAACAGGCCATTGCAAGGCTTCAGAAACTAAACAAATCCCTCAGAGAAATAGCAGTGACATTAGGAGTAGCCAAATCAACATTTTGCTACATTTTGAGGAAAGAAGAATGCACTGGTGAGCTCAGCAACATAAAAAGGCCTGGGCATCTACAACAACAGTGGTGGATGATCCCAGGATCCTCTGTATGGTAAAAAAAAAAAAACATTTACAACATCTAGGCAAGTGAAGGACACTCCCCAGGAGGTGGGCGTATCCTTGTCAAAGTCTACAATCAAGAGAAGACTTCACAAGAGCAAATACAGAGGGTTCACCACAAGGTGCAAATCATTTATAGGACTTAACAATAGAAAAGCCAGATTAGACTGCCAAAAAACATCTAAAAAACCAGACCAGTTCTGGAAAAGCATTATTTGAACGGATGAAACAAAGATTATTCTGTACCAGAATGACAGGAAGAAAAAAGTGTGGAGAAGGCTTGGAACAGCTCATGATCCAAAGCACACAACGTCATCTGTAAAACATGGTGGAGGCAGTGTGATGGCATGGGCATGCATGGCTTCCAGTGGCATTGTGTCATTGGTTTTTATTGATGATGTGACAGAAGATAGAAGCAGCTGGATGAATTCTGTAGTGTTTAGAGATATATTATCAGTTCAGATTCAGCCAAATGCAGCAAAGTTGATTGGACGGCGCTTCACCGTACAGATGGACAATGATCCAAAACACACAGCAAAAGCAAACCAGGAGCTTTTGAAGGAAAATAAGTGGAATATTCTGCAATGGCTGAGTCAATCGCCTGATTTCAACCCAATTAAGCATTTCACTTGCTGAAGGCAAAACTAAAGGCAGAAAAACAGACAAACAGAGAACAACTGAAGACAGCTGCAGTTAGAGCCTGGCAAAGCATCAGAAAGGAGAAAACACAAGCTTTGGCAATGTCCATGGGTTCCAGACTTCAGGCAGTCATTGCCAGTAAAGGATTCTCAACAAAATATTAAAAATGAACATTTTATTTATGATTATATTCATTTGTCCAATTACATTTGAGCCCCTGAAAATGGGGGGACTGTGTATAACAATGGTTGCAGTTCCTAAAATGTGTACTATATATTTTTCTTCAATCCCTTGAATTAAAGCTGAAAGTCTGCACTCCAAATTCATTTGGATTGTTTTGTTGTAATTCTTATTCTGGTGGCATACAGAGCCAAAAGTATGAAAATTGTGCCTGTGTCCAAATATATATGGCCCTAACTGTATTTAAAAAACTTCTTGACTCCCCATCATTACATTCGGAACTCCATGAAGCACACATCACAATGATACCGAAGCCAGGGAAAGACTATTCTTTGGTCCCTAATTACAGACCTATTTCACTTATAAACGTAGATATGAAGATTTACGCAAAAATCATAGCGAATCGCATTCTCCCTTTATTACCCTCCCTGGTCTCCTTGGACCAAGTAGGTTTCGTTCCGGGTCGGGAGGCGCGGGACAACACGCTAAAAGCAATTAATGTCCATCGGTGGCTATCCACATCTCAAACCCCGGGCTTCTTTCTCTCGTTGGATGCGGAGAAGGCGTTCGACAGGGTGGCTTGGGACTACATGTTGGCAACCCTCAGGAAAATGGGCTTCAAAGAACGTACCTTGCAATATATTATGGCCCTTTACTCATCCCCCACAGCCAGAATTAAGGTTAATGGTCACCTGTCGGACGCCTTCTCCTTGTCCAATGGAACATGACAGGGATGTCCCTTATCTCCAGTTATATTTATTTTAACGATTGAACCCTTGCTTCACAGGCTTCGAACAAACGCGAATGTTAAAGGAATTCAAATAAAAGGCGAGACTTACAAAGTGGCAGCATACGCCGACGATATCCTCTTATTTCTATCGGACCCAATCACTACTATACCCAATTTACTCCAAGATTTCGCTCAGTTTAAAACGATAGCGAATCTCCAAATTAATTTCAATAAGTCCAAGGCCCTCAACATTACCCTACCTGACACAGTGCTGACACTGCCAAACAAACTTTCCATTTATTTGGGAAAACATGCCATTACCTATTTAGGAATTCAATTACCGACTAAGTTGTCAGATCTGTATCCCCGCAACTATTTACCACTGCTTAATTCCATTAGGACAGATCTGCAGAATTGGAAAATGCCTACAATCTCGTGGTTCGGGAGAGCGGCGATCTTAAAAATGAATATCCTCCCCAGGTTCCTATACCTCTTGCAAACGATTCCAATCACCATTCCTTCCACATTTTTCGCAACATTTAAAACTCTCTAAAACTTTGCTCCCAGTTTGTCTGGGCTAACAAAAAAGCTTGTATAAAGTGGGAGACACTCCAGATCTAAGAAAATATCAATGGGCATGCCAATTGACCAGAATCGTGGATTGGCACGTCCACAGACAGAACAAAGCCTGGGTAGTGATTTAGGAGGCATTCGCTCACACTCCGATACATCTCCTCCCGTGGATAAGCACTGACTCCGCTCCGACAACACTCGCATCTCACCCTCTGATAAGCACTACACTTAACATTTGGAAAACGGTATGTCACAAAACAAAAGTTTCTTCTACTCATGGCCCGCTTACCTCATTAGAGCACAATTCGGAATTCACTCCTGGTATTCAAGATCGATATACCACTGGCGACGTCACTAGAGACTACGTGCGAGCAGGGTCCTTTTTTGATAAAGGTAGAATGCTCACATTCCAATCTATACTGACTAAATTTCCGGACAGGAAGATACCCTTCTTTAATTTCCTTCAAATCAGACACTTTCTACTCAATAAGCACCCTGCAAATACGTGGTGCAGGGAATTGACTTCGTTTGAAAAGCTTTGCTCTAGGAAAACTCCACAGAGACATCTCATTTCTGAGCTTTACGCTCTCCTCTTTCCTACTACAAATGACTTAGTGGATTCGGTGCGCAAAAAGTGGGCGTCGGACCTAGACCTGGAATTGACACAAGATGATTGGGAAAAAATATTGATAAACATTCACAAGGGCTCTAGGAATGTGTCCGTACAAGAAAAAGGCTTTAAACTCTATTCCCGATGGTACCGAACACCGGACGTCTTACACAAATACTACCCGACGGTACCCTCTTTATGCTGGAGATGTGGGGAAGCAGCAGGCACTATCCTACACATCTGGTGGGACTGCCACACACTTAGAACGTACTGGCAGGCTATACACCAGCTCATCTCTAACGTAACAACATTTACACTGGACTTCACACCAGCACAATATTTACTTCATCATACATCCATGACCCAAAGTCACTACAAAAAATCAGTTGTAATACACTTAGTTAACGCAGCTAAAATGTGCATTCCAGTTTTGTGGAAATCTACCACGACTCCCTGTATTAAAGACTGGATACGCAGAGTGAAAAAGATAATGGAAATGGAAGAAATTACACATCAACTTCATGACACCTCACCCAAATTCACAAACACCTGGGCATGTTGGATACACTTCCAAACATCTGCAGAATACAAGAGTTTAATTAATAACTAAGGGTTTGACCTGAGGGGTGCTTCCATTAGGTACTTTCGAGGGCCCCCTATTCTATGAAGAAGCTACATATTGTTCTTAGGAGATAAACTTACACTTGCCCCCCCTCCACTTGCCCCCCCTCTTCCCTCACACATTTTCCTGTCGTCTCCCCCCCCCCCCTGTATAATGATGCTGGTCGTCATTTACCATGCTTATAGGTATATAACTGTTAATGCTCACATTCTAGTCAAAACAAACAGTTAAATTAGTTGTAGATTTAAAGGGGAAGAGAAAATCTGCGCTACAGTGAAAAAACAAACAAAATTTTTTTGTCATGCAGCAATTCAAAATATATACCAAAAAATGCTATATAAAAAGGACTTGAAAAAAAGAAATAATGGAACTGCGCAATCCTTAATATTTAAATTAAGGTGTGAATAAACAATAAAGTGCATGTGTGCTCAATGTTGTGCAGAGTATTAACATAAACCCCAACATAGAAAATGCATTAGCGACATATACCCATGCAGTACAAGTAAGACCACATATAAAATAACACCAATTGTTATAAATAAGCACTAATAAATCAATACTAAAATCTCAATGGTACTAGTGCTTCAAAGAAATATGTGCAAAAAATACTAAATAAAAATCAAAAATAAATAAAAATAAATATAAAAATAAAAAACTCGTTGAAAAGTCCAGGTAAGTGAGTTCAAAACAAACAAATGTCCACAGTGACGTGTCCAAAAATCCAAAACAGGTGTAGTCGTGAAGCAAAATTTAAAGTGCACCACCACCGTGTAGATAACAAATGGCTCCTTACCAGATGCCCCAGTAAGGAGTGCGTATCTTAAAGATCAAGACAAGGTATGCATCAGACTCAGATCTTCAAAGGATAAGAGACCACTGGTGCCGGACTCAAACGAATTTCAACCAAGAAGCAGATGTTCACCATAAGGAGGAAACAAACAATCCAAAATAGTGTAACACCGTTTATTAAAAAAAGAACATAAAAAGGAGTGCACTTACAGAAGTAAATGGACACAGAGCATATCGTCAATGGAAAAGCGTCGGCCGATCGCAAACTCCAAACGATATCCTTATTCAGTTGCAACTTCTAATGAGGCAGAAAGCGTGTCACGCCACCCAACGCGTTTCGTGAAAAGATCACGTCGTCCTGGGGTATGGGTGACACGCCAAGATGCCCCAAATATATATGCATACATATTGGCCCAAATCACCTCCTCCATAGGACCACTCAGCCGCACTTCCGGGTATAGACCGGAAGTGACGTGTGCGGGTCAATTGTAAATATTAAAAAAGGGACCTAAATAAATCACAAAATAAACAATGAAAATAATAACGGAGAACGACGTACGTCCTCCTCGTGGGGCCAATATCCTGACAGTAAATATGCTGTGGAGCAGTCCAGACGAGCCTCGTTATTACCGAGGTCCAGCCAAGCCTCCATATCACCACCAATGGGATACGAGGTCAGGGGTCGGAGCGGCGGAAGTGACGCGCAACAGCGTCGTCACCCATCTATCTATACTCAGCCGACAGCCTGGTACCGCCCCTCCCATGGTGTGATTGGATAGAAGCACCACATCCCCGCCCACCGCGGACATGTGAGCGCTTCAACACAGCCCGGCCTCGTTCTCATTAAACAGAAAAGGCAACTGCGCACGCATGCGCAATGCCTTGATAGAGTCTCGTCTCGCTAATTAGACAGAGTGGCAGCGGAACAACCGCATACAAACTCGCCCGACCAGAACTAAGCCTCATTCTCCACTGTGTACACACAGCAGAGATGGGCATACAAAACTCCTCCCTCCACCGACAAACGGCAAAGGGGAGTGAAGGGAAAGGGGAGCTGTCGACCCTCTGATCAGTACGAACCCACCCCAGCCCTTAAACGGACAGGACCTCCAATGTCCATAAATTCGAGCCCCCATGGCAAAGGACAGAAACAAGGGGGAGGAGGGGACTTGTTCCAATGTTGATAACAGTAACAATAAATCAAATGTCATCCCCAAAAAGAACATATAGGACATGAATATGGTAATCTTAAATCCATATATACGTTCCCCAAAATATGCTAATTACAGTCTAAATAGTGAACAAAATAGGGGAACAATCATACACCCCACAATGGGTAACTTATACACAAGTTTTTTGGTCACATAAAAAATATATAAAAACGCATATATCAGAGAATGAAATAAAAGTGAATTAAAATGGCATGAAGCCAAAAATATTTTCTTTTATTTCATTCTCTGATATATGCGTTTTTATATATTTTTTATGTGACCAAAAAACTTGTGTATAAGTTACCCATTGTGGGGTGTATGATTGTTCCCCTATTTTGTTCACTATTTAGACTGTAATTAGCATATTTTGGGGAACGTATATATGGATTTAAGATTACCATATTCATGTCCTATATGTTCTTTTTGGGGATGACATTTGATTTATTGTTACTGTTATCAACATTGGAACAAGTCCCCTCCTCCCCCTTGTTTCTGTCCTTTGCCATGGGGGCTCGAATTTATGGACATTGGAGGTCCTGTCCGTTTAAGGGCTGGGGTGGATTCGTACTGATCAGAGGGTCGACAGCTCCCCTTTCCCTTCACTCCCCTTTGCCGTTTGTCGGTGGAGGGAGGAGTTTTGTATGCCCATCTCTGCTGTGTGTACACAGTGGAGAATGAGGCTTAGTTCTGGTCGGGCGAGTTTGTATGCGGTTGCTCCGCTGCCACTCTGTCTAATTAGCGAGACGAGACTCTATCAAGGCATTGCGCATGCGTGCACAGTTGCCTTTTCTGTTTAATGAGAACGAGGCCGGGGTGTGTTGAAGCGCTCACATGTCCGCGGTGGGCGGGGATGTGGTGCTTCTATCCAATCACGCCATGGGAGGGGCGGTACCAGGCTGTCGGCTGAGTATAGATAGATGGGTGACGACGCTGTTGCGCGTCACTTCCGCCGCTCCGACCCCTGACCTCGTATCCCATTGGTGGTGATATGGAGGCTTGGCTGGACCTCGGTAATAACGAGGCTCGTCTGGACTGCTCCACAGCATATTTACTGTCAGGATATTGGCCCCACGAGGAGGACGTACGTCGTTCTCCGTTATTATTTTCATTGTTTATTTTGTGATTTATTTAGGTCCCTTTTTTAATATTTACAATTGACCCGCACACGTCACTTCCGGTCTATACCCGGAAGTGCGGCTGAGTGGTCCTATGGAGGAGGTGATTTGGGCCAATATGTATGCATATATATTTGGGGCATCTTGGCGTGTCACCCATACCCCAGGACGACGTGATCTTTTCACGAAACGCGTTGGGTGGCGTGACACGCTTTCTGCCTCATTAGAAGTTGCAACTGAATAAGGATATCGTTTGGAGTTTGCGATCGGCCGACGCTTTTCCATTGACGATATGCTCTGTGTCCATTTACTTCTGTAAGTGCACTCCTTTTTATGTTCTTTTTTTAATAAACGGTGTTACACTATTTTGGATTGTTTGTTTCCTCCTTATGGTGAACATCTGCTTCTTGGTTGAAATTCGTTTGAGTCCGGCACCAGTGGTCTCTTATCCTTTGAAGATCTGAGTCTGATGCATACCTTGTCTTGATCTTTAAGATACGCACTCCTTACTGGGGCATCTGGTAAGGAGCCATTTGTTATCTACACGGTGGTGGTGCACTTTAAATTTTGCTTCACGACTACACCTGTTTTGGATTTTTGGACAAGTCACTGTGGACATTTGTTTGTTTTGAACTCACTTACCTGGACTTTTCAACGAGTTTTTTATTTTTATATTTATTTTTATTTATTTTTGATTTTTATTTAGTATTTTTTGCACATATTTCTTTGAAGCACTAGTACCATTGAGATTTCAGTATTGATTTATTAGTGCTTATTTATAACAATTGGTGTTATTTTATATGTGGTCTTACTTGTAGTGATGGACGAACTTCCGACGGGACGTTTCGCGAACGCGAAACGCGAACGGACACAAACGTTCGCGAAAACGACCGTTCGCCGCGGGCTCCATTGACTTCAATGGGAGGCGAATTTCGCAAACCTTTAGGTCGAATTTGCGGCCACGGGGTAATTATTAGGGGGTAGCACGTAGTCCCACCACCTGGACAATAGCATAATACATGTATGAGGTGAATTTGGGATCGATAACTACAAGCATTTTTTTTTTATTTGGGAAATTGTTCTGACAATTCAGGACTATGGAGCTAATGAAGGCAATGGAGGAGAGGGAAGGTCAGGGACCAGGGTAGGCAAACAAGAGGGTGCAGGAGATACAGAGCACTGACAGCAGCACCGTAATACAGAGCACTGACATCAGCACCGTGACATACAGCGCTGACAGCAGCTCCGTGACATACAGCGCTGACAGCAGCTCCGTGACATACAGCGCTGACAGCAGCTCCGTGACATACAGCGCTGACAGCAGCTCCGTGACATACAGCGCTGACAGCAGCTCCGTGACATACAGCGCTGACAGCAGCACCGTGACATACAGCGCTGACAGCAGCTCCGTGACATACAGCGCTGACAGCAGCTCCGTGACATACAGCGCTGACAGCAGCTCCGTGACATACAGCACTGACAGCAGCTCCGTGACATACAGCGCTGACAGCAGCTCCGTGACATACAGCGCTGACAGCAGCACCGTGACATACAGCGCTGACAGCAGCTCCGTGACATACAGCGCTGACAGCAGCTCCGTGACATACAGCGCTGACAGCAGCTCCGTGACATACAGCGCTGACAGCAGCTCCGTGACATACAGCGCTGACAGCAGCTCCGTGACATACAGCGCTGACAGCAGCACCGTGACATACAGCGCTGACAGCAGCTCCGTGACATACAGCGCTGACAGCAGCTCCGTGACATACAGCGCTGACAGCAGCTCCGTGACATACAGCACTGACAGCAGCTCCGTGACATACAGCGCTGACAGCAGCTCCGTGACATACAGCGCTGACAGCAGCACCGTGACATACAGCGCTGACAGCAGCTCCGTGACATACAGCGCTGACAGCAGCTCCGTGACATACAGCGCTGACAGCAGCTCCGTGACATACAGCGCTGACAGCAGCTCCGTGACATACAGCGCTGACAGCAGCTCCGTGACATACAGCGCTGACAGCAGCTCCGTGACATACAGCGCTGACAGCAGCTCCGTGACATACAGCGCTGACAGCAGCACCGTGACATACAGCGCTGACAGCAGCTCCGTGACATACAGCGCTGACAGCAGCTCCGTGACATACAGCGCTGACAGCAGCTCCGTGACATACAGCGCTGACAGCAGCTCCGTGACATACAGCGCTGACAGCAGCTCCGTGACATACAGCGCTGACAGCAGCTCCGTGACATACAGCGCTGACAGCAGCTCCGTGACATACAGCGCTGACAGCAGCTCCGTGACATACAGCGCTGACAGCAGCTCCGTGACATACAGCGCTGACAGCAGCTCCGTGACATACAGCGCTGACAGCAGCTCCGTGACATACAGCGCTGACAGCAGCTCCGTGACATACAGCGCTGACAGCAGCTCCGTGACATACAGCGCTGACAGCAGCTCCGTGACATACAGCGCTGACAGCAGCACCGTAAGCAGCCCCAGGAGGAAGTCAGCACAGCACAGGGATGGTGTGATCCCCTCATAATAAGAACCCCCAGGAGGAAGTCAGCACAGCACAGGGATGGTGGGAGCCCCTCATAATAAGAACACCCAGGAGGAAGTCAGCACAGCACAGGGATGGTGGGAACCCCTCATAATAAGCAGCCCCAGTAGAAATATGACACCGCTCAACCTCTTCAAAGAGGAGGGTAGGGGCATATAGTACGGTGTGCTTTTTTGGGTCAGGGAAGTGAGCCAAATGAATTAAGAAGGTCTGTGTGCTTGATTCCAAAAATTGTTTATAGACATATACATGGTCTACTGATCACATGTGTTGAATTCCTCCGAGATCCATGCCTCATTCATTTTTAGAAATGTGAGGTAGTTAACACTGTGGTGAGCTAGGCGAGTACGCTTATCGGTCACAATCCCCCCTGCTGCGCTGAACGTCCTTTCGGACAGGACACTGGATGAGGGGCAAGCCAACAGTTCGATTGCAAATTGGGCAAGCTCTGGCCAGAGGTCAAGCCTGCCCACCCAGTAGTCTAGGGGTTCATCACTCCTCAGAGCGTCCACATCGGCCGTTAACCCAATGTAGTCGGACACCTGACGGTCTAGGCGTTCCCTGATGCTGGATCCGGATGACACCTGTCGATGGGTCGGCTGAAAGAATGACCTCATATCCGAAGTCACCAACACATCTTCAAACCGGCCTCTTCTTGCAGGCGCTGTTGGATTGGTACCCGCAAATCCTTCTCTGGGAGTGGGAATTGCTCCTCTGCCAGCGCACGCAAAAGCAGAATGCAGCATTTCTCGAAGCAAGGCCTGGAAGTGCTGCATTCTGACAGCCCTCTGCGACGGCGGTAACATTTCCGCCATTTTGTGTTTGTACCGGGGGTCTAAGTACGTTGCCACCCAGTACTGGTCCTTGACCCTCATGCTTTTTATACGGGGGTCCCTATTAAAACACTGGAGCATGAAGGCCCCCATTTGCACTAAAGTGGAAGCGGTGTGGTGGCCTGGCTCCTGCTCATCATCCAGGATAATGTCGTCCTCTTCATTCTCCTCTCCCCATCCTCGCACAACAGGGATCCCAGAAAGGTTTAAAGCATGCTCTTCTTGCTCCTGCTCATCCGCCCCGGCACCATCCTCCTCTGACTCCTCATCAGACTCCTGTTGTTGACTTGTCTCAGATAGAGTAGCCCCCCCTGGGAATTCATCCAGCATTGCGACTTCCTCATCTTCCCGCTCCTGCTCCTCCACAGCCTGATCAATGACACGACGCAATGCACGCTCCAGAAAGAAGGCATAAGGTACCATGTCACTGATGGCGCCATGGCTGCGACTGACCAGTTTGGTGATCTCCTCAAATGGCCGCAGAAGTCTGCATGTGTCGCGCATGAGCAGCCACTGGCGCGGTGAAAAAAAACCCAGCTCCCCAGAACCGTTTCTTTCGCAGAGTTCATACAGGTAGACGTTAACTGCACGTTTCTGCTGGAGCAGCCTATCAAGCATATAGAAGGTTGAGTTCCATCGCGTCGGGCAATCGCAAATAAGACGTCTGACCGGCAGATGGTGTCGCCGCTGAATGTCAGCAAGGCGAGCCATGGCCGTGTAAGATCTTCTGAAATGGGCCGAGATTTTCCTTGCCTGCCGCAAGATGTCCTGGACCCCAGGGTATTTGACAAGGAATCGCTGCACGACCAAGTTTAAGACGTGTGCCATGCACGGCACGTGCGTGATTTTGCCCTGTTTCAATGCGCTAAGCAGATTGGCACCGTTGTCACACACCACTTTACCAACTGTCAAATTGAGCGGTGTTAGCCACTCATCTGCCTGTGAACGCAAAGCTGAAAGGAGTGCCGGGCCAGTGTGGCTCTTTGCTTCCAGGCACAACAGACGCAGCACGGCATGGCAACGTCTCACCTGGCATGTGGAATAGGTTCTGGGGAGCTTGGGCGGTGCAGTGGAAGAGACGCTAGCAGCGGAAAAGGAGGAGGCAGCTGAGGAGGAGAGGGAGGAGGATGGAGTAGGAGGAGGAGAAGAAGAGTCAGGCCTGCATGCAATCCGTGGCGGTAAAACCAAATCTACACGGGTGCCACGGGTTACATGCTTGACGGCCGTCAGAAGGTTCACCCAGTGGGCAGTAAAACTGATATACCTTCCCTGCCCGTGTTTGCTAGACCACGTGTCTGTGGTCAGATGTATCTTGGCACCGACACTGTGTGCCAGAGATACATTCACTTGCCGCTGAACATGGCCATATAGCTCTGGGATGCCCTTCTCTGAGAAATACTTCCTTCCTGGGACCTTCCATTGTGGTGTTCCAATGGCCACAAATTTGCGAAAGGCCTCCGAGTCCACCAGTTTATATGGCAGTAGTTGGCGGGCTATGAGTTCTGACAAGCCAGCCGCCAACCGTTGGGCAAGAGGGTTATCCGGCGTCATCATTTTTTTACGCTCAAACATTAGGCCCACGGAAGCCTGCCTTTTTGCAGAAAAATGTGAGCTTGGCGTGATGGAAGGTGGAGTGGAGGACAATTGTGAGGAGAGAGGAGAAGGAGAAGTAGAAGACGAGGCTGGACGGTGAGAGCCTGCAGTGTGGCTTTGTGTGTTCCGTTGCTCCCACTGGGCTCGGTGATGGCTGCTCATGTGCCTTCTTAAGGCGGTCGTCCCTAGGTGAGTATTGGGCTTACCGCGACTAACGCGTTGACTGCAAAGATTGCAGATGGCAACGCTATTGTCAGCAGCGGACACGTTAAAAAAAGCCCACACTGCGGAGCCATGTGCCGGTGTCCTGGGAGCGCCAGATGTGACCGTACATGGTCGATGACTCGCTCCTGATACATTTGCAGTCTGCTTTGTCCCTGCTGTGCAATGTAAGTCATTGCTGCTTCTCCTCCCTATCTGCTGGTCCATATCTCCCTCTGAACTCCCCTCCTCTTCCTCTCTTGTGGGCACCCACGTGACATCACTAGACACGTCATCATCAACGTCACCTTCCCCACCGCTATAAGTAGAGTAGGCAGCAACACCGGGGACCAACCTCCTCCTTGGGCTGATCTGGGTACTGGCGTCAGACTGCTGAGTAGCGCTTGTTGCTACCTCCTCTTCCTGATCCAATACCAAGAGTGGCTGCGCATCAGAAATGTCCTCTTGATATGGATCGGAAAATAATTCCAGTGACTCAAGCGGAAGGTATGTGGTGGTGGTGGTGGTGGTCGTGTTGTTGGTGGTAGTGTCTTTGGGGGTGCACATAGCAGAGAGTGAAGAAGAGGGTGCAGATCGAGAGGATGAGGAGGGTGCAGAAGAGTAAGGCTGAGCGAGCCACTCAACCAAGTCTGGTGCATCCTTTAAAGTAATTGAACGCACCTTCTGCAACTTCCCACTTTGGCTCAAGCCTGTTGCTCCTGCCCTACCCCTACCACCCCTGCGGAAGGGCCTGCCTCTTCCTCTGCATGTCATTTTTTAAATGACCCTGTGACAAAACTCTTAGTCCCTATACCGCTGAAGGACTGCTGCAGTATAGGTGAGCGGTCAGCAGTGGTGCACGTCAACCCTATCTATTGTGGACCTATAGCGGTCCTTACAGAACAGCAGACTGTACCGCACTCAAGCCTATGTACCGTAGCACCCTATACCAAGTTACCAGTCCTTATAAGAACTTTTGTGGACCAAGCAGGTTGTGTATTAGTGTTTAGCAGACTGTACGTCAGTCCCTATACCGCTGAAGGACTGCTGCAGTATAGGGCAGCGGTCAGCAGTGGTGCACGTCAACCCTATCTATTGTGGACCGATAGCGGTCCTTACAGAACAGCAGACTGTACCGCACTCAAGCCTATGTACCGTAGCACCCTATACCAAGTTACCAGTCCTTATAAGAACTTTTGTGGACCAAGCAGGTTGTGTATTAGTGTTTAGCAGACTGTACGTCAGTCCCTATACCGCTGAAGGACTGCTGCAGTATAGGGCAGCGGTCAGCAGTGGTGCACGTCAACCCTATCTATTGTGGACCGATAGCGGTCCTTACAGAACAGCAGACTGTACCGCACTCAAGCCTATGTACCGTAGCACCCTATACCAAGTTACCAGTCCTTATAAGAACTTTTGTGGAACAAGCAGGTTGTGTGTTAGTGATTAGCAGACTGTACGTCAGTCCCTATACCAATGAAGGACTGCTGCAGTATAGGGCAGCGGTCAGCAGTAGTGCACGGCAACCCTATGTATTGTGGACCGATAGCGGTCCTTACAGAACAGCAGACTGTACCGCACTCAAGCCTATGTACCGTAGCACCCTATACCAAGTTACCAGTCCTTATAAGAACTTTTGTGGACCAAGCAGGTTGTGTATTAGTGTTTAGCAGACTGTACGTCAGTCCCTATACCGCTGAAGGACTGCTGCAGTATAGGGCAGCGGTCAGCAGTGGTGCACGTCAACCCTATGTATTGTGGACCGATAGCGGTCCTTACAGAACAGCAGACTGTAACGCACTCAGGCCTATGTACCGTAGCACCCTATACCAAGTTACCAGTCCTTATAAGAACTTTTGTGGACCAAGCAGGTTGTGTGTTAGTGATTAGCAGACTGTACGTCAGTCCCTATACCAATGAAGGACTGCTGCAGTATAGGGCAGCGGTCAGCAGTAGTGCACGGCAACCCTATGTATTGTGGACCGATAGCGGTCCTTACAGAACAGCAGACTGTAACGCACTCAGGCCTATGTACCGTAGCACCCTATACCAAGTTACCAGTCCTTATAAAAACTTTTGTGGACCAAGCAGGTTGTGTGTTAGTGTTTAGCAGACTGTGCGTCAGTCCCTATACCGCTGAAGGACTGCTGCAGTATAGGGCAGCGGTCAGCAGTGGTGCACGTCAACCCTATCTATTGTGGACCGATAGCGGTCCTTACAGAACAGCAGACTGTACCGCACTCAAGCCTATGTACCGTAGCACCCTATACCAAGTTACCAGTCCTTATAAGAACTTTTGTGGACCAAGCAGGTTGTGTATTAGTGTTTAGCAGACTGTACGTCAGTCCCTATACCGCTGAAGGACTGCTGCAGTATAGGGCAGCGGTCAGCAGTGGTGCACGTCAACCCTATGTATTGTGGACCGATAGCGGTCCTTACAGAACAGCAGACTGTAACGCACTCAGGCCTATGTACCGTAGCACCCTATACCAAGTTACCAGTCCTTATAAGAACTTTTGTGGACCAAGCAGGTTGTGTGTTAGTGATTAGCAGACTGTACGTCAGTCCCTATACCAATGAAGGACTGCTGCAGTATAGGGCAGCGGTCAGCAGTAGTGCACGGCAACCCTATGTATTGTGGACCGATAGCGGTCCTTACAGAACAGCAGACTGTACTGCACTCAGGCCTATGTACCGTAGCACCCTATACCAAGTTACCAGTCCTTATAAAAACTTTTGTGGACCAAGCAGGTTGTGTATTAGTGTTTAGCAGACTGTGCGTCAGTCCCTATACCGCTGAAGGACTGCTGCAGTATAGGGCAGCGGTCAGCAGTAGTGCACGGCAACCCTATGTATTGTGGACCGATAGCGGTCCTTACAGAACAGCAGACTGTAACGCACTCAGGCCTATGTACCGTAGCACCCTATACCAAGTTACCAGTCCTTATAAGAACTTTTGTGGACCAAGCAGGTTGTGTGTTAGTGATTAGCAGACTGTACGTCAGTCCCTATACCAATGAAGGACTGCTGCAGTATAGGGCAGCGGTCAGCAGTAGTGCACGGCAACCCTATGTATTGTGGACCGATAGCGGTCCTTACAGAACAGCAGACTGTACCGCACCCAAGCCTATGTACCGTAGCACCCTAGACAGACCAAGTTACCAGTCCTGATAAAGAGCTTTGTGGAACAAGTGAGTTGTGAATGATTAGCAGACTGCAGCAGAAGGGCAGCAGTCAAGTATAATATTCTTTCTATATTTGGAAGAAAGAATATTATACGTGTACAAGCCTATTACCGTACCACTGATACCAGTCCTGAAAAGAACCTTTGTGGAACTAATAGTAACAGCAAGTCTTTAAAATTATCCTCACTGCCTGACACACTGCTTCCTGCCTGTCCCTATACAAATTGGCAAAAAAGAGTAGGCTGGAACGATTAGCTGGAACAGCTCTTTTGTGGACCTGATAGTAACAGCTAATGATGATGATGATGATGATGATGAAGAAAGACTAATCTGGCTGAGCTGTCCCTAAAATAGCAGCATACAGCGCTCTGTCCCTTTATCTAAACTGACAAAAGAAACTCAGGCTGCTGACCTAACACCTATACCAGTCCTGAAAAGAACTTTTGTGTACCAAATAGCTAGCGTTTTCTCTGTCCCTACTCCACACAGGATCCTTTCCCTACAGTGACAGAAGAAAGAATGTAAAATGGCCACCGGATCGGGTGTATTTATAGGTTAGGGGGAATGTCCAAGTGTCCATGAGCTGTCATGTCTCAATTGGTTGTCCTGTAACACATGATAAACGTGTCACGAAAGGTTAAAGTTCTTGTATACATTAAACACGTAAGTCCGCCGGGGCGAACGACGGAAAAAGGCGTTCGAACCCGCGGACGGCGAAAGTCGGAAATTCGCCGCGAAACGACCGCCGGGCGAACCGTTCGGCCATCACTACTTACTTGTACTGCATGGGTATATGTCGCTAATGCATTTTCTAAAGTTGGGGTTTATGTTAATACTCTGCACAACATTGAGCACACATGCACTTTATTGTTTATTCACACCTTAATTTAAATATTAAGGATTGCGCAGTTCCATTATTTCTTTTTTTCAAATGAGTTGTAGAGTCTTTTCACCAAATTACTCGCTTTACACAGCAGAGTACACGCCAGTTGTTAACTTCTTCCACCTGTATAGAGGTTCTACGAAGTTAGATACTGACGTTGCTCTAACCCCGTAAGAGAGGGAATATGTAAACAACAACTTGACAGCTAATGGTTGTGTTAGGGATTATCACTGTGTTACCTTTTTGTTAGGAATCACTCGGCCGCACCGCGGAATGGACCGCACTACAAAGACTTTTCTTATAATAACCGGACGGATGTCCTCTCCCCACTTCTGGAAATTCCTATCACTTTTATTTCAATATGCCAAGTTTACAGTTTTTTGACTTGTTTGTTACAATTGTCATGTACCTACTGCTTATGCTGTATGTTTTGCATCTCTTAATAAAAAGATTTAAAAAAAATAAAACGTATAGTCTGTTAGTTCCAAATGTTGGACCCTTCAGACATCTACCAATTGACAGTTATTCAATCTTTGTTTTATCTTTTTTAATTGTACGTTAGTCGTCCCCTGTGCACCCGATGTACTATCTAATTTAGGTTCCAAACAAAAATTAGTGTCCCCCATCATAATTACATGGCCCTCCCTAAATTCCTGTAACCTAGCTAGAACTCCCATTAGATATTTTATTGGGTTTCTATTCGGTGAGTATATGTTAGCTAATGTACATCTCATATTTCCCAGTTTTCCCTTTAACCACTTCCCACCCAGCCAATGTATATATACGGCCGGGTGGGAGCCGCCTGCTCCTGATAGGACGTTCAGGAACGTCCTTCAGGAGTAGCGGGATCGCGCGCGCGCGCGCCCGCGCAGCGGCGCGATCCCGATGTGCTCGTGTCACCCGGACACGGCACATCTCAGATCGGCAGGAGGGCTCTGTGATTGGCCCTCCTGATCACATGACGGCCGTGTCCAATCACGGCCGTCATGTGATGTAAACAAACAGCCGGTTGCTAGGCAATCGGCTCTCCTCTCCTCACACGGAAGTCACCGCTGAGGAGAGGAGAGCAGATCGCTGCAGCCGGCTGATGATCAGTGAGTATGGGCTGCTTTTCACAGCTTTTTACTCACTGATCATCAGTGTAGTGTAAACACACAACACACCACACAGTGAAAACACAGTCCCCACATATGTCCCCAAAACACACATGTCCCCAAAACATACATGTCCCCAAATAATAAAAACACATGTCCCTAATAATAAAAACTTGTCCCCCACATATGTCCCACTAAAATCACATGTCCCAATGATTATCTGCACACATATGTACGTGATCACCTGCACACATATGTACATGATCATTTGCGTACATATGTCCGTGATCACACAAACCAATTATTATACACTTAACGGAATTTTTTTTACCAAAAACATGTAGCAGAATACATTTTGGCTTAAATTTATGACAAAATTTGATTTTATTGGATTTCTTTTCAAATAGAAAAAAGAAAATATTGTTTTTTTCCCAAATTTCCGCTTTTTTTGCGCTTATATCGCAAAAAAAAAAAAAAACGGAGTCGTGAATAAATAACACCAAAATAAAGCTCTATTTGTGTGAACAAAATGATAACAATTTCATTTGGGTACAGTGTAGCATGACCGCGCAATTGTCACTGAAAGCGCTAGAGCGCTGAAAGCTGAAAATTGGGCTGGGAAGGAAGGGGGTGAAAGTGCCCTGTATTGAAGTGGTTAAGAAAAGATATTTTCCTTCCGGGTCCGTCTCTCTATTCTCTAGGTCAAAGCGAATATTCTTTGCAAATCCTATTGCTACTCCTCTCCCCCTATTTGTTATTGTATCTCTGTGATACCAGCTCGGGTAATCTTTGGAGTAGAGCCTAATCTTTGATTTGTGGGAAATGTGTGTTTCTTGCAAAAAGATCACCTCCTCTCTCATAAGTGGGCCCTCCAGAGGCTCCCCCTTTTACTTTACTATGCGGCAGGGTTACAGCCCCCCTCTTCAGCCTGCCCTCTTGTTAGTTCTTACCGGGGCCTCTTATTGCTATACTTTGTATATTATTAGCAATCTAACTTCCATCCATAAGGGGGTGTCCTATATTTAAGACAATCGTATCTCAATGTGTCTTCTCTGTAAATTTTTGGGATGGAAATCAGAGATTTTATGTTCCTTATAATATGTGGTTCTGGTGTTAACTGGATTAATTGCTACCTTTAGGGTAGTCTAGCTTAGTCCAGGTGTTTCATATATTTTCTAAATTGCCTCATTATCGGGTAGGTCTTTTAAATACTTTAGCCCGTTTATGATGTGGGGTGAGGCAGGGAAAAAATAAATAAATTATGTTTTCCTTTTTCCTTATTTCAACCCCCTGATGTCACCGCTGCAAAGAAATTAGTAATATAGTACACGCTAATTTATCCAACTTTGCCGAAATTGATCTATATCTCATATTGCAGGCTTATCCTTTCAGACCATCACAGAACCATCATCCATTCCTTATTCAGTATTTAGATCAACTAGCAAGTTCATAGGAGGATTCTACTTAGATTTCAGCATATAAAGCTTCTAAGGAATATTAAAATATTCTCAGTCGGGGGGGGGGCATGGCCGGTGCGTGACTGGAATGGCCGCTTGAGACCTGAGCTCTCTGCATCCACAGCGACAATCAGCGACTACCCACACACCTCAGCCCATACCGAGACCTCGGAGACCAGCGCAACCTCCCGCTCTACCTCGAGAGGATGTCGCTGAAACGAAAAGACTCCAGGCCGCCCAGCAAACTGACAGCTTTTATGTATCAGCCATCAGCGTGGAGTGGCCAAGATGGCGCCACTCTGTCCGGGAACATCACACACGCGGAGGTCGCATCCTCGACTCACAGAGGGATTGAGTACAACGCTGCAGCACTGGTAAGTGCAGCTAACGGTGGTGACCCTCTCCATTCCCCTCCCGGGACCCCGACTACACACAGTCCGATTAAAAGCAAAATGAGACTGGATACCTCAGAGTCAGTCAGAGAGGGATGTAGTACAGGAGAGCTGCCCTATGCCTTTCCATTGAAAAGCCCCCAGCCGGACGCCATCACCTCTTTCCCCACCATAGGGCAGGCTGTCATGGACACTAGTATTAAAGAGATGCTCATATCACTCCGGAGCTCCTTACAATCCGACATGCCCTCATTCATACAAGGCTTCTGTAATAAACTGGGAATAAGGGATAACAGGGTCACTCACTTCGAAACTAACATGGATGCCATGACTGCCACCATTAATGACATAATTGACTCACAAGAAGCACAGGTCCAGGAAACTAAATGGCTGACTGACAAATTAGCGAATTTAGAGGACAGAGCCA
Source organism: Lithobates pipiens (assembly GCF_037356315.1). NCBI lineage: Eukaryota > Metazoa > Chordata > Amphibia > Anura > Ranidae > Lithobates > Lithobates pipiens. The sequence goes on along the minus strand of NW_027507785.1, from coordinate 191,466,669 downwards.
GGCGCAATAACTTTAAAGCGGTTTTGTACAGAAAATTGCAAGTTCATCTTATTCAAATGGCTTTGGAACATAGATGCAGTTATGACCATTGAAATAAAATAATATGCAGTATTTACCTTTTATTTTTAATGTTTATGCTGACTTCCGGGCTCTCCTCCCGTGGGAGTAGGCGTGTTTATCGGCTTTGCAATGGTCCCTGGGAACTTTTTTAGCTATTTCCCAGGAATCCGTGGGGGACACAGTCAAGCCGAAATTGCCATTTTGAAAGTGGGCAGGCAGCTCTATCAGCCATTACCACTATAGCACACGAGACAAAAGGAAGGAAAACAAAGAGGACACTCAATGAGCATGTGCGAGATGGAGCAGTGGATTCTGGGAGCTCAGCGTCATTGCATCCAGGAAGTAAATGCCTGTGGGCTTCAAACGCCCACAGTGAAAATGGAAACCGCCGGACTGCTTTTTTAAAAGTTTTCCTTAGCAATGAAATCGTCACGCCGGGGGGTTAAAAAGACGCCGATCGTGGCTGCAAAGACACCGTAGGAATCGCCCACCAGTGACACAGGTAAAAAAAAAAAAAAAAACGGCAGTGGAATCCCGCTTTAAGATCAGAGGGGTGCCCGAGTCAGTACAAAACGTTGAATTGCCTGCCTTTGCAAAAGGTCTCATAAAATCTGTGCTGACTGAGGCAAAAAACATGGAGCTCCTTTTGGATCATATACATAGGTTGCCAAAACCTGCGTTTCTGCCAGACTCAGTACCCAGAGATGTTATTCTCAGGGTACACTTCTTTCACATTAAGGAACAGTTCATGCAGAAGGTGAGAGCGATGCCAACACTCCCTGACCCATATGCTCACCTACAAATTTTTGCTGATCTCTCCCAGCATACCCTGAGCAAACAAAGACAACTCAACAACATTACTAAAACCCTGCGCAATAACCAAATCCAGTATCAGTGGATTGCGCCTGCCCAAATCTCCATCAATCACGCAGGCTCCAAACATGTCATAACCTCAGTGCAACAAGGGTTGCGGATGCTGCAGGACTGGAATATTGTCCCATCCAACAACAAAATATTGCCTATGGATCAAAGCAACGTGGGCGCCATCTCGCCGCACCCCCTACCTCCGAGGGGTCATGGTCACATTCCATCTACATGAATGAATGAGGTTCGCCTACATTGTATGCTGTGTGGATGTGACTCCTGCTCACGCTCGGTTTCACTAGACTTTTACCCCCGTCCAGGGTCCCTAGACGCTGTTGTGTCGGGCTTGCACCCTGAGAACTGTTTGTGTTTAGTATTATTTTTTGTTTTTTCATTCCCATACTGCTGTTTCCCTGGTGGAAACATACTTCCTACTTGGGAGCAACCTTGTCTCATCTACCAATCTCAGGGTTAAATACCCCTCCAACCGCTAAGCTTCCTTTTGTGACCATTGTTTTATCCCCCTCCTCTCCCTACCCCCCACCCCTTTTTTTTCTCTCTCTCTCTCTCTTTTACAGGTACCCCAGATCTGCTAAGGGCTTCTCTCCCAGAACTTGCTGTCGTCACCTTCAAAAGGCCCCACAAGAAATTCATTGAAAACCTTCCTCCCAATGGCACTGATTTCTTCAAATACCACTCAACTGTACAAGAATCTGTTGCCGTCTGATTTACCGACCAACATAAAGGTACCTCTACTCGTCTCTGCTGTAACCCACTATACACCATGACTATAAAAATTATCACTATTAACACCAAGGGATTGAACCATCCTGCAAAAAGAGCCTCTCTCTGGACCTTGGCTAAACAATCCAAATGCGACTTTATTTGTGCTCAGGAGACACATTTCTTGTCCAGCAATCCTCCTTCCTGAACAAATAGAAACTTTAGCAATGTATACACTGCTAACGTACCTCAAAAAAAGAAGGGAGTACTAATTGCTATTTACAACTCTTTAACCTTTCAACCAGATCACTGTCTTTCAGATCCTGGTGGTCGCTACTTAATTTTAAACTGCCATATCAACAACTCACCCTATACCATCGTTAACGTATATGTCCCGAACACCCATCAAGTTAGATTTTTTCGGAAACTACACAAAAAAGTTCATACACTACAACAAGGCGCAACTATTTGGTGTGGTGACTTTAATTGCACTCCTGATCCAGAATTAGACTCCACATCTCGCTCCAAAAGAGGACATCCAGAGTTAAACTCTCTTCTACATGATCTGGGACTTTATGATGTATGGAGATGCACCCATGCAGATGAAAAGGACTTCACTTTTTTTTCCCCTGCCACAATTTGTATTCCCGAATTGATCTCTTCCTCACAGACCAATGGACTTTACAAAAAATCTCTGCTTTTTCTATACATCTAACATCTTGGTCTGACCACTCCCCTGTAAGTATAATTGTAGAGGACACTGCCAGAAGTGCTCCGACCTACCTATGGAGGCTGAACACCAAAATTCTGCAATCTCTGCCATATGCCCAAATACTAGAGGACAATCTGATATCTTTTTTTGAACATAATGAGAACTCAGTCAATGATCCAGCTGTCTTATGGTCCGCGTATAAGACATTTATGCGTGGACTCTTTATACAATTGGGAGCTCAGGACAGGAGACAGAGGAGGCAGCGGCTGAACAAGCTACTAGCAGACATACACTCTACTGATCTCCTTAACAAACAGAATCCTATACCAACGCTTAAGACACAACTTATTGCTCTCAGACTAGACCTTAGATCTCTACTTTTAGAATCCCATGACAAATACCAAAGCTGGCTTAAAATAAGGTTCTATGCTGAGAGTAATAAGCCTGGTAGATTACTCTCCCACAAAGGGTATTCCACCAAAACCCAACCGCTCTTCATCTATCATCCTCATTCTAACGCTAAATTGACCGACCCACAAGCCATTGACAATGCCTTTAGTGCATACTACAGCTCACTTTATAACTTGAAGGACGATCCGACTCAACCCCAACCCTCGTCAGCGCAAATTAAAGTGTTTCTAGACTCAATTAATCTACCTAGTTTAACCTCCCTTCAGCTAGAAGAACTAAATGCGCCATTCACATCGGCAAAAATTATGAGGGCTATCCAATCGCTACCCATCAACAAAGCACCAGGCCCTGATGGTTTTGTGGGAGAGTATTACAAAAAATTTCGACCACATTCTCACCAAACACATCACCCCATTTTTCAATTCTGCTGCCTCCTCAGCCTCTTTCCCCCAGGAAATATTGAAAGCATTAATTGTCACAGTACCGAAGCCAGGGAAGGAACCCACTTCGACACAAAATTTCAGACCTATTTCCTTGCTCAACCATGACGTAAAATTGTGTGCCAAAGTTATAGCAAATATGGTAAATGACTTAATGCCGCTATTGATACACCCTGACCAATCCGGCTTTATTAAAGGAGGCCAAACATCTGATGCGACTCGCCAAATGATTAATATCATCCATTACACAGTGACCCATCGAATGCCTTCTCTGCTTCTATCCTTGGATGTGGAGAAGGCATTCGATAGGGTTCACTGGCAATATCTCAAACAATATCTCAAACAAACGTTGTAAAAATTTGGATTCCGATGCCATATTCTATTAGCAATCTTAGCCCTTTACTCCTCCCCATCAGCACAAGTATACTGCTCATCCATGTTATCCACTGAATTTAATATAACAAATGGTACTCGTCAAGGTTGCCCCCTCTCCCCCTTAATCTTTGATTTATTAATAGAACCTCTTGCAGCTAAAGTCAGATCCCAACCAAATATCTCAGGTATTAACATTGGAGACAGAGAACATAAAATTTGTCTTTTTGCCGATGATGTGATCCTCTCATTGACCAACCCTTCCTCTTCCCTGGCTTCGGTACAAAATTTGTTAGATGAATTTGCTTGTGTATCCTACTATAAAATCAATGCGTCAAAGTCCTACATACTGCCCTTAGTGATATCTCTAGAACAGCAACAGCACCTGTGCGACCAATACCCCTATACATGGTCCGCGAATTCCATCACTTATCTGGGCATTAATCTAACAAGCACTACCAAAGATTTATACAAATCAAATTTCATTCCTTTCCTCACCACACTTTCTACTGACCTAGCAAATATCTCCAAACTTACACTGTCCAGCTCAGGCAGACTTGCAGCATTCAAAATGCTCAAGCTTCCCCAGCTGCTATACTTATTCCGAGCATTACCCATACCTATACCAACTTTCTTCTTCAGGTAGATTCAATCAATACTTCACAAATTTATATGGCAAGGGAAGAAATCTAGAGTAGCATGACACATACTCATGAAATACAGAAAAGTAGGTGGCCTGGGATATATTATAGTTAGAGACTACTACATGGCGGCTATCCTGGCTCAGCTCAAGGCCTGGTTTACTCCTGACCCTCACATCCACTGGAGTGACATAGAAGCTTCTCAGGTATTAGGTAATAATATACATAATTGGCTAATATCTACTCCCAGAATTAAGTTATCTGACCATCTACTATCACCAACCATAAAAGCATCGGTAGCGGCATTCACTTACTTATCGACGCACTTTCATACTTCGGTTCCCACCTGCACAATTCCCCTCCCCATTGAAGCACTTACCCTTCTGACCCAAGACATACAGCTTTCCTCTTGGAAAAATAAGGGTATTTTATACATCACTGATCTATACGATAATAACTTCATTCATACTTTCACCTCCTTGCAAAATAAATTCTCGCTCCCTGCTAAGGAATACTTTAATTATATTAGAATATCACACTGCCTTATTCGAACCCCCTCCTTACACCGTACTATACCTAAATTGGCTTGGACATACTTTTCCAACGCTTCATCGTCTACCAAAGGAATTTCCCTCTTCTATGCACTATTAGATGGTAAAGACATCTTCGAGAAATTACCCCCTATGCTAAAGTGGGAAAGAGAGTTAGGTACCTCATATTCCTCACAGCAATGGCATACTGCATTGCGAGCCACTTTTCTGGCAACGAAATTGGCGAATTTATAGGACCTCACATACAAGATAAATCTTAGGTGGTACATCACCCCAACACAGATTCACAGATATAGCCCCACAACAGATCCTGCCTGCTGGAGATAGGTGGCCTCCCTGGCCAGGGCCAGATTAAGAACATCATGGGCCTGGTGCTGAGGATTTTGGTGGGGCCTTTTATAAACAATAAATAAATAAAAATGCAAACTATTTCTTGTTATAACAAATTAAATTAAAGAAAGAGGGAGGATGAGAGAGAGAAAGGGGATGAAAGAGGTGTGAGGGGTAAGGAAGGGAGGATGAGAGAGAAAGGGGGGGATCAGAGAGAGAGAGGATGCACATGAGCATGTGTGGGAATGCCATCAACGCAACTTGGCCAAGGCAAGTGACCGAAGGCACAGAACCCAGAAGGAAGACCGGGTGAAGATGGAAGTGCCCGGGTCCCGCCGGATTGATCACAGCACAGCACTGGAGGGCTCAGTCTGACAATTTAAGTGTACCCTAATGTGTTAATATGTTGGACATACTTGTACATTATGGCATAACCTACCCCAGGGCCTCTAAAAAGTAGTAATGTTAGAAAAGTTTACTACCGCTTTAATATCACAGGAGCCTCTCATGGGGCCCCCTACTGACCCTGTGGCCCTTGGGCAGTGCCTAAGTGCATAGTTGTCAACATTTCAAAAATATGTTCAGGGACGCTTTTTTTTACAAGTGCTATATTTAGAGTAGCTGACATCCCCCGTGTTCCTCTATACATCACAATAGTAATCACAAAATTAAATAAGTACTAATAATGGGGCAGAACAAATATGAGGACTGTGAGATTTCCTTTAGTTGAACTGACAAAAGTGTGCCCATTCTAGAGCTGGTAACATTGAGGATATTCAGTATAATTTTAAAGAACAGTTTTTGTGGGTAAGAGGCATGGGGGAGGAGTATGGATGGTATAAAAGTGTGAAGTATGTACAGGTGAGGGAGAGGAATGTGGAGGGTCTAACAGTGGGCACTGTGTACATGAGAGGAGTGTGGAGGTTATGGCAGAAGGCTATATGTACAGGAGAGGAGTGTGAAGGGTATGACAGTGGGTAGTATGCACAGCAGATGAGTGTAGAGGGTATGACATTGGGCACTATGTATAAGAGAAGAGTGTGGAGGTTATGACAGTGAGCAATATGTACAGGAGTGCGGAGGGTATGACAGTGGGCACTATGTACAGGAGAGAAGTGTGGAGAGTAGAACAGTAAGCAGTAATTTCAGGAGAGGAGTGTGGAGGTAGGGTATGATGGTGGTCACTATGTATAGGAGAGGAGTATGTACAGGAGAGGAGTGTGGAGGGTATGACAGTGGGCACTATGTATAGGAGAAAAGTGTTGGAGGTATGACAGTGGGCACTATGTATAGGAGAGGAGTGTGGAGGGTATGACAGTGGGCACTATGTATAGGAGAGAAGTGTCGGAGGTATTATAGTGGGCACTATGTATAGGAGAGGAGTGTGGAGGGTATGACAGTCAGTAGTATGTACAGGAGAGGAGTGTGGAGGGTATGACGATGAGTAGTATGTACAGGAGAGGAGTGTGGAGGGTATGACAGTGGGCACTATGTATAGGAGAGGAGGGTGGAGGGTATCACAGTGGGCACTATGTACAGGAGAAAAGTGTATGACAGCGGGCACTATGTACAGGAGAGGAGTGTGTAGGATATGACAGCAGGCGTTATGTATAGGAGAGAATTGTGGAGGGTATGACAGTGAGCAGTATGTACAGTAGAGAAGTGTGGAGAGTATGACAGTGGGCACTATGTATAGGAGAGGAGGATGAAGTAATCTGGGAAGGAAAAATGTAAAGGTTTGTGGAAGGATGTTTAGGGACTGTGTAGTGGTTAAGCGGGCCATACATGGATTGAAATTACACCAATTAAGCAGAGACCAGCCATAGTCAATCTATGTATGGGCTAGCTGGTTTTACACAAGTCAATCTATTATTACTTGAGTACAACCAGCCTGTCAGGTTTTCCCCAAAACAATCAGTGCTGGCAGCTATAGTTAGCAACACTAATCATTGTATTCACTGGCAGAACACAATAACACTGCGGGAGTAGGTGAGAGGGTGTGTGGGGACAGGCTGGGGAGAGATACTAGTCAATCCCTGGGTAGGCACTGGTTAGTATCAGAGCCAGATACACACAGGTTACATACGCCATGATCGTTAGAGCGAGAGCAATAATTCTAGACCTCCTCTGTAACTCTAAACATGTAACCTGTAAAAAAATGTAAAGCATCGATTAGTACACAACAAAAAATCGTGTAAAAATTTGTGTTTTTTTTTTAATGAATGAAACAGTTTCTTTCCAAAAAAAAGTTTGAAAAATTGCTGCGCAAATATCGTGTAACATAAAAAGTTGCAAAGACCACCATTTTATTCCATAGGGTGTCTGCTAAAACAATATATAATGCTTGAGGGTTCTGAGTAATTTTCTAGCATAACATTTTTTTTTTACATGTAGGAGAGAAGTCTCAGAATGGGCCTGGGTGGTAAGGGGTTAATTATCATAAGTAATATACAAATAATTATTATAAGCACTGTGAGTTCACCCTATCAGTCTGCTGCAGAGTGTTCCAGCTTGTATTTATACTGGCCGCTCTGTATGTAGCTTCTGACAGGCTGTATCTCCGGAACCATAGATGATAGCAGCCCCATATTTTAACCAGTGCTGGAGTGGGTCTTTAGCTACCTACCCCCCCCCCCCCCCCCCAAATATGGGGTCTCTGTGACTCCTTATAGCTAAGCTACAATCCTCAAAGTCGATCTGTTTTTTTAACTTTTTAATTTTTTTGGGCAAATGGGCCTATCTTGAGAAAGGGGCCTGGAGCTGCAGCTCCAATAGCCCCTATGTTAATCCGGCCCTGTCCCTGGCACCTTATATCACATTCTATGGTCTTGCCTGAAATTAACCCAGTTTTGGAAAGATATCTTTAAAATCATATCAGTTCTCACTCACATTGCCTCCCCACCTAACCCTGAATTGGCGCTCCTGAATATTGGAATTGAAAATTATCCACACCATCTCCAATACATAGTTACACACATATGTCTAGCAGCAAGACTGACCATTGCACGTAACTGGAAATCCCCAGACCACCCATCACACACTAAAGCCATATGAGCGACACACTTGCATGGCATGTATGAACGCATGTACGCCTCAGTGGAAGGACTATTGCCTAAATTAATCAATCGCTGGACAGCCTGGCTGGAATGGTAGAAATCGACCATGCCTGTATTCCCTTTAACATACCATTTAGTGAGAGAAGCATATCACACATGTCCTCATGTACCTCTCCCAATCCTCCACCCCCCCTTTTTTTTTTTTCTCCTCGCCATTCCCCCCTCCCCCCTCTTCTTAAATATATAACCTGCATTATAGCCAAATGGCCATTATTAGTTCATATCATCCGGGTATCTCTTCCCTGTCATTAACCCCTTGGGTTTTACTGTTGTTATTTTCTGTTTATTATCCATATGTTGATTTACTTTTCTCATAACAACTATAGAATATGCCAGAGATGCTACAACGATAGACGTTATTGCTACCCTTCGCGCGGGAGTATTCCCTTGCTCTTGTGTACAGTGTGTTCCCATTTGGGGTACATGGGGCAAAGGGTTGACCTCCCTTAACCACTTGCTTACTGGGCACTTAAACCCCCCTCCTGCCCAGACCAATTTTCAGCTTTCAGCGCTAATGCACTTTGAATGACAATTGCGCGGGCATACAACACTGTACCCAAATGAACTGTCGTCAGACTGCTGATTAGCGGCTGTTGCTACCTCCTCTTCCTGATCCAATACCAAGAGTGGCTGCGCATCAGAAATGTCTTGATATGGATCGGAAAATAATTCCTGTGACTCAAGCGGAAGGTATGTGGTGGTGGTGGTGGGGGTGTTGTTGGTGGTAGTGTCTTTGGGGTGCACATAGCAGAGAGTGAAGAAGAGGGTGCAGATTGAGAGGATGAGGAGGTTGCATAAGAGTAAGGCTGAGTGAGCCACTCAACCAAGTCTGGTGCGTCCTTTAAAGTAATTGAACGCACCTTCTGCAACTTCCCACTTTGGCTCAAGCCTGTTGCTCCTGCCCTACCCCTACCACCCCTGTGGAAGGGCCTGTCTCTTTCTCTGCCTGTCATTTTTTAAATGACCCTGTGACAAAACTCTCAGTCCCTATACCGATGAAGGACTGCTGCAGTATAGGGCAGAGGTCAGCAGTAGTGCACCTCAACCCTATGTATTGTGGACCTATACCAGTCCTTATAGAATGGCAGACTGTACCTCACTCAACCCTATGTACTGTAGTACCCTATACCTTACCAGTCCTTATAAGGACCTTTGTGGAACAAGAAGGTTGTGTGTGAGTGATTATCAGACTGTACGTCAGTCCCTATACCGATGAAGGACTGCTGCAGTATAGGGCAGCGGTCAGCAGTAGTGCACCTCAACCCTATGTATTGTGGACCTATACCAGTCCTTATAGAATGGCAGACTGTACCTCACTCAACCCTATGTACTGTAGCACCCTAGACAGACCAAGTTACCAGTCCTTATAAGGACCTTTGTGGAACAAGTAGGTTGTGTGTGAGTGATTAGCAGACTGTACGTCAGTTCCTATACCGATGAAGGACTGCTGCAGTATAGGGCAGCGGCCAGCAGTAGTGCACATCAACCCTATGTATTGTGGACCTAAACCAGTCCTTATAGAATAGCAGACTGTACCTCACTCAACCCTATGTACTGTAGTACCCTATACCTTACCAGTCCTTATAAGGACCTTTGTGGAACAAGTAGGTTGTGTGTGAGTGATTATCAGACTGTACGTCAGTCCCTATACCGATGAAGGACTGCTGCAGTATAGGGCAGCGGTCAGCAGTAGTGCACCTCAACCCTATGTATTGTGGACCTATACCAGTCCTTATAGAATGGCAGACTGTACCTCACTCAACCCTATGTACTGTAGCACCCTATACAGACCAAGTTACCAGTCCTTATAAGGACCTTTGTTGAACAAGTAGGTTGTGTGTGAGTGATTAGCAGACTGTACGTCAGTCCCTATACCGATGAAGGACTGCTGCAGTATAGGGCAGCGGTCAGCAGTAGTGCACCTCAACCTTATGTATTGTGGACCTATATCAGTCCTTATAGACTAGCAGACTGTACCTCACTCAACCCTATGTACTGTAGTACCCTATACCTTACCAGTCCTTATAAGGACCTTTGTGGAACAAGTAGGTTGTGTGTGAGTGATTAGCAGACTGTACGTCAGTCCCTATACCGATGAAGGACTGCTGCAGTATAGGGCAGCGGTCAGCAATAGTGCACCTCAACCCTATGTATTGTGGACCTATACCAGTCCTTATAGAATGGCAGACTGTACCTCACTCAACCCTATGTACTGTAGCACCCTAGACAGACCAAGTTACCAGTCCTTATAAGGACCTTTGTGGAACAAGTAGGTTGTGTGTGAGTGATTAGCAGACTGTACGTCAGTCCCTATACCGATGAAGGACTGCTGCAGTATAGGGCAGCGGTCAGCAGTAGTGCACCTCAACCCTATGTATTGTGGACTTATACCAGTCCTTATAGAATGGCAGACTGTACCTCACTCAACCCTATGTACTGTAGCACCCTAGACAGACCAAGTTACCAGTCCTTATAAGCAGCTTTGTGGAAAAATTAGGTTGTGAATGATTAGCAGACTGCAACAGAAGGGCAGCAGTCAAGTATAATATTCTTTCTATATTTGGAAGAAAGAATATTATACGTGTACAAGCCTATTACCATTACTATTTCGTCGCTGAAGACGTCCTATGACGAAACGCATCTGACGTAACCACGCACACCACTTCCAGGTTGATGAGCTTAGGCGGAACGCAGGTTGGAACGCATGCCAGTTCAGTGTCCATACCTCCACTCGTCTCCCCGCTTGCGTATCGGTTTGCCAGACCGCTGCGGTTTTCTATTAACCCCCGTCAGGACCAACGGTGAGCGGCTCTCCCCTAGGGTGTCACGCCTCGGAGCTGCACTGTGACCCCAGGGGTTGAGGTAACCTCACACAAGGGTTCCTCTGTTTTAATTTCTTATTCAGAGGGGGTGTGAAAATACTCTGGCCCCGATTATTTTTATTTTTATTATTTTTTATAAATTTTTTTAAAAGTATATATATTTTTTCTTTATTTTTAATCCATCTATGATACAGCTACCATCCCGGGACTGTGTTTTTTGGTTTTTGTCTTTTGTTACCCTCTGTAAACCACTCCTTGTGTGGGTTTATGTCATGTGACTGTTTTTTATAATATAATTAGTTTTTTTCCGATGCCCCAACTAATAAAGTTTATATTTTGAATGTAACACTTGAGACCTTGGAATTACTGCACCATGAGACCCCTTTCATTTTTCTGAGCACACCACTGATACACCATCACCAGCCTAGTGGAACCTCTCCATATACCGAGGAAGGAGAAAAGGGTGGAAGGTCGTTCCCCTTTGGATGTTCTTCCCCGTGGAGTAACCAGATCCTGCACTGTGTATCATACAGGCCTGCTTGCCCTTCGTGAGCATAGGGATTTGGTGAGTGGGGAGCTGAAGGGGTGAGCACGGAAGTCACCTGAATTTCATATGTTTGAGCACCAGTCACTTTAAACTGCATCTGCTTGAAGACCTAGAGCACATATTAATTCTACCTTGGTCTGGACTGCACTTATTTGTTTCTCACAAGGATCGCCCTTACCTGTTTTTTATAAGGACATTTCACTGATCAATTAATGAATTTGTCTATGGAGTTTTTTATATATATACATATATGTTTGGTTTTGTTTTTTTCACTTTATGTGATCATTTGATGGTTTTGCAATTTTTGCACACTCTTGCGGTTTTTGCACTTCTGCACATTTATATTTATAATTTTAATACTTATCTTATACTGGGTATACGCATATACCTGTATGATATAGTGGTATTTATATATGCACCTATGATGTATTTATAGTATAGTCCTTCCCTCTTGCAATCATTTATATTGGGGTTATACTTTCCTGATATCTATTTACCTTGGGCGAGAGTTAAATACTATATAGTACCTCTCTGAAGTCTGCCCTGCCTACTCCTCCCTCCTGGTTTTCTCTCACTCGTGTGTGTGTGTGCTGGGGAGTTTAACCATTACTCATTTTGGTGTTTATCCCCCTTTTTTGGGGGTGTTTTGTGTGTATACACATAGTTACACATACATATACAGACCTGTGCGCAAGGGGACGAGTAGAGGGCCATTATAGCTGAATAAATAGGGCCCGAGAATCCAAACTTTTGCCTAGGTAAGTTTCATATAGCCCCAATGGATCCTGTCGAATGCCTTCTCCGCATCCAAAGAGAAAGAGGTAGCGCCTGGGCCCTTTTCAATATAATTCTTATAACTGATACAGCTCACGACCCTTTATATAGGAGTGTGAGGTATAGGGTTCAGTGGTTCAGTGCTCATTACTGGTTTATGTCATATGTTTTTTGGCATATCCACATATACCACCTAGCGCGGTCTTTGGTCCTTCGTGACCTGTGTTTTAAAAAACCCTTCTAAGCCTATTACCATACCACTGATACCAGTCCTGAAAAGAACCTTTGTGGACCTAATATAGTAACAGCTACTGATTAAACTGACCCTCACTGCCTCACACACTGCTTCCTGCCTGTCCCTATATAAACTGACAAAACAGAGGCTACTGGAACAATAACTGGAATAGCACTTTTGTGGACCTGATGGTAACAGCTAATGACTACACTGACTGTCCCTACAGCAGACACACCGTCCTGTCCCTTTCTCTAAACTGACAAAAGACACTCAGGCCGCGTACACACGCGGGGACTGTTCGCTCAACTTTGTCCGTCAAACAGTTTCAGCGGACAGTCCGCTCAAAATTAGCATGGACGGACTTGCCCACACACGACGAACGAACAGTCCGCTGAAACCGTGCGCGATGACGTGAACGGCACGTACGACGGGACTAGAAAACGACGTCCTATACACTGCAATGCAAACTTCGGCGTGTAAATCCTTTCTGAGCATGCGCGGAACTTAGTTTGACGAACAAGCCTACACACGAGGGGACTGTTCGCTGAAACTTTGTTTCAGCGGACAGTTTTTCGGAATTTCCGAAAAACTTTGTTCAGCAGACTGTCCGCTGAAACTGTCCGCTGAAAGCCCACACACGAGCGGACTGTCCGCCGAAACACTGTTCAGCGGACAAAGTTGAGCGAACAGTCCCCGCGTGTGTACGCGGCCTCAGGCTGCTGCAACAATCAGTAGCACAGCAAACCTATATACACCTAACACCTATACCAGTCCTGAAAATAACTTTTGTGTACCAAATAGCTAGCGATTTGGGTCACTGCAATCTGCAATAGTGACAGAAGAAAGAATGTAAAATGGCCGCCGGATCGGGTGTATTTATAAGTTAGGGGGAATGTCCAAGTGTCCATGTGCTGTAATGTCTCACTTGGCTGTCCTGTACCCCATGATGGATGTGTCATCATAGGTCAAAGTTCTTTTACACAGTAAACATGGAAGTCCGCCGGGCAAACGGCGCCAATAGTCCGCCGAACGGGCGGACCGCGAACAGCCGAAATTCGCCGCTGACATGGACATTAACTGTACTGTTCATTTAAGCACAAGAGACTCCATTTTGTCCTCGCTGCTGAAATGTGTTCTGTAACCTTCACCTAACACACAGAAACATCTCCTACTAAACACTCTCTACCCCCCCCCCCCCCCTTCTCAATGTTTTACTTTTGCAATTATTCTATTCACTAGCTTTTAATAATATATTTCTATTTGTTAGCTCTTAATAACATATTTCTATTTGTTAGTTTTTAATAACATCTCACACCACCCCTTTCTTATCTATGTATAAAATAACATGTAATAATACATTTTGACACTGAACGGACATTTTAAACACAGTGATTGAGTCCTGTGAATCTGTTCCTGCAGCTGCAGTATTAACTTTGTTTTAGAGTCCCAATCAGAAATCAGTCATAACAATTTGGTGAGTCAGATATCAGAGTTTGGCAGAGTTTCCAGAAGGAACCGCGCTTTGATCTGGATCATCGGGAACGCAGACATCTAAATGTCGGCTAGGTAAGCTGTCCTTAAGCTTGCTATATTTCTGCCTTTCCTATGTATCCTATCTGTCGGTTCTCAAGGAAACCAGACCACTCTCAGACCTTTCTGGTTGGGTAACATTTGTGTGAATGTGTTTGTGTCCCCCTTCATGGGCTGGACTGTGTGTGGATAGGGAGAAATACTCTGTAATTCCCTGCATTGACTCCTTGTGGGCGACCTGGGTCAGAGGCGCATGGTAGGGTCAGATAAAACTCACAGAGTAGAGAAGAGACGAGGAGGGTCTCTTAATGAGTGTTTTGTCTATTGTCATAAACCCCTTCTATCCACGTAGATAAGTGGAGACTCTTCTTGTAAATCTGCAGATTTTCTGTACTGTTTGTTTTAGAGGCAAGAGTGTATAGGCACAGATAGAGAAGACTGGCCAGTCATTATGGGCATTAATTTAAGTAAAAGAATGAAGGGAGAGAAGCCTTCAGAAAATGCCCAGCGCAAGATGAGCGCTAGAGAATATATGAACCAAAGGTACGGTTCCGCCTATACTGAGCCCCTAGATAAATGGGTAGAATGGACAAAGGGAACAGTTAAACCTTTAAAATCTGAAGGGACTTTTGATTTACAAGTATGGCAAACTTTTCTGCACGATTATGGCCCTAACTTTTCTGCACGATTATGGCCCACTACTGTGCAGTGAAGGAACGTGGAGAATAGCTTGCACATGGGAGACAGAAGCTAAAGTAGCAAATCAAACTGGCTTGATGGAGATGTTTAATAAAAGTACTGCACAAATTTACTACGTTTGGCCAGAAGACTCTATGGAGGAGGACACCCCACCTTATGTGGCTGCCAGTTTGGCTTTAAGGGGTCCACGCACAAAAGCAAAAGAATTAGATTACATGGAACATACAAAAGATGAGCTGGGCAATATAGTAGAGAGCAGAGGTTTAACAGCCCCATATCAACTAGACATGTGCATTCGTTTTCGTCCGAATGCATTTTCGTCCGAATTTCAGCTATTTTCGTTTTTGTTTTGACAAATGATAACGAAAGCACAGAATCCGAAAAACGAAAGACCCGACATAAATAAATGCTTTATTTTCGTTTTCATTGTTACAACAGTTCGATATAAAATAGGAGATTCGACGTGACTCTGACAATAATCTGTGTCTATAGAACCTGTGGTCGAATGTGCCTAACCTTACCTCTATTAGTCCAAGATTATATATAGAAAATATTCGACAGAGAAAAAAGATTTGACAGAGAGAAAAGATTCTGCAAGTTACTGTCCTAAAAAGTGTTTGGGGACCCGGGTCCTGCCCCAGGGGACATGTATCAATGCAAAAAAAAGTTTTAAAAACGGCCGTTTTTTCTGGAGCAGTGATTTTAATAATGAATAAAGTGAAACAATAAAAGTGTAATATTCCTTTAAATTTCGTAGGGGGGGGGGGGGTGTCTATAGTATGCCTGTGAAGGGGCTCATGTTTCTGGTGCTTAGAACTGTCCCTGCACAAAGTGTCATTTATGCAGGAAAAAAAGTCCTTTAAAATCACTCGCGGCTATTATGAATTGTCGGCTCCGTAATACAGAGAACACTCATTGAAAGTCATTGATAAAAAAAATAAATAAAAAAAGCGTGGGGGTCCCCCAAATTCAATTACCAGGCCCTTCAGGTCTGGTATGGATAATAAGGGGAACCCTGCGTCAAATTAAAAAAAATTGGCGTGGGGTTCCCCCTAAATATCCATACCAGACCCTTCAGGTCTGATATGGATATTAAGGGGAACCCCGCGTCAAATTAAACAAAAAATTGACGTGGGGGTCCCCCTAAAAATCCATACCAGACCCTTTATCTGAGCACGCAACCTGGCAGGCCGCAGGAAAAGAGGGGGGCGAGAGAGCGGCTCCCCTCCCTCCTGAACCGTACCAGGCCACATGCCCTCAACATTGGGAGGATGCTTTGGGGGTCTGTGACCCCTTAAAGCACCTTGTCCCCATGTTGATGAGGACAAAGGCCTCATCCTCACAACCCTGGCTGGTGGTTGTGAGGGTCTGCGGGCGGGGGGGCTTATCAGAATCTGGAAGCCCCCTTTAACAAGGGGACCCCCAGATTCCGGCCCCCCCTGTTTGAAATGGTAAGGGGGTACAAAAGTACCCCTACCATTTCACAAAGAAAGTGTAAAAAATAGTTAAATAAGACAAACGCACTTTTGAAAAATTCCTTTATTAAAAATAAATTTTTTTTTTAAAAAAGATTCCAGCGGTGGTAATCCACTCTTGCTATCCAGCGACGGACGATCATCTCCCCGGGGTCCAGCGATGCTGATCTCATCCAGCGCAGCGAATCCATCCACCTTCTGTCTCCACTGAGGAGACACCGTGGGGATTTCGGCAGCCTGAAGTTTGTTATATGCGGAGGGCGGGGCCACCCGTCACCTGACCCCGCCCCCCTCTGACACAAGGGGAAACCCGGGCTTCCCCGTGACGTATGGGTGACCCCGCACCCCTCTGATGTAACACAGGCAGGTTTCCGTTACATCAGAGGGGGGCGGGGTCACCCATACGTCACGGGGAAGCCCGGGTTTCCCCTTGCGTCAGTGGGGGAGGGGTCAGGTGATGGGTGGCCCCGCCCTCCGCATATAACAAACGGCAGGCTGCCGGAATCCCCGCAGTGTCTCCTCCATGGAGACAGAAGGTGGATGGATTCGCTGCGCCGCTGGAACCCGGAGAGATGATCGTCCGTCGCTGGATAGCAAGAGTGGATTACCACCGCTGGAATCTTTTTTTTTTCTTTTTTTTCTTTTTAATACAGGAATTTTTCAAAAGTGTGTTTGTCTTATTTAACTATTTTTTACACTTTCTTTGTGAAATGGTAGGGGTACTTTTGTACCCCCTTACCATTTCAAACAGGGGGGGCGGGATCTGGGGGTCCCCTTGTTAAAGGGGGCTTCCAGATTCTGATAAGCCCCCCGCCCGCAGACCCTCACAACCACCGGCCAGGGTTGTGAGGATGAGGCCTTTGTCCTCATCAACATGGGGACAAGGTGCTTTGAGGGGTCACAGACCCCCAAAGCATCCTCCCAATGTTGAGGGCATGTGGCCTGGTACGGTTCAGGAGGGAGGGGGGCCTCTCTCTCGTCCCCCCTCTTTTCCTGCGGCCTGCCAGGTTGCGTGCTCAGATAAAGGGTCTGGTATGGATTTTTAGGGGGGCCCCCACGTCAATTTTTTTTTTATTTGACGCGGGGTTCCCCTTAATATCCATACCAGACCTGAAGGGTCTGGTATGGATATTTAGGGGGAACCCCACGCCAATTTTTTTTAAAATTTGACGCAGGGTTCCCCTTAATATCCATACCAGACCTGAAGGGCCTGGTAATTGAATTTGGGGGACCCCCACGCTTTTTTTTTATTTATTTATTTATTTTTTTTATCAATGACTTTCAATGAGTGTTCTCTGTATTACGGAGCCGACAATTCATAATAGCTGCGAGTGATTTTAAAGGACTTTTTTCCCTGCATAAATGACACTTTGTGCAGGGACAGTTCTAAGCACCAGAAACATGCGCCCCTTCACAGGCATACTATAGACACCCCCCCCCCCCCATTACGAAATTTAAAGGAATATTACACTTTTATTGTTTCACTTCATTCATTATTAAAATCACTGCTCCCGAAAAAACTGCAGTTTTTTAAACTTTTTTTTGCATTGATACATGTACCCTGGGGCAGGACCCGGGTCCCCAAACACTTTTTAGGACAGTAACTTGCAAATTAGCCTTTAAAATTAGCACTTTAGATTGTGAGCGTTGGAGTCCCATAGACTTTAATAGGGTTCTAAAGTTCACACGAAGTATGCTATATACTAGCTCCGTCGAATCTTCTTTATACATTCGACAGACACCATAAGCCTTCAAAGACAGATTTGACCGTAATTCATGTGGATTTTCGGACGAATGCAATTTTTGAACGAAAAACTAAATAAATAAAAATGAATTTCGGGAGTAACTAAATAAATAAGTTTTTCGGACGAAAACGAAATTCCGAAACAAAATATTTTACTCTGCACATGTCTAATATCAACCTACAAAGAGGGATTTGGCTCGTATCCTAGAAACAGATGATTGGCATAAATCCAAAGGCACATATGCAAAACTAGATCTCTCTGAACTTAAGGCTTTGGCCAGAGAAAGAGAGATAGAGTCTGAACTTCCGGAGCAAACTATAATTTCCAAATTGTGGCAGCAAGATGAAGAGAGAAAGAAGGGAGATGCCACCCCTTCTGCCCCGGTCATAGATCAATCTGTTGCAGTTTATCCTGTCAGAACCCAATTAGTTTTTGAAGGTAATGCTGTTGACAGTAAGTCTCAAATTAAATGGCATGTACCTTTTAGTCCACAAGATATGAGATCCATATTAGAGGGATTGGGAGACCCTAGAAAGAATCCAATTGGGTTTGCAAACAAACTTAGCGCTGCACAGGAAGCATATGAGGCTTCTGCTACTGACATTCATCAGCTTCTTATTAAAGCAGTGGGAAGCAACATGTCTGGTTATATACTTAAAGAATGTGGTGTAGACATCAAAAATCTAGGTAAGATGGTTAGTGGATGGGAGGTTTGTGAGAAATTGAAGGAAAAATTGCCCCAAATATATGGACAAACCAGACATGCTGAATTTATGAATGCTAAGCAAGGGAAAGAGGAGGCATCAGGGGCTTATTGGAGGAGGTTAAGTTATATGGCTGAGGAAGCAGGCATTAAAATAGAGGAAGAGAAGGTGGGAGAAACTGCAAGTCCATCTACACAACTGGTGAAACAAAGGTTTCTTGATGGTTTAATACCCCAGTTGAAAGAAAAGTTGTTTACAGCAAGGCCTGAGGCAGGCAATATGTCTATTTGAGACGTCCTGCCTATCCTGTTATCCATAGAAAACAGGATTAACCAAAAAGACAGCAAATCCAAGGTTATGTATGTGGGGAAGCAGAGAGGTAGAGGAAGAGGCAAAGGCAATGTCAGAAATTGTGGCAATCGGGGACCAATCATATGCTACAATTGTGATGGGGAAGGACACATAGCCAAATTCTGCCATCTTCCTGACCGTAGACTGGAAAAGAGCTTAGAGGCACCTCATGCTGATCCCAGTTCTCTGCCAAAAGCAGTGGATCAGGCATAGGAAAATGGCATGCCAGTATCAATCATGTTAAATAGGGGAGACAATGGTCCCGAGGCCAGAGTAAAAGTATTTTTACGAGAACTCCCCTATCCTGGAGGAGAAACAGAATTAACCTGTTTAATAGATACTGGTGCAGGTCGAAGTGTTTTTAATATAGAGGACTTACCTCCAGGATTATTATCTACAAATGTTATCTCTGGTGTTGGCCTAACCGGGACATCTACTGATTTGGTTGAGTCCAAGCCACTTAAACTCAGGCTGGGACAGCAAACAGAAATTGTCACTAAAGTGTTAGTTTCAGACACAGTTCCTACTAATCTTTTGGGAGCTGACATTTTGAATCAAATTTTAGCAAACATAGACTACACTCCTACAGGAGTCCAAGTAGTCAGTAGTCTGTCAGGAGAAGTTTTAAATACTGCGTGTGGAGTATTTTTAATTCAAGACTCCACTCCACCATTTCCACCAGAATTGAAAGTGATTCCTGCTGAATTATGGGCCACCAGCAAATATGATGTAGGTCTGCTGGATTGCACCCCAGTCATGATAAAAATTAAACCAGGAGCCCATCTCCCACATATTAAACAGTACCCACTGAGTATTGCTCAGATTGAGGGGATAAAGGATCAAATCACTCAACTGAAAGCAGCAAGGGTTGTTGTACCAATTAAGTCCCAAGTCAATACACCCCTGTTCCCAATTGCAAAGAAGCCAGACAAGAAGGGTGGGCAGGTGACATACCGCATAGTGCATGATTTGAGAGCCATTAACAAAATAATTGCGGCAGATACCCCGATTGTGCCCAATCCCCACACTTTACTAAGTGGAATACCTGCCTCCAGCACCTGCTTTACAGTGATTGATCTTGCAAATGCTTTCTTTTCGGTGCCCCTGCAGCCAGATTGCTGGCATATTTTTTCTTTTACCAATGAAGCCCAAAAATTAGCATGGACAAGATTGCCCCAAGGCTGTGTGAGTAGCCCCTCTGAATATAATACTGCGTTAAAGCAGGTATTGGACCAATGGTCCCCCTAACACCCAAACACAGTTTTGCTTCAGTACATAGACGATTTGCTTATTTGTTCTGATACAAAAGACATTTGTAGCAGAGAAACAGTAAGCCTTCTCATGTTTCTCTATAACAGTAACAACAAAGTTAGCAAAGATAAGCTACAATACTGCCAAGAGAAAGTGATCTTCCTGGGTCACTGCATTTCACATGGAATCCGTCACCTAACCCCAGATAGAGTTAAAACTCGACAAAAATTTGAAAAGCCAAGAAATGTACGGCAACTACGTGCCTTCCTGGGGTTAGTGGGATATTGTAGGGACTGGATTCCAAATGCATCAGAACTTATGGCTCCTCTATATGAGGCTACCACTAGAAACCCTTTCGACCTCACATGGGAAAATGAATTGCAGATGAAGGAACTTATTAAAATTTTGTTTGAAGCTCCCGCCATTGGACTTCCTGACTATAATAAGACTTTCTCGTTGTTCTGTCATGAAGAAGTCAATGGATTTGCTGCAGGTGTACTCACCCAGCTACATGGAGAAAAACAGAGGCCTGTGATGTATGTATCAGCCTCATTAGACCCTGTCATCAAAGGCTCCCCCAGTTGTATGCGAGCCATAGCAGCCTGCATTTTGCTGCTAGACAAAGTTTGGGCCTATTTGGAAAGCACGGAATTTCCTGACTAGTGCAGGGATGCCAGTGAGACATGCAAAACTCATAGAGCGGCTATTTGAGGCCTTTCAGAAACTAGCAGAAGTTGCCATCTTGAAGGTAAAAGGGCATGCAAGGGGAAATGACATGACAGCCAGAGGAAACGCTTTAGCGGACCAAGCAGCAAAGGATGCTGCCCTTATGGCATTTGGAGTCACAACCACTGTAGGTGTTGCCCAGGTAGCGGGGACAGATTCCCCTCATCAAGAGCAGTGGGTTGTAGAAACTCTAATTCAGTTGCAGAACCAGGCCCCTGATGAAGAGAAGGATAAGTGGAACAAATGTAATGCTACCCAAAATCAGCAGGGCCTGTGGAGCACTGACAACAGGTGGTGTCTACCCAGGAGTTTGTACCCAGTTTTAGCAAAACTGGCACATGGCGTCAGTCATCTTGCTAAGGGCGCGATGGTGGCACTTACTGACTGCTATTGGATAGCACCTGGATTTAGTGCATTTGCAGCCAGGTTTGTGCTTCATGTCTCACTTGTGCTCTGTACAATGCAGGGAGGCCTGTCCATGTTCCCCAAAAGCATTCTCCTAAGCCAGATTTCCCTTTCCAAAGAATTCAAATAAACTACATTCAGATGCCCAGAATAGGCACCTATGAGTTCGCTTTAGTTTGTATTAACATGTTTTCAAGCTGGCCAGATTGCTGGCCAGTAGCCAAAGCAAATGCAAAAACAACAGCAAAGAAAATTTTGAATGAAATAGTTTGTAGATATGGAGTTCCTGAAACTATTGAGAGTGACAGAGGAACCCATTTTACTGGGGAAGTAATGAAAGAGGTAATGGGAGCCCTTCACATACAGCAAGCTTTCCATACACCTTATCATCCACAAAGTAGTGGTAAAGTTGAGAGACTTAATGGAATTTTGAAAAACAGATGTGCAAAAATTAAAGCAGATACAGGAAAAGGATGGGTGGAAGCTTTGCCATTAGCACTATATTCTGTACGAACTACCCCTAAACAACCACATGGGCTGTCCCCCTATGAGATTTTATTTGGAGGGCCACCCAAAACAGGGCTATATTTTCCCCAACAGTTGCAGGCTTCTCACTCTAGTCTCTTAGAATATGTTCAGATTTTGCAAAGAACTTTGAATAAAATACATGATGGTGTTTATAAATCTATCTCCGACCCAGATTCTGTTTCAGGTATTCACAGAATACAACCAGGTGACTGGGTGGTGGTCAAGCGACACGTCAGAAAGCCGCTAGAACCAAAATTTGGTGCTTTTGACAACCGGTTCCGCAGTCAAGTTGGAAGGAAAGCCCTCCTGGATTCACGCCAGTCACTGCAAGAAAAAAAGTGATGATATCCTTTGAAAAAATTATGATGTTGTTCTTTTACTTTTTGTTGTTTGTGAGAACTGAGACAAGGAAACATAACCCTTTCATACAAATGTTAAAATTGTATGCAACCCATAGCAATGCTAGTGACTGCTGGGTGTGTTCTCACTTACATCCCCAAACTGGAACAATACCCATGATAGCAATGCCTCTCAAATTCACTGATCTAAACAGGACCAGAATAAATGGCTCATACATAGTCTCCACAGCTAATGAGCACAGATCAGTAACTTTGATGGTTTCAAAACAGATAGACACTCCACAGAATTGTTTAAACATTACATGCCCGTTTAACACTAAATGTACACAGTTGGGCAATTCAGATTGCACCAGGGCAAAGATTACAGTTTATGGAGGAAACCATGGTCAATATTATTTTATCCCAGATCCAGAACTAAATAGAACCCTTTATAGTACAAATTGTTCACAGTTTCCAATATGTGAAAATATCGGTTACCTGAGATTCCATGTTATTGCTTCCAGTTTCTTAGGCGCAGGTGTACCGTCCATACGTAGAGGGTTATATTATATATGTGGAAATAAAGCTTACGCCTGGCTTCCTACTAATGTTACAGGTACATGTTTTATTGGGAAGTTAGCACCTGCTTTGGCTGTTCGCAAAGATACAGTGCGAGCTGATCAAAGTCCGGAATACCCTTTAGTGTTCAAAAGAGAGCTGTTCACTGAAGGCGACATGGCATGGTCATGGTTCCCTTCCTGGACAGGATGGGGAATTGAAGCAATGAAAAGAATAAATAATTACACTAGAATTGTAGATGAGATTATTAACCTTACTACCACTTATATAGGTTTATTAAGTGAAGAAATGGCTCAGATTAAAAAAAGTAGTATTAGCCCTTGTATACACGGTCGGACATTCTGACAACCAAATCCGTTGGATTTTGTCAGAAACTGTTGCATACACACGGTCGGACAAAGTTGTCGGAACATCCGATCGTTCAGAACGTGATGACGTAATTTCGTTACGATGGGACTACATTCAGGCTAGTAGCCAATAGCTTTGGTCTAGGAATTTGATCTAAGCATGCGTGGCACTTTGTCCGATTGGAATTCTCTACACACAATTGGACAAAGTTCGATCGGATCATGTTGTCGGAAAATTTTATAGCCCAGCTGGAAAACTTGGTCCGTCGGATACTCCAACGGAAACAGTCCGATGGAGCCCACACACGGTCGGATTATCCGACAACACGGTCCATCGGAATATCCGACCATGTGTACAAGGGCTAAGAGCACAGATTAATGCTAAATTTTCTCACTGCAGCTCAAGGTGGGATATGTAAGTTATTTCGCACTGACTGTTGTATATACATTTCTGATAATGAGGACATTATTAAAGGGCATCTTGCTAAAATAAGAGAACTACAGAATAATGCCAGAGATATTGCTAAAGCTGGATGGAACCCCTTTAAGGGCTTAGGAGGTTTTGGTGACTTTTTATATGGAATAGCAACGTGGTTACAGAAACTAGGCGCTTACATTGTGATGTTCCTATTTCTCATATTTGTTATTTACTACCTCTTCAGGCTATTCCTCTGTGTGACTACCCGTTGTACCAACAAATGGTCCACCAGTCCTGATGAACCCATTATTGTGAGAAAGTTAGGAGAGAGCTGAACAGGACGCCGTCTCTCTGCGGCAATGTAACAGGAGTTACCAGCAATCGGCTGAATGTAACGCATAGAAGAATGGTGTCAAATAAACAAAAGGAGGGAAATTACATGGACATTCACTGTACTGTTCATTTAAGCACAAGAGACTCCATTTTGTCTCCACTGTTGAAATGTGTTCTGTAACCTTCACCTAACACACAGACACATCTCCTACTAAACACTCCCTACTTCCTCCTCCCTTCTCAATGTTTTACTTTTGCAATTGTTCTATTCGCTAGCTTTTAATAATATATTTCTATTTGTTAGCTTTTAATAATATATTTCTATTTGTTAGTTTTTAATAACATCTCGCACCACCCCTTTCTTATCTATGTATAAAATAACATGTAATAATACATTTTGACACTGAACGGACATTTTAAACATAGTGATTAAGTCCTCTGAATCTGTTCCTGCAGCTGCAATATTAGCTTTGTTTTAGAATCCCAATCAGATATTAGTCATAACAGAAACATATGTCTCAAGCGTATCTCGCGTAGCCAAAACATCAGCCGCTTGGGCACCACATGCTTGACCAGACATATGTTGACCTGCCATGCAGTTTGTTGGCAAGCGTACCTTAAAGACCCACACCAAAGAACAAAGCGGACCTCTCCTTGCTCCTCATCAGCTGGGATCTCCAACCCCACTTTATCTTCAGTCCTCTCTGAAACCTGCACTGAGAGGAATGAAGGTGTAGAATTAGGTGTGTCACAGCCAAGTTCTTGCGGGCGCTCTGCTAGCAGTACACCAACGTCCGATTGTAGCAGGCAAATTTCCTTGCCCCAGCTGCTGGACCATCTAAATAAGTTCACTCCCAGCCATCCACATGCCCAGTGGTTAGATGCTAGCTTGCCTAAATTGCTAGCACTTCAACTGCTGCCTTTTCAGTTGGTAGACTCGGCCCCCTTCCATGAGTTTGTGCAATGTGCAGTTCCTCAGTGGCAGGTTCTCAAACACCACTTTTTCTCACAAAAGGCGATTCCGGCTCTCTACCGGCATGTGGAAGGCAATGTCCATGCCTCGCTGGACAGGGTGGTCAGTGGTAAGGTGCATATTACTCATGCCTGCTGACTCATGGTCCAGCAGACATGGACAAGGACGTTACCTATCTCTCACTGTGAATTGGGACACTCTTCTGGCAGCTGGGAAGGATGCAGGACAAGGTACAGTAGTGTTGGAGGTTGTTCCGCTACCACGCCTCCAAAATGCTACTACTGGTTGTGACACACCTTTCTTCTTCACTCCCTCCTCTTCTTCTTCCTCCACGGCCTCTTCCTGTGCTTTGTCCTTGGACCAGCGGTGCTCCATAGGTGTTCAAGTGGCTATGCAAGTGCGCAGGCAAAAAGATGCCATGCTGTGCTTGCGCTGGTGTGCTTGAGGGACAGGAGCCACACAGGGGCAGATATTCTGTCAGCTCTGCAGGGACAGGCAGAGAGGTGGTTGACGCCACGCCAGCTTAAGCCAGGAATGGTGGCTTGTGACAATGGCACCAACCTCTTCTTCGCCCTCCGGAAGGGACAACTGACCCATGTGCCCTGTCTGGCTTACGTGCTTAACTTGGTGGTGCAGAGGTTCTTGGATAGGTACCTGGGCTTATTGGATGTCCTGAGGCAGGCCAGGAAACTCTGTGTTAATTTCTGTCAGTCATATAATGCCAGTGCTCGGCTGGCTGAGCTCCAAAAGGAGTTGAACCTGCCCAAGAACCACCTTATCTGTGACATGCCCACCAGGTGGAACTCAATGTTGGCCATGCTGCAGCAGCTGCACATGCAGCAGAGGGCCATAAATGAGTACCTGTGTGACTACGGCACCAGGACAGGGTCAGGGGAGCTCAGTTTTTTTTCCCCACGCCAGTGGGCCATGATCAGGGATGCATGCACTGTCCTGTCATCATTTGAGGAGGCCTCGAGGATGGTGAGCAGTGACAGTGCATGCATCATTGACACTGTACCTCTTGTCCACCTGTTGGAGCAAGTGCTGTGTGGAATAATGGACAGGGCACTTGAGGCAGGAAGAGGAGGACTTCCTTGCCTCTCAAGGCCCCCTTTATCCAGACAGTGTTCCTGCTGTCCCGCTGATCACACAGGAAGAGGAGAAGGAGGATTGTGTCAGCATGGAGGTGGAGCCTGGCACTCAGAATCAGCAGGCTTTTAGGAATTATTTACAGTCCAGAGAAACCTGTGGATTTGTACGTGGCTGGGAGTTGGTGGCTGCGGATCATGTCGTCCTTAGTGCCCCAGAGGACTCCGGACCGAATGCCTCAGCTAACCTATGCTGCATGGCCTCCCTGATCCTGCAAAGCCTGCGGAAGGATCCTCGTATTCAGCGGATCAAGGAGAGGGATCATTACTGGCTGTGTTGGATGTGTTGCTGAGGCTTTGGTCAGTCACAGAAAGAGCGGTGGCCGTCTGACCGGTGCGTTCAAACAATTTTTTAGTCTGCAGCCCCAAGGTATGATTGGTTCCAGCAACCATCACCAGCATCTGATTTACATGGTGCAGGAATACCTAGGGGCAAGGTCAGACTTGGACACCTTTCCCACCGAAAATCCTCTGGGTTACTGGGTCGAGGATGGATCACTGGCCAGAGCATGCACAGTATGCAATTGAGCTACTGGCCTGTTGACTGACTATCCTCTTCCTCCTCAATGACCCTGCTGATAGCTTGGAAGAACATTTTTGGTTCTGGGCGCTGCCAGCAGTGGCTAAGGCCTAATTTTTCAACCACTGTTTAACAGGGGCATGTAATTACAATTTTTGATGCAATACTTTGCAGCAGGGCTCATTCCTGCACTCCAACTAGAGTATCAGAGAAAGGTTGCAGTGTTTTGGCACCAGTACCAGTGCCTAAGGTCCAATTTTTCAGCCCGTTTAACAGGAGCATTTAATTACAATTTTTATTGCAATACTTTACAGCAGGGCTCGTTCTTGCTCTCCAACTAGAGTTTCTGTGAGGTGTTGCAGTGTTGTGGCACCAGTGCCTAAGGCCCAATTTTTCAGCCTCTGTTTAACAGGTGCATGTAATTACAATTCTTGGTATAATATTTCACAGCAGGGCCCATTCCAGCG
This sequence comes from Lithobates pipiens, assembly GCF_037356315.1. Lineage (NCBI taxonomy): Eukaryota > Metazoa > Chordata > Amphibia > Anura > Ranidae > Lithobates > Lithobates pipiens. Next base: position 191,439,534 of record NW_027507785.1, on the reverse strand, counting down.
CCCACCGAGAGTAACTGTGAGGACTTATAGTGTTGTGGCACCAGCACCACCACCAAAGGCCCAATTTTTCTACCACTGTTCAACAATGGCATGTAATTGCAATTCTTGATATAATAGTTCACAGCGGGTTGTTCCAGCGCCCGCCAAGAGTCACTTTGAGGGCTTACAGTGTTGTGGCAACACCAACACCTTAGGCCCAAATTTCTGCAGAGAAAGGCAGGCCCATACTTTCAAACATTCAACTTACAAACGTCTCCTACTTGCAAACGGATGGAGATAACAGCAAGTGAGATGAAAATAGACGGACGGCAAAAAAAATTATACAGGGATGATAACCCTTCCCTATATTTTCCAAAAAGCTTAAAAATAGATTTTTTGACTGGGGCTACACATTAAAAATGTACCAGTTCAAAATTACAAACAGATTTTTCTTAACACAACAAACCTACACAGTCCCTGTCTTGTTTTCACCGCCTGAATACTGCTGTTCTGAGTATATAGGGCCTGGGGGCCCCACGCCCTTCCTTTTTTTAATTTGGGTATGGGGTTCCCCTTAATATCCGTACAAGACCCAAAGGGGCTGGTAATGGGCAGGGGGGCTACCCATGCTATTTTTCTCAATGATTTTCATCCGTTTTGCTGGAGCCAGACATTACATTAAAACTGCAAGCAGTTTTAAATGACTTTTTTCCGTTAGAAATATAATTTTGTGCAGGGACTGTTCTAAACACGGGAAACATGTGCCACTTCACAGGCATACTATAGACACCCCCAGGCACGATATTTAACCACTTAAGGACCGCCACATGGCAATGTACGCCAGCAGAATGGCACCGACAGGCACAAGCACGTACATGTATGTGCTTGCCTTCCAGCGGGTGGGGGGTCTGATCGGACCCCCTTCCGCGCGATGCGGCGGTCCGTTTTGCTTCAGGAGTGATCCGGGATGAGGGGATGGCCGTTGGCTTCTGGCCATCCCCTCTCGATTGCTCTTGGCGAATGAGAAGCTTCCCCCGCTGTGTATTGTAAACACAGGCAGGGAGGAAGTGATGTCATTCTCCTCGGGGCGGTCTTTTTGACCGGACTGCGAGGAGAATAGAGAAAGTAAGTACACCAAACACTACACTGACATCTAGGTACACATAGGCACACAAATCCCCCCCATCACCCCCCCCGATGCCCCCTCCCCAGTCACAGTGTCACTGATTTCAGTGATCCTTTATTTACTGATCACTGCATTTAGTGTCAGTTGTGACAGTAAAAACTGTCAGGGCAGTTAGTGTTAGGTCCAGGGTAGTCCCCTACCCCCCAATAAAGGTTTAACCCCCTGATTGCCCCTAGAGTTAACCCTTTCACCCCCTTTTGCCAGTGTCACTAAGCGATCATTTTTCTGATCGCTGCATTCGTGTCACTGGTGCCGCTAGGTAGCTAGTTATTTTTTTAGGTTCACCGCCAGGTTTTTATAGCGCTAGGTACCCCCATATACTACCCAATAACGGTTTTAACCCCCTGATTGCCCCCAGTTAACCCTTTCACTCCCTTTTGCCAGTATCACTAAGCAATCGTTTTTCTGATCGCTGCATTAGTGTCACTGGTGCCGCTAGGTAGATAGTTATTTTTTTAGGTTCACCGCCAGGTTTTTATAGCGCTAGGTACCCCATATACTGCCTAATAATGGTTTTAACCCCCTGATTGCCCCTAGTTAACCCTTTCACCCCCTTTTGCCAGTGTCACTAAGCGATCGTTTTTCTGATCGCTGCATTCGTTTGAACCCCCCGATCACCCGGTGCGTGATATCAATTAGGTTTTAGGGTCAGGGTCTGCATCGCCCCAGGCAGCGCTAGGTTAGTGCCAGTACCGCTAACACCCACGCGCAAAGTATAAACCTCCCGTAGTGGTATAGAATCTGAACAGATCAATATCTGATCTGATCAGATCTATACTAGCGTCCCCAGCAGTTTAGGGTTAAAAAAAAATGCATTGTTAGTGGGATCAGCCCAGATACCTGCTAGCATCTGCGTTTTGCTCCTCCGCCCAGCCCACCCAAGTGCAGTATCGATCGATCACTGTCACTTACAAAACACATAACTGCAGCGTTCGCAGAGTCAGGCCTGATCCCTGCGATCGCTAACAGTTTTTTTTGGTAGCGTTTTATATTTAAATCCTGAAGGCAGTGCTTGGTTTTCGGTGTCCCGTACGTGGCTAGGCTCCCAAAAAGTCCCCCACATGTGGTATCCTCATACTCGGGAGAAGCAGCACAATTTATTTTGGGGTGTAATTTCACTTATGCCCATAGCATGTGTGAGCAATATATCATTTAGTGACAACTTTGTGCAAAAAAAAAAAAAATTTAATTTCTTGATCATACATCACGGGACACAGGAGCTTAATTACATAGTGGGTTATATAGGCACCTCTGGTGATTGGAGACTGGTTAACCCTCAATTAAGGAAAATTCCTCCCCTATATAACCCCTCCCATATGGGAGGCACCTCAGTTTTTTCACCAGTGTCTATGGTGGTTAGTCACGTAAAACATGTGCTATGAAGAAAGCTCTGTGCAGGTCCCTGCGGGGGCCTAAGGGCTACAACAAACCGGATCTATATCTCAGGCCGATATTTTGACACCCAAGATGGTATGGTACCCGGGCCTTGTCATCCGAAGAAACAAGGTTTTGCCTGTAAGTCCTCTCCTATTGGAAGACTGGGCTCTGAGAAAACCAGACTTGGTGTACTATTTACATAGTGGCACGAAAGTTTCTGGCAGAGTCTTTTACAAGGTCCAGGAAGGAGGCTCCTCTGAGAAGGAACCCCAAAAAATCCTGAAGGTTGGCACAACTCTGCCCGCCGTGATGGGTGAAGGCTGGAATCTGTCTGTTTTCAGCAATTCCTGCAGCGAGGACAGGTAAGGGAAGTTAATCCTATATAAATGTATATTATGGATTTCTTCATTGAGTAGTTGTATGTCTTACCTGGTTTCCACCACTAGAGTGAGTAAGAGCATCCTGATGCATACTTACATGCCTTTCAGATACACACACTCAGTGAAGCCTGGTTCCTCCAGATGACTCACATTTCCACTGCACTCTCTGCCACAATAAAGGTAATACATGGGTCCCACGTAGTCTGGGGGTCCCACGCAGAAGAGGAGAGAGTCCCCTCCTCCCAGGCACTCAGAAAACAGGTGCAGTATTATACTGAATTGGTGCGTACCACATTCAGATTGCCTGCTACTGAGGTCGCTATGTCCCCTGTTTCGTCCCTGGGAGTCAGGAAAATCCCACAGACTGCCTTTTCCTTTCCAATTCATCCCTTAATGGATAAATTGTTGTATGAGGATTGGGGACATCCCGATAAACTGTTTGCTCCTCCTAAAAGGTTTTCTATGCTTTATCCTCTGGAGGAAAGTTTTGCCAAGAAATGGGGGGGGTCCCATCTGTCGATGCGACTGTTTCTTGCGTGAATAGAAACCCGACCTGTCCTTTGGATAATGCTCAGGTATTTACTGTAAGGATCCAACTGATAAGAAGCTGGAAACCTTATTGAAAGCCTCCTTTCCATGACTGGAGCAGTAGTGCAACCTACAGTCGCAGCTGTAAGGTTGTGTCAGTTCCTCAAGGAACAAGTTAATCAGATGCTTGGCCTCCTTCCCAGTGAGGAGATGGAGAACTATGCAGAAATACCTCAAATTCTGTGTTTTGTGATTGATGCGGTTTTGGATTCTGTCCAACCAGCATCTCATTTGTCTCTCCTTTTAGCACACATGCGAAGGGCCCTATGGCTAAAAAATTGGGCAGCTGAGCTATCACGCAAGAAGCATTTGATTGGGTTCCTGTTTAAGGGGGAACGTTTATTTGGAGAAGAATTAGACAAGTTTGTCCAAAGAATTTCAGGGGGTAAATCTACTCTCCTTCCAATCAAAAGGAGCAAACGTCCATCATTTAGGTGTTCTCTCTCTCCCGGAGCATCAAGCTCTAAGCAGTGGCGACGGCTTTCCAAACCTCCCTCTACAGGAAAGGCTCAAGGCTGGGCCCAGGGGCAGAAAAAGACTTGGGGGCGAAAGCCTGCCAAGCAGAGCCCAAAAGCTTCCTTGTGAAGGGACGCCCCCGCTCGGCCGAGTGGGGGGAAGGCTCCTGCAGTTTGCAGAAGCCTGGCGGGAAGAGATCCGGGACAAGTGGGTAGTCTCCTTGGTATCTCTGGGCTACAAGCTAGAGTTTCAGGAGATTCCACCTTCTCACTTTCTAAGGTCAAGGATCCCCAGGGAAGTGGACCCAAAAGAACAGGCTTCAGGCTTTTACTCAAATCTCTTCACCGTTCCAAAGCCATATCGAGGTGTCAGACCTATCCTGGATCTGAAGGATCTGAACCGGTTTTTACGCATCCGGTCCTACCGAATGCAGGCATTACGCGCTGTGGTCTCCTCCCTGCAAGGGGAGAGTTTATGGCATCAATAGATATCAAGGATGCATATCTTCAGGTGCCAATATTTTCCGCACACCAAAAGTATCTAAGGTTCACGGTAGAGCGGCGCCATTTTCAATTTGTGGCTTTGCCGTTCGGGCTCGCTACGGCTCCTCGAGTCTTCACAAAGATTCTAGCTTGATCTTCACAAAGATACCCTCTCTTGGCAAACCTAAGAGCTCGGAGTATAGCCGTCATGGCTTATCGAGACGATTTGCTTCTCATAGAGATAACAGTAGCGCTCCTGAACCACAGTGTTACCAGAACACTAGACCACCTGGAACGCCTAGGTTGGATTATAAACCTAGGAAAATCGTCCCTACAGCCTGCTACCAGGTTGGAGTACCTGGGTATGGTCATCGACACCGCTCAAGGCGGGGTGTTTCTACCAAGGCCAAAGGCCTTGGCCATTGGGGGTCTGGTGCGCCTAATTCTGGGCAGAAGATCTTCCCCCATTCGGTTGTGCATGAGACTGTTAGGGAAAATGGTCACCTCCTTCAAGGCCGTTCCATTCGCCCAGTTCCACTCAGGGCCTCTGCAAAGATGCATCCTTGCGGCGTGGAACAGGAAGCCCCAGGCCTTGGATCTTCCTATGTGTCTGTCCCCAGGGACACGCAAGAGTCTCGTTTGGTGGTTACAAAACGAGAATTTGCTGAAAGGCAAACTTTCTTCCTCTTCCATGGAAGATTATTAGGACAGATGCCAGCCTGACAGGCTGGGGAGCAGTGTTGGAGGAGACGTGCTCGCAGAGGAAATGGTCTGCGATCGAGAAGCTATTGCCCATAAATGTCTTGGAGATCCGGGCAGTTTATATGGCTCTCATAAAGTGGTCTTACAGACTACGGGGTCTCCCTGTTCGGGTTCAGTCCGACAATGCCACAGCAGTGGCCTATATCAATCACCAGGGTGGTACCAGGAGTCTGGTTGCACAAAAAGAGGTGAATCGCATACTTGCCTGGGCAGAAAGGCATGTTCCATCCCTTTCTGCAGTCTTCATTCCAGGAGTGGAAAATTGGCAGGCGGATTTTCTGAGCCGCCAGCAGTTGTGCCCAGGAGAATTGGCTCTGCACCCCGACGTGTTTCAGAATATATGTCGCAGGTGGGGTACTCCAGACGCAGATCTGTTTGCGTCCAGATTCAACAGAAAGCTGGACAAATTCGTGTCAAGGACAAGAGATGTTCTTGCTCAGGGGTCGGATGCTCTGACAGTAACCTGGGATCAGTACAACCTAATTGATGCCTTCCAAGAGGGAAACAAAGTCGGTGCTTTTGGTGGCCCCGGGTTGGCCCAGGCGACCTTGGTACGCAGAGATCATGAAGTTGGCAGTAGGCAGGCCATGGATCCTTCCTCTCCGGCCAGATCTGCTCTCACAGGGTCCAATTTACCATCCTGCTTTACACAGTCTGAATTTGACGGTTTGGCTGCTGAGACCCACATTCTGAGGGATCGTGGGCTTTTTCGGGGCCAGTCCTTTCTACTCTGGCCAATACCAGAAAGCCGGCCTCCAGGCTTATTTACTACAAAATCTGGAAGGCATATGTTTCCTGGTGTGAACTCAGGGAATGGCATCCTAGAAAGTATGTCATTAGCAGGATCTTGGCCTTTCTCCAGTCAGGCCTAGAAATGAATTTGGCCGTAAGCACTATCAAGGTGCAGATTTCGGCCTTGTCAGTGTTTTTTCAGAAGCCACTTGCATCACATTTTCTGGTGCGGGCTTTCATCCAGGGGGCCATGCGGATGAGACCGCCAGTCAAACCTCCGGTATGCCCATGGGATCTGAATTTGGTTCTCTCAACTTTGCAGGGGCAACCATTTGAACCTTTGCATCTGGCTTCATTAGTTCTTTTGACTAAAAAATTGGTTTTCTTGGTAGCCATTTCCTCGGCTAGGAGAGTGTCAGAGCTAGCAGTTCTCTCCAGCAAGGAACCATATCTAATTATTCATAAGGACCGGGTGGTAATGCGTCCCAACAGGTCCTTTCTGCCTAAGGTGGTTTCGGGATTCCATTTGAATCAAGATGTAACCCTACCATCCTTTTTCCGGATCCACAGTCCGCAGAAGAAGAATCTTTGCACACTTTAGATGCGGTAAGGGCAATCAGTACCTATCTTCAGGCAACTGCTCAGATAAGAAAGACTGATTGCTTATTTATTTTGCTGGAAGGCCCTAGGAAGGGCCAAGCGGCATCAAAATCCACTCTCTCAAGGTGGATTAGACAGATTATTTCTCAGGCCTATAGTGTAAAGAGGATTCCTCCTTTTCAAGTGAAAGTGCACTCAACCAGGGATGTAGGTGCTTCTTGGGCAGTGCATCACCAGGCCTCCCTGGCTCAGATCTGTAAGGCTGCAACTTGGTCATCAGTCCACACATTCACTAGATTCTATCAGGTGGATGTCAGAGGGCAAGAGGATATTGCCTTTGGGCGCAGTGTACTGCAGGCTGCGGTTTAGATCCTCCGGTCCATGACTATCTATATTTCTGATCTGTGTCTCCCTCCCCTCAAACTGAGCATTGCTTTGGGACATCCCACTATGTAATGAAGCCTCTGTGTCCCGTGATGTATGATCAAGAAAATAGGATTTTTAAATACAGCTTACCTGTAAAATCCTTTTCTTGAGAAGTACATCACGGGACACAGAGCTCCCGTCCCTCTTGGGTTTTACGTGGTTTCTTATTGCTTTGCTACAAAACTGAGGTGCCTCCCATATGGGAGGGGTTATATAGGGGAGGAATTCTCCTTAATTGAGGGTTAACCAGTGTCTAATCACCAGAGGTGCCTATATAACCCACTATGTAATAAAGCTCCTGTGTCGCGTTATGTACTTCTTAAGAAAAGGATTTTACAGATAAGCTGTATATAAAAATCCTATTATTCCTGCAACTTGTGGCAAAATATAAAATATTTCATGGACTCAACATGCCTCTCAGTAAATAGCTTGGGGTGTCTACTTTCCAAAATGGGGTCATTTGGGGGGGGTTTGTGCTATTTTGGCATTTTATGGCCTTCGAAACTGTGATAGGTAGTGAGGAGTAGTGATGGACGAACTTCCGACGGGACGATTCGCGAACGCGGACAGATAGCTTGTGAACCGGAACGTTCGCGGCGGGCCCCATTGACTTCAATGGGAGGTGAACTTCGCAAACCTACAGGTCAAATTTGCAGCCACAAAATAATTAATAGCTGTGCAAACATAGTCCCACCACAGGGCCAATGACATAACACATGTATGAGGTGAATCGACAACTACAAGCATTCTTTTTTTATATGGGAAACTGTTGTGACAATTCAGGACTGTGGAGCGCATGAAGGCAATGGAGGAGAGGGAAGGTCAGGGACCAGGGTAGGCAAAGAAGAGGGTGCAGGAGATGATCACCAGCAGCGTGACATACAGCAATGACACCTGCACCGTTATAGAGTCATCTGACAAAAGCACCGTGATAGAGAGCACTGACATCAGCAGAGTGACATAAAGCACTCACACCAGCACCGTGATATACAGCACTGACAGCAGCACCGTGATAGAGAGCACTGACATCAGCAGCGTGGCATAAAGCACTCACACCAGTACCGTGATATACAGCACTGACAGCAGCACCGTGATAAAGAACACTGACATCAGCAGTGTGACATAAAGCACTCACACCAGCACCGTGATATACAGCACTGACAGCAGCACCGTGATAGAGAGCACTGACATCAGCAGCGTGACATAAAGCACTCACACCGGCACCGTGATATACAGCACTGACAGCAGCACCGTGACATAGAGCACTGACATCAGCAGCGTGACATACAGCAATGACACCTGCACCGTGATAGAGTCATCTGACAACAGCACCGTGATAGAGAGCACTGACATCAGCAGCGTGATATACAGCACTGACACCTGCACTGTAAGCAGCCCCAGGAGGAAGTCAGCATAGCACAGGGATGGTGGGAGCCCCTAATAATGAGCATAGCACAGGGATGGTGGTAGTCCCTCATAATGAGCATAGCACAGGGATGGTGGGAGCCCCTCATAATGAGCATAGCACAGGGATGGTGGGAGCCTCTCATAATATGCACAGCAGAGGTAGAGCCCCAGGAGGAAGTCAGCACAGCACAGGGATGGTGGGAGCCCCTCATAATAAGCAGCCCCAGTAGGAAGTAAGCACAGCACAGGGATGGTGGGAGCCCCTCATAATAAGCAGCCCCAGTAGAAATATGACACCGCTCAACCTCTTCAAAGAGGAGGGTACGGGCATATAATACAGTGTGCTTTTTTTGGACAAGGAAGTGAGCCAAATGAAGAAAGAAGGTCTTTGTGCTCGTTTAAAAAAATTGTTTATAGACATATACATGGTCTACTGGTCACATGTGTTGAATTCCTCCGAGATCCATGCCTCACTCATTTTTAGAAATGTGAGGTAGTTAACACGGTCATAAGATAGGCGAGTACGCTTATCGGTCATGATCCCCCCTGCTGCGCTGAACGTCCTTTCGGACAGGACACTGGATGAGGGGCAAGCCAACAGTTTGATTGCAAATTGGGCAAGCTCTGGCCAGAGGTCAAGCCTGCCCACCCAGTAGTCCAGGGGTTCATCACTCCTCAGAGCGTCCACATCGGCCATTAACCCCATGTAGTCGGACACCTGACGGTCTAGGCGTTCCCTGATGCTGGATCCGGATGACACCTGTCGATGGGTCGGCTGAAACAATGACCTCATATCTGAAGTCACCAACACATCTTCAAACCAGCCTCTTCTTGCAGGCGCTGTTGGATTGGTACCCGCAACTCCTTCTCTGGGAGTGGGAATTGCTCCTCTGCCAGCGCACGCAAAGGCAGAATGCAGCATTTCTCGAAGCAAGGCCTGGAAGTGCTCCATTCTGCCAGCCCTCTGTGACGGCGGTAACATTTCCGCCATTTTGTGTTTGTACCGGGGGTCTAAGTACGTTGCCACCCAGTACTGGTCCTTGACCCTTATGCTTTTTATACGGGGGCCCCTATTAAAACACTGGAGCATGAAGGCCCCCATTTGCAATATAGTGGAAGCGGTGTGGTGGCCTGGCTCCTGCTCATCATCCAGGATAATTTCTCCCTCTTAATTCTCCTCTCCCCATCCATGCACAACAGGGATCCCAGAAAGGTTTAAAGCATGCTCTTCTTGCTCCTCCTCATCCGCCCTGGCACCATCCTCCTCTGACTCCTCTTCAGACACCTGTTGTCGACTTGTCTCAGATAGAGTAGCCCCCCCTGGGAATTCATCCAGCATTGCGACTTCCTCATCTTGCAGCTCCTGCTCCTCCACAGCTTGATCAATGACACAATGCAATGCACGCTCCATAAAGAAGGCATAAGGTACCATGTCACTGATGGTGCCATGGCTGCGACTGACCAGTTTGGTGATCTCCTCAAATGGGTGCAGAAGTCTGCATGCGTCGCACATGAGCAGCCACTGGCGCGGTGAAAAAAAACCCAGCTCCCCAGAACCGGTTCTGCCGCAGAGTTCATACAGGTAGACGTTTACTGCACGTTTCTGCTGGAGCAGCCTATCAAGCATATAGAAGGTTGAGTTCCATCGCGTCGGGCAATCGCAAATAAGACGTCTGACCGGCAGATTGTGTCGCCGCTGAATGTCAGCAAGGCGAGCCATGGCCGTGTAAGATCTTCTGAAATGGGCCGAGATTTTCCTTGCCTCCCGCAAGATGTCCTGGACCCCAGGGTATTTGACAAGGAATCGCTGCATGACCAAGTTTAAGACGTGTGCCATGCATGGCACGTGCGTGATTTTCCCCTGTTTCAATGCGCTAAGCAGATTGGCACCGTTGTCACACACCACTTTACCAACTGTCAAATTGAGCGGTATTAGCCACTGATCTGCCTGTGAACGCAAAGCTGAAAGGAGTGCCGGGCCAGTGTGGCTCTTGGCTTCCAGGCACAACAGACGCAGCACGACATGGCAACGTCTCACCTGGCATGTCGAATAGGTTCTGGGGAGCTTGGGCGGTGCAGCGGAAGAGACGCTAGCAACGGAAAAGGAGGAGTCAGCTGAGGAGGAGAGGGAGGAGGATGGAGTAGGAGGAGGATGAGAAGAAGAGTCAGGCCTGCATGCAATCTGTGGCAGTAAAACCAAATCTACACGGGTGCCACGGGTTACATGCTTGACGGCCGTCAGAAGGTTCACCCAGTGGGCAGTAAAAGTGATATACCTTCCCTACCCGTGTTTGCTAGACCACGTGTCTGTGGTCAGATGTATCTTGGCACCGACACTGTGTGCCAGAGATACATTCACTTGCCACTGAACATGGCCATATAGCTCTGGGATGCCCTTCTCTGAGAAATACTTCCTTCCTGGGAGCTTCCATTGTGGTGTTCCAATGGCCACAAATTTGCGAAAGGCCTCCGAGTCCACCAGTTTATATGGCAGTAGTTGGCGGGCTATGAGTTCTGACAAGCCAGCCGTCAACCGTTGGGCAAGAGGGTTATCCGGCATCATCATTTTTTTACGCTCGAACATTAGGCCCACGGAAGCCTGCCTTTTTAGTAAACTTTTTTTTTGTGTCATTCTTCAATCACTTGGGACAAAAAAAAAAATATTCAATGGGCTCAACATGCCCCTCAGCATTTTCATTGAGGTGTCTACTTTCCAAAATGGGGTCATTTAGGGGGAGTTTGTACTGCCCTGCCATTTTAGCACCTCATGAAATGAGATAGGCAGTCATAAATTAAAAGCTATGTAAATTCCAGAAAATGTACTCTAGTTTGTAGACGCTATAACTTTTGCGCAAACCAATAAATATACGCTTATTGACATTTTTTTTTACTAAAGACATGTGGCTGAAAACATTTTGGCCTAAATGTATGACTAAAATTTAGTTCATTCGATTCTTCTTATAACAATAATTAGAAAATATATATATTTTTAAAAAATTTCAGTCTTTTTCCTTTTATATAGTAAAAAAATAAATATTGCACAGGCAATCAAATACCATCAAAAGAAAGCTCTATTTGTGGTAAGAAAAGGACGCAAATTTTGTTTGGGTACAACATTGCATGACCGCGCAATTACCAGTTAAAGCAGTGCAGTGCAAAATTGTAAAAAGACCTCTGGTCCTTAGGCTGACAATTGGTCCGGGGCTGAAGTGGTTAAAGGAATATTTCACTTTTTTTTCACTTTAAGTGTCATTAAAATCAGTGCTCCTGGAAAAACAGCAGTTTTTAAAACTTTTTTTGCATTGATAAATGCCCCCTGGGGCAGGAATCGGGTCCCCAAACCCTTTTTAGGACAATGACTTGCATATTAGCCTTTAAAATTAGCACTTTTGATTTCAAACGTTCGAGTCCCATAGACTAATGGGGTTCTAAAGTTCGTAAGAATTTTCGGTCCATTTAAAGGTTCTAGTGGAAACCGAAACTTCTTCTCCAAACTGTTTTGCTGTAGAAACAAATTACAAGGTTCTAGCACGTTGGTACCTAGTACCAACTAGAATAGCTAAATTCATCACCACATATTCACCTAATTGTTTTAGAGGATGTGACACGCCAGGTACACATTTCCACATATGGTGGCAATGTCCAGTTGTCAAAGAATTCTGGAAGAACATATTTCTTATGGCCTCTAAAGCTCTGGAAATTGCTATTCCTCCAGATCCTGTTATGGCAATTCTCAATCTTAAACCCACTACTCTCACCCATACCCAATTTCAATTCTTTATTCAACTTAGTACTGCAGCTAAACATAAAATTGCTAAGGCATGGAAGTTTCAAACCCCAATTGTAGCCGAAGCTAAACACAGAATGAACAAAGCACTCATGTACGCTAAGATGACAGCTATTGAAGAAAATAAGATCAATAAATTTTGCAAGATTTGGCAACCATGGATTAAACACTACTTCCCCACCAACTTTGACCAATCCTTGTTACTACCACACTAGGTTATACGGTATATTCACCAATTAATCATGTATATCCACCTTGAGCCAGGACAACACCCTGGGCAACTCCTTCCTTCTATCTTTTCTATCTTTTTTTCCCCCCTTCTGTTATTTTCTTTTTTGTATAAAATAAGGATATTTATTCTTTAGCCTTCCTTCTTACACTGCTTACCTTACATCTAGATAATTCTATTCAGTTTGACTACTTGATTATCATCTTTATTCATACGCCTATTATTTACAAAGTACATAAAATAAACACATTTGTAAGATGGTTCTATACATACCATTATATTGTAAAGCATTTTGAATGTAAGCTATGTATCCATGCATTATATTATTTTATTTTCCTTTGCAAAAACTAAATAAATTTAACAAGAGAAAAAATATGGAAAGAAAAAAAAAAATCAAGCTAGAATCCTTCTACAGGAATAAATCTTTTTATTTTTTGGTTTTAGAGCATCAAGGCTGCCAAACACCAAAGGCCATGTATAGTAGGGTTGGCTGTCTTGTAACGAATCTGTTAGCAGTCTTATAAGTTGCATACAGCATGTTCTGTACATCAGAGGACTTATGTATAATACAGAAATCCTTTAAGTGTAACCTTATAAAAAAAAACGCACTCACCCAATAGAAATGAACAGTAAGGAATAGCTTTAATAAATGTGCAAGGAGTGGGGTTTCCATCTGCATGACTTTATAAAACCAATACGAGACTTTAATGACTTTTTTGAATTTTTGCATGACTGTAAATATAGGTCACTGCACAATGCTTTATTCATTTGTTTCCACTCAAACTTAATCCACACAGTGAAATCAAAACATGTAAACAAATCTGTTTAATGACATAACTAATTTGTGCAGTAATTTCTTCATTCATCATTGTACATATCATATAAAAGTCCATCCTTCAGCTCAAAAACTCCAAGACTCTTTTCCAACAAATGCTTTGTTCACATGGTAACATTTTCTAAATGTATGTGAGTGACATCTTATCTTCACACCACAGATTCTTCTGTTAAAAAAAAACAACAAAGATTAGGCTACACTTGAAGTTGTATTTATGTAATAGAAAATCCCAAAACATGATGAATGTGTACTGTGAATTATAACTCTGTAAATAAGGCTACTTATAGAACACAAATCTTTCCAAACTATTGACCTTGAAAATATTACTTTTTAACCACTTTTCTCCCCCTTCCTTCCCAGGCCAATTTTCAGTGCTGTAACATTTTGAATGACAATTGCGCAGTCATGCAATACTGTACCTATATGAATTTTTTTTAATAATTTTTTTTGCTATAAACAAAAGAAGAGCGACAGTTTGAAAAAAAAACGCAATATTTTTTTACTTTTTACTATATAAAAAATCCCATAACAAAAACAAACAAAAAAAAAATATTTCTTTGTTTCTTCTTCTTCTCAGTTTAGGTCGATATGTATTCTTCTACATATTTTTGGTAAAAAAAATAGCAATAAGCATATATTGATTGGTTTTATGCAAAAGTTATAGCACCTACAAAAGAGGGGATAGATTTATGGCATTTTTATTATTATTACTTTTTTTTAACTAGTAATGGCGGCGATCTGCAATTGTTATCATGGCTTTGACATTGCGGCAGACATATCGGACACTTTTGACACTATTTTGGAACCACATTTATACAGCGATCAGTGCCATAAAAATGCACTGGTTACTGTATAAATGTCACTGGCAGGGAAAGAGTTAACAGTAGGGGATGATCAACGAGTTAAATGTTAGCTAGGGAGTAATTTTAACTGGGGAGGGGGAGGGGACTGACTTGTGGAGAAAACCGATCTGTGTTCATACTTGTATGAACACACAATCTGTCTCCTCTCCCCTGACAGGACATGGATCTGTGTGTTTACACACACAGACCCAAGGTCCTGTTCTGTAATGAGCGATCGCCGGGCATGCGCATTGGCTCCTTGGTGACGTGGCAGGTGTGTGCACCCCCAATACCGCCAGGAAGCCGAGGACGTCATATGAGGCCTGCCCAGGATGGGAGATCCCATCTGCGGACGTCATATGTCTATGGGTGGGTAGGGAAGTGGTTAAATACAAATCTTGAGGAAAAAAAGTAATGTAAATGACAGGGAAGTTGATTTACTAAAGGCAATAACACTGGGCACTGCAAGTACACTTTAGGTGCATTTGTTCTAGAGCTGAGGGGAAGCTCTGATGGTTTTTATCATCACATCATGTACAAACATAAATGCAGTTTTTTTATTTTCCTTGCATGTGATTTATTCTTTGCAAAGCAATGTTTTGCCTCATTTACTAAGCTCTGGCGCAAGTGCACAGTATATTTACCTTTAGTAAATCAATCCCATAATCTTGTTGGCATGATACCAACCACAAAGATGACAGGCCTCTGACCTAGACTCAGTGAGGCTAATTTACTAAAGTATTTGAGATTGTTCACACAATAAAATGTCTGAAGATTTACTTCAATTATTAAATCATGTGCACAATAAATAAGGCTGGCCATACATTGATTTTTTTTTTTTTCGATCAGCCAGTAAACAGAGATTTGCTTTCACATGACTGGATAACTGAAGTGAATCTTCAAACAATTAATACTATGAAAATTCTCAAATACTTTAGCAAATCAGCCTTAGGCCTCATGTACGTAGGCACCTGGGGTATACAACATAAACTTTGGGTATATTTCCCTGCTGAGGAGCCACAGGTGCTAGGTATAGTCATCCATAGAAATCATTAGGTGTGAGCGGCTGTTTGCGGTTATACACAGGTACTTGCATAAACACACGTGTCTGTACTGACCTTTAGCTCATGCAGACTGTCTGTGTTCAGGGCCATATACAGCACTTGTGGCTCTGGGATAAAGAAATAGACCCAGTTTTCATGTTGTACAGCTTGTGTGCATGAGGCCTTACTATGTAACTGTTCTTTTTTATATTAAAAAATGTATTTGATTACCATGATCTTCATGGGCAAAGCACAATGTTATGCATACCTCCCAACCATCCCGGATTGGGCGGGAATTTCCTGCATTCAGATGTTTGTCCCGCTATCCCGCTGTACAGGTTCATTGTTCTGCATAATCACATAATTATGTTGCTTATACTGTACAGTATATCAGCTTGTGGCTAGATAGGACCTGCAGCAGTGTAAACAGCCAGGGATTGGCCAGCCAGCTGGATGTGCACTGTTCAGCTCCGATGACAGATTTTACCTGTCAAATCCAAGCTGTGATGTCGGGTATGGGGTGGGACTGCTACTCAGACCTGCCCTCTCTGTCAAACAACCAGTGTAATGAAAGAGCGGCTCCCATTGTACTTCATTACATGGAGTGCTCCTCTCCCTCCCTATCACATCCTGCACACCACACTTCCCCCTTCCTCCCTTACACAAAACATAGACCCTCCCCTCTAGCATATTGTATCTAAGTCCTGCCCCTCCTTCTATGTCCTTTTCGACATGAGCAGTTTCTGTTAGTACTGTGCACAGGTAGAACACTAGAGGTGAATGTGAGTTGAGTGTATTGTGAAAGGAGGCTGAGCACTGATTGGTTGGTGGGGTATCTGAGTCATTCAAAGGAGGGACTACAGGTCCCAGCATGTCAGCTGCTTTCTGAGGAGGTTTGTGTGTCTGCAACTCTGATGTTTGTGATTGTGCATTCACAATGTACAGTGCTGAGGACATCACTTCCTGGGTATTACATGCTGTGTGAGGTTTCATCTAGGGTTGCCACCTGTCCGGGATTCACCCGGACAGTTCGGGTTTGGAATCATGCGTCCAGGTTTCAGACTGCCTGAAACCCGGACACATTATTCAGACCAGACTATGTCTTCCAGATGCATCTGAATGAGAGGTGCTGACTTTCAATGGGTGAGTGAGCTCACCATCCATCCCTGTCTGTGACTGAAGTCTCCCTCCTTCTCTCGCCTGCCTCTTAGTGAGTACACTAAGGTAATTCAGGGTTCTCAGAGCACCCCTTACATCAGAGTTCCCCTTTATAACCGAGGCCCCAGTGTTCTCCCTTGCATCAGGGTCCTCTCCATACATCATAGTTCTCAGTGCTCCCCCTTAAATCAGGGTCCTCTCCGTACAGCAGAGTTCTCAGTGTTCTCCCTTACATCAGGGTCCTCTCCGTACATTAGAGTTCTCAGTGTTCTCCCTTACATCAGAGTCCTCTCCGTACATCAGAGTTCTCAGTGTACTCCCTTACATCAGTGTCCTCTCCGTACAGCAGAGTTCTCAGTGTTCTCCCTTACATCAGGGTCCTCTCCGTACATCAGAGTTCTCAGTGTTCTCCCTTACATCAGGGTCCTCTCCGTACATCAGAGTTCTCAGTGCTCCCCCTTAAATCAGGGTCCTCTCCGTACAGCAGAGTTCTCAGTGTTCTCCCTTACATCAGTGTCCTCTCCGTACAGCAGAGTTCTCAGTGTTCCCCCTTACATCTGGGTTTCCCAGAGCATCCCTTATGTTAGAGTCCCCAGAGTTCTCCCTTACATCAGAGTCTGCAGAGTCCCCCCTTACAGTTAAAGAGGAACTCTGTGGATTCAGATGTAAAAGGGGAACTCTGTGGACTCTGATGTAAAGGGGACTCTTGTTATTAACTTCATATGAATGTTATTTAATAGCAAAATATATGTATAGTTTATACTATTTAAAAAAAGAATTGCTGTGCGCCGCTAAAGTGTTGGGGTTTGACTTGAAGAAAAGGTGGCAACCCTAGTTTCATCTACTCACTGTGCTGGTGGGAGGGAATGATGTGTCAGGCTGGCCTCCCCCTGAGCTCTATGTATGTATTAGTGAGATCTCTCATTGCAGATATCTCTCTCCAGATTGGATCTGTCCAGTGCATTCTCTGGGGCCTACCCAGGGCCGTCTTTAATATTGATTGGAGCCTGGGCAAAAAATTTCTTGGGGCCCCTCCCCCCATGCAGTTTCACTCTCCACCTGCTCTGAGATATACAATAAATAGCAGCTAGACTCAAATTCAGTTTACAATCATCAGGCAGCTATTGCAATTGGTTGCCAGTGGTTACAGTGTATCATTATCGCTCACTGACTGGTTGCTAGAGGTTACAGTGTATCATTACCACTCACTGACTGGTCGCCAAAGGTACAGCACACATTACGGCTCACTGATTAGTTGCTAGAGATTACAGCACATGATTTCTGCTTGTTGATTGGTTACTAGAGATTACTGTGGATATGACCTCAGGGGGCATTATATACATATCAATGCTGCCGGCCGCCGCTACTTACATATGAATGCCACCGCTATTTACATATGAATTCCAGTAATTTACATGTAAATCATCTGTACACCACAATAGGGCAGAGCTTTAGTAGCAGCACTTCACACTGAGATATCGGGACACAGCAAGGGGCTAAAACCTCAAGGGACAAGGGAATTTAAGCCAGGATATTTGGCAAGTATGAGGCAGCTTCTTTGGGTTCCACAACAATGACAGGGCCCAGGGCAGCTGCCCATTTTGCCCTGCCTTAAAAACGGGCCTGGGCCTCCCTACAGGAGATCTGAGAGAAAATTTAGGCACCTAGGTGTGTCTGGCAGTATAAAGAACCTGTCATCGTCCATTCAGATCAAAGTAACCATCCCTGCACTCTCCTGCCATCTGTCTGTCTTACTAATAATAGTGCTGGGGTTTGTATGTGTCCGTGAGACTATCTTGTGGCACAGCAATTAAACCATATTTTAGAGGTACCATTAAACCTGGGTTTCGTTAAACCACACTATTTAAGCCCCTCCCACTAAGAGTTTGGCCACGCCCACTTTTGCAACAGTGCATGTAGCGCGCTGTTGGTCGATTCCTCCCTCAAGTGTCCCTCATTCTGAAGTTCAAAACTTGGGAGGTATGTGTAAAGTACACAATTTTTTTTTTTTTTAACTAAAGCTGCAAAGTGCAAAATCAGGATCACTTCTGCATGGAACCAATGAGCTTCTAACCCAAGATTGTTCAATTAAGCTTTGGTAATAAAACCTGGAAAAAAAAGTGGGGTATGCCTGTATATGCAATATATTTTTGAAATGATTACAAAATGTTTAATAAATTGCTACTCACCTCTACAAGTAGGATAAGTCAGTGTATATTCTGCTGGTTGTTTTTCAGATTTAGTACATGTTCCAGTCAGTCCACTCGACTTTCTATATCCAGTTTTACATTTAAAGCTGACAGTTTCTCCTTCTTCATAAAAGACCTCATTTTCATGACTTTCATCCAGTTCTAAGAAGTTTTCATCAAGGTCATTCTGGATTATCCGACATGTACCTAAAAAAAACAATTAAAAAAAATATGTTCAGAAAAATGGTAAAAACAAATGTATTTATTTTAAAATATACAGTGCAAGGAAAAAGTATGTAATTTGAACTTTGAAATAACACAACTTTTTTATGCCGTGGCTTGCAGACTACAACACACGTGCTTGTGGCCAAATCCCTGGCCGCTTTGACTTGCAAAGATTTGACATTTCTGGGTAACGTTTTCATAAATGGGACAGATAATAAAACGACTTTGTGTTCTCTCATGCTGCAGTATAAAATATCATGCAATATATGGAACACTATACCAAATGAATTGTACAGAAATCAACTGGAGCAAGAGAAAATACTTGACACTCGTATAATAGATGGGCTACTATCCCCCATATTGTAAACATATATATCTTAACCACTGCTACGTCCCCATACTCCCCCCAGAAAAGGAGACCACACCAAAATTGGAGTAAATAATTGGCCGTAGCAGCCAATTAACTTTTGTTTATTAAATATTCAAATAAATTAACATCAATAAACATAACTGTATAAAAACTGTAATAAAACTGTAGTACCCGTTAACTCCACCCATTGGTCTTTGCAGGAAAAACCCACCACTCTAAACACCATCTCCAATCCGGCACTGCGGTACCTTAAAACTAAAATAGGCCTCCAGCTGACCTGCTGGCTCGGAGACACAAACCACTGACCGCAGTGCACCCGGTAACCACCTTCCAGCTAAAACCACCGTTAGCTGGACCACCACCCACGGGCCCCATATCACCAATGAGTCCCGCCCTCTTCCATAACTGGGGTTTAACCTCCACCCGCAAAGACCAACACCACGCCGCTGCCACGACATCCTGGTATCTGAAATGCAAAGTAGAAACATTAATAACCACAACAAAACCCCCCAAAGATTAGGGAGGGAGGGTGGGAAGTTCTCTCCTCGTGGCCAGACTGATCCTGTGTGTGAAGCCACTCCCCCCTCTGGATGCCTGCTCCTCCGCCCCCTCCCCACATGACCAGAGCCTTCTTTAGTTAACCCCCTATTCCCTCTGTCATGCCGCCCTGCGCTTATTGCTTCTCTTGCTGTGCTCCGGGCTCTCTGGAACTGTGGTTTTAAAGGCAAAAACTGTTCTCAGCCACAGCACTAAAAATTATTACTTGCTCATAGGATGGATGGATGAGAACCAACAGCCTGCATCCATCCATCCAGTGCTCCACACAACCGCTACTGAGTACAACAGCGTTGCTTCATAGGATCTACATACGGATCTCTTCATATTACATGTGAGTGTGATTTTCACTTTTTCTTTAACCACGTCAGCTCCAAAAGGTTTACTTCTGTTCATGACCAGCCAATTTTTTTGGCGATTTGGCACTGCGTTACATTAACTGACAATTGTGCAGTTGTGCGACGTTGTACTCAAATAAAATTATGTCCTTTTTTCCCCACAAATAGAGCGTTCTTTTGGTGGTATTTGATCACCTCTGTAGTTTTTATTTTTTGCACTATAACCACTACAGCCCCGGACCAATAAACACCTTAGCCACTTCAATACCGGGCACTTAAACACCTTCCTGCCCAGACCAATTTTGAGCTTTCAGCGCTGTCGCACTTTGAATGACAATTGCGCGGTCATGCTACACTGTACCCAAATTAAATTTTTATCATTTTTTTCCCACAAATAGAGCTTTCTTTTGGTGGTATTTGATCACCTCTACGGTTTTTATTTTTTGCGCTACAAATAAAAAAATACCGAAAATTTTGAAAAAAAAAATGTTTTTTGTTTCAGTTTCAAAACTTTGTAAATAAGTACGTTTTCTCCTTCACTGATGGGCACTGATGGGCACTGATGGGGCTACACTGATGGGCACTGATGGGCACCAATGAAGTGGCACTGATGAGGTGGCATTGATGGACACTGATAGGCGGCACTGATAGGCGGCACGGATGGGCGACACGGATGGGCGACACGGATGGACACTGATAGGTGGCACAAATTGGCACTGATAGCTGGCACGGATTGGCATGGATAGGCGGCACAGATGGGCATGGATAGGCGGCACAGATGGGCATGGATAGGCGGCACAGATGGGCATGGATAGGCGGCACAGATGGGCATGGGTGGGCACTCATAGGCGGCACAGGTGGGCACTCATAGGCGGCACAGGTGGGCACTCATAGGCGGCACAGGTGGGCACTCATAGGCGGCATTGGTTTTATACTGTACTAATGGATGCCAATCAGTGCCAAACAATAATGCATGCCAATCAGTGATGCCCATTGTGGGCACTGATTGGCATCCATTATGGGCACTGATTGCCATCCATTGTGCTGACCATGGGCATCCCTGGTGGTCTAAGGAGGATTACCTTTTCCCTTTTGGTGTCCCTGGTGGTCCAGTGTGGGCATCCTCGGGGGGGCAGCCGATTGGCTCTCCTCTACTCGCGTCTGACAGACACGAGTGAGGAAAAGCCGATCACCGGCTCTTCCCATTTACACTGTGATCAGCCGTGATTGGACACGGCTGATCACGTGGTAAAGAGTCTCCGTCGGAGACTCTTTACCAAGATCGTAGTTGCCGGGTGTCAGACTGACACCCCGCAACAACGATCACCGCGATGCGCGCCCCCGGGGGTGCGCAGCGGCTCATAATCCTGAGGACATCATATGACGTCCGGTCAGGATTATCAAACCACTTTGCCGCCGTCTATTTCTAATAGGGCGGGCGGCAAGTGGTTAAGGACCAGAGGTCTTTTTCCAATTTCGCACTGCGCGCTTTAACTGGTAATTGCGCGGTCATGCAATATTGCACCCAAACGAAATTTGCGTCCTTTTCTTCCCACAAATAGAGCTTTCTTTTGATGGTATTTGATTGCCTCTGCGATTTTTATTTTTTGCGATATAAATGGAAAAAGAGCGAACATTTTGAAAAAAAAAGATATTTTCTTCTTTTTGTTATAAGAAAAATCAAATAAACGAAATTTTAGTCATACATTGAGGGCAAAATTTATTCAGCCACATGTCTTTAGTAAAAAAAAATTTCAATAAGCGTATATTTTTTGGTTTGCGCAAAAGTTATAGCGTCTACAAACTAGAGTACATTTTCTGGAATTTACACAGCTTTTAATTTATGACTGCCTATCTCATTTCTTGAGGTGCTAAAATGGCAGGGCAGTACAACCCCCCCCCCCCCCAAATGACCCCATTTTGGAAAGTAGACACCCCAAGGAAATTGCTGATGGGTATGTTGAGCCCATTGAATATTTATTTATTTTTTGTCCTAAGGGATTGAATAATGACAAAAAAAAAAAAAATTACAAAAAGTTGTCACTAAATGATATATTGCTCACACATGCCATGGTTATATGTGGAATTGCACCCCAAAATATATTCCGCTACTTCTCCTGAGTATGGGAATATCACATGTGTGGGACTTTTTGGGAGTCTAGTCGCGCACAGCACCCTGAAAACCAATCACCACCTTCAGGATTTCTAAGGGTGCAAATTTTTGATTTCACTCCTCACTACCTATCACAGTTTCGAAGGCCATAAAATGCCAAAATAGCACAAAACCCCCCAAAATGACCCCATTTTGGAAAGTAGACACCCCAAGATATTTACTGAGAGGCATGTTGAGTCCATGGAATATTTTATATTTTGCCACAAGATGCGGGAATATTACAAACTTTTTTTTTTTTGCACAAAGTTGTCACTAAATGATATATTGCTCACACATGCTATGGGCATAAGTCAAATTACACCCCAAAATAAATTCTGCTGCTTCTCCCGAGTACAGGGATACCACATGTGGGGGACTTTTTGGGAGCCTAGCCACGTACGGGACCCCGAATACCAAGCACTGCCTTCCGGATTTAAATATAAAATGCTACCAAAAAAACTGTTAGCGATCGCAGGGATCAGGCCTGACTCTGCGATCGCTGCAGTTATGTGTTTAGTGTTTTGTAAGTGACAGTGATCGATTGATACTGCACTTGGGTGGGCTGGGCAGAGGGGCAAAACGCAGGTGCCAGCAGGTATCTGGGCTGATCCCGCTAACAATGCGTTTTTTTGGAACCCTGAACTGCTGGGGACGCTAGTATAGATCTGATCAGATCAGATATTGATCTGTTCAGATTCTATACCACTACGGGAGGTTTATGCTTTGCGTGTGGGTGTTAGCGGTACTGGCACTAACCTAGCGCTGCCTGGGGCGATGCAGACCCTGACCCTAAAACCTAATTGATATCACCCGCCAGGTGATCAGGGGGTTAAACCTTTATTGGGTAATAAATGGTGGGTGCCCTGATGCTATAAAAAGCAAACTAACCAGAGTCACCCGTAACACTTATACGGTGATCAGTGGTGAAAGGGTTAACTAGGGGCAATCAGGGGGTTCAAAATTTTATTAGGTAGTATATGGGGGTCCCTGGCGCTATATAAAAACCTGATGGGGAACCTAAATAACTAACTGGCTAACCAGCGTCACCAGTGACACTTATACTGTGATCGCTGGTGAAAGGGTTAACTAGGGGCAATCAGGGGGTTAAAACCATTATTGGGTAGTATATCGGGGTACCTAGCGCTATAAAAACCTGGCGGTGAACCTAAAAAAATAACTAGCTACCTAGCGACACTAGTGACACCAATGCAGCGATCAGAAAAATGATCGCTTAGTGACACTGGCAAAAGGGGGTGAAAGGGTTAACTAGGGGCAATCAGGGGGTTAAAACCATTATTGGGTAGTATATCGGGGTACCTAGCGATATAAAAACCTGGCGGTGAACCTAAAAAAATAACTAGCTACCTAGCGACAGTAGCGACACTGATGCAGCGATCAGAAAAATGATCGCTTAGTGACACTGGCAAAAGGGGGTGAAAGGGTTAACTCTTTATTGGGGGGTGATAGGGGGCTATCCTGGACCTAACACTAACTGCTCTGACCTTTTTAACTGTTACAACTGACACTGAATGCATTGATCAGTAAAGAAATGATCAATGCAATCAGTGACACTGACTGGGGGGGGGGGGAGGGGGGATCAGGGGGGGTTTGTGTGCCTGTGTGTACCTACATGTCAGTGTAGTGTTGGTGCACACTTACTTTTAGTCTTCTCCTCGTAGTCCGGTCAAAAAGACCGCCCCGAGGAGAATGACACCACTTCCTCCTTCCTGTGTAAAGAATACACAGTGGGAGGAAGTTCGTCATTGGCCAGGAGCGATCCAGAGGGGGTGGCCAGAAACCAACGGCCATCTCCTCATCACGGATTGCTTCTGCAGCGAACCGGACCGCCGTATCCAGCGGGAGGGGTTCCGATCAGACCCCCCACCCGCTGGAAGGCAGGCACGTACATCTACGTGCTTGTGCCTGCCTGTGCCATTGTGATGACGTACAATGGCAATACGGCGGTCCTTAAGTGGATAAACAAAAAAAGACAGACAATTTAAAAATATATATATTTTTTACTTTGTGCTATAAAACACATCCAATAAATTTTTTTTTAAAAAAATCTAATTTCTTAATCAATTTAGGTCAAAATTGATTCTGCTACATACTGGCATACCCCACTTTTAAGTACACAATGGAGTTTATTTACTAAAGCTGGAAAGTGCAAAATCAGGCTCACTTCTGCATAGAAACCAATGAGCTTCTAACCCCAGCTTGTTCAATTAAGCTTTGGTAATAAAACCTGGAAGCTCATTGGTTTCTATGCAGAAGTGAGCCTGATTATGCACTGCTGATTTTGCACCACTGATAAGCATATACTGATTGGTTTGTACAAAAGTTATAGCATTTACAAACCAGGGTCTCTGATGGTGAGGATGGACTTGGCTGCAGCTGACTCCAGGGCGGGGCCCCCAGGGTCTCCCCACTCACAGTTGGCTCTGGTGGATGGAGAGGAGGCAGCAGTCCAGGGCAACATAGAATAGTCAGGAGGACAAGCCAAAGGTTGGGACAACAAGCAGACAGGGATGGCCAGAAGAACAAGCCAAAGTCGTTACACAGGAATCAAGTATAGAGAACATGGCAAGAATCACCCAGGGAAGCCTTCACACACTTGTTGCTCGGGGAAGGCTGGTTTGCAGTGCATGGGGTAAAATAGTGTTTCCTGTTAGAGGCTGCACCTCAGCCATGATGAGAGAAAATTATTTAAACACACAGGTGTAAAAGCATGGTCCCTAAAACCGATATACAGACCAGAGAGGTAATCAATCAAGGAAAGAAACTGCAGATTCATGACAGTGTGGTGATTTGCTTGGACTGGATGAGTTGATCTTTGAGCTAATTTGCTGAAGACAGCTGTGTGAGCAGTTCCAGGATTGCTATTTTGTATCCCTTCCATCCACCACTGCCCAACTGGGGATTTATGCTCTGAAGGTGCGTTTATCTGACCTTTGTGATAAGGGTCATAGTTTAAGGTTAGAAAATGCCCAAAAGGCAATAAAGGTGGTGGCATTTTCTGAGAAAACCTAATTCTTCACAGACTGCTTTATAGATTGGATTGGTTCACGGACTTGCACTGTGTTTCAGCAATTTATATTATGTTATTCACATTTATATTTGGAGGCGTCCACTTTTTTTATTGCACTTGCTATTTTGTTATTTGTTTGGCGTGTTTGAGCGCTTTCACACATGTGCTAAATTTGAAAGCAGTGGCAGCCGGTGATTTTCTTTGGGGGGACTGCAAACAGTAAACCTCCAACCCCGTCGGTCAGCCAGCAGGTCTGGTGCACTAATCTACAAATAAAATAAACGGATTGGGATTTGTGGTAGGTGTGAAATTGAGACCTTTATTTAAAATCTAAATAAATTCATACACAGTAAAACGTTTTTTCAATATTAAATCCAATAAAGAGAATCCCACTAACACTACAGAGCCCATTGATAATATTCCCCTTCTGTCTACAATAGACGCAGACTCGGATGACCCCTGTTTAACTATTTTAGAAGAATTGTACAATATGAATGAAGACTCCTCCACTAACACTATGCTCTCAGACACTCCCTATTTTACATAATATCAGTTGGATTCACCTCCAGTGAAACATACTCAGTTTCGACCAAAATCCATATTCAAACCCAGCCAGGCCAAAGGCCCATATATACTAAGTTTTTATCAGGTTGTATATGCAGACATAAAATGTCTATGTAAATCTACCTCTTCCACACAGCGTCGTAAAAATAACCTCACCCTCCAAGAATCTACGGCCCTCCAAAAATTAACAAACACCACCTCTATTGTCATTAAAACAGCAGACAAAGGGGGAGGTGTAGTAATCCAAAACCACGATGACTATGTAAATGAAGCAAATAGATTATTGTCCGATAAAAATACATATAAACCCTTGAAAAGCGACCCACTCCCCCTCTTCTATCTAGAAGCTGAAGCACTTATAAAGCAAGGATCATATTATCACTAAAGCAGAAGCCTCTTTCTTATCCAGAACATACTATAATACTCCATATTTTTACCATCTCCCAAAAATACACAAAGACTCCAAGAATCCCTCAGGTAGACCCATTGTAGCCGCAATGGAGAGCATAACCAGCTCTTTCTCCATCTACATTGATCATTTCCTGCAACCTTTGGTGCAAAACTTATCAACCTATATATGCGATGGTACACATTTGTTGGACATTCTAAAAACGTACTCCTGGGAGCCCACTTACCAGTGGGTCTCTCTGGATGTTAACTCCTTGTATACATCCATCCCCCACGATGTTGGCCTCCGAGCGGTAAAACACTTCCTAGCCCTAGACCCATCCCTGAAAACTGCACAAGCAGAGTTCATCTTAGACTCCACAAACTTTTGATGATTTTGTAACCCATTGTAATACCAATAATCTGGGTCTATCTTTCTCATTCGAATCCAGTTCAGATAGTCTACTCTTCCTGGATCTTGAACTCTGTCATACTGACAATAGCATCTTTGCAAGAAACTACATCAAGCCCACTGTAGGAAACTCATATTTACATTTCCAAAGTTGTCATCACCCGAGGTGGATTTCTAATATTCCAAAAAGCCAATTCAATCATCTGAAACAAAATTGTACTCACAATTCAGACTATATGGAACAATGCACTCTGTTCAAAACAAAATTTGAGGACAAAGGCTATCCTTCTATCTTAGTAGAGGAAGCCTTTGCCAAATTCCTGGACACTCAGTCAGAAACAGCCCATGACTTAGCCCTTCAACATGAAACCATAGAGAGCAAACACACTGCCCACTATCAAACTCACACCACTAGATTTATCACCCAATATTACTCTCAACATAAAAAAAATGGAAAGGATCTTCCAAAACCATTGGGGTATCCTTTTGGAAGACCCCTTGCTAAAATCATCAATCACCAATACCCCAAGATTACATACCGTAGAGCCCGAAATGTAAAAAGTTTCATTGCCCCGAGCAAACTAAAATCAACAAACAAAAACTCAGACCGCCCAGGACCTTTCTCGCCCTGAAGGGCATGTATCAATGTAAAAAACTTAAAGCGGTTCTTCACCCTAAAGGGGAAGTTCCGCTAGTATTATCCCTCCCCCCCTCCGGTGCCACAATCGGCACCTTTCGGGGGGGGAGGGGGGTGCAGTTACCTGGATAATCCAGGTAACTGCACCCACTTCCGGCCAGACCGCCGCATGGCACCGCCCACCCCTGCATGGCTCCGCCCCCCGTTGTGTTCTGGGAAGCACTCAGTTCCCAGAGACACAGCGGGGAACCAGCACAGTGCGACTCGCGCATGCGCAGTAGGGAACCGGGCAGTGAAGCCCTCATGCTTCACTTCCCGATTCCCTGACAGAGGATGGCGGCGGTGGCTGCAGCGAGACGAGCGATCGCTCGTCATCTGCCGCCGACATCGCTGGAACCTGGGACAGGTAAGTGTGATATTATTAAAAGTCAGCAGCTGCAATATTAGTAGCTGCTGGCTTTTAATATTTTTTTTTAGGTGCAGCTCCTCTAAGCGCTTGACCTGCAAATTTGTCCATCATCGTCAAAAATCCTTCACCACAAAAAGGTAACACATATCAACTTAAAGAATTTTACAACTGTTCTTCAGAATTCGTAGTATATGCGATCCGTTGCCCCTGCAATTTACTCTACATTGGACGTACCATCCGAACCCTAAGAAAGAGGTTCGGTGAACATCGCAGATCGGTAGAAGGAGACCCTAATCTAACCATCCCACGACATTTTAAAGAACATCATCAAGGTTCCACTGAAGGCATGCAAGTATGGGTGATCGAACAGGTACCTGGATCTTTCCCCCTCGCAGAGCGCTTCAAGCGTCTATGTGAGAGGGAAACCTTCTGGATATATATACGCTTGACACCCTTGCACCTGGGGGCCTCAACAAGAAAATAGAAATAAATTCAGTTGTATAACTAGGGTTGTTACTATGAGAGATACATAATCTTTGTTTACTATCCTTTCCCACTACATCCCCCGTCCCCTCCTTTGTCCCCTTCTGTCCCCCCCATTGTCCCTTTCTTTGTTCCCCCCCCCCCATTTCCCATCCCAATATTATAATAGTAATACTGTAAAAATATTTGACTATTATTAATTTTCACAATTAACTCCACAGGGCTTATCCATCGTAATAAAAAAACCTATTAAAGCTCTCTGTATAACGAATGTGGCTTAAGTACCCCTATATATACTAATCCTTGATAAATCCCCACTGGTATATATTAGTACACATGCATATCTTCTAAAAAAATGTTTTTTTATAAATTATATAGGTTTTATACGCATCTTCTCTCTATATATGCTTCTTTCCATGCGTACTCCTTGCATGTGTATGCAGAGTCGCATATCTGTTGGGCAAAACACTCAGGAGTGACGCACCTTTTAGAACCTCCAGTTCATGTTTGACTTTATATGTGTGTGCGCACATGTACATGTGCGGAGGCCTGTGTATAGGGATGAGCTGAACACCCCCCGGTTCGGTTTGCACCAGAACTTTCGAACGGACCCCAAATTCAAACAAACTTTAGAACCCCATTGACGTCTATGGGACTCGAACGGTCGAAATTAAAAGTGCTAATTTTAACGGCTAATATGCAAGATACTGTCCTAGAAAGGGTTTGGGGACCTGGCTCTTGCCCCAGGGGACATGGGTCAATGCCTAAAATGTTTTTAAAAATGGCCATTTTGGCGGGAGCACCGATTTTAATGACGATTAAAGTGAAAAAAAAAAAGTGAAATATTCCTTTAAATATGGTGCCTGGGGGGGTGTCTGTAGTATGCCTGTGAAGTGTCACGTGTTTCCGTGTTTAGAACAGTCCCTGCACAAAATGACATTAAACGGAAATAACACTATTTAAAACTGCTTGCGGTTTTAATGTTATATCTGGTTCCTGCAATATGGTTGAAAATCATTGAGAAAAATGGCATGGGTAGCCCTCCCTGCCCATTACCAGCCCCTTTAGGTCTTGTACGCATATTAAGGGGAACCCCGTACCCATATTAAAAAAAGGAAATGCGTGTGGCCCCCAGGCCCTATATACTCAGAACAGCAGTATACAGGCGGTGCAAACAAGACAGGGACTGTGTAGGTTTGTTGTGTTAAGTTGAATCTGTTTGTAATTTTCAACTGGTACATTTTTAAAGTGTAGCTCCAGTCAAAAAAACTATTTTAAAGCTTTTTGGAAAACATAGGGAAGGGTTATCACCCCTGTATAATTTGTTTTGTCGTCCATCTTTTTTCATCTCACTTGCTGTTGTCTCCTTCCGTTTGCAAGTAGGAGATGTTTGTAAATTGGATGTTTGAAAGTAGGGGCCTGCCCTATATGCTCTGCAGAAATGGCGGAACAAGGTGTTGGTTTTGCCACAACATTGTAAGCCCTCAAAGTGACTCTTGGTGGGCGCTGGAGCGCCCTGCTGTGAACGATTATATCAAGAATTGTAATTACATGCCATTGTTGAACAGTGGTAGAAAAATTTACCTTTGGTGGTTGTGGTGCTGGTGCCACAACACTATAAGTCCTCACCATTACTCTGGGTGGGCACAGGAAGGGGCCCTCCTGTGAAATATTAGATCAAGAATTGTAATTACATGTCCCTGTTAAACAGGGGCAGAAAAATTTGGCCTTAGGCACTGGTGCCACCACACTGCAACCTCTGCCATATACTCTAGTTTTATTGCAGGAATTAGCCTTGCTGCAAAGCATTGCATCAAAAATTGTACTTAAACGCCCCTGTTAAACAGGGGCAGAAAAATTGGGCTGATGGCATCAACCAGAACCAGAAATGTTCTTCCAACATATCAGCGGAGGAGGAAGAGGATAAATAATCAACATAACAGGACAGTCACTCAGCATCAGCATAGGCAGTCTTGAAGGGATGTGATATTTCAAAAAAAATTATTCGGTTACATCAGCTTCAGGTGCTTGGTAACTGTGGGTGATCCAAGACTGATTCATCTTGATGAAGGTCAGTCGATCAACTGATTCGGTGGACAGGCGCACCTTGTGATTGGTAACAAAGCCACCAGCAGCACTGAAGGTGCGTTCCGAAAGAACGCTGGATACAGGACAGGCCAGTAGCTCAATTGCATACTGTGCAAGCTCTGGCCAGTGATCCATCCTCAAGACCCAGTAAGCCAGAGGATTTTCGGTGGGAAAGGTGTCCAAGTCTAACCTTGCCTCTAGGTATTCTTGCCCCATGTAAATCAGACGCTGGCGATGGGTGCTGGAACCGATCATACCTTGGGGCTGCGGACTAAAAAATTGTCTGAAAGCATCAGTCAGACGGCCACCTTCTCCACCGCTCCTTCTGACCGATGCCTCAGCAACACGTTGTCCAGGACCAGGAGTTTGTAACCTCCCAGTCTCTGGGAACGCGTTGCACAGAGCTTTCTGCAAGGCCTCCCGGAGATGTCTCATCCTCTGCTCCCTCTGCGATGGCAAGATAAGGTCGGCAACCTTACCCTTGTACCGTGGATCAAGGAGAGTGGCCAGCCAGTAATGGTCCCTCTCCTTGATCCGAAGAATACGAGGATCCTTCCGCAGGCTTTGCAGGATCAGGGAGGCCATGCAGCGTAGGTTAGCTGAGGCATTCGGTCCGGAGTCCTCTGGGTCACTAAGGACAATAGGGATGAGCTTCGTGTTCGAGTCGAACGTACGTTCGACTCGAACATTGGCTGTTCGTCCGTTCGGCGAAATCCGAACACTTGGTCCGTTCGCGTCAAAATTCATGTGGCGCTCACGGCCCACAATGCACTGCGATGGCGCAGTGCATTGCTGGCTCATGATTGGCCAAGCATGCACTGTGACCTCGCATGCTTGGCCAATCGCAGCGCCAGCCGCGAGGAGAGCCATGATTGGCCACAGGCAGGATGCCTGTGGCCAATCATAGCTCAGGCTGTGTAGTGCACGCCCCACACTATATAAGGCCGCCATTGAGGCAGCCTCGTGTAGTGTGTTGGCATCTAAAGCAGTGGGTGTTCTGTGTACCTTCAACACAGTACACACCGATCGTTTTTGGCTGATTTCCTATCTTGCTGTTGTGTAGTGGTTATTGTCTGTGCCCTGACCGCAGTATACACCACTATATTCACCTCACCTATATAGCTAGTGATCTATCTTTAATAATAGAGCTTGCAGTCAGTAGTGTTAGGAGATAGTGCGTGCTGTCTGCGTGCTCTGTACCCAGTACATACCGCTATAATCCACCTACATAGCTGTTCTCTATTTGAGCCCAATTGCCATCTGCAGGAGTTATTGGAAGTTGTGTGTGCCTCCAGCACAGCACAGTATACATCTGTATATACCCCTTTATCTCTGCTGTTATCTGGTTATTGTCTGCGTGCCCTGACCGCAGTATACACCCAGCGATATTCACCTCACCTATATAGCTAGTGATCTATCTTTAATAATAAAAAAAGATGGACGAGAAAACAAATTATACAGGGGTGATAACCCTTCCCTATGTTTTCCAAAAAGCTTAAAAATAGTTTTTTTGACTGGAGCTACACTTTAAAAATGTACCAGTTGAAAATTACAAACAGATTCAACTTAACACAACAAACCTACACAGTCCCTGTCTTGTTTGCACCGCCTGTATACTGCTGTTCTGAGTATATAGGGCCTGGGGGCCACACGCATTTCCTTTTTTTAATATGGGTACAGGGTTCCCCTTAATATGCGTACAAGACCCAAATAGGCTGGTAATGGGCAGGGAGGGCTACCCATGCCATTTTTCTGAATGATTTTCAACCATATTGCAGGAACCAGATATAACATTAAAACCGCAAGCAGTTTTAAATGGTGTTATTTCCGTTTAATGTCATTTTGTGCAGGGACTGTTCTAAACACGGGAAACACGTGGCACTTCACAGGCATACTACAGACACCCCCCAGGCACCATATTTACAGGAATATTTCACTTTTTTTTTTCACTTTAATCGTCATTAAAATCAGTGCTCCCACCAAAACGGCCATTTTTAAAAACATTTTAGGCATTGACCCATGTCCCCTGGGGCAGGAGCCAGGTCTCCAAACCCTTTTTAGGACAGTATCTTGCATATTAGCCGTTAAAATTAGCACTTTTCATTTCGAACTTTCGATTCCCATAGACTTCAATGGGGTTCTAACGTTCGTAACGAACGTGGGGTCCGTTCGAAAGTTCTGGTACGAACCAGGGGGTGTTCGGCTCATCCCTAAAGGACAACATGATCCGCAGCTACCTCCTCCCAGCCACGTACAAGTCCATGTGTTTCTTGGGACTGTAAATCATCCCTACAAGACTGCTGCTGCTGCTGCTGCTGATGCTGAGTGCCAGCCTCCACCTCCATGCTGACACAATCATCCTCCTCCTCATCCTCTTCCTGTGTGATGGGTGGCACAGCAGGAACACTGTCTGGATAAAGGGGGCCTTGAGAGGCAAGGAAGCCCTCCTCTTCCTGCCTCTGTTCTGCCTCAAGTGCCCTGTCCATTATTCCACGCAGCGTATGCTCCAAGAGGTGGACAAGAGGTACAGTGTCACTGATGCATGCACTGTCACTGCTCACCATCCTTGCGGCCTCCTCAAACGGTGACAGGACAGTGCATGCATCGCTGATCATGCCCCACTGGCGTGGTGAGAAAAAACCAAGCTCCCCTGACCCTGTCCTGGTGCCGTAGTCGCACAGGTACTCATTGATGGCCCTCTCCTGCGTGTGCAGCCGCTGCAGCATGGCCAATGTTGAGTTCCATCTGGTGGCCATGTCACATATAAGGCGGTTCTTGGGCAGGTTCAACTCCTTTTGGAGCTCAGCCAGCCGAGCACAGGCATTAAATGATCGGCGGAAATGCACACAGACTTTCCTGGCCTGCTTCAGGACATCCTGTAAGCCAGGGTACCTGCCCAAGAACCGCTGCACCACCAGGTTAAGGACGTGAGCTACACAGGGCACATGGGTCAGTTGTCCCTGTCGGAAGGCGGAGAGGAGGTTGGTGCCATTGTCGCAAACCACCATTCCTGGTTTAAGCTGGCGTGGCGTCAACCACCTCTTGGCCTGCCCCTGCAGAGCTGACAAAACATCCGCCCCAGTGTGGCTCCTGTCCCCCAAACAAACCAGCGCAAGCACGGCATGGCATCGTTTTGCCTGCGTACTTGCGTAGCCCCTGGAACGCCTACGGAGCACCGCTGGTTCTGAGGACAGCACGGGAAGAGGCCATGGAGGAAGAAGAAGAGGAGGGGGAGGAGGAGAGAGGTGTGTCACAACCAATAATAGCATTTTGGAGGCGTGGTGGCGGAACAACCTCCAACACTACTGCACCTTGTCCTGCATCCTTCCCAGCTGCCAGAAGAGTGACCCAATGGGCCGTTAAAGACAGGTAACGTCCCTGTCCATGCCTGCTGGACCATGAGTCAGCGGTAATATGCACCTTACTGCTGACCGCCCTGTCCAGTGAGGCAAGGACATTGCCTTCCACATGCCGGTAGAGAGCCGGAATCACCTTCCGTGAGAAAAAGTGGCATTTGGGGACCTGCCACTGAGGAACCGCACATTGTACAAACTCACGGAAGGGGGCCGAGTCTACCAACTGAAAAGGCAGCAGTTGAAGTGCTAGCAATTTAGCCAAGCTAGCATTCAACCGCTGGGCATGTGGATGGCTGGGAGTGAACTTCTTTCGCCGGTCCAGCAGCTGGGGCAGGGACATTTGCCTGCTATAATCGGACGTGGGTGTACCGCTAGCAGAGTTCCCGGAAGCACTTGGCTGTGACACACCTAATTCTACACCTTCATTCCTCTCAGAGCAGGTTTCAGAGAGGACTGAAGGTCTAGTGGGGTTGGAGATGCCAGCTGATGAGGAGCAAGGAGAGGTCCGCTTTGTTCTTTGGTGTGGGTCTTTGAGGTACGCTTGCTAACGAGCTGCATGGCAGGTCAACATATGTCTGGTCAAGCATGTGGTGCCCAAGAGGCTGATTTTTTGGCCACGTGAGATACGCTTGAGACATATGTTGCAAATAGCAGCGGTGCGATCTGATGCACTCGTCTCAAAAAAGGCCCACACCAAAGAACTTTTAGGCCGCGTACACACACGCGGACTGTTTGCCCAACCTTGTTCGTCAAACAGTTTCGGCAAACAGTCCGCTCAAAATTTGCATGAGCGGACTTGCCCACACACGAGCGGACTGTTTCAACGAACTGTTTGCCAAACAGTCCGCTCAACTTTTGAAATGAACGGACTCGCCCACGTAAGGCGGAGGCAAATCCGCCCATTTCGAGCGCGTGTACAGGTAGGCGGGGCCCGCGAAGGAGACGTCGCGGGCTCCGCCGCCTGGAATGGGCTTAAAGGGGAACCCCAACGCCGAAAAAAATTGGCGTGGGGGTTCCCCCAAAGTCCACACCAGACCCTTGTCCGAGCACGCTACCCGGCCGGCCAGGAAAGGGGGGCGAGCGAGCGCGCCCCCCCTCCTGAGCCGTACCAGGCCGCGTGCCCTCAACATGGGGGGGTGCCTTGGGGAAGGGGGGGCCGCGCGGCCCCCCCACCCCAAAGCACCTTGTCCCCATGTTGATGAGGACAAGGGCCTCTTCCCGACAACCCTGGCCGTTGGTTGTCGGGGTCTGCAGGCGGGGGGCTTATCGGAATCCGGGAGCCCCCTTTAAGAAGGGGGCCCCCGGATACCGGCCCCCCACCCTATGTGAATGAGTATGGGGTACAATGTACCCCTACCCATTCACCTGTGAAATAAAGTACAAAAAAAAACACAACACAGGGGAAAAAATATTTTATTGCACAGCTCCGGGGGTCTTCCGTCTTCGGGGGTCTTCTCGCCGGACTCCTCCGCTATCTTCGTGTAGCTCTTTTACTAGCGGAGGAGTCCGGCTTTCTTCCTCCCCGCCGCCGGCCTCTTCTCCCGACTTCGGGGGTCTTGTCCCCCTCTTCGGTTCTTCTGCCGGGCCACCGCGCCTTCTTGTAGCTCTTTTGCAGGCGGTGGCCCGGTCTTCTGTCGCCGCTGCCTTCCGTTCTTCTGTCGCCGCCTTCGGTTCTTCTGCCGGGCCACCGCGCCTTCTTGTAGCTCTTTTACAGGCGGTGGCCCGGTCTTCTGTCGCCGCTGTCGCTGTCGCCGCTGTCGCTGTCGCCGCCTTCCGTTCTTGTTCTTCTTCTTGTTCTTCTTCTTCTTCTCCAGGCGATGTTGACACGTCGCTCCCTCCGGCCGGAATGCCAGAGCCGCGCTGTGCGGTCACTTATATAGTGACAATGGGGCGGGGTCACATGGTATATGTCACATGGGTTGGTCACATGGTGACCCCGCCCCTTACGATGTCATAGTCCCCATGTGACATCAACCCATGTGACCAACCCATGTGACATATACCATGTGACCCCGCCCCATTGTCACTATATAAGTGACCGCACAGCGCGGCTCTGGCATTCCGGCCGGAGGGAGCGACGTGTCAACATCGCCTGGAGAAGAAGAAGAAGAACAAGAAGAAGAACAAGAACGGAAGGCGGCGACAGCGACAGCGGCGACAGAAGACCGGGCCACCGCCTGTAAAAGAGCTACAAGAAGGCGCGGTGGCCCGGCAGAAGAACCGAAGGCGGCGACAGAAGAACGGAAGGCAGCGGCGACAGAAGACCGGGCCACCGCCTGCAAAAGAGCTACAAGAAGGCGCGGTGGCCCGGCAGAAGAACCGAAGAGGGGGACAAGACCCCTGAAGTCGGGAGAAGAGGCCGGCGGCGGGGAGGAAGAAAGCCGGACTCCTCCGCTAGTAAAAGAGCTACACGAAGATAGCGGAGGAGTCCGGCGAGAAGACCCCCGAAGACGGAAGACCCCCGGAGCTGTGCAATAAAATATTTTTTCCCCTGTGTTGTGTTTTTTTTTGTACTTTATTTCACAGGTGAATGGGTAGGGGTACATTGTACCCCATACTCATTCACATAGGGTGGGGGGCCGGTATCCGGGGGCCCCCTTCTTAAAGGGGGCTCCCGGATTCCGATAAGCCCCCCGCCCGCAGACCCCGACAACCAACGGCCAGGGTTGTCGGGAAGAGGCCCTTGTCCTCATCAACATGGGGACAAGGTGCTTTGGGGTGGGGGGGCCGCGCGGCCCCCCCTTCCCCAAGGCACCCCCCCATGTTGAGGGCACGCGGCCTGGTACGGCTCAGGAGGGGGGGCGCGCTCGCTCGCCCCCCTTTCCTGGCCGGCCGGGTAGCGTGCTCGGACAAGGGTCTGGTGTGGACTTTGGGGGAACCCCCACGCCGATTTTTTTCGGCGTTGGGGTTGCCCTTTAAGCCCATTCCAGGCGGCGGAGCCCGCGACGTCTCCTTCGCGGGCCCCGCCTACCTGTACACGCGCTCGCAATGGGCGGACTTTCCGAGCGGGAACAGTCCGCTCATTTCGAAAGTACAGCGGACAGGCCCACACACGGGCGGACTGTTCGCTCAAACACAGTTTCAGCGGACAGTTTTTCGGAATTTCCGAAAGACTTTGTCCGTCCAACTGTCCGCTGAAACTGTCCGCTGAAAGCCCACACACGAGCGGACTGTCCGCCCAAACACTGTTCAGCGGACAAGGTTGGGCGAACAGTCCGCCCGTGTGTACGCGGCCTTAGAATAACGCGCAGAGGCAGCGCACTGCACAGGTGGAGCTCTGTGGTGTGATTCAGTCGGTGTGCTGCCCGTAAGCTGGCCCCCGGAGGGCATCCTGCCTCGTTGGACATGTGCCTCCTCCTCCTCCTCCTCCTCTCTCCTTCCAGGCACCCACGTGGAGTCAGTGCCCTCATCATCCCCTCCCTCTTCATCGCTGTAGCAAACCTGGCAGTATGCTGCAGCTTGTGCAGCTAGGGAAGGAGTCACTGATGATGACATTGAGAGGAGGGAAGACGATGCGTTGGCAGCTGCTTTGCTAGTACCCTGAGACTGGGTGAGAGAGGATGAGGAGGATGAAGAGGGCTTGGTCATCCACTCTACCAAGTCGTTGGCATGTTGCGGTTCAACATGTTCAGCTGCCCAAAAGAAGGACAAGCGTGTCCCATGGCCACATGCTGATGACAATGCACCGCGTCCAGGACCAGCACTGTTGTCTCTAGACACAGAGCCTGCTTGCCCTCTTTTATCGGCTCGAGCCTGTCTGCCTCTCCTTGCTGGCCTTCCAGACATGGTAATGGCCTGAAGGGAGTTGGGTAAAAAAGCAGTTGGGTAGTGTATATTGTGCTAGAGGCACACAACACCAACTAACTCCTGCAGATGCCTTTATTATAGAACACCAGAGATAAAGGGGTATATACAGATGTATACTGTGCTGTGCTGGAGGCACACACAACTTCCAATAACTCCTGCAGATGGCAAGTGGGCTCAAATAGAGAACAGCTATGTAGGTGGATATAGTGGTATGTACTGGGTACAGAGCACGCAGACAGCACGCACTCAGCACGCACTATCTCCTAACACTACTGACTGCAAGCTCTATTATAAAAGATAGATCACTAGCTATATAGGTGAGGTGAATATAGCGGTGTATACTGCGGTCAGGGCACGCAGACAACAACCACTACACAACAGCAAGATCGACAATCGGCCGAAAACGATCGGTGTGTACTGTGTTGAAGGTACACAGAACACCCACTGCTTCAGACGCCAACACACTACACAAGGCCGCCGCGCTGGCGGCCTTATATAGTGTGGGGCGTGCACTACACAGCCTGAGCTATGATTGGCCACAGGCATCCTGCCTGTGGCCAATCATAACTCTCCTCGCTGCTGGCGCTGCGATTGGCCAAGCATGCGGGGTCACAGTGCATGCTTGGCCAATCATGAGCCAGCAATGCACTGCGCCATCGCAGTGCATTGTGGGCCGAGAGCACCACACGAATTTGGCGCGAACGGACCAAAATGTTCGGACTTCGCCGAACGGACGAACAGCCAATGTTCGAGTCGAACGTATGTTCGACTCGAACACGAAGCTCATCCCTACCTGTGTATATGTGCATACACTTTTGGTTGATGGGTGCGGGCACTCATACACACAGCATATGTCTCATGCATGTGTTTTGTACATTTTCTTTTATATATATATATATATATATATATATATATATATATATATATATATATATATATATATATATATATATATATTTTTTTTTTTTTTTTTTTTTCCTTTGTCTTACTTACAATTCATTATATATATTTCTCTACTTAAAATCTTCATATTCTCATATATATTATATATGTGTGTGTATATTTTTCTAGATAGTTTTTATTTTTTACTATTATTAATTAAAAACATTTTTAATTATCAATTTAAAAAAAAAATTGTATTTTTTCTTTTTTTTTCTTTATATATTTTTTTCTTTTATTTATTTATTATTTTCCATTTTTTTTTTTTTTTTTTTAATTCCATTTTTAAACTCTACTCTCTACACAAAAAAACTTTTTTCAATTAATCTCTTAAACTTATGTCCACTCTTAGTTACACACATACTCTCTTTCTCCTCTCTCACTGTATCTCCAACAATACATTTTAGCCAGCTTGTATTATAAAGATAAATGCCAGGCTATAGCCGCAATAACCCCGCCCTACAGCGGTGAGGTACCTCAATCACACTGGCCAATCAGCACCGCCTTCCCCCTATTTGACCACTTCCAATATGGTGGTCAGTATGCCTGATGAAGGAGCACGCATGCTCCGAACGCGTGTGCAGTGACATCATCACAGCGCGACCCCAAACAACCCATCAGCTGACCTCCGTGATGCTGCGACATCGAGCCAGAGACGCTGGGAACCACCGGAGCCACCGGACGAGACTCCACAGCATAAGAGGATCACCTTCCCCCTGGGAGCCCTGTGATGAACCCTGGAACTTCTTTTCCTCACAAACAAGATGTGCGTGATTTACTCCAATAGAGAGTGAGTGTATTACATTTTAAATAAATACTTGTGGACTTCAATACTGCACTTAGGTTGGCGCTGTTTTGTCTTCTCTGTATCACAGGTCAATTAGCTTCAGTATAAATCACACAAATAGGAAACATAAGGGCAATACAAAGACACACCTAATTTCAAAAGAGCCAACTTCCCGAAACTACGAACCTTCCTAGAAGATATTAATTGGGTTAAAAATCATAGGAACAAAGAACATGGAAGAGAGATGGGTTTGCTTTAAGAGCATATTAAATAAGGACATTAGCCAGTGCATCCCATTGGGAAATTAATTTAAAAGAGCAAACAAAAGTCCTGGGTGGCTTAAAGGGGTTGTAAAGGTTCATTTTTTTATTTTCTACATAGGTTCCTCTAAGCTAGTGCATTGTTGGTTCACTTACCTTTTCCTTCGATTTCCCTTCTAAATGTTTTTTTTCTTTGTCTGAATATCTCACTTCCTGTTTCTCCTCAGTAAACTTTTCACCATCATCCGAGCTGGTGGTTAGTCAGCCAGAACAGCTTACTGAACAGCTTACTGAGGAGGAACAGGAAGTGAGAAATTCAGACAAAGAAAACAAAGAAAAAAAACATTTATAAGGGAAATCGAAGGAAAAGGTAAGTGAACCAACAATGCACTAGCTTATAGGAACCTATTTAGAAATTAAAAAACAAACCTTTACAACCCCTTTAACTCCAATGTAAAAATGCATATAAAAGCAAAGGAGAAGGCCTTTAAAAAATACGGCTGTGGGATCATCAACATTCAAAATTTACAAAAAATGCAAAAAGAAATGTAAGGATGCAATTAGGGTGGCTAAGTTAGAACACGAAAAGACACATAGTGGAGAAGAGCAAAAAAAAAAAAAATCCCATGAAATTCTTCAAGTATAAAAACAGTAAAAGAGGGAGGAAAGACCATATTGGCCCCATAAAGAATGAAGGGAATCTGGTTACAAAGGATGGTGAGATAGCAAAGGTATTGAATTTATTCTTCTCCTTAGTCTTCACAAGGGAATCGGGGGGCATCAGTAACCAAAACTGCAGTGTTTAGCCTCATGACACATCACAGGAAGCACTCTCAGAATTAGAAATAGATTTGAAAAACGTAACATTAATAAGTCACCAGGACCAGATGGCTTGCACCCGAGGGTCCTTAGGAAACTCTGTCAAATAATGGGCAGACGTTTGTTCCTAATTTTTACTCACAGTCTACTGACTGGAATGGTACCAGCTGATTGGAGAAAAGCCAATGTAGCACGAATATTTAAAAAAGGGCCAAAATGCATCCCTGGGAATTACAGACCAGTTAGCCTAACATTATTAGTATGCAAGCTCTTGGAAGGGATGATAAGGACTAAGTACAAGATTTTAGTAATGAAAACGGCAAAATTAGCGGTAGTCAGTAGGGATGAGCCTGATGTTCGAGTCGAGCGTACGTGACCCTGCCCGCTCTGACGCTACATGACATCACATGACGTCAGAAGGGGCGGGGTCACCCCGTTATGGAGGCCCCACCCTCAGATATGCAACAGCTGTCAAAACAAAAAGCTTGCAGTCAGCAGGAGCCTCCCATGGGAGGTGGAGTTATAGTGTTTTTTTTCTTTTTTTGGTCCGTCGGGTGGCGTGATTGGCGATGGAGTTACATCGCAAGACACTTTTTTTAAATTTTAATAAAAGACTTGTCCCAAACTGTCTCTTGTCATTTTTACTTTGTTTTACATTTCTTTGGTGAATGAGCAGGGGTACAATGTACCTGATACCCATTCACATACAATTGGACAAAAAAGTATTTAGTCAGCCACCAATTGTGCAAGTTCTCCCACTTAAAAAGATGAGAGGCCTGTAATTGTCATAATAGGTATACTTCAAATATGAGAGATAAAATGTGGAAACAAATCCAGACAATCACATTGTCTGATTTTTGAAAGAATCTATTTGCAAATTACGGTGAAAAATAAGTATTTGGTCGCCTACAAACAAGCAAGATTTCTGGCTCTCACAGACCTGTATCTTCTTATTTAAGAGGCTCCTCTGTCCTCCACTTGTTACCTGTATTAATGGCACCTGTTTGAACTTGTTATCAGTATAAAAGACACCTGTCCACAACCTAAAACAGTCACACTCCAAACTCCACTATGGTGAAGACCAAAGAGCTGTTGAAGGACACTAGAAACAAAATTGTAGACCTGCACCAGGCTGGGAAGACTGAATCTGCAATAGGCAAGCAGCTTGGTGTGAAGAAATCAACTGTGGGAGCAATCATTAAAAAATGGAAGACATACAAGACCACTGATAATCTCCCTCAATCTGGGGCTCCACGCAAGATCTCACCCCGTTCAAAATGAACGGTGAGCAAAAATCCCAGAACCACACAGG
This sequence comes from Lithobates pipiens, assembly GCF_037356315.1. Lineage (NCBI taxonomy): Eukaryota > Metazoa > Chordata > Amphibia > Anura > Ranidae > Lithobates > Lithobates pipiens. Next base: position 191,398,148 of record NW_027507785.1, on the reverse strand, counting down.
AGACCTAGTGAATGACCTGCAGAGAGCTGGGATCAACGTAACAAAGGCTACCATCAGTAACACACTACACCGCCAGGGACTCGGATCCTGCAGTGCCAGATGTGGCCCCCTGATTAAGCCAGTACATGTCCGGGCCCGTATGAGGTTTGCTAGAGAGCATTTGGATGATCCAAAAGAGGATTGTGAGAATGTCATATGGTCAGATTAAACCAAAGTAGAACTGTTTGGTAGAAACATAACTCGTCGTGTTTGGAGGAGAGAGAATGCTGAGTTGCAACCAAAGAACACCATACTTACTGTGAAGCATGAGGATGGCAACATCCTGCTTTGGGGCTGTTTCTCTGCAAAGGGAACAGGACGACTGATCCGTGTACATGAAAGAATGAATGGGGCCATGCATTGTGAGATATTGAGTGCAAACCTCCTCCCATCAGCAAGGGCATTGAAGATGAAACGTGGCTGGGTCTTTCAGCATGACAATGATTCCAAACACACCGCCCGGGCAACGAAGGAGTGGCTTCGTAAGAAGTATTTCCAGGTCCTGGAGTGGCCTAGCCAGTCTCCAGATCTCAACTACATAGAAAACCTGTGAAGGGAGTTTAAATTCCATGTTGCCTAGGGACAGCCCCAAAACATCACTGCTCTAGAGGAGATCTGCATGGAGGAAAGGGCCAACATACCAGCAACAGTGTGTGTCAACCTTGTGAAGACTTACAGAAAATGTTTGACCTCTGTCATTGCCAAAAAAGGATATTTAACAAAGTATTGAGATTAACTTTTGATATTGACCAAATACTTATCTTCCACCATAATTTGCAAATAAATTCTTTAAAAAAATCAGATAATGTGATTGTCTGGATTTGTTTCCGCATTTTGTCTCTTATACTTGATGTATACCTATGATGACAATTACAGGCCTCTCTCATCTTTTTAAGTGGGAGAACTTGCACAATTGGTGGCTGACTAAATACTTTTTGCTCCACTCTAGGGGGGCCGGGATCTGGGGGTCCCCTTGTTAAAGGGGGCTTCCAGATTCCAAAAAGCCCCCCACAACAATCGGGCAAGGGTTGTGGGGATGAGGCCCTTGTCCCCATCAACATGGGGACAAGGTGCTTTAGGGGGACCCCACAGCACCCTGCCCATGTTGAAGGTGAGTGGCCTGGTATGCTTCAGGTGGGGGGGGGGCGCTCTCATCTGTGACCTGCCAGGTTGTGCGCTCAGATAAGGGCCTAGTATGGATTTTGGGGGACCCCACGCCATTTTTATTTACATTTTGGTGCAGGGTTCCCCTCAGTAATAATACCAGACCTGAAGGGCCTGGTATGGATTTTGGAGGGACACCCATGCAATGTTTCTTTATTTTGGTGGACCCAAAAGACCTGGTAAAGGACTAGAGGGGGGGGGGGGACCCATGCCGGTTTTTATTTATTTTTTTATGATTTTTATTTATATTGCTAGGATCCGACAATTCATTACAGCTGCAAGCAGTTTTAACGACATTTTTTTCCTTTAGAAATGTAATTTTGCTGTGGTACTGTTCTACACACAGGAAAGATGTGCTAAATTACAGGCATACTAAGGACACCCCACAAGCACGGTATTTAAAGGAATATTTAATTTTATTGTTTCACTTTAAACATTAAAATCACTGCTCCTGAAAAAATGTCAGTTTTTTTTTAGCATCAATATATATTTTTTATATTGCATTGTGCTATGAGTCCATCTGTGTATATACATGAAATACCAGGAGGTATCTATTTGGTGATTTTTGTTTTACTGACTCTCCTTTGCACCTATATTAACACTGATTTTACGTGTTCCCTATCAGATAACTGCACTCTGGTTTCATACCTTTCATACCTATTTACACGTTTTCTTATCTTGGTATATTGTCATTCACACAATTTATATCCTGTCAGGGCTGGGCTCAGCCCTCCCTTCTCAGAGCTCAGGTTGCTCAGCTGTCGGTTAATTGCCAGCACTCATAATTCCTCAGTGACTCACCTGGTGATCATTTCCTGCTCCTCAATCAGCCCCTTCTGGCTACTTAAACTGCCTGTTTCATTTCTTCTGTGCCTTTGCCTTGGTCAAACCTAGCTGAAGATTCTCTGCTGTGTTCCTGTTAAAGACTTGCCCAGCTGACATCCCTTTTGGTTCCTGATCCTTTCTGATGTCTCCGACTATGCTGATCTCTGGCTTCCTGATTTGTTCTGAATATCTGCTTGGCTACCGAACCCTGGCTATGTTTTGACTACGTTTACTTAACTGTACCATTTTTACCATTTTATTAAAAGGTGTGATTTTACTGCATTTTTTGTCTACATCTGATTCATGGTTCTGGCAGTAGGCAAAGGCCATGAATTTAGAAGATGAAGGCAATCCACCTATTGGTAAAAAAAAATCCAGATTGAATGAGCAGGACCACCACATGTATCAGTTTGCCATAGCATTATAGATGCTCCTGATTCGCACTGCTCACCTGGATCCTCCTACTGTGGTTATTTCGGTACAACCTGTGTTGCAGGCTGTCCCTGCTGCTGCTCCAGTCTCTGTGCAGGCACCAGCCCTAAATATTACCTCTGTAAGAGGTATACCGGTTCTGTCCAGCTTCCCCAGCAATTTGGGGGAGATCCAGTTCAATGCAGAGGGTTTCCCAACCCAGTATTGATATACTTTGAGATGCTGCCCCAGGCATTTCCCACAGACAGAAGCAAAGTAGGCTTTATTATTTGCTTTCTGATAGAGCCTTGGCCTGGGCAAACACACTATGGGATAAGCAAACACCCATTGTCCTGAGTCAGCCTGAATTTGTGGCTTTTTAAAAAAAGGGTATTCGATGCTCCTGCACACTCCACTTCTACTGCCAAGAGCCTCATTTCCATCAGAGTACAAGAACTGTTGCGAATTATGCCATTGAATTCTGTACTCTGGCAGCAGATGTCGCTTGGATTAATGAAGCCCTAGTGGCTGCTTTTTCTTATGGTCTCTCAGATAACATCAAAGATGAGATAGCAGCCTGAGACATACCTACAGATCTGGAAAAGTTGATAACGTTTGTCATTCTCACTGACTCCAGGCTGCGAGAGAGACCTTCCTTTAAAGTGGTGTTTCCCCCCAAAAAATAAACCCTCTAAATGCCTGTTGCTAGGGGGTCCCTCATAGTCTGCCTCCTTCAGTGCCCAGGCACCCGTCACTTCCCCTTAGCGCAGTCAGTCATCTGGGACACGTCCCAGATGACTGCGTGGCGTATCACGGCATGTGGCGCTGCTCCCACATGCACAGTGGGTGCCCGGCTATGAAGCCACAGCCGGGTGCCCACAGTAAGAGTGCCGGAACCGCCGAGTGGAGCGGGGAACGAGTGGAGCTTCGTTCCCCCACATCACTGGACCCTGGGACAGATACGTGTCCGATTATTAAAAGTCAGCAGCTGCAGTATTTGTAGCTACTGACTTTTAATTTTTTGTTTTTAAGGGGCACCCCACTTTACTGAGAGCTTACAGAAACCTCCTGTATATTTGGCTCCGAGCTTTGCAATCCCACCCTTACCTCCCATGCCTCCTGGTACCAAGTCTGACAGTGAAGTAGAGCCCATGCAGTTTGGTTTCACAAGTCTCTCTGCAGAGGAGAGGTCAGTTTGGAGGAGGGAGGGATTGTGCTTGTACTGTGGCCAGGCAGGTCACTTTTTGAAGTCTTGTCTTACCCGTCTGGGAAAACGCTTGCACCTGAGGTCCTATAAGGGACAGACCTTAGGTGGTGTTATGTCTCCAGTTATCCAGAAGGATAGACCCTTAGTACCGGTCACCCTTTCTTGGTCTGAGTCATCCATTAATACACAGGCTCTAATCGACTCTGGGGCTGCAGACCTGTTCATAGATAATGACTTTGTGTCTAAGCACTCGATTCCGCTGCAGCTTAAAGCCACTCCCTTGGCCATTGAGACTATAGATGGGAGACCTCTACAGCTTGACCATGTGACTCATGAGACTGCTCCATTGACCATGGCCATAGGGGCTCTTCACCATGAGATAATCCAATTTCAAGTTATTTCCTCACCCCATTACCTGGCTGTTATTGGTTATTCTTGGTATCAGAGTCACAACCCCTCTTTTGATTGGCTTCCTGCTGAGGTTCTTTCCTCGTCGCCACAATGTAGTAAGACAGGTTTTGGGAAAGTGGCCACGGTCTTGTGCACCTCTTCACTCTCCTCTCTGCCAGTAGCGTACTGTGAATTTGGCAATGTCTTTGACAAAGGTCAAGCCGGTGGTTTGCCTCCACACTGTCGTAATATTGCGCAATTGACCTTCAACCTAGTGCCATGGCCCTTCGTGGCCGGGTTCACCATTTGTCTGTCTCGGGGGGTAAAGCCATGGAGGACTACACACTTTCTGGAGGGTTCATTTGCAAATCCTCCTGCTGGTGCTGGCTTTTTTCTTTGTGAAAAAGAAGAGTGGTGAAACGAGACCTTGTATCGATTATAGGGGTCTCAATTGTATCTTGACTAAAAATGTGTATCCGATTCCGTTGATTACGGAATCATTTGACCGCTTCAAGGGACCAACGAATTTCATGAAGCTTGATCTGAGAAGGTAATGCAATCTTGTGAGGCTCAAGGAGGGCAATAAATGGAAAACTGCATTTAATACTAGGACAGGACATTATGAATACCTTGTAATACAGTTTGGTCTTAGCAACGCTCTTGCAGTTTTTCAGGAATTCATCAATGATGTCCTCAAATATATTGCAGCAATGTGTGGTGGTTTATCTCAATGATATTCTCATATATTCTAAATCCCTAGATAGCCACCACACAGATGACTCCCGCGTGCTACAGAGGCTGAGAGAAAATATCCTGTATTGCAAGATGGAAAAGTATGAGTTCCATCGTAAACAGGTTAAATTTCTGGGTTATTTCATTTCCACTGCTAGTTTTCCGAAGGACCTAGAGAAACTATCTGGGTTTACTTGCTAGCTTTATCCAAGAACTGAATGATAATTCATTTAAACTGCATTTCACGTTAAAGCTTGATAGATCGACTATTCCCTTTCTGGATCTTACCATCAGCAAATCAGCTCATGGGTCCATTAGTACTAGTCTCTTTAGAAAGCCTACGGCTGGGAATTATTTACTTCAGTGTCCACCCCAGACACTTAATCAGGGCCATACCCATTGAACAGTATCTAAGAGTCTGACATAACTGTTCCAATGATAAGGACTTTAAAATACAGGCAAATACCTTGAGGAATAGATTTTTACTGAGGGGCTATAGCTATAAGGTTCTTAAAGCGGGATTGCGCTGCCGTTTTTTTTTTTTTTTACCTGTGTAACTCGTGGGTGATTCCTACGGTGTCTTTGCAGTCACGATCGGCGTCTTTTTTAACCCCCGGCGTGACGATTTCATTGCTAAGGAAAACTTTAAAAAAAAGCAGTCCGGCAGTTTCCATTTTCACTGTGGGCGTTTGAAGCCCACAGGCATTTACTTTCTGGATGCGATGACGCTGAGCTCCCAGCATTCACCGCTCCATACATAGTTACATAGTTACATATATAGTTACATAGTTAGTCAGGTTGAAAAAAGACACAAGTCCATCCAGTTCAACCTTAAAAACAAATAAATAAAATAAAAAATAATCGTACAATCCAGATACCCAATTTTATGCCCACAATTGATCCAGAGGAAGGCAAAAAAAAAACCCAGCAGAGCATGCGCCAATTTGCTACAGCAGGGGAAAAAAATTCCTTCCTGATCCCCCAACAGGCGATCGGATTTTCCCTGGATCAACTTTACCTATGTTAGTACCTAGTTATATTATGTACCATCAGGAAAGTATCCAAGCCTTTCTTAAAGCAGTCTACTGAACTGGCCAGAACCACCTCTGGCGGGAGTCTATTCCACATTTTCACAGCTCTAACTGTGAAGAAACCTTTCCGTACTTGAAGATGAAATCTCTCTTCCTCTAGACGTAAAGAGTGCCCCCGTGTCCTCTGGGTTGACCGTACAGAGAACAACTCAACACCAAGTTCACTATATGGACCCCTAATGTATTTGAACATGTTGATCATATCCCCCCTTAATCTCCTCTTCTCAAGAGTGAATAAATTTAGTTCCTCTAATCTCTCCTCATAGCTGAGTTCCTCCATGCCTCTTATCAGTTTGGTTGCCCTTCTCTGCACTTTCTCCAGTTCCCCGATATCCTTTTTGAGAACTGGTGCCCAAAACTGAACGGCATATTCCAGGTGAGGTCTTACTAATGATTTGAACAGGGGCAAAATTATATCTCTTTCTCTGGAGTCCATACCTCTCTTAATACAAGAAAGGACTTTGCTCGCTTTGCAAACAGCAGCTTGGCATTGCATGTTGTTATTGAGCTTATGGTCTACCAAAACCCCCAGATCCTTCTCCACTATGGATTCCCCCAGTTGTACTCCCCCTAGCATGTATGATGCATGCATATTCTTAGGCCCCAAGTGCATAACTTTACATTTATCAACATTAAACCTCATCTGCCACATAGTCGCCCAATTAGACAGTGTATTGAGGTCGGCTTGTAAATTGGAGACATCCTGTAAAGACGTTATTCCACTGCATATCTTGGTGTCATCTGCAAAGACAGAAATATTACTTTTGATCCCAGACCCAATATCATTTATAAAGATGTTAAAAAGTAAGGGTCCCAGCACTGAACCTTGGGGTACACCACTGATAACCTTAGACCATTCAGAGTAAGAGTCATTAACCACTACTCTCTGAATTCTGTCTTCTAGCCAATTTTCTATCCATTTACAAACTGATATTTCCAAACCTGTAGACTTTACCTTACACATGAGCCGTGTGTGGGGAACTGTATCGAATGCTTTTGCAAAATCCAAGTATACCACGTCCACCGCCACCCCTCTGTCCAAGGTTTTACTTACCTCCTCATAAAAAGAAATCAGATTTGTCTGACAACTTCTGTCTTTCATGAATCCATGTTGTCTGTTGCTTAAAGTGTTTTTGTTCAGCAAGAACTCGTCGATGTGGTCTTTTATTAAACGCTCCAGTATCTTCCCAGCTATAGAAGTTAAGCTAACAGGTCTATAGTTACTTGGTAAAGACTTTGATCCCTTTTTAAATATAGGCACCACGTTCGCCCTGCGCCAATCCAGTGGGACTATTCCCGTCATTAATGAGTCCCTAAAAATTAGATACAATGGCTCTGAAATTACAGAGCTCAATTCTTTTAGGATCCGTGGGTGGATGCCATCAGGGCCAGGTGCTTTATCCACCTTTATTCTGTCTAAGTATTTCTGGACCATATCACTTTTGAGCCATTGTGGATCATTTGGGGCTGTGTCACTATCACCCCCATTATGGACATGCGCTCCCCCATGCTCTTTTGTGTACACAGAGCTGAAGAAAGTGTTTAATAAATTAGCCTTCTCTTTGTCCCCAGTCACCAACTCTAGATTGTTTTGTAAAGGGCCTACATGCTCAGACTTGACCTTTTTACTATTAATATATTTGAAGAATTTTTTGGGGTTTGTCCTACTATCTTTTGCAATCTGTCGTTCGTTTTGAATTTTTGCATCCTTGATTTCCTTTTTACATATTCTGTTAATTTCTTTGTAACATTTAAATGACACTAGTGATCCTTCATTTTTATATTTTTTAAAAGCTCTTCTCTTACAGTTTATAGCTTTTTTAACTTTGGCCGTGAGCCACATAGGTTTTGTTTTTAGCCTTTTAAACTTATTGCCCATGGGAATATACTTTGCAGTGAGGTCCCCAACAGTCTTTTTGAAGAATTCCCATTTCTGTTCTGTGCCCATTGAAGCGAATATTCTCTCCCAGTCTAAGTCCTGGAGAGTAGCCCTCATGCTCGGAAAATTAGCTCTCTTGAAGTTAAGTGTTTTTATCTTACCCGTATGTATTTCTTGTTTAGCGCCAACATCAAAGGAAATCATGTTATGATCACTGCTACCCAGGTGTTCCTTTATCTGGACATTAGTAATAAGCTCTGCATGGTTTGAGATTACCAGGTCCAACAGAGCTTCATTCCTAGTTGGGGCCTCAATAAACTGGACCATAAAATTGTCCTGTAATAGGTTTATCATTTTTTGTCCTTTAACTGTCCCAGCAGTGCCATTACTCCAGTCAATTTCTGGGTAGTTAAAATCCCCCATTATTATCACTGTCCCAGCCCTTGCAGCCCTTTCCATCTGTGCAAGGAGCTGAGTCTCCACCTCCTCATTCACATTGGGTGGTCTATAACAAACTCCAACGATTAACTTTGAACTACACCCATCTAAATGCAGTTCCACCCATAATGCTTCGGACTCATCACACTCTCCATCCACCAGGTCCTCTTTCACACTTGCTTTGAGATCACTTCTCACATAGAGACAGACCCCGCCACCTTTCCTTTTTACCCTGTCTCTCCGAAAGAGTGCATAGCCAGGAATATTAATAGCCCAGTCATGTGAGGATTGAAGCCAAGTTTCAGCAATACCGATTACATCATAGCTCTCCTCATGCACCACAGCTTCCAACTCACCTATTTTGCTTGGCAGACTTCTGGCATTGGTGAACAAACACTTTAATGCATTATTACATTTTGCTCTGGTGTTTTTCATATTATTTTTAGTAGTACAAATTGCACTATAGTTTTCAATGGCTGTTTGCAACATGGGAAATTTCTTGTCACCTGCCATATCCCACCCCCCATCTATCCCCATTCCACCCTCCATTAATGTCTGACCCCTAACTGACCTGTCTGCCCAATGTACGTCTGGTTCACCCTCCCCCCTCAAACCCAGTTTAAATACTCCTCCAGCCTTCCCATAAACCTCTTCCCCAGCACAGCAGACCCCCTTCCATTCAAGTGCAAACCATCATTAGCATATAGGTTGCACCCCAATGAAAAGTCAGCCCAGTGCTCTAGAAACCCAAATCCCTCCTCCCTACACCAGGTCTTTAGCCATGCATTCAGCTCTCTAATCACCCCCTGCCTTTCCTGTGTTGCGCATGGCTCCATCTCGCACATGCTCATCGAGTGTCCTCTTTGTTTTCCTTCCTCTTGCCTCGTGTGCTATAGTGGTAATGGCAGATAGAGCTGCCTGCCCACTTTCAAAATGGCAATTTCGGACACGCCCTAGTCACGTGATCGGCGTCCTCCTTCCGAAATCTCACAAGATTTCGGCATGACATGTGTCCCCCACGGATTCCTGGGAAATAGCTAAAAAAGTTCCCAGGGACCATTGCGAAGCCGATAAACACGCCTACTCCCACGGAAGGAGAGCCCGGAAGTCGGCATAAACATTAAAAATAAAAAGGTAAATACTGCATATTATTTTATTTCAATGGTCATAACTGCATCTATGTTCCAAAGCCATTTGAATAAGATGAACTTGCAATTTTCTGTACAAAACCGCTTTATATGAGCATATGAGAAGGCTCTTGAAAGCCCTGGGATTAGGTCTCCATGTGTTATTTTTGAATTTGGGCACAAGGGTCCATTCTTCCCGGTTTATCAGGGAATTTTAGTTTGCCCTGTGGTTTTGTTGTTGCTGCGGTGCCTCTGTTTGTGTTGGTTTGTTGTTTTAATTTTTTTCTTTTTTCTTTGTTCTTTTGGCATTGTTTACAATATTAGCCGTTAGACTAATTTGTGGCTGCACTACATCACTTTCAGCTTTGAGGTCACTTCTGGGTTTGAGTCACTTACAGTTTGCGGTATGGCGTTGGTGTGCATGTGGGCGGATTCACTATGCACAAACAGGGGAGCTCTGGGTTGTTCTGTTTGTGCTAGGTCCGCCATATATAATTTTTGGCGCCCTTTTTCGTTACCCTGTGATACCGTTGGTCCTATGGAGAGAGGACCCCCCCACAGGGCTGGACTGGGAAAGAAATTTGGCCCTGGACTTCATCCAGACCAGCCCACTTACATTTTGAGTGTCCCATCAGCAGCCCCTTACATCAGAGTGTCTCATCAGCGCCCCTTACATCAGAGTGTCCACTGAGCAGCCCCCTTACATCAGAGTGTCTCATCAGCACCCCTTACATCAGAGTGTCCCATCAGCGCCCCCTTTACATCAGAGTGTCCCATCAGCGCCCCCTTACATCAGAGTGTCTCATCAGCGCCCCCTTACATCAGAGTGTCCCATCAGCGCCCCCTTACATCAGAGTGTCCCATCAGTGCCCCCTTACAGCAGAGTGTCCCATCAGCGCCCCCTTACATCAGAGTGTCCCATCAGTGCCCCCTTACATCAGAGTGTCCCATCAGCGCCCCCTTACATCAGAGTGTCTCATCAGCGCCCCCTTACATCAGAGTGTCCCATCAGTGCCCCCTTACATCAGAGTGTCCCATCAGCGCCCCCTTACATCAGAGTGTCTCATTAGCAGCCCCCTTACATCAGAGTGTCTCATTAGCAACCCCCTTACATCAGAGTGTCTCATTAGCAGCCCCCTTACATCAGAGTGTCCCATCACCAGCCCCCTTGCATCAGAGTGGCCCACTGAGCCATCGGCCCACCGGGAAACTCCCTGTAGTCCCAATGGCCAGTACATGCCTGCCCCCCCAGCACCCTGTGGATCCTCCCCTCTGTGTACTGTTAATATAGAGATGGAAGTCTGCATTGGGGCTTCATGCTGGGTTTCTAGATCCTCGGGAGACCCAGACCTTTAACATGCCTGATTGAATCTTTGCTGGAGGGAACAGCTCGTATGTGGTTGGCATGTCACTCAGGTGATGACCTATAGACCACCTCTTTTTTGCTGTTATCAGCAGGTAAGCCTGACTTTTTGTTATATAGGATTAGATCTGGCTTTTGAACCTTAGCTTCTTTTTTCCAATACCTTTTGGCTTTTTTTGCCTGTTTATGTGTGCCCTATTCGTGTTATAGAATTCACCTACGGAGGCTGTTAGATCCTTGTGAGCATTGTGTGGCATTATATTACATAATTTCTGGCAACACACTACTACTGTCTGTCAAGGCTGGCATATTTTAACACTGCCGGATACCTGCAATTTACATATATGTATTAGTATTGTCATTATATTTTGGCTTTCTGGATCTATCCTTTCAGGGATGACCCCAATAGCCGTATTACCTGGAAGCATTGTCCACGAAGTGCAGACTCTGAGCATGGCATGTATTGTGCATTTTGGTCTCCCCTTAGTTTGGACATCTCAGATGGCCACTAGGTAGATATATTTTTCCTGTTTTGTTTTTTATCTTTCTTTCCCCTGTTCCTCCCTTTTTTTCTTTTTGTCTGGATTGTAATGTATATATGTATGCACTTTGTATATTTAGTGTATTTTTTGTTTTATATGTTGACTAAACTATACAGTAACCAAGCCTTGATGAAGCGACTATAGATTACAACCGCGAAACATGTCGGCCATCATTTGCAATATATACGCATGTGTATGTATGTATGTGTATGTATCACGGTCTTGAATTTTTGGGGATTAGCTCTCCCTTATGTATTTGTATGATATTTATATTATTTTATACACCTGTTGTGGTTTATAATAAACATCATATATATATATATATATATATATATGTATTTATCTCTGTGTTGTAATACATATGCCTGGAGTTGACCGTTTAACGCCCACTTCACACTTTTCCTCTTTTTACTATACAATTAGGGTTGGCACTCCAGGACATATATTTTTTTTTTGATCTGAAATGGGTGGGTCTTGACTACATGTTTACAACCCCCCCGATCTACTTTACTACATACATACACTTTGTGATACATATTCATATCTTTGCATCTCTACTATTTACAGACTGCTAATATCCATATTATTGTATAGCGCGACATTTGCTACTAGGGATAAGCTTTGCATTTCAGTCGACCGTAAGTTCGACTCGAACATCGGCTGTTCGATCGTTCGGCGAAGATCGAACATTATGGGCCGTTCGCGCCAAATTGGAGCAGCGCCTCACAGGCCATAATGCACTGCGTCACCGCAGTGGTTTGCTGGCTGATGATTGGCCAAGCATGCACTATGACCTGCATGCATGGCGAATCAGAGTGCCATAAGCAAACAGAGCCATAATTGGCCAAAGGCAGGGTGCCTTTGGCCAATTATGGCTCGGGGGTTAAGTACACACTGCGCACTATATAAGGCCACCTGCACATCAGTCCTGTGTAGTGTGTTGCTGGCCTATAGAGAGAGAGTGTCATTTCATTTACTTTGATCCAGTTTAGCTAGATCTCACTGCAGACCATTCATGCTGTACTGTTTCTAATCTACTTCAGGCAGGCAGTTCATCCAGTTTAGCTAGATCTCACTGCAGACCGTTTCTGTTGTTCTGCTCCTAATATACTACAGGCAGGCAGTTCATTCAGTTAGCTGCAGTATATTCAGGACTATATCCTGTGCAGCTAGATCTTGCTGTAGACCATTCCTGTTGTTCTGTTCCTAATATACTACAGGCAGGCAGTTCATTCAGTTAGCTGCACTATATTCAGAATCAGTATATATATAAGCCATTCCTGGTGTACCTATTCAAATACATTACAAATAAATCAAATACAGTATGTTTGGAAGGCCAACAAGGAGAGGCAGGTGCTCACAGGCCACTAAAAAAGGGCAAGAAGGCTTTGTGTCTACAGCCAACATTGCTGGTCGTGGACATGGTGCATCCTCAGCATGTGGCCATGGGGCACGTTTGTCCTTTTTGCTGGCTGTGTTGAGCCACAACATGCAGAAAAGTTGGTAGATTGGATGTCCAAGCTGTCCTCATCCTCTGTCCCCCAGGCACAGAGTACTTTGGCTGCCAATGCAGCTGCCAAAGCGGCGTCTTCCATCAACTCAATGTCATCAGTCACTCCTTCCCTAGCCCCACCATCATGCCCTGAGGAGTCCTCCGAACTGTTCGACCACAGTATTGGGTACCCGCTGTAAGAGGCTATACAGCGTTTTGAAGGCTCCGATGATGGTACAGGGATTGAGGAAGGCAGTAATGTGAGCCCAGAGAGAGGGGGTGCCCAAGAAGGACTACAAACTGGCAGTCATGTTCCCCCAGCTGCAGCATACTGCCAGGTTTTCTCCAGTGATGAGGAGGGAGGGGATGATGAGGTCACTGACTCTACCTGGGTGCTTGATAGGAGAGGGGAGGAGGAGCAGGAGGCACATCTCCAATGAGGCAGGATGCCTGCCAGGGGCCAGCTTAAGGGCAGCCAACCGACTGTATCACACCACAGAGCTCCGCATGTGCAGGGCGCTGCTGACTCCATGCGTTTTTCCAAAAGTTCTTTGGTGTGGGCCTTATTTGAGATGTGTGCAGCAGATCACACATGTTTGCAACATATGTCTGAAGCGTATCAAGCGTGGCCAAAACAACAGCTGCTTGGTCACCACATGCTTGACCAGACATATGTCAAACTCCCATGCAGTCCGTTGGCAAGCGTACTTAAAAGACCCACACCAAAGAACAAGATGGGCCTCTCCTTGCTCCTCATCAGCTGAGATCTCCAACCCCACTATACTTTCAGTTCTCGCAGAAACCTGCACTGAGAGGAATGAAGGTGTAGAATTGTAATGGATGTGATTAAGCGAATCATGAAATGTCTATTCCAATGTATGAGTACATGTTTTATATGCCTGACATGTCAGTTTCAGTTAGACATATTCAGATATTTTGCAAAGCTCATCCTTCCCTTGCTTAGGAACTGGACTTACTGCAACAGCCAACAGAAAGTTTGCACCTGCTTCTGAGAATACATTCAGAATATAACAACATAACACCAATGGATTAAAAAAAGCAAAGAAATACTGCAGAAATGCAAGAACAAAGCTACTTCCTCAAATGAGCATCCAGCTAAAACCAATGTTTTATCACTATATGTATTTTTATATTTGTGGTTTGTATGCATCAGTCTTGTTGACGTATCTCAATCTTTAATGGAATTGTATAAAAATCTTGAGAAGCATAAATATTAAAACAGAAGTTTTTGATTCTGAACTGAGAGTCAGCCTAATCACTTCAGAGCGTGCATGCTTTTATATTAAATCTGATCAGGGGTAGATATAATATCAGACTTTTGTTCTGATCCAATTCCAAAACATTTTGGCGCCCATTGTGGTGCTCGAGGGTCCCAAGGGGTAGCCGATCAAGGAGGGACCAGGACAAGCCAACACAGAGACAGGATGGAGACTGATCACCTCTGAAAATGGTAAGACACTTTGGATATCTCGTATATCTAGTCTACTGTTTATCATGTACCCATGGCTGGTCAACCTCTGTGTCCATATTAGCTTCCTGCAGCCCTCAAAGACAAGTATATATCTTGCTTCGAGTCTGTTGATATAATAAGGAAGCTGCAATTATATCTACTGCCTGTTTTGTTCTGTTCTGTTTTGTTAATCAATCTTGTGTTTTGTGGTGACTGTTGGACTGAGGAATTGATTATATAGTCATGGATGAAATTAGCTGACGTGGTTTAAACTTCTCCTGGGAAATATATAGTGTGGTAAAGCACGGGAAAACCAGGAGGAGGCACCAGGATGTGGTTAAACTTCTCCTGGGAAATATGTTGTGTGGTAAAGCATGGGTGCGGTGATGCATGGGAAAACCAGGAGGGGGCGTCAGGAATACGCCCAGCCGTGGCATGGGGATCCTGTGAGATCTGAACAATCCTTTATTTCTTTAGGGTTGTCATACATCTTGTTGCTTGTTGGTCACATCTTGTTGGTGGTAAGGACATGTCCTAAGTGTGTTTGTGGTCTGTTGTTTGGGATAAATGAAGAAGGCTGGGGTCTTGTTGAAGTAGTAGAGCCAGAATATAGGACTGAGTCTCTTGGTTATAAACCCCTGTTAGCAGAGACCACACATGTGTTGGTATTCAGATTAAATATGCATTACCCAGTTAAACTTGAGGTTGGTAAGTCACCACAGGCTATAGAAAGTGAAGTTAGAAGGCGGGGACTTGCAGCCGAAAGGTGCCCCTTACAACCTCAACAACCAGAACAGTTTGAAGAGGAAGAAAAAGATAGAGTGAGGAATTTGGGCATGGTTCTGGGAAATGTGAACAACATTTGAAGTGGTGCATTGAATATTAACTGCTGTACTCCTTATCTGTTTGTTAAATGTCTTGTTGAGAGTAATATGTGGTCACATATTACTTGGCTCCTCTACCTGTGGCCACCTTGGGGGGTCACAGGACTGGTCTACGCTTTGGGAAGGCGCATGCAGGGAGGCTTGCTTGGCAGCTGAACACTGTAGACGTTCCTTTATCTCTCTCTCACTCTCCCACTCTCTATCTGTCTTGTCATCATTAACTTGAGACTGTGATATGGTCTGAACTGGTACCAGGTGACGGATAGAGGGATTGTCTGACCCTCTTAAGTCCAGGGCGGCTTCATAAAACCACGATACAAACCCTGAGCCCAGACATAAACTCTTCAATAGCTAACAAAACTATGGGGCAAAAGTTAGTGAGGCCCAAAAAGGGCAGTTTGGCCTGTCGCTTGGTGTTAGAGCGGGAAGGAGGGGGTGCTGTCAAAAAGGGAAAGAAATTGGCAAAAGTGTGTGGGGTTGATATGCATTTGGGTGGAGGACTACAGGTAGATGAATGGTGTAATATTTTGAAACGTAAAAAGGGTCTGTTGTCCGATCATGGGCTGCTACGAGCTTCAAATGCTTGGTTTAAAGTTGCTATTCATGAAGAAGGGTGGACAGAACATGAATTTAATCCAAATAATCAAAATGGTCATATTGTATATGTGTATGGAAAGCCAGAAAAGAGGAAGCTAAGTAGTCAGCCACAGTCCTATAATAGCGTCTGGTCCCCAGGAAGTAGACACTGCCCTTCGTCTACCGCACCTCTGTTCTAGGTGACACCTCCCCTACTGCCCCTCTGCTACAGGTGACACTTCCCACTCTGACATGTCGCCCTGGGGCAACACGCCCTATGCCACTGCCTCCTGAACCACCCACACTGAAACCCACCGACATTTTTCCAGTGATGGAACATGTTACAATCAATGTAGCATTTCAATTTCTGTATAGGGTGTCTTGATTATTTCAGCCAGAGTCTGACTTTAAGAACTGTTTTAGTTGCAGTTGCCAATCCTTGCATTATTGAAGTTTAAAGGTCCTTCTTTTCTAACAGCATCAAATGTAACAAATGTGATATATTTTTGCAAATGGTTTTAATTGTGTTTAAGCTGTATTAACAATAATTGGGGATTTTAAAATGTTGATTTTTAACCAGATACAAGTTTTAAGAGTATTATAAATAATGAGGAAGTTATGTATTCTGGGCGTTATGCCAGATGAATTGTGGTTGAGAAAGAAAGAGGAAGTGATTTAAGGTTGCTAATAATTCTATGCACTAGAATCACACAAGTGTTAGGTGATTTAGGCCCCATTCACATCTGAGCGTTTTGTAGCTTGAAGCTTGGAAAAAATTGATTATTCTCCATGGAAATGGTTCACATCTCCACTCCAAAAATGCCTGAAGCCAATATGTGCACAATAGGTCACGCAAGAAAAAGGAAAATCTGTTGAGAAATATCACAACAGAATAGCACAAATGTTTACCGATTTGGGTTTTAGCATGCTGAACAAAGCACATAGCAGAGTAATGGAGCTTGAGACGTTATTAGTAGCAAAAGGCCTAGAATTTGCACAGAACAGTAAGAAGGTAGCTCCTCTCATAATGGCCTCTGACACACCGTATCTGCCCCAACCTCGCCACCACCCCGCCCCTCTCTGGATCACATGGACCTTCTCCACTAATATTCAGGCAAGCCTGTGTCACCTGCCTGCTACACCTGGACTGTTATGCCACAAGGTGCCCAGAACTCCCCCTCCCAATTCCCCAAGGCAATGGCCCTCATTCTGGACACCTGGATGAAGTTACACCCAGACATTGTACTCCTCCAGTATGACTTCCGGCTTTGTGCAGATACCTTCAGTGATGCCTCAATCTTCTCTGAAAGCCTCCTCCACTACCTGGCTGAGCAAGTAAGCAAGGCCTCGAAGAAAAGGTCCAGTGGTGCAGAGAGAAGGTGATTTTCCTACACTACTGCATTTCCCTAGGCACCCAACATCTCACTGAAGAAAGAGTTGATACAATCAAGGCCATCCCTTTGCCTCAAGGTCAAAAGCCCCTTCACGTCTTCCTAGGATTAATCTCCTACTGCTGTTCTTGGATCCCAGAAGCCTCCCTCTTGATGCAACCTCTCTATGATGCCCAGAAATCTGACCCTATCCTACATTCTCCAGAAGCTGTGGACAATTTTGAAACTCTGAAGGAGGTCCTCTCAACAGCCTCTGCTTTGGGCCTCCCAGACTATGAAAAGACTTTCAAACTGTTTGTCTCAGAGAGACAAGGACATGCCACAAGAGTTCTGGCTTAGGCCCATGGCAACAGACTCAGACCTATTGAGTATTACTCCTGTCAACTGGACTCAGTGGCCCTCCTGCCTCAGAGCTGTCTTTGCAGCCCAACCCCTTTTGGACAAGACTGCTGATCTCCTATTGGGCCTTGCCCCTCATGACATAACTGCCATACTAAACAAAGTACAGCCCAAAAACCTGTCCTCGCAGAGACACCTCAGACTCCAGTGTGCCTTGCTTCTCCTCGATAACATCACCATCCTCCAATGTGATACCCTTAACCCGTCCACTCTGCTTCCTGTTCTTGAGGGGGTACCTCTTTGGAGAATGACTCTCACTTCACCGCTCATGACTGACTGCTTTGAAGTAATGATGGAGACATCACACCTACCGACAGTCAGTGACACAGCCCTTGAGAATCCTGACTTGACAATGGTTGGATGGTTCCAGGTATGCAAACAGCACGGGTCGGTACCACACAGGATACGCAGTCACCGCCAAAGATACAGTTCAAGCTTCAGCATTACCTTCCTCCATGTCTGCCCAGGAAGCAGAACTTCTGGCCCTAAGCATGGCATGTAAATTGGCAGAAGGAAAAAGAGCCAACATTTATACAGACTCAAGATATGCGCTTGGTGTGGCCTGCAATTTTGGGATCATCTGGAAAACCAAAGGGTTCTTGACAGCAGCAGGAACACCTGTAAAACACAGTGCAGCTATCAAGGACTTAACGGATGCCCTACTCCTCCCAGCACAAGTGGCTATACTTAAGGTAAAGGTGCAGGGCAAGCTGGTTTCCCAAGAAGCACGAGGCAACCACCTTGCAGATACCGCTGCGAAACAAGCTGCAGATGGGTAATGAGAAGTGGTCAGCAGAGTCAATGCACCCATCCTGGATCACCCAATAGATACCCCTAAAAGATACTGTACAAACCACCATGATTCTACAAAACCCTCCAGTAAATAGGTCTCATCTCAAGGAGCAACAGGTGGCAGCTGACAAAGAAGAAAAAGAAGTGTGGATCAAAAAAAGAGCCACAGAATTTGAAGGAATCATGGAATTAAACAGGATACCATGTCTGCCACAATTAATGTTTCCTGCAATTGTACAGTGGGCCCACAGTGCCTCCCATCATTCGAGGCCTATCGAGTTACCAACAAGACAGCAAAAACCACAGCTGAAAGACTTTTAATGGAAATAGTGTGCAGATATGGTGTCCCAGAGGTCATAGAGAGCGTTCAGGGGCCGGCTTTCATGGCTTCACTGACCAAGGAAATATGAGCAGCTTTAGGGGTCACACTAGCTTTCCACACCCCATACCATCCTCAAAGCAGTGGGAAGGTGGAGAGGATGAATGGCACAATAAAATCTAGAATGCTAAAAATGTCTCAGGAAATGGGAATGAGTTAGCCAGATAGCCTACCCATTGCCTTATTCAGTGTTAAGCCGCGTACACACGGGGCGGACTGTCTGGCCAACTTAGTCCATCAGACAATCCGACGGACAGTCCGTCATACTTTCGAATGAACGGACTTGCCCACACGCGGCACTTTTTGAGCGGACTAATACGGCGTACTAAGTCCGCCGTACTATCCGCCCTACTTTTGAAATGAACGGACTCGCCCACACATGCGGAGGAAAGTCCGCTCATTTTGAGCGGGTCTCCAGGTAGGCGGGGCCCGCGAAGGAGACGTCGCTGGCCCCGCCGCCTGGTATGGCCTCAAAGGGGAACCCCAACGCCGAAAAAAAAAAAATCGGTGTGGGGGTCCCCCCCAAGTCCACAACAGACCCTTGTCCGAGCACGCTACCCGGCCGGCCAGGAAAGGGGGGGTGAGCGAGCGCCCCCCCTCCTGAGCCGTACCAGGCCGCGTGCCCTCAACATGGGGGGTGCCTTGGGGAAGGGGGGGCCGCGCGGCCCCCCCATCCCAAAGCACCTTGTCCCCATGTTGATGAGGACAAGGGCCTCTTGCCGACAACCCTGGCCGTTGGTTGTCGGGGTCTGCGGGCGGGGGGCTTATCGGAATCCGGGAGCCCCCTTTAATAAGGGGGCCCCCGGATACCGGCCCCCCACCCTATGTGAATGAGTATGGGGTACAATGTACCCTTACCCATTCACCTGTAAAATAAAAGTACAAAAAAAAACACAACACATGAGATAAAATACTGTATTGCACAGCTCCGGGGGTCTTCCGTCTTCGGGGGTCTTCTCGCCGGATTCCTCCGCTATCTTCTTGTAGCTCTTTTGCTAGCGGAGGAGTCCGGCTTTCTTCCTCGCCGCCGGCCTCTTCTCCCGACTTCGGGGGTCTTGTCCCCCTCTTCGGTTCTTCTGCCGGCCACCGTGCCTTCTTATAGCTCTTTTACAGGCGGTGGCCCGGTCTTCTGTCGCCGCTGCCGCCCGTTCTTCTTCTTCTTCTCCTTCTTCTCCAGGAGATGTTGACACGACGCTCTCTCCGGCCACAATGCCAGGGCCGCACTCCGCTGCCACTTATATAGGGATAAGGGGCGGTGTCACATGGCTTTATGTCACATGGGTTGGTGTCACATGGTGACCCCGCCCCCTTACGATGTCATAGTCCCCATGTGACATCAACCCATGTGACCAACCCATGTGACATAAAGCCATGTGACACCGCCCCTTGTCCCTATATAAGTGGCCGCGCAGCGCGGCCCTGGCATTGTGGCCGGAGAGAGCGTCGTGTCAACATCTCCTGGAGAAGAAGGAGAAGAAGAAGAAGAAGAAGAAGAAGAATGGGTGGCGACAGAAGACCGGGCCACCGCCTGTAAAAGAGCTAGAAAAAGGCGCGGTGGCCCGGCAGAAGAACCGAAGAGGGGGACAAGACCCCCGAAGTCGGGAGAAGAGGCCGGCGGCAAGGAAGAAAGCCGGACTCCTCCGCTAGCAAAAGAGCTACAAGAAGATAGCGGAGGAGTCCGGCGAGAAGACCCCCGAAGACGGAAGACCCCCGGAGCTGTGCAATAAAGTATTTTATCTCGTGTGTTGTGTTTTTTTTTTGTACTTTTATTTTACAGGTGAATGGGTAGGGGTACATTGTACCCCATACTCATTCACATAGGGTGGGGGGCCGGTATCCGGGGGCCCCCTTATTAAAGGGGGCTCCCGGATTCCGATAAGCCCCCCGCCCGCAGACCCCGACAACCAACGGCCAGGGTTGTCGGGAAGAGGCCCTTGTCCTCATCAACATGGGGACAAGGTGCTTTGGGGTGGGGGGGCCGCGCGGCCCCCCCTTCCCCAAGGCACCCCCCATGTTGAGGGCACACGGCCTGGTACGGCTCAGGTGGGGGGGGCGCTCGCTCGCCCCTCCTTTCCTGGCCGGCCGGGTAGCGTGCTCGGACAAGGGTCTGTTGTGGACTTGGGGGGGACCCCCATGCCGATTTTTTCGGCGTTGGGGTTCCCCTTTGAGGCCATACCAGGCGGCGGGGCCAGCGACGTCTCCTTCGCAGGCCCCGCCTACCTGGAGACCCGCTCGAAATGAGCGGACTTTTCTCTGGGCGGGAAAAGTCCGCTCATTTCAAAAGTACGGCGGACTGGCACACACACGGGCGGATTGTCCGCCAAAATGCGAGTCCAGCGGACAGTATTTCCAACATTCCGAAATACTTAGTCCGCCAGACTGCACGCTGAAAAAGTCCGCTGAAGCCCACACATGAGCGGACTGTCCGCTGAAATGTGTTTCGGCGGACTAAGTAGGCCAGACAGTCCGCCCGTGTGTACGTGGCTTTAGGTACACTCCAAGGGGAAACCATGGTCTGTCACCCTATGAGATATTGTTTGGTTGGTTCAGCCCCCAGACTGGGTTGTTACTTCCCACAGCAATTACAGCTCCAATCTGATGTATTAACTGATTATGTGACTGCTTTATGTTGAGAATTAACCCGTATCCGTTCGCAAGTGTTTTCCATTCCAGATCTTGAGCTAGATAAAGGAACGCACAAGCTGGTTCCTGGCGATTGTGTCCTGGTAAAGAAGTTTGTGAGAAAGCACACTCTTGAACCCAGATATGATGGTCCTTTCCAGGTTCTCATAACCACTGCCAACTTCCCACTGCAAGAAAGTCCCTGTACCTGAGGAAGAGGCCGAGGGGACCAAATGATTCTGTATATCCTTTTCATTGTAATCATTGCTCAGGCACAGAGGTAGCCATCAAACAAAAAGATGGTATAACCCAATTCTGGTATAACTCATCCAATACACGTTGCCACTTTTATATCCTCTTATGAACAGATAATTCCAGGTACTATGTACAAGATCTGGTCCTGGGATGAAATGGTAAGGCCCATGACTGTATGTATGTGTTACTGATTCCTATTGGGGCAACAACTGTGATTCCTGGGGAGTAGTGGGTTGGAACACTGGGGTTACAAACCTGAAAGCGCCCAAAATAGAAAGGATAATAATAGGAAGACACTTTTAGATAGAATGACAATCAACAAGCACACGGATCAGTATTTCACCAAGGAGTTCAGGCTGACCATTGAAAAGCCTAGCAGAGGAGACAGTGGGACCTATGTACTGGGCCTATGGTGGGGAAGTGGGTATACCAGTTTAAGAAAGCCTTTCCAACTGAAAGATATGTTCAATAACCCAGAGTGGGGAGTCCCCCAATCCACATCTACGCTCCAAGGCATAGCCAAACAACTAGAAGCCGCTTTACATATGACCTGCCAAAACTGTATGGCCTTAGATGTGGTCCTAGCTGAAAAGGGGGGTGTGTGTAAGATGTTACCTGAAACATGCTGTATTTATATCCCAGATAACACAGCCCCAAATGGTAAAGTGACTTTAGCCATCCAGAAACTTGAGGATTTTTCCAAAGAATTAAAGAAGAATTCAGGGCTCTCCAACCCCTGAGATCAGTACTTCCCCTAGATCAAGGGGGATGGCAGGGAATCTTAACACAGATTGGAACAGCCATTCTGACAATTTTAGTGACCCTAGCTGTCATGGTATGCTGTGTTCTTCCCTGCTTTAAGAAGTGTGTAGAAAAAGCTGTTGACCAATCCGCTCCATGTTTGTGAACCAAGAAATACTAGATGGTGATGATGAAGATTATGTAAGACTTGATGTTGATTATGTGTTACGCTCCGGTACAGTCACTTTCCCCCCCCCCCCGAGATGCAACACTATAGGATTACAGGGACAGACAGCACCTGATTACCCCACTTCAAGCTGTATCGAGGTGGGTAGTGAATTCACTGCTCTTCTCTATATACAGCCCAAAAGAGTTGCAGAGAGAATGGGCCAAGTGAGTAGGACTTTTAGTATGAGGGACAGTTTGAAAAAGACAGTTTCAAGGGGGGAACTGTAATGGATGTGCTTAAGGGAATCATGAAACGTCTATTCCAATGTATATAAGAGTACATGTTTTATATGCCTGGCATATCAGCTTCAGTTTATCAGTTTATCAGCTTTAAGACATAGTCAGATATTTTGCAAAGCTCATCCTTCCCTTGCTTAGGAATTGGACTGACTGCAACAGTTAACAAAAAGTTTGCACCTGCTTCTGAGAATACATTCAGAATATAACAACATAACACCAACTGATTAAAAGAAACAAGAAATGCTTCAGAAATGCTGCAAGAACAAAGCTACTTCCTCAAATGAGCACCCAGCTAAAACCAATGTTTTATCACTATATGTATTTTTATATTTGCGGTTTGTATGCGCCAGTCTTGTTGATGTATCTCAATCTTTAATGGAATTTTATAAAAGTCTTGAGAAGCGTAAATATTAAACAGACGTTTTTTATTCTGAACTGAGAGTCAGCGTAATCACTTCAGAATGTGCATGCTTTTATATTCAATCTGATCAGGGGTCAATGTAATAATATCAGACTTTTGTTCAGATCCAATTCCAAAACAGAATTAGGTGTGCCAAGTACTTGCGGGCAATCTGCTATCGCTACACCTACGTACGATTGTAGCAGGCAAACTTCCCTACCCCAGTTGCTAAACTTTCGAAACAAATTTGGTCCCAGCAATCCACATGCCCAGCGGCTGAATGCTAGCTTAGCTAAATTGCTAGAACACCAACTGCTGCCTTTTCAACTGGTAGACTCTGCCTCCTTTCGTGAATTTGTGGAATGTGTGGTACCTTAGTGGCAGGTTCCCAAACGCCCTTTTTTTTCACGGAAGGCGATTCCAGCTCTCTACCGGCATGTGGAAGGCAATGGCTTGGCCTCGCTGGAAAGGGCGGTCAGTGGTAAGGTGTATATTACCGCTGACTCATGGTCCAGCAGGCATGGACAGGGCCACTGGTTTCTGATTTACCTGTTTTTTTTGAGAGATACTAAGCAGCTTTTGTCTGATATTCAACCTATTAAATGGGATTCGGATTTTGTGTGGATTACTTGTGATGTGGCTAGCCTTTATTCATCTATCCCCCACTCTCTAGGGATTCAGGCCGTAGCCTTTTTTCTTAGACATCATAGCCAACACTCCTTGGTGCACCAAGAGTTTGTTTTATGTTGTTTAGAGTATTTATTAACTCACAATTTTTTTATGTTCGATGGGGACTACTATCTCCAGAAGTGCGGGGCCTCGATGGGCGCTAAATTCTCCCCCTCCCTTGCTAATTTGTACATGGGTTGGTGGGAGATTTCCCGCATTTTTTGGCGCTGGTTGTCCCCATCGCTCTGAGATTAAGTTTTTCCGTTGCTATATAGACGACTTGATCTTTGTGTGCACCAGGATTGTTGGTGAATTAGATGAATGGCTTCTGTATCTTAATGACAACACCCTCAATCTTAAATTTACAGGTGTTATGGACCCTAAACAAATTGAATTTCTGGATGTTGTTCTGATGGGTGAGGGGGAATCTATTTCCTCCAAACTTTTCAGGAAGCCTTCTGCTGGTAATTCCTTGTTAAGGGCTGATTCAGGCCATCCAAGGCTTACCATTAAGGGCATCCCTGTGGGACAGTTTTTGAGGTTAAAACGGGTATGTAGTGATGAATCATCTTTTTTGAAAGAAGCCTCTGCTATGAAAAAGCGTTTCATAGAAGAGGTTATTCAGCCCCTGTACTTGATAGGGCGTTCAATATAGCCCTTAATACGGATAGATGTCATCTCCTTCGTGATAAGGTCAAGAATGGAGATGGGAGAAGGCGGGTATCTGACAAATCCTTAAAAATTCCGGTGTTTTCCACGCCTTATAGTTTAGAGTTTAGTAAAATTAAAGGGATCGTGGAGAAATATTTACCTATTCTCTACAACGATCCTGTCTATGCTCAAATTCTATCTAGCGGTATTAGATCAGTCTCCCGCAGGGCCCCAACTATTGGTGGCATGTTGTCCCCCAGCCTCTATTCGAGCAGCATTCAACGCCCTAATTGGTTACAGTTTAAAGGATCGTTTCGATATGGGGGCAATAATTGTCCATGTTGCCCCCAAATTTTATGAGGTGATACCACCCTTTCTAGGTCTCTAAATAAGGATTTTAAAGCCATGGCCTTCATTAACTGTAACACTAAATTTGTTATTTACATGGTTACCTGTGAACAATGTTGCATACAGTATGTTGGACGCACAACACGAAGACCGAGAGACAGATTATATGACCACCTCTATGACATTTCCAAAAAACACCCCACTAATGTGGCGAAGCATTGGAATCTTTGCCATGATAAGGATGTCAATGGCTTACGCATTCAGGGGGTGGAAAAAGTCACTTTATCTAAAAGAGGGGGTAATAGGTTTAGTATGCTATGCAAAAGGGAGTTTTATTGGATATTCCATCTCCATACGAGGCAGCCTATGGGCCTTAACTTTGAGTGGGTCATTTCATTCTTTTATGAGTGAATTTTCCACATATTGATTGCCCAGTATTTACTAAGCTAATATGTATGGCTCCCATTTCACTGGTTGTCGGTCTGGTGCTGACAGGTTTTTTCATCTGGTTCTGCTGGGCTCATTTTATTATGTTTCTGCCAGAGTTTATTCACTATTTTCCATTTATTATAATTGCTTTACATTGAGGACAGGCCAATTATTCGATTGAGACTGTTTTTTGAATAGGGCTGTATGCATATATTGCAGCATTTTTCTCTGCAGTGATTATGAATATCAGTATTTTTGATGTTAATTAATATCCTATTAGACATGTTTGTCATTCGTTTGATAATCACACAGCTGATATATTATGTTGGGTGTATGATCAATCAACAGGGTTTTTGTATCAGCTTCTTATACCTGTTGGTATAATGATATTCGCATTGAACCTGCCCTTGGTTTTAGAACATTCGATATCGATCGTTCATTTGGTCTATTCCTATATTTACTTTTATTTTTGATATCTATGCATTGTATCATAGGAGAAGACCTAAGTAGACACATCCAATAATTAGATATTTGCAATCTTTCTATTATGAAACCTTTTCTGGGATGTGTCATTTTTACGTAATATTTTTTGTGTGTTTTTCTCTGGTGGGTTTGACATTCAAAGAGCCCCATGTATTGGCATGCACACACATTGAGAGTTTGTTTCTTTCTCTCCTTTTTTTGTGTGTCTGCCAATGCGTGTGAAAAAACATATAATTTTTTTTTTAACATACAAAATGAAAAATGTTTTTACTTAGGCCATTTTTTATTTCTCTAGGTTACACCTATACCTCTTCACCTAAGGATAAGATTTATCATGTCATTCATTTATTACCATTATGTATGCTTTCAACGTGTAAGCTTGATTTTGGTGTTTTAGGGGAAAAAGGCTTTTTCCTTTCATCCATTTAAATGTTAATCTTCAGACTTTGGATGTTCACAGGTGTTTCCTTAATTGTTATCTTGTCATACACTTATTTTATTCATTTGTCTAATTGCTTGTGTGTGTGTATATAGCTCTGTATGTATATACTGCTTATTAGCTATGACTAAGCACCGTGTTCGGTGTGAAACATGTCAGCGGCTGCGTAGTTAGTCTGTTTACCAGCCTAGATGCTATGATTTTTTTTTAATACGAACTTTTATTGAGACTTAAAGAGAAAAAAAATAGGCACATACATTGAGCGACTGAGTGCTCCAGAATACAAACATCAAAGTACAGTACACCTAGTAAACAATAATACATTGCTTGCCGTAATGGAGTAGCAGGCATTCAAGTACAAAACAGAGTAATGGTTGGTAAATAGCTGCCATCCAACACAGTAGTCATTGTTCATGGGGGTATAAAGAGCGAAGCATCAGACAGAGAAAAAGTATCCCCCACTATACCAAGCACTGGGGTAGTGACTGTAACATCGAAAAACAACAAGCATGGAGATGCCAAAGAAAACCAAAGAAAAACAGGAATCATAACACAAAACAATAACTAAAACTGAAATAATGAAATAAATGCTCCAAAAGGGTACGGAACTACAAGATCCTCAACCTAGGTCTGAACCCCGTTTGGGGGCGAGCAAACTCCCAGATAGCCCCAGCCCGAAGGCATAGGGTCTCAGGGGGACCAAGACTTCCATTTAAGGTCGTATACCGGCATGGTGTCCAAAATTGTATGGGAAATCCTCTCCATTAACTGTATTGCAGCCATCCTCTTGAGCACCCGCTCCCATGCAACCGTAGGCGAACGCCAGAATAAGGCAATCGACCAGTGTACTGCACTAAAGAGAGTATGGGAGAGCTTTTGCTCTGGGGGGGTAGAGCCTGGGATATCAGCAAAAAAGAGGCACATTTGGAAGGTAAGCGTGACAGGGGTGCCAATGATACCCGACACTTTGTCCTGCACTTTCTGCCAGAGGGTTCTGAGAGCCGGGCAGCTCCAAAAAATATGGAGATGAGTGCCTGAATCAGGGCAACCCCGAAAACAAGAACCAGAAACGGTGGGGAAGAAGGTATGCAGCTTCGCAGGGGTGTAATACCACCTGGTATGGAGCTTCAGCACCGTTTCCTTCACCGCCTCGGACCTGGTACACTTATGCATGTTAGAAATTCTGCGAGACCACTCCTCCGAGGAGACTACCTCTCCCGTCTCCAGTTCCCATTTAAGTATGGCCGCAGATTTCTCCGAAAGGCCCACATCCGTAAGGGATAAGTATAAGATGGAAATACCGCCCCTATCTCTAGATCCCGGGCCACATAGTCTCTCAAATAAGGTGTCCGCCCCCCAGGTGGCCCTCGGGAAATAAGTGTTATAAAAATGTCTAATTTGCAAGTAGCGAAAAAATTCAGAGTTAGGTAGGGCATGAGAGGACCGGAGGGATCCGAAAGACCGAAAGGTCCCCCTGACATGTAGGGAACCGTAGGTGATCAGATCCCCCCTAGTCCATAATGCAAAACCAGCATAATCCTGGAGGGCCGCAGGGAACTCAGGGTTCCCGATAAATGAGGCCAGTTTTGGGTTAGGGGGACGAAGTGAGAATTTCCCACTGTACAGGGACCATAGGCGAAGTGACTGACTCACAACTGTATTCAGGGCTGAGAGCTCTTTAATGTGTAAGGATTTATTCCAGAGAAGACCGGGGAGGTAATAGGGGATCACCGAGGCCCGCTCAAAGCGCAACCAGGGCACTGATCTCGGGGAGTAGTGCCATTGGGCAAGCTGGAGAAATCTGGCTGAAAGGTAGTACAACCAGATGTTCGGTAAACCCAGACCTCCCCTGTCTCTACTCCTGTATAACATATGTTTGCCCAAACGAGGTTTTTTGTTGTGCCAGACAAACTTATTAATATCACTTTGTAAAGATTCCAGGGTGAGACGGGAAATATAATTGGGCAGGGATCTAAATAAAAATAATAGTTTAGGGAGGATCGACATCTTAACCGCCTGAACCCTGCCCAAAAATGAAATATGGTAAGAGTCCCAGGTGTGTAACAGTTGTCTGACTCGGGAAAACATAGCCGGGTAATTAGCAAGGTATATTTTATGGCTAGAAGCCGCTAGCTTAATCCCCAGATAGGAGAAGGTCTGGCAATCCATAGGAAAACCAAAGTTCGCTTGAATCTGAGCTGCTATCTGTTGGGGAAAATTAATTGGCAGAGCTGAACATTTCGTGAGGTTAACTCCCAGACCAGACAGACCCCGGAAATCATGCAGGACTGAAACTAAGTTAGGTATGGAGACCATGGGGTCCGTCAAAAACAGGAGCACATCATCCGCATACATGCTCAGCTTAAATTCCTGATCGCCCTTAACATAGCCCCTAATATCAGGGTTGAGGTTGATCGCCCGAGCCAGAGGTTCTATGGCGAGGGCGAACAGCAAGGGCGATAACGGGCACCCCTGCCTGGTTCCACGACCCAGTGTAAAATAGTCTGAGTTGCAGCCTGGCAGCTTGATTCGGGTGCGGGGGTGGTGGTAAAGTGCCCTAAAGCCATGCACAAAGGCTCCGGAAAAACCAAATCTCCCTAAAGCCAGTTCAAGATAGGACCACAACACACTATCGAACGCTTTGTGGATATCAAGGCCCAACAGTAACACTCTACGGGAAAATAGATCAGCATCCTGAATGACATTAGAGGCAAGCCTGATATTATCCGTGATCTGTCTGGACGGTATAAAACCCGTTTGGTCAGGGGAGACTAGAGAGGTGATTATCTTAGAGAGCCTGTCGGCCAAAATGCGCCCAAAAATCTTGAGGTCGGTGTTGATAACCGAAATCGGCCTATAATTCTGTGGAAGAGTGTGGTCCCTGTTCGGCTTGGGGATCAGAGACATATTCGCCAAGAGCATGTCATCCGGGAAGGTATTACCCTCAAGGATATGATCGAACATGGCCCTGAGGTACGGTGTCAGGGAGTCCTGAAATTTCTTATAGTACTGGGCCGAGAATCCGTCTGGCCCGGGGGTTTTGGAGGGTTTAAGGGATTTGATAACTTTAGAAATTTCCTGATCAGAGCACGGGGCATTCAATGCTTGAATCTGGACCGTAGACAATTTAGGGAGCGGTATCTCCTCCAGCCAAGCCTCGAGGGCCCGGTCCGGAGGGGAGGCCGGGGGGGAGAGAAGGTCAGCGTAAAACTTGGAAAAAATTTTAAGGATCTCAGCTGGGTGGGAAACTGCAGTGCCTTGAGCGTTTCTTAATCTGTATGTATGCGGTGCTTGAATAGATTGGTTCAACTTTCTAGCAAACATAGCTGAGGCCGAGCTGCTGTGTAACAGAAACTTGGCCTTAGACCAGCGTAAAGCTTTCTCTGTTCTGTCAGACAAGATTCTGTCAAGTTCTAGTCTGTGCGAGTTGATTTGTAAGAGAATGTTAGGGTCGTGATCTTGAGAATGTAAGTGATAAAGTCTGTCCAGTTCGATCGTGAGTCTGCGAATGTCTGCCAACCTTTGCCTATTCCTTTCTGCCGCTAACTGAATCAGGTGCCCCCTGACCACTACCTTATGTGCGGCCCACAGTATGGGGGGGGACACCTCATTCGTATCATTATGAGCAAAATACTCTGTAATATGGGAGGAAATCTGCGTTAACACGCTTGGGTCTGAAAGAAGTGCCTCATTTAGTCTCCAACCCGCCACTGAGGGCTTAAGGCCCATGTGGGACAGGTCTAGGGATACCATCTGATGGTCTGACCATGGGCAGGGGTGGATGGATGCAGCCGTGGAGTTTGCCAGGAGAATTGCAGAACAGAATAAATAATCCAACCTGGAATAACTGTCATGAGGGTGAGAATAAAATGTATACTCCCTGGCCCCCATGTTATGGGCCCTCCAAGAGTCTGTCAAGTTATGGGAAAGAAGCAATGTTTTTAGAGACTTCGAAAAGGCGTTAGCGGAGCCTCTGTCCCTACTACGGTCAAGCACTGAGTGAGCTACCAGGTTGAAATCACCCCCCACTATCATGTGGGGAGAAATATAACCATCCAGGACCCGGAAGAACGCTTTAAAAAAAGCTAGTTGTGAGTCATTGGGTGCATAAACATTTGCTAGGGTAACCTGTTTACCTTGCAAGGAACCCTGAAGGATGATAAATCTGCTCTCAGGGTCCTTATACATTCTGTCCATGTTAAACTGAACCCCATTGCGTAAAAAAATAGCCACCCCTCGGGATCGGGATGCATAAGTGGAGTAATACCCACGAGAATAAGCCTTATCGAAAAATGAGGGGTGATTACCCGTAGAGAAATGTGTCTCCTGGAGGAGCAACACATCTGCCCGCAACAGTTTGTAGGCACTAAATGCTTTTTTACGTTTTTGAGGGGAGTTAAACCCCTTAACATTATGTGAGACTATCTTAATCCCCATTGATCATATTGAGGGGAAAGCAAAACCCAATAGAGGCTATTAACTCCGATCCCGAGGGGGGGGGTGAAAGATAAACATACACACATTGGACAACCCAATAGGCCGCACTGCAGCGGAAGACTACTAGCGTATATAAAGAAGTGTTTCCAGAGGATCTTAACCTTAGGTATTCTAATGATATAACAAAAAAGTGTCCCGTACCAGAAAATAAAAACAACCAAAAAAAACATAGTGAACATATAAACCATTGGGGTCGGGAGGGGATAGACCATCCCGACATAAAGATAAACCATATCTGCCAGGTGAGTGACCTTCCTGAACAGTAGGACCTCCTGGTCCAACACTCTCGGCCACCCGAGAGGAGACAGATGGCGGGGAGGAGCAGGGACTAACTTGCCTCCACTCACCCCAACCCTCAACTCTCCCGCGGGGACGCAAGAGTGGGGGGAAAAACAAGCGCGGGCCCAATATCTCCGCACAGCGGGGACTAGGTAGAGCCAATGGTGCATCCAGAAAAGCGCATTGGGCCATAGGGGGGAAGGGTGTCAAAAGTACAGTGTTCTAAGAAGAAAACCCCCCCAGCTGGCCTCTACACCAGTCCACCAGTCCCATCAAATCTCAGGCCGGGGAAAAAAAGAGAAAAAGAAAAGCAACCGGGCCAACGGGTTAAATATCAAAGTGCAAAAGAAAACAAAAATTACAAGACCCGTCTTCACATGAGGTGGGCTCTAAGGTTTTGCTTTTGCCTCCTGCGGTCTCTGTTCGGAGAAGGAGTGGCCCATATGGCCGAAGGGCGAGGTGTAGAGGGCATCCTGGGCAGGTCCTCCTTCGCCATGAGTCCCAGCTTGACCAGGAGCTCCTTGCCCTCCTGAATGGTGGTAACAGAGTACGTGGTGCCGTTGTGGATAACCTGAAGTTTGAATGGAAATCCCCATCTGTACCGGATTCGTGCTTCCTGCAGGGGAGTCGTGATTTCTTTAAATTTGCGCCTCTTGTCCAAGGTCGCCGGGGAAATGTCCGGGTAGATTTGGATCTTGACCCCCTCCAAGGTAATGTTGGGGGTGGCTCGAGAAGCCCTTAGGATCTCCTCCTTCACCAAATAATCCTTGAGACACAAAATAATGTCCCTTGGAGGTTTGTCTTCAGGGGGCTTGGGCCGCAAAGCTCTATGCAGTCTGTCACAGGTAAATGCAGAGATAGGAGAAGCAGGCAGTAGGGATTGAAACAGCTTCAGCACGGCAGGGGCTATATCAGTTATGGCCTCCGGGACCCCCCTGAGCCTCAGGTTGTTACGTCTGTTTCTATTGTCAAGGTCCTCCAAGTGGCCCTGGAGCTGGGAGACCGACTCTGAGAGGGTTTCATGATCCCTGCGGAGGTCAGAGTATGCAAGCTGCAGCTCATCATGCTTTGTTTCCAGTAAGTCAGTTCTGCCTCCTAAAACAGCGAGCTCCTGTTGCAATGTGCTGGTGGACTTATGGAGTTCGGTTTGAAACTTCTCCGCCAGTTTTGTATACATAGCTGTGAGGCTGTCATCTAGGTCCGCTTTGGTGAGTTGTAAAGAGTACTCACCATCCCTGATCGAATGTGCAGGGGAGGCTGCAGGGCTGCCTCTGAGCTCCGGCGTGCGTCCCAGGTCAGCGCCATCTTGGGAATTCCCCGCCATCTCCCGGGCCCTGAGGAGATAGTTTGTGAGGGACCGCTGTGCTGGTTTCCCGCGACGGGACTTGGCGGACGGCATGCACCGATCTTTCCTCCGGGGGTGCAGGTACTTCAGGTGCTCAAACAGTGCGTTAAACGGCCCCGGGGAGTGAGATAGCGTCCCCGCTGAGACGGAGCTCCGCTCAAGTGCGACCTTCCAGGTTCGCGCCGCGCATGCGCCCCCTAGATGCTATGATTTTAATTACATTTTTGAAATAAAGTTGAATAATTCGGAGTGCGGCTATCCAGCTACATCTTTTCTACTTCATGGACAGGGAGGTTACCTATCTTTCACGGTGCACTGGGTGAGCCTAATGGCAGCTGGGAAGGATGCAGGACAGGGTACAGTATTGTTGGAGCTTGTTCCACTACCACGTCTCCAAAATGCTACTAGTGGTGATTCTGACACACCTCTCTCCTCCACCCCATCTTCTTCTTCCTCCATGGCCTATTCCGCTATAGATTTGTCCTCAGAACCAGCGGTATTCTGTAGGCATTCAAGGGGCTATGCAGACAGTGTTCCTGTGGGCCCACTGACCACACAGGAAGAGGAAGAGCATCTATTTACACTTTACGATTTACACGCAGGAATATCTAGGGGCAAGATCCGACTTGGAGACCTTTCCAACTGAAAATCCTCTGGGTTACTGGGCCTTGAGGATGGATCACTGGCCAGAGCTTGCACAGTATGCAATTGAGCTACTGGCCTGTCCTGCATCCAGCATTCTTTTGGAACGCACATTCAGTGCTGCTGGAGGCTTTGTAACCGATCACAGAGTGCACATGTCCACCGTCTCGGTTGATCGGCTCACCTTCATAAAAATGAATCGGCCTTAGATCACCAGCTACCAAGCACCTGATGCTGATGCAGACGAATGTCAGAAACCATGAAACAGACTGAGACAGAAGTACAATCAAATCACACATCAAATAGAAAAAAGTGTAGTCAAGCATAGCCAGAGTCCTCTAGCCAGATCGGGTAGTCAGCCAGTCCAAAGTTCATTAACCAGATCGGGTAATCAGCCAGGCCGGAAGTCAGGGATCCAAGGAGAGCAAACGCAAGCAGCATAAGAAGCCAGGTGGGATGTCAGCAAGCCAGTCTTGAAACAACAGGAGATGGTGCCCTGTGATGTGACCAACGGGAAGGCAAATGCAAAAGTGAGCAGGAAGGCTTTAAATAGGCAGGTCAGACAAGCATTATCGGCAACAGCTGGTAACTGTGGAAAGAGAAGAGAGCTGGCAATTAGCCGACAGCTGAGCGGCCAGCCCAGAGGAGAAAGGGCTAAGCCAGCCCTGACACCGAATCATTTTTTTATGAATGTGAGATCCCTTCAAGACTGCTTATGCTGATGCTGAGTGACTATCCTGTTATGCTGAGTGACTATCCTATTCCTCCTCAATGTGAATGTTGATAGCTTGTAAGAACATTTTTGGTTCTGGGCACCACCAGTGGCTAAGGCCCATTTTTTCTTCTTTTGTTTAAAAGGGGCGTGTAATTATAATATTTGCTGTAATATTTTGCAGCAGGGCTTGTTCCTGCGCTCCACTAGAGCATATGTGAGGGGTTGCAGTGTTGTGGCACCAGCACCAGGGCTAATTTCTGCACCCACCAAGAGTAACTGTGAGGGTTTACAGTGTTGTGGTACCACCAACACCTAAGGCCCAAATTTGTGCGTATATAGGGCAGGCCCCTACTTTCAAACATCCGATTTACAAACGACTACTACTTATGAACAGAGGGAGACAACAGGAAGGGAGAGGAAATCTACCCCTAGGAATGGAAATTCTCTCTTGTAAGAGTTAATATGGGAAAAAGGTGTCTCCAATGATGTTTTATCACCAATCCTTGTTTCCCTATAAAATCAAAATTTTCAAAATCCAATTGTTATTGGGACAGAAAGTAAGGTGGAATCTTCTGAATAGGGGCAAAGACAGCAACATAAATGTTACAGGGGTCATGACAACCCTTCCCTAAGTTTTCCAAAAAGCTTAAAAATAGATTTTTTTTGGCTGGAGCTACATTTACAAAATGTGCCTGTTCCAAATTACAAACTGATTCAACTTAAGAACAAACCTAATTTTCATCCATATTGCTGGGACCCGACATTACATTACAGCCGCAAGCAGTTTTAAATTAATTTTATTCCTTTAGAAATGTCATTTTGTGCAGGGACTGTTCTAAAACACAGGAAACACGCGCCATTTTACAGGCATACTATAGACACCCCTAGGTATGATATTTAAAGGAATATTCCACTTTTATTTTGTTCACTTTAAGCATCATTAAAATCACTGCTCCCGAAAAAACGGCCCTTTTGAAAACTTTTTTTGTTGCATTGATACATGTCCCCTGGGACAGGACTCGGGTCCCAAATCCTTTTTAGGACAATAATTTGCATATTAGCCTTTAAAATTTGCACTTTTGATTTCCTATGTTTGAGTCCCATAGACTTTACTGGTGTTCAAGAGTTCACACAAACTTTCAGTCTGTTGGCATGTTCTGGATGCGAACCAAACCAGGGGGTTTTCGGCTCATCCCTATTTGCTACAAAACAAATATATCCATGACAGGTTTCCAATGTCTAATTTACCTAGGAGGAATAAGGGGTACCAGTGGTTTCCCATATGATTTGATATAGGGGTGTCTGGACGTGATACATTACATATTATCTGAGAAAGCTATTATATATAGTAGGAATTGCAGTGCAATAGACAATATAATGACAAAACAATACATACCGATATCATTAAGTCCAGTAAAAGTCCTTATTAAAACTGTTGGACTACAAGTCTCAGAAGATTCAAACAAAGGCTCCACCTAAATAGTGACAGACCCTCCACCTCTGGTAGTATATCTACGCTCAACTCAATGCATGGAGCTAACAGGCAGTTAATGCAGGCAGATCCCACACAAGGTAGGTAGCTGGTGATTCAATAGAAACAAATTATGTTACAAATAAAAGACAGGCTCTTTGTACAAAAAACTGTGTACATGTATCACATGGATGGCAGCGGGTGGCTTCATCCAAGCGTGGCTCCTCCCCCGTACGCTTTACGCTAGAATGAACTTCCACAGCGGGGCGGCTATTATTAGTTTGTAAGTTATGAAACATGCTGAAATTTCAGAACTATACTAAACTGTTTGAGCTTCGGGGCATGGCTAAGACCGGCATGTGAAATGACGCACTTCTCACAGCTCCTGCCTGATCCGTCCACCGATCCTTCCCTGGCAGCTACCATACTGCTTTTTTCAACTCCCCAACTGGCTACCGAGCACCAGCAACTCCCGGACCCACCGCCGGCCCTCTGTACCCGAGGGAAGACTCGCAGAGGCCTGTTGGAGATGGCAGGACCGGACTCCCAAGATGGCGCTGCAGAGTCGGTGGCCATGGCACAGCTCACTCCACGGAATGCAGATAGATCCAGAGAGGGAGGTAGCAGGATAGCTCCAAAGACTCAGGGTAAGGAGCAATATCGGGCATTCCATATTATGCTCAAAAGCTGCAGGGCCCTGAGGTTATTGATACAGCGGAGGAGACACGGGGGGGGGGGAGATTGATCTGTTCACACAGGCAGAATGGGGACACGATACTGACAGTAACCCTGGCCATTCTATGGAGGATGAAGCTCCTCCACCCTCCCCCCCCGCAGAGGATACAGTGGAGCCCCTTGAACAACCCACGCTGGCTGCTATACTGAAGGCTGTTCATGTGTGCACGGCATCGGTTAATGATATGAAGGAGCAGTTTCGGGGCATGAGGGAAGAAGTCTCACTTCTCAGACAAGATTTTCAAAAATGTAAAGAGAGGGCACCTGCGGTGGAGAGTAGAGTGAGTGACATAGAGGACAAGCTACCCCCCCCCTTGCTTGTGAGGCCAGAGCAGCACACTGCATAGCACAAGACACATACAACAGAGCTGAGGACATGGAAAATCACTTACGGAGGAACAATGTCCACATTGTAGGTCTACCCGAGAAGTCGGAGGGTAAAGACCCCACTTTATTCGTGGAAAACTGGCTTGTTGATCTCTTCGGCTGTGCCTCCTTTTCCCCATTTTTCACAGTGGAGAGGGCCCACAGAGTGTCTGGTAGACCTCCCCCACAAGGTGCCTCCCCCCCCCCAGGTCTATGCTGGCCAGTATGCTACACTGCAGAGACAGAGAGGCGATACAAAGATGCGCAAGGGAGTGCGAGAACGTCAAATTCATTGGTGTCAGGGTTTCATTTTAACCAGACTCTTCAGATGAAGTTCAGAAAGCCAGGGCAAAATTCATTGAGGTGAAGAAACTCCTGAGGTCTCTGCAACTACAGTGGTGTGAAAAAGTGTTTGCCCCCTTCCTCATTTCCTGTTCCTTTGCATGTTTGTCACACTTAAGTGTTTTGGAACATCAAACCAATTTAAACAATAGTCAAGGACAACACAAGTAAACACAAAATGCAATTTGTAAATGAAGGTGTTTATTAAAGGTGAAAAAAAATTCAAACCATCATGGCCCTGTGTGAAAAAGTGATTGCCCCCTAAACCTAATAACTGGTTGGGCCACCCTTAGCAGCAACAACTGCAACCAAGCGTTTGCGATAACGTGCAATGAGGCTTTTACAGCGTCCTGGAGGAATTTTGGCCCACTCATCTTTGCAGAATTGTCCTAATTCAGTTACATTAGAGGGTTTTCGAGCATGAACGGCCTTTTTAAGGTCATACCACAACATCTCAATAGGATTCAGGTCAGGACTTTGGCTAGGCCACTCCAAAGTCTTCATTTTGTTTTTCTTCAGCCATTCGGTGGTGGACTTGCTGGTGTGTTTAGAATCATTGTCCTGCTGCAGAACCCAAGTTCGTTTCAGCTTGAGTACACGAACAGATGGTCGGACAATCTCCATTCTGCTCTCTTGGTAGACAGCAGAATTCATAGTTCCTTTTATCACGGCAAGTCTTCCAGGTCCTGAAGCAGCAAAACAGCCCCAGACCATCACACTACCACCACCATATTTTACTGTTGGTATAATGTTCTTTTTATGAAATGCAGTGTTCCTTCTACGCCAGATATACTTGGACACACACCTTCCAAAGAGTTCCACTTTTGTCTCATCGGTCCACAGAATGTTGTCCCAAAAGTCTTGGGGATCATCAAGATGTGTTGTGGAGAAATTGAGACGAGCTTTGATGTTCTTTTTGCTCAGCAGTGGTTTTCTCCTTGGAACTCTGCCATGCAGGCCATTTTTGCCCAGTCTTTTCCTGATGGTGGAGGCATGAACGCTGACCTTAACTGAGGCAAGTGAGGCCTGCAGTTCCTTGGACGTTGTTGTAGGGTCTTTTGTGACCTCTTGGATGAGTCGTCGCTGCGCTCTTGGGGTAATTTTGGGCGGCCGGCCACTCCTGGGAAGGTTCACCATAGTTACATAGTTATAGTTACATAGTTAGTCAGGTTGAAAAAAAGACACAAGTCCATCCAGTTCAACCAAAAAAAAAACATATATATACGATAAATATACCAGCTCATATACCCAATTCTATACCCACAGTTGATCCAGAGGAAGGCAAAAAACCCCAGCAGAGCATGATCCAATTTGCTAAAGCAGGGGAAAAAAATTCCTTCCTGATCCCGCGAGAGGCAATCGGATTTTCCCCGGATCAACTTTACCTATAAATTTTAGTACCCAGTTATATTACGTACACTTAGGAAATAATCCAGGCCTTTCTTAAAGCAATCTACTGAGCTGGCCATAACCACCTCTGCAGGGAGTCTATTCCACATTTTTACAGCTCTTACTGTGAAGAAACCTTTCCGTATTTGGAGATGAAATCTCTTCTCCTCTAGACGTAAAGAGTGCCCCCTTGTCCTCATTGTTGACTGTAAAGTGAATAACTCGACACCAAGTTCCCTATATGGACCCCTTATATATTTGTACATGTTTATCAAATCCCCCCTTAATCTCCTCTTATCAAGAGAGAATAAATTCAGTTCTTCTAATCTTTCCTCATAGCTGAGCTCCTCCATGCCTCTTATCAGTTTGGTCGCTCTTCTCTGCATTTTCTCCAGTTCCCCGATATCCTTTTTGAGAACTGGTGCCCAAAACTGAACTGCATATTCCAGATGAGGTCTTACTAATGATTTGAACAGGGGCAAAATTATGTCTCTCTCTCTGGAGTACATACCTCTCTTAATACAGGAAAGGACTTTGCTCGCTTTGGAAACCGCAGCTTGGCATTGCATGCTATTATTGAGCTTATGATCTACCAAAACCCCCAGATCCTTCTCCACTATGGATTCCCCCAGTTGTACTCCCCCTAGCGTGTATGATGCATGCATATTCTTAGCCCCCAAGTGCATAACCTTACATTTCTCAACATTAAACCTCATCTGCCACATAGTCGCCCAATTAGACAGAGCATCCAGGTCGGCTTGTAAATTGGTGACATCCTGTAAGGACGTTATTGCACTGCATAGCTTGGTGTCATCTGCAAAGACGGAAATGTTACTCTTGATCCCAGACCCAATGTCATTTATAAAGATATTAAAAAGCAAGGGTCCCAGCACTGAACCTTGGGGTACACCACTCATAACCTTAGACCATTCAGAGTAAGAATCATTAACCACTACTCTCT
The DNA here is from genome assembly GCF_037356315.1 of Lithobates pipiens. Taxonomy (NCBI): domain Eukaryota; kingdom Metazoa; phylum Chordata; class Amphibia; order Anura; family Ranidae; genus Lithobates; species Lithobates pipiens. The sequence continues at coordinate 191,359,309 of NW_027507785.1, read as the reverse complement.
GAATTCTGTCATTAAGCCAGTTTTCTATCCATCTACAAACTGATGTTTCCAAACCTGTAGACTTTACCTTACACATGAGCCGTGTGTGCGGAACTGTATCGAACGCTTTTGCAAAATCCAAATATATCACGTCCACCGCCACCCCTATGTCCAAGGTTTTACTTACCACCTCATAAAAAGAAATCAGGTTTGTCTGACAACTCCTGTCTTTCATGAATCCATGCTGTCTGTTGCTCAAAATATTTTTTTCCTGCAAGAACTCGTCTATGTGGTCTTTTATTAATCCCTCCAGTATCTTCCCAACTATAGAAGTTAAACTAACGGGTCTATAATTACTTGGTAAAGACTTTGTTCCCTTTTTAAATATAGGCACCACATTGGCCCTGCGCCAATCCAGTGGTACTATTCCTGTCATTAACGAGTCCCTAAAAATTAGATACAATGGCGTGGAAATTACAGAGCTCAATTCTTTTAGGATCCGTGGGTGGATGCCATCAGGTCCAGGTGCTTTATCCACCTTTATTCTGTCCAAATATTTCTGGACCATATCACTTTTGAGCCATTGTGGATTTGGGGCTGTGTCACTACCACCCCCATTATGGACATGAGCTCCCCCATGCTCCTTTGTATACACAGAGCTGAAGAAAGTATTTAATAAGTTAGCCTTCTCTTTGTCCCCAGTCACCCACTCCAGATTATTTTGCAAAGGGCCTACATGCTCAGACTTAACCTTTTTACTATTAATATATTTGAAGAATTTTTTGGGGTTTGTCCTACTGTCTTTTGCAATCTGTCTTTCATTCTGAATTTTTGCATCCTTGATTTCCTTTTTACATATTCTGTTATATTCCTTGTAACATTTAAATGACACTAGCGTACCTTCATTTTTATATTTTTTGAAAGCTCTTTTTTTTATAGTTTATAGCTTTTTTAACTTTGGCCGCGAGCCACATCGGCTTTATTTTTAACCTTTTAAACTTATTGCCCATGGGAATATACTTTGCCGTGAGATCACAAACAAGCTTTTTGAAGAATTCCGATTTCTGTTCTGTGCCCATTGGTGCCAATATTCTCTCCCAGTCTAAGTCCTGGATAGCGGCCCTCATCCTTGGAAAATTTGCTCTCTTGAAATTAAGTGTTTTTATCTTTCCCGTATGTGATTTTTGCTTACAGCTAACATCAAATGAAATCATGTTATGGTCACTGCTACCCAGATGTTCCTTTATCTGAACATTAGTAATACGTTCTGCATGGTTTGAGATTACCAGGTCCAACAGAGCATCATTCCTAGTTGGGGCCTCAATAAACTGTACCATAAAATTGTCCTGTAATAGGTTTACAAATTTTTGCCCTTTAACTGTCCCAGCAGTGCCATTACCCCAGTCAATTTCTGGGTAGTTAAAATCCCCCATTATTATCACTGTCCCAGCCCTTGCAGCCCTTTCTATCTGTGCAAGGAGCTGAGTCTCCACCTCCTCATTAACATTGGGTGGTCTATAACAAACTCCAATGATTAACTTTGAACTACGCGCATCTGTATGCAGTTCTACCCATAATGCCTCAGACTCATCACACTCTCCGCCCACCAGTTCCTCTTTCTCACTCGCTTTGAGATTATTTCTCACATACAGACAGACCCCTCCACCTTTCCTTTTAACTCTGTCTTTCCGAAAGAGCACATAGCCAGGAATATTAATAGCCCAGTCATGTGAGGAATGAAGCCAAGTCTCAGCAATACCGATTACATCATAGCTCTCCTGATGCACCAGAGCTTCCAACTCGCCTATTTTGCTTGGCATTGGCGAACAAACATTTTAATGTATTAATATATTTTGACCGGTCACATACTATCCTCTTGGGTGTTCCAAGATTACACCTAGGACTCGCTACTATATTTACCTTGGGTTTATGTGCTTCGGTTACCCTACCACTAATGCCCCTAATATTACCCTCTGGAATATGCTCCCCGCTGACTATCTCTATCTCTGAACCCACCCCCCCATTACATAGTTTAAAAAACCCTCTAACTTTTTGACCATCCTTAATCCCAGCTGATCTGCACCCTCCTCATTTAGGTGCAGTCCGTCCCTTCTATAGTACCGGTTATCGACTAAGAAGTCGTTCCAGTCCTCCAGGAACCCAAACCCCTCCTTACTACACCAGCTTTTGAGCCACTTGTTTACTTCCCTAATCTCCCTCTTCCTTTCTGGTGTGGCTCGATGTACTGGTAGTATTCCTGAGAATACTACCTTGGAGGTCCTTTTCCTCAACTTAGCTCCCAATTCCCTAAAATCATTCTTTAGGACACTCCATCTGCCTCTGACTTTGTCATTGGTGCCAACGTGCACCATGACAGCTGGGTCTTCCCCAGCCCCTCCCAGTAATCTGTCCACCAGATCCGTGATGTGCCGAACCCGAGCGCCCGGCAGACAACATACAGTTCGGCACTTCAGGTTTTTGTTACAGATTGGCCTCTCTGTCCTCCTAAGAATTGAGTCCCCTACCACCAGAATCTGTCTTTCCTTTCCCTTCGCTCCCCCCCCCACTCTCACTGGAGGAGTTCTTCTCCTGGCAGCTAGGAGAATCCCTCAGCTCCAGCAGTGCTGGTCCCTGACTGGGATCACCAATGTCACTCAATGGAGCGTACTTATTGGGATGCTCCAGCCCTGGATCGGCCTCCCTGGCACTTGCCCTCTACCCTTCCTGACTGTCACCCATCTACTCTCTGCTACTGCCTGCACCTCCTTGTCTCCACCCACCTCTGTGCTGGCCCCTGCTGGCACCTGCCGTGTACGTTCCTGGTTCTCATTTAGGGTGGAGGGGCCTCTCAGTGCTGACAGTTGCTTCCCCAGATTCAGAACCTGGGCTTCCAGGGAAACAATGTGCTTACATTTTGCACAGCAGTATTCACCCTCGATCAGATGATCAAGGAACGCATACATGCCGCAAGATGTACACAGAGTCGCCTCTCCACACCCGCCAGTCATCGTACCTATTAATTTAATGAGGATTAGAGATTATACCCAGTCCAAATTACCCAACAACTAGCTTCCTGACACTGATACTCAACAAGACAGTACACAGGTACTCACAGATCAGCATGCACCCACCATGCACAAGCACTAACGATATACACACACACACACACTACTCAGACAAACACTCGGGAAGTCTCACACTGCACAGCTACTATGACCCCTGTTATAACCTCCTGTTTTCAACTCTGGTTTTTAACTCACCACTTTGACCAGTTCCACTTACACAGAGTTCCCACAGACTCAAAATGAGCAGGCTCACAATGAGTTCTACCCAAACTTATATAGACCTCAAACACCTTTGCCCAATTAAATCCTCCCCTTAATTAGTAGGCTGAAGGAAGGAAAGGAAGGAGAGAAAAAAAAAAAAAAAACACTATTTAAAAAGTGACAGAAAAGGGTATAAAAAGTTACAAGAAAAAGCCCCAAAAGAACCTAAAAATGCAACCCAGCAGTCACCAGCAGTCAAAAAGCAATACTTATTGACAATCCACTCAAGGCTCCACTGTTCAGCTTGCAACCAGCAGTATGGCAATCTCACATGAGTTCTACCCAAACTTATATAGACCTCAAACACCTGTGCCCAATTAAACCCTCCCCTTAATTAGTAGGCTGAAGGAAGGAAAGGAAGGAGAGAAGAAAAAAAAAAAAACACTATTTAAAAAGTGACAGAAAAGGGTATAAAAAGTTGCAAGAAAAAGCCCCAAAAGAACCTAAAAATGCAACCCAGCAGTCACCAGCAGTCAAAAAGCAATACTTATTGACAATCCACTCAAGGCTCCACTGTTCAGCTTGCAACCAGCAGTATGGCCACTGTTCCATGTCTTCACCATTTGTGGATAATGGCTCTCACTGTGGTTCGCTGGATTGCCAAAGCTTTGGAAATGGCTTTATAACCCTTTCCAGACTGATAGATCTCAATTACTTTCTTTCTCAATTGTTCCTGAATTTCTTTGGGTCTCGGCATGATGTGTAGCTTTTAAGGATCTTCTGGTGGACCTTACTGTGTCAAGCAGCTCCTATTTAAGTGATGCCTTGATTGTGAACAGGTGTGGCAATAATCAGGCCTGGGTGTGGCTAGAGAAATTGAACTCAGGTCTGGACAACCACAGTTATAGTATGTTTTAACAAGGGGGGCAATCACTTTTTCACACAGGGCCATGACGGTTGGATTTTTTTTCACCTTTAATAATAAACACCTTCATTTACAAATTGCATTTTGTGTTTACTTGTGTTGTCCTTGACTATTGTTTAAATTGGTTTGATGTTCCGAAACACTTAAGTGTGACAAACATGCAAAGGAACAGGAAATGAGGAAGGGGGCAAACACTTTTTCACACCACTGTACCCTACACCATGCTTTACCCAGCTAAGCTACAGCGGAGGGGCATGCATAGTTTTTTGAGTCAGCTAGAGATGCGGTAACCTGGTTGGATCATAACGAGCAGGCCCTTCGCTGCCACAGGGCGCATGCTGACAGAGATTGATAACATTACAGAACTATGGGACCCACACGATGGACACAGTTTTAAGACTGCTTTTGACAATGTTTTACAGCACTTAGCAAAGGCCCTTTTTTGTTTTGCCTAACTTACCTTGTTGGCCCTACTTCATAGTTCTCTTCTATTTCCCTACTGCCAGAGAAAGCTGTGATTTAATTTAAGCGCTAGGAAATCATCTGTGACTTTCAATTCTACGACCACCCCTTTCTATCCCTCTGGGAAATTTTTTTTTTCCTTGATTGGAAAATGCAGGATTCAAAAGTTGGCCATCTGTTAGGCCATAGTGCCACGATAAGTTTTGCCCTGTTGGTAGAGTTGACCTGGAAACCTGTACCTGCCCAGATCTTAAAGCCACTTTACATTGAAGGTGATTTTAGCGGGTCATGGAACTGCCAAACTAAAAATGACACTTCCGCTGTGCCTTATTGCAGCATACAGTCTAGATCATCATGCAGTTCAAGTAACTTTACCAGTTTGACTACAGGAAGCCCCGAGGACATGAAAGTCTGCTTGTTTTTTACCTTCCCCACCCCTGAAGGTTACTCACAACTGGGGGAGCATGGGGGCCCCATTTGGCTTACATTTTCCCCCCCTGGATGGCGAGTGCAGCAGTAATTTCATGGAACATTAGGGGCCTGAACTCCCCTCTTATGCACACAATGATATTTACTTGTTTAAAAAAGTTTTTCCCTGCTGTTTTATGCTTACAGGAGAAACACCTTACCTGTGCCACCAGAGGATGCTTGAAGTATCCGTGGATTGGCGGGACTTACCATTCCACTCACACCTCCTTCTCCCGGGGGGTGAGTGTAGCATTACACATGTCCCTGGACTATCAGGAACATGCTTCCAAAATAGATTCAGAAGGAAGATTTGTATTTTTACACTGTCGTATTGCTATTTTGAAATGTGTATTGGCATGTGTGTACATACCTCCCCCGTTTGACGCATAGGTGCTCCGGCTTCTCCTAGAATTTTTGGGGGGGCGGCCGGACCTCCCGTTACTGATAGTGTGGGACTTTAACAGTTGTCTGAATACGGGTCTGGATAAGCATCCAGCTCTGGGCACACACAGTCCTCAGAGGCCAATTCCTCTGGCTAGGTTGTTAGAAGAGGTGGGATGGATAGACATATGGAGGCATCGATGGAGACATATGGAGGCAAACAATTCTCCTGCTTCTCGAAAACTCATGGGTCTTTGTCCAGGATAGACTTGGCAGTGGGAAACTCAACCATGCTCCCCTCAGTCTTAGATATTTCCTATAAACCTAGATGTGTTTCGGACCACTCATATTTGGTGGTCAATTTAATTGTCACTTAAACATCCTCACTTCCTAGGGCCCCCTGGAAATTCAATGCCTTCTGGCTTCAGTTATTTGCAACACCAGTGGAGATAGAGGGGAGCATCTGAGAGTTTTTTACTCAGCAACCTGACTCACTGTCGGTACTTACTGAATGGGAGGCATTCAAGACGTTTCTGAGACAGCTACTTAATAAGGAGGTTAAGAAGGTTACGAGATGGTCACAGGCTCTCAGGGAGGCGCTTGAGGTGCAGGTTCATTCCCTGGAGGCAAGATACATTCAGGACCCTACAGAGTCCATAAAGGGGGTGTGGCAGTTGGCTCAATCAGCATATAACCACTTGTTAGCCTCCTTGGCGGAAAAAAAATAGATTTTTCTCAAGGACAGCTTTTTTTGAGGAAGGGGAGGTTACTGGACGTCTTTTGGCCAGAATAGCTAACTCTGAGCAGAAATCTCCAGTTATAAGAACTAAAGACGAAAGAGGGACAACTGGTTCATTCCCCTAATAGGGTGATACAGACGTTAGCTGACTACTATGAGGAATTATACCGCCCAACCTCGCAGTATGGTTCAGAGGAGCTGGCTGCTTACTTAGACGAAATACCATTCCCACAACTCGCAGGTTCCCAAAGTGAGGCATTGGACGCCCCACTCACCCTTGAAGAATTGCAGACTACGATGGCTGGGTTCCCCAACTGTAAGGCCCCAGGGGGGTACAGGATTCCTATCAAGGTCTACAAGCAGTTTTCTGAGATATTACTCCCTAGGCTGCTTGGAGTGTTCAATGCTGCCAAGGAGAGGGAGATTTTACCTCCCTCTATGTCTGAAGCAAATATTGTTATAATTTTAAAACCTGATAAGGACCCAGTAGACCCAGTAGACCCGGCCTCATACAGGCCAGCAGGCTATCCTTGTCATTTCAACTCGGTTGGGGCAGTCGGCAGGGGTGCCCACTGCCCCCCCTGCTGTTTTCCCTGGCAATAGAACCACTGGCCATTAGGATCAGGGAGTACAGCGGTATCACAGGTTTCTGCTATGGGGATAGGCAGGAAAAAGTGATGCTTTATGCAGATGATAAGATGATTCTACTGGGTGACATGGCACAGTCTCTGAGCAACACAATGGATACAGTGATTTAGTTTGGGGAGTTCTCGGGCCAAATTGGTCCAAATCAGCACTTATGCCAATAGACGAACAACAAATACAGCAGGGGGGACGGGTGGGAGAGATCCCTCTCGCCCTCTCGTTTAAATATATGGGCATAAGGGTGACCCCTCGAATCAGAGACTATAATGTTTTAAACATTGCACCGCTGCTGACCAGGTTAGCGCAAGGACTAAGACTTTATTATGTATGTCGGCTGCGGGAAAGGTCAATCTTATTAAAATGATTCTTATGTCCCAACTGCTATACATGCTCCACAACTCCCCAGCTGTGATTCCATTAAAGACCTTTAGGATAGTAAATTCAATATTTCAAGAGCTAATATGGAAAAGCCGACCCCCTAGGATTAAATTAGAACATCTCCAACGCCCAAAGGTGGAAGGTGGCCTAGCATTGCCGAACCCCTGGCTGTACTATATGGCCTCTCAGTTGCAGCATTTGATAGGCACCATGGTCCCAGAAGGAGATCCAACTAATAGAATCCCCAGCATGTCTGAGGTCATTATGCTGCGCACAGTGGGTGGGAGATCTATCCCAACTGCCCTTGAGGCACTGGCCTTCAGTAAACCCCCCCCCCCCCCAAAAAAAAGTTTCCCCACATATAATTTAATACAGAAAATATGGAACAAAACCAAATATCTGCAGGAAGCAACAGGTATTAGTGAATATAGTCCTATATGGGCTAATGAGTCTTACCCTGAATTAGCTAAGCTACAGCATAAGGAGAGATGGCAGAGGATTGGCGTGTTTTATCTGACACAGATAATCAGCAATGGTAAACTATTACCCTTTGATACCCTGAGAGAAAGATATTAACTGCTGGCTCATATGCACTTTTACTATATGCAACTTAGACATGCCTTTATAGCCCAATCAAGGGTCTCAGAGTGGCAGGTGGAGGGAATGCCTCTTATCTCACAGATTAAAGCAGCCGAAAATTCTAAAGGGTTTATCTCACAAAGCTACGCCACACTTATAAGTTCTTGGTGAAACACCCCCTGACTGTCAAAAGGAAATGGGAATTAGATGTAGGACCCCTGGAGGACGAACAGTGGGAAGAAGTACTGCAGTAAGTGGCCATATGTTTGCTGAATGTGACGCAAAGACTTACACAGCTGTACACAATACTGAGAACTTACTATACACCCCGCAGGTTACATTCTATGGGACTTACGTCAACACCCGTGTGTACTAGATGCGAAAGGGACCATGAAGACTTAATACGTATGACGTGGCGATGTCCCAAACTCCATGTTTATTGGAGAAGGGTGACTGACACCCTGAGCACGGTATTTCGGGTGTCGGTCCCTTGGGACCCTAGGTGCTGCATTTTGAACTTGCTGGATGATCTGGAGTGGGACTCTCATACCAGAGAGGCCCTGTCTAGGGCACTCTCTGTGGCCCACAAGTTGATAATGCTTCACTGGAAATCAGACTCCCCTCCAACGGTCAGGGAGTGGACCACCACATTAGGCAATACACTGAGAATGGAAAAATTTGTATATCAGCATAGAGGTTGTCCTGATAAATTTGAAAAATTGTGGGGGCCATGGCTGGGCACTCCGGGTCTTGCCCCAGATGACCTAGTCATGGACCGACTGCTCGGCTCTGGGTTTAGATAAATACAACACTACAACTATATTTCTACTTGTACGGATATGGTATAAGGTATTGGTTTGTTTATGGATTGAGCAACAATATAAGGCTAGGGATGGTGTGGTTTGGGGGGATCCAAAGGCTCTTAAGTATGTTATGTCCTCGGGCCACTTGGCACTGTAATACATTGTTTTGTATCTTTTATTTTTGAATATGGATATTTGAACTGTATGTGTGAACTATTTAATAAAGTTCTTTTTCTGGATAAAAAATAAACTGTTTGAGCTTTATGTGGATTGAGGTATTTACTACAGGTATCTGTTGGATCTCTGAATTGAAAGGGTGACAGTTTTACGGTAGTCCTGGACATCCTACCAGGCCAACATTTGCTGTTTTCACAGACCTAAGCCTAGTTCTGTTTTCTCTATGTTAACAGCTCTTTTAACGTGTTCTGAGTTAAGCCAATGAATTCCTGGAAATAAGGGAAAAGGGAGGGGGTTCAGATTTCTACTGCAATGTGTAACTGTTAGCCAAGACTATCATGGCTGACGTCAGATTCCCAAACAAAATGGCTGCTAGCTACAGCTTTTCGTGTGTCCAGTATGTGATATTATTACACTGACATTCTCAAGGAAAATCTAGTGGTGAAAAAAGGAGTAAAATCTTTGGCATAAGTGACTCTTTTGGCGATTTTATTGATCTGTACAAGTATACTAGCACCTTATCATAAGCAATTAGAAGGATAAGTTGTTTAACACTGTGAAGCATGTTAAAGTTTATGGTTCATGTGGGATATTAGAATTATATTGTTCACAGATCTTTGTATATAAGTTATATAATTTATTAAGCGCTAGTGTGAAGTTTACATATGCACACAGGCACTTTATGAAGCATTTTTTTGGTATATTAGCACTGCATGTGAATATATATTACCTTTCTAGCACTTTATTTCTAAGTCTCCATAAGTTTAGCATTACGAAGATTGCACTTTATATGCACATTATGCACTTTTTTATTAAATTTTTGACCACTATATTGATTTTAGCACCCTAATATTATATATTTCATAGTACGTATTGAGGGATAATTTTTTGGTTTGGGGTCAATATTACTAATAATTTCATACATATCAGCGCTTGAGTAAATTTATATTATATATATAATTTATGATTTCTTATTTAAAATTTTATCATAACCGGGATGTCTATTAGACTCTTGTTTGGACAGATTTAAGTGAATTATTTCTAATGCCGCGTACACACGATCGGACTATCCAGCGGACTTAGTCTTCTTCATAAGGGGGCGGGGTCACCATGTGACATCGCCTGGTGACCCCGCCCCTTGTCCCTATATAAGTCGCCGCACAACACGTCCCTGCCATTGCGGCCAGAGACAGCATCGTGTCAACATCGCAAGGAAGAAGAAAAGAAGAAGAGAAGAATACAATAAGGCGGCGGCAACAGCGACAGAAGGCCGGGCCAACGCTAGTAAAAGAGTTGGAAGAAGAAAGCGGAGGTCCGGGAAGAAGAAGAACCGAAGAGGGGGACAAGACCCCGAATTCGGTAGAAGACCCCCGAATGCTGGCGGCTACGAAGAAGAAAGCCGGGCTCCTTCGCTAATTAAAGAGCTAGCAAAAGAGCAGAAGATAGAGTAGGAGTTTGGTGTGAAGACCCCTCCAAGACAGAAGACCATCAGAGCTGTCTCACTTTGTGTTGTGTTTTTTTTATGTACACTTTTTTCACCAAGTGAATGAGTAGGGGTACATTGTACCCCATACTCATTCACATAGGGTGGGTGGCTGGTATCTGGGGGCCTCCTTATTAAAGGGGGCTCCCGGATTCCAATAAGCCCCCCGCGCTTGCTCGTCCCCACCCCCTTTCCTGACCGGCCAGGCTACGTGCTCGGATAAGGGTCTGATATGGACTTGGGGGGGACCCTCACGCCGTTTTTTTCGGCGTAGGGTTTTCCCTTTAAGTCCATACCAGGTGACGGGCCAAGCGACGTGTCAATCTCGCCGAAGGAAGCGGCGACATTGACTTCCTTCGCTAGTCCCGTCTACCTGGAGCCGCATTCAAAATGAACAGACTTTTCTCCGTGTGTGGGCAAGTCTGTTCATTTCAAAAGTCCAGCAAACTAGCACACAGACAGCCGGATTGTCAGTCCAGTGGACAATTTTGAGTCAAAACTTCTTTCTAAGTCCGCCGGATTGTCCGACCGTGTGTACGGAGCATAAGAATTACAGGCCTACAATATAAAATGCCAAATTTCCATGCAAAATAATGGTACCGCTTTCAGCGTCTAAAATCTGAAATAATCATACCGCCAGGGAGGTTAAAGTCCCACAATCTCCCGCTTTTTCAAAGACTATCAAAACAAGTAACTACACAGATGTGGGATTTGTGATAGCCCTCCACTTCACTGAGAATGATATCTTATCCTTGAAAGTCTATGTAGTGTACAAACCACAACAATGCCATTGCATAGCATTCAGCACCAACCAGAACAAAGCAATGGGCCTTTCTGAAGACTATATGTGTGACCAAGTAATTTGGCAGCTTTAGCAACAATGTCTATGTAATAGTTACATCCAATTACATTTATAGGTGTAATACGAATAAAAAACTGTTTTAAATAAATATCTTTTGCAACTTCTGGTCACTTATATACTTGTAGGTGCTAGAAGAGAGTATAGTTTTTTTGGTCTTTCTACTTACCAAGAAGGCTGGCAGGTAAATTTAGATGCTCTCTGCCTATCAGGGAGCAGGGATCCAATAATAGGGTCTGCTCATGGTACTCAGATGCTGCTCATGTTGTCTGAATGTTTCACACTGGTCCAAAAGGATCGGGAATATTGGACAGTGGGAGGAAACCTGACAAGTGAGAGCATAGGCATAGTTACAGCCTGGCCATTGGCAGAGGAAAGTGCCTCAATGCATGCTGGGTGACAGTATATATGTTGGAGAGCGGGGTCCCGGAGGGATGGAGTGTCTGCCCGTCCTCTGCGAAGGCTGCCATGCGGCCTCAGGTGGTCGACCTGAAAGCCGGAATCCTAGTAAAGCTGCAACCCAGATGTCCTGCAGAGCTGACTGGAAGGGAGACGAGGAAGGATTTGTTTCTGCCTACTGTGAATACAGATCTGTGTCATGGGGTCTTTCCTGTGAGGGCCATCCCTTCAGCTAGTAGAGCCAGTGAACAGGTTTTAGTCAAAGTGGATGCTAGTGAGTGTCCTGAAGATAAAACAGTTTCATCAAGTCTGCTGCCTGAGCAAGAAAATTACTTTTTTCTCCCATACAAGTGCAGTATGGTATAGCAGAGAGTCTGCTACCACATTCAGCCTGGTGAGGTCAAGTGAGAGTTGTACTCATGTGTAATTCCAGTTGGAGTATCCCACTATTCCCTTCTGCCATCCAAGTTCCAAAAATAAATACAAAAAAAACAAACCCCTCACCACTCTTCTACCTCAATCCAATCTTACAGGAAATCTGTTGGGGTCCATATGATCAATGCTGCTAAATTGTGCGTTTCCACTCATTGGGGAACCCCACACTCTCCAACGGCATCTGAATGGCTGATGCGAGTGGGGAGAATAGCCGAGCTGGAGGAATTGATACACATTGCCCAAGATTCCCCTTCAAAATATTCGCAGACATGGGCATGTTGGCATCACTTCTGTACCTCAGACAGATATATCTCCATCATGAACCCAAATCGTCCTCATTGTCCTAACAGCGGGTTAAGCGTATCCTCACCAGTTCTCCCCCTTTAGACCGTTTAGTTTGTCCTATATAACATCCCTGACCCGCCCCACACAAGGGTCCAGGGGGAAACCCCGCTGGTGGGGACCCTCACGTTGAACCATCCTCTCTTATTGAAAAAATGGTAGAGACCGGGAGGGCGACATCCTCGAACAACTTTCCTCCCCCTTCCTTAGAACCCCCCCTGTCCATTCCCATCCTTCCTCCTAGCCATTTTCCTTCAGGTCACCCCCCCCCCCCCCCTTTTTATATTTCTTTTTTTTTCTTTTTATTTCATTTTTTTTCTCTTTTCTTTTTCTCTTCTTCCATACCAATGACTGACTCTCTTCTGCTCTTGACCACCCTAACACAGATGACTATCAATCTCTCTACTCATTCCACCTACTGAGACAGATGATAATAATTCTGTCCGTCCAAAGTCTCCTAACCCGATTGTAGAAATGTAGATTGTAAGCATCATACCCTGAAACATGTACAAATGACCTATGCGTCGATATATTGAGTTTAACAATACTAAGCGGAGACATGTAGAGTTAGTGATTTACCAGTATATGCTGTTAGTTACGCCTGTAATTGTTTGCAATGCTCACACATTGTCAGTTCATTTATCTGATACTTTTGTACTTGCATTGTATTTTCAATAAAATTCTTTTACGGAAAAAAAAACAAAAAACAAACCCCTGGATTGATTATTGAATAACGAGCAGATGAGATTATGGGTGATCGTGTGAAGATCCCAAATAACTGGCTGAAAGATAGAGGGGAAGGCCCAGGGAAGTTAACACACAGTAGTCCCTACGGGGACAGTGCTACATACTGAAGATATTTACAGGAACTCACAAAACTGTACAAGTAGCAATATAATTCTAAAAAGATTAGTGGTACTCACCACCAGAGAAACACCTTGAATATTTCATTACTCCATCAGAACATAAAGCTGTTAGAGATCCTGGGCGTTTAAAATTTGCTTTGCATTTTACATTTAGTTCTGTACCATGTTCAAGTATCTCAGGAGCATTCTCTGTTGGCAAAAGTTCAATGTGATTTCTCTCCAAGCTGCTGGGATCAATTGTGCAAGGCTCTGCAAAACATCAATCAAATCTTATTATAATAAAGTTGTGGTGTTAGCAGCATGGTGTTGACTACAGAAGTAATTTATGGCACTTACGGAGGCATTGTGGAAGTTCATCCCATTTACCGTTTTCACATTTTACATTTATGCGTCCACTGAGCACAAACGTGTCTTTACATTTAATATTCACTGAAGACCCAGATTCATAACCATCTTGTTTTTCAGAAGAATGTATTGCATTTGAAATGACAGGAGGAGAACACGACCCTAGAAAATGATTATTGAACATTACATAGATTATAACCAAAAATCCCTATGAACTTGTAATGGTTCAAATAAACAAGCAAAAACAGTAGCCAGAACAATCCCAGGAATCGTTAGGAAACTTTGGGAATATTACTAATTTAAGTTTTGCTCTTGGTGATTGCAAAGGCATATTCATAGCAAAAGTACACCTCAAGTTCAGCAGATTGTCTAACCTTATAACCAGCTTCAGTGTCAATGTGCATGAGTTAAATTGGCCTACTTTCTGGCATATTGTGCAATTAGAAGAAATGCATAGGAAGAGTGAAATGATTGGAGTTTTTAAGGTGGTTTAATGCAGAACTCCAGAACTGCATTTTCTGGACTCTTCTGCTGGCTCAAGAATCAGTCTAGAGGTTTCTTTTTAGGGTTTTTATTGAACAGGAAGTTGGATAGGGATGGGGAGCATAGCATACCCCAGACTGTAGAACTTGAGGACTTGCTAGGCTTTTGGCTGCTCTGTACAAAAATGCAGGCTGTATTGCACAACCTTAGGCTGTACTGTACTGTCTCATTGCTGATTTGCACAGCTCCTGGTTACACTGGCCACGTTTAAGTGGTAAAACACAACTGCTGACTGTATTGTGCACTGCACTGGCTTTTAAGGAAAAGCATAGTTACCTCTCCTCTGTGTAGCAGGGTTAAGCAGTCCCAGAGTAATGGAGCCTCCTCACACCTGTTCTCCTGGCGCTATCAAGGCTCTGTCCCAGGCTCTCTCTCTGTTCTATCTTAGGTAGCTGCCCCCCAGCTAAGCCTATTTGGGACCTTAATGTCTTCAAAAAGAGACTCCCCAGGCTTCGCCTCTGTCTCTCTGCCCCAGGGGCCAGCCCTCAGCAAAGTTTTCTCCTCCAGAAGGCTGGACCCTGGAACTCTGCACACTGCTGCCAGGCCTCAGAACATTTATAGGTTCTCCAGCCACTTACTGGACACACATCTCCAGAGATTGGCCGGAGTTCCATAAATATGCAGACTGCCTGGAAGACCTGAACCCCCTGATGGTGGCTGTCCATGAGGTGCGGTGGACCACCAGTACCAGGAAGCCATACTGGGATATATTGAAGACTGGCTCCGCCGGAACAATCTACACTTTTTTGGCTTCCCAGAGGGCTGAGGACAAACACCTTAAAGAATTCCTACTCCTGTGGTTGAAGTAAACATTTGGAGAAGATCGTTTTTTCTCAACTATTTGCTATGGAATGAGCCCACAGAGTCCCATTGAGGGCCCCACTGCCTGGCCAGTATCCCCAGCCTTTATTGGCTCGATTCCTCTACTTCAGGGATAAAGAAGTCATCCTACAATGTGCAAAGGTATGCTTGGCTTACTTTACAACAATAATTCTATTACTATTTTTCCAGACTTTTCGGTGGCTACCCAGAAACAACTTGCTGCTTTTCAGTGTGTGAAGCAAAGATTAAAAGATCATAATCTTCCCTATAGTATGCTGTATCCTGCAAGATTTCAGGTTGTGCACATGGGGAAAACACAATTCTACACGTCACAAAAAGAGGCTGGCTGGCTGGAATCCTTGGGAGGCACCTGATGTACTTCAGTGCTATGTAATTGTCAGGGCTGGCTTAGCCCTTCCTCCTCTGGGCTGGCCGCTCAGCTGTCGGCTAATTGCCAGCTCTCTTCTCTTTCCACAGTTACCAGCTGTTCCCGATGATGCTCGTCTGACCTGCCTATTTAAAGCCTTCCTGCTCACTTTTTCATTTGCCTTCGCGTTGGTCACATCACAGGGAACCATCTCCTGCTGTTTGTTTCAAGACTGGCTTGCTGACATCCCACCTGGCTTCTTATCCTGCTTGCGGTTGCTCTCCTTGGATCCCTGACTTCTGGCCTGGCTGATTACCCGATCTGGTTAATGAACTTTGGACTGGCTGACTACCCGATCTGGCTACAGGACTCTGGCTATGCTTGACTATGCTATCTTCTATTTACCTTTTTATTTTTATTAACAAACAAGTGTGATTTGATTGTACTTCTGTCTCAGTCTGTTTCATGGTTTCTGACAGTACGCAAAGGCCATGAATTCAGAAGATACAGTCAATCCATTTGTTGGTAATATTTTTTCCAGATTGGATGAGCAAGATCACTGCATGGATCAGTTTGCCTTGGCGTTACAAACGCTCCTGAATCGCATGGCTTACCTGGAATCCCCCATGGTGGCTGCTCCGGTACAACCTGAGTCACAGGCCATCCCTGCTGCTGTGCCAGTCTCTGTGCAGGCACCCACCTCGAGGGTTCTGCTCCGCTTGCCCGGCGATTTGGGGGTGATCCAGTTCAATGTAGATGGTTTCTCAATCAGGTTGAGATATACTTCGAAATGCTGCCCCAGGCGTTTCCCACGGACAGAAGCAAAGTAGGTGTCGTGATATCTTTGCTTTATGAGAGAGCCTTGGCCTGGGCTAACCCTCTATGGGAGACGCAAAAACCTGTTGTCTTGAGTTACCCTCAGTTTGTGGCCTGCTTTAAAAAGGTTTTTGACGTTCCCGCACACTCCGCTTCTGCTGTCAAGTGCCTCATGTCCATCAAACAGAGTACAAGTACTGCTGCCGACTACGCCATTGAATTCCGTACTCTGGCAGCAGAGGTTGCTTGGAACAATGATGCCCTCGTGGCTGCTTTTTTTTTTTTTTCAAATTAGTTTTTATTAGAGATTTTCGCAAACAAAGAAAATAGACATTTATATACATCATGTATATGAAAGGAGTTACAGTAGTGTAGTAACATATGCATCTTTGTAAATGTTAAGTCATGTATAGAAAAGGAACGTATTAGTGTAGTCACACAGTATTCATCTAGGCACCTAGAACCTAGGTTACTATGATAAGATTTATAACTGAACCCCTTTAACATACGCAAGATTTCTTACGGCATGAAAATGTAGATAGGACAGATTGGGATTGTAAAGAGCCAAGAATGGAGGGGAAAGGAGAACTAAAAAAAAAAGGGCAGAAATATCGAGAAGGGGAGAGTGCAAGAGATAGGGTGGTAATCAGAAGAACGGGGAAAGGAGAAGGTATGGTAAGGGTAGGGGGGGGGGGGGGTTGAGATGGACCTGAGGTTTGCAAGATATTGGGAGTGTAGAAACAAGTTAGTGATATTTAACTTTCCATATTTTCCAGACTTCCATACGCTTCATACCATTACTTAGCCTAGAAAGTAGTGAGGTTTCATATATACAATTGATTTTCACAACAATAATTACATCAGAGAGGTTAGGAACTAGATCCGTTTTCCATTTCTGAGTTATGAGTGATCTGGCGGCTAGTAAGACATGTGTCACCACTGTTCTATATTGAGGAGGATAGTTCTCAATACCCAAATTCAGTATAGCTAGCCCTGGGTCAGGCTGGGAAATAATTCCCGTGAGGGAGGTAATCATTCTGAATACACTGTTCCAAAAACTGGACAAATGTCTACACGACCAAAAGATATGCTTGAGTGAGCCCACTTCTCCACAGCCCCTCCAGCACAAATTGGAATTTCCTCTGGAAAATTTAGATAGTCTATATGGGGTAAGGTACCATCTCAAGGATATTTTTTGGGACAATTTCCAATGGTTAACGCAGCGAGATGCTCTATAGATTGAGTTGAGAGCTTGGTACCATTGTTTTGATGTGTATACCTTTCCCAAGTCTCCTTCCCATTTTAAATATGGGGAGGATTTAGTAAATATATTCTTGTGCTGGAAGAGGCCGTAGAAGAACGAAACTCCTTTTGCTAGCTTGAGTTTGTGTAGAACCTCCAAACGGCCTCCTGTAGGTAAATTCGGGTTGTGGGTAGGGAACGTAGGAAATGGGATACCTGACCATATTTATACAGTTCCCTCACTTCTAAACCGTATTCATTTTGGAGTGTTTTGAAGTCTTTGACATGCTTGTCATTCAATATGTCCGAGAGAAGAGTAATACCCTTGAGTTTCCAAGTCTGAAGGACTGGACCAGGGATAGCCTTGGTGAGTAGGTCGATAGGTATGGGGACATCAACCCTTCCTCCTTCCGAATGGCCGATCCATCCGAGGGCCCTCCATGCCCAAAGAGAGGCTTGAATCGTCAGCAGTAGTAGTCTCAAGTTAAAGGGCCTCAGACGGTCAAGCCAAAGCAAGGAAGGAAGGTCATCCATCGGGGACATAGACTGTTCGATGTCTCTCCAAGGGACAAAAGCTTGTTTGTCGAACCAAGTGTTGAGTTGGGAGAGCACAGCTGCCATAAAATAGTCTTGTAGTTCCACATAACCCATGCCCCCCACCTTTCTGTGTTTCACTAATAGACCCCTAGCGCATCTAGGCTTCTTATTCTGCCAAATATATCCATTTAGGAGAGAGTTGAGTAGCCTAAGATACATGGGTTTAATAGGTATGGGTAGCGTACGAAATACGTAAAGAATCTGTGGAAGTAATAACATTTTAAAAGAGGCCAAGCGGCCCGACCACGTTAGTTCAGTTTTGGAGATGCGTTTGGTCTCGGAGTTTAGTTTTTGGAGTAGTAAGGAGTAGTTAGCATCAGCTAGTTTATTAGGGTCCGCTGTGATCTGTAGTCCCAAATAGGTTATGCTGTCCTTTTTCCAAGAGTACGGGAAGGACTTTTGCAAGTTAAGCATTAGTTGCCCTGGGATATCAAGAGGGAGGATAAGGGATTTAGAATTATTAACTTTATAGTAGGAGACATTACTGAATTGTTCCAGAATGTGGTGGGCGTGTGATAAAGAAAGTTTTGGGGATGTAAGAAACAAGATTATATCGTCCGCAAATAGATTTATTTTGTGCTGTCTGCCTCTGAAAGTAAAACCATGGATGTTTGGGTGAGATCGAATTTTTTCAGCTAGGGGTTCTATCAGTAAGTTGAATATGGAAGGGGACAGTGGGCATCCCTGCCGTGTACCATTTGTGATGGCAAAAGATTGAGATAGGATGCTGGAAGTATATACTTTTGCAGAAGGGGTAGAGTAAAGGGCTAAGATTGCAGATATAATAGGGCCTTGAAATCCGAATTTGCAGAGAACAGAATTCATATATCCCCAGTGTATCCTGTCGAACGCCTTCTCCGCATCCAAAGAGAGGAGCAGAGAAGGCGTCCGACAGGTCCTCGCATGGCACACAATATCAATCACCCGCCTAGTTGCATCGGAAGCTTGTCTTCCCACTGTAAAACCTGTTTGGTCAGGGCTTATAAGGGTTGGTAAAATGGGTAGCAATCTCTGGGCCAGAATTTTAGCATACACCTTTACATCCGTATTGAGAAGCGATATTGGACGGAAATTGGCTGGGATATCTGGGGATTTCCCTGGTTTAGGAATGGTGACAACATATGCACCTAACATTTTTCCGAGGGGAAGGAGGATGTAGTGGCCGCTTGTGAGTAGATTTCCTGTAGTGTCGGGGTTAAGATATCACTGAAATTTGAGTAATATTCGCCAGGAAGGCCATCAGGGCCTGGAGATTTGCCCGACGGTAATGTTCTAATAGCTTTTTGAATTTCTGTCTGAGAAATAGGGGCATTTAATGTGGAAAGTTGCTCCACAGAAAGTCTGGGAAGTGAGGCCGCGTACACACGCGGGGACTGTTCGGCCAACTTTGTCCGCTGAACAGTGTTTCGGCGGACAGTCCGCCCGTGTGTGGGCGTTCAGCGGACAGTTTCAGCGAACAGTCCGCTGAACAAGGTTTTTCGGAATTTCCGAAAAACTGTCCGCTGAAACCTTGTTTCAGCGAACAGTTCCCTCGTGTGTAGGCTTGTTCGACAAACTAAGTTCCGCACATGCTCAGAAAGGCTTTACACGCCGAAAGTTATAATGCAGTGTATAGGACGTCGTATTTTTCGTCCCGTCGTACGTGCCGTTCACGTCATCGCGCACGGTTTCAGCAAACTGTTCATACGTCGTGTGTGGCCATGTCCGTCCATGCTAATTTTGAGCGGACTGTTTGCCGAAACTGTTTGACGGACAAAGTTGGCCGAACAGTCCCCGCGTGTGTACGCGGCCTGAGACACTGTCCAAAAAGGCAGCAATGTCCGCCTCTTTTGGTTGAGAGGTATTGGGGTCTGCTTTGATATTATATAGCGAGGAGTAGTATCTGGCAAAAGAATCAGCAATATCCTTAGGGTTGTATACTTTACTTCTATTCGAGGGATTAATTAAATATGGAATAGTGGTTCTAGCCTTTTGTTCTCTCAAGCGTTGGGCTAAAAATTTACCTGCTCTGTTTCCCGCTGAGTAATGAGTCAATTTTAGATAGTGGACAAATCTATTGTGGTCTTCTAGAAGCAGAAGTCTGAGCTCAGAGCGAAGAGCATCCAGTCTATGAGCCGTCGTAGGGCAGGGATTTATCTTATTCTGATTATCTAACGAGTCAATATCAGTCAGGAGTCGGTCTATCCTGAGGGATCTCTGTTTTTTAAGTTTTGCATTGGCTTGCAGCAAGATACCCCTCATAAAAGCTTTATGTGCACACCAAAGAGTCATTGGGTCGGTAACCGAGCCAATGTTGGTCATAAAAAACTCTTTGAGGCTCCTAGTGACCTCTAACATTTGTTCTTGTGAACTAAATACACCAACATTCGCCCTCCAGACTCCAGAAACAGTATGAGTGTTCCTCTCCGCCACTACTGCCGAAACGGGGGCATGATCCGACCAAGAGATACCATGAATGGCGGAGGAGGACACCGCCTGCAACAAGAACCTATCTACCAGGATCATATCAATTCTTGAATACGTATTATGTCTAGAGGAATGAAATGAATAATCCCTTTCAGTAGAATGCTGACACCTCCAGACGTCGTATAGTCCTTCTTCTTGGAGCAAGCGTTGGAGAGATGGAAGAGGTCTGTGGGAACTAGAGGTTGTGTCTATTCGGAAATCCACTGTTATGTTATAATCTCCACACATTACTAGGGCTCCTTGTCGCACTTCTTTGATTTTTGTGAGCAGTCTCTTGAGAAACCTGAGCTGGTGGGAGTTAGGAGCGTAAAGGTTTACAATGGTGTAGATCTTGTTGTTGAGCGAGCCCACCAATATTATATATCTACCCTCAGGGTCCGTTAGTGTGAGAATATGCGAAAAAGCAATTGAATCTCTAATAGCGATCACAACACCTTTACGCTTTTGCGAGGCGGATGAAAAAAAAAAGATGAGGAAAATTCTTGTTACGGAAGGGCGGAGGGTCGTTAGCTAAGAAGTGCGATTCCTGTAAGCAGAGTACATCTGCCCGCAGTTTCTGAGCTTCCTTCCATACAGATGCCCTCTTAGCCGGGTGGTTTAAGCCATGCACATTAAAGGAAATTAACTTAAACATTGAAAGTCCAGGAGTGTATTGAGTAAGTTAGTCCGCATACCTTTCCGATCCATAGAATAGTTTTGCAGAAGCATGGACGTCCAGGTCAATCTGATTCCACATCTCTGACCGATACAGCTGAAGTGCCACAAAGTCCATCTCATGAGGAAAGGGGGAAGGGTCCAGGGATGGAGGAAAACAGAGGAAAAAAAAGAAAAAAAAACAGTATAAATAACAAAGATGTTAGAGATCCAGAGTGTAGGCATAAGCCACATAGGTAAAAAGAAACGATTCAACTTGGAATCTGTAGGCAGTGAACCTGCCTGTCAAATAACGGGGGAGAAACAACAACGTTCACTTATATCCGCTGGTACAGAGAGCAACATTATTGAGAATAGCGGATGTTAAGCAAAGACTCCGGATAGCTCAGTAATTGCGATTCAAGCTCTTCTTCTTGCGAGACACCACTTGCCAGTTGTCCGGTGATGAGATCTGTGGCAGAGGTTCTGGAGTGGTGTCATTCTGCGAGGGAAGAATGTTCCATTGCTTGAGTAGCTCTAGACCATCTTCCAGGTTAGCAATTACCGTCGTACGGCCTTCCCTGGAGATGCTAAGCTTACACGGAAATCCCCATCTGTAAACAATGGCATGGTTGCGAAGCGCCTTGGTGATGGGGAGCAAGGCTTTCCTCCTCTGCATGGTGTGTTGCGACAAGTCTGCGAAAACTTGAAGGTTAGCATAGCGTTCTGGGGGTTGTTTGTTGGATCTGAAGGCAAAAGTGAATTTCTCCTTGGCCTGGAAGAAATGTACTCTCATCAATATGTCCCTCGGAATGTTATCCGGGAGATGCGATGGCTTTGGGAGGCGGTGGATTCTATCAATCGCCAGTTCTGAGGCAGGCAAGTCCGGCAAAAAGGCGCCCAACAGTTCTTGGGCGTATTGGAGTAGTTGCGCTGGTAGTATTAACTCCGGGACTCCCCTCAATTTAAGGTTGTTGCGTCGGGACCTATCCTCCAAATCTGCGACTTTTGCCTGTAGCCACGCCACCTCCTCTGTCTGGTCGTTCTGGGCATCCACTACTGAATTAATGGTAGCTGCAAATTCGCCCATTTTGTTTTCCACAGGGTCGATCCGCACGCCTACTGCATTGATATCTGATTTAAACCCTCGCATACAGTCCATCATATCAGCATGTAGTGTGCTCCGCAGGGAGATCAGCATATCTTTTAGTGTAGTGTCGGACACTGGCTGATTGGAGGTGGGGAATGTATCTATGGTGTCCGAGATTTCCCTGGTGTCCTCCAACTGAACCCCCTCTCCACTAACCTGTTCCGTGCCAGGGTTGTCCATCATCCGCTGCTTGGATTTCGCTGGGCTGAGGGAGAGCGGGGTAGACATTCCCGGGGACCCACGCGGTGATCGATGATCTGGGCTTGGAGCTTCTGAGCCGGAGCTGTTGGAGGCTGAAGGCGAGGCGCCATCAGCGCCATCTTGGAGAAGGCCCCGAGGGTTCCGCGGGAAGAATTGCGGTAACTTCTTCAGTTGTGGTAGGTTCTTGCGCTTACGGGTCATCTCAACTGTATAAAGAGGAGATACACCGTCGATGGATACCAGTTTGGGATCGTAGGAGCACTCCGGAGAGTGAGTGAGTATTGCTCTCGGTGTAGCGGAGCTACCTTCTCACGCGTCCATACAGCAGCGCGGTAGCCACGCCCCCCCGTGGCTGCTTTTTTTCATGGTCTCTCGGATTCCATCAAGGATGAGACAGCAGCCCAAGATATACCCACTGAGCTGGAGAGCTTGATCTTGTTTGCCATCCTCATTGACTCCAAGCTCAGAGAAAGATTTTCTCTTAAGGAGCGCTTGCGGAAGCCTCCTGTACGTTTGTCTCCGAGCTTTGTAGTCCCACCCATGCCTCCCTCACCTCCCATGCCTCCTGGTACAGAGTTGGTCAGTAAAGCGGAACCCATGCACCTGGGCTTCACGTGTCTCTCTGCGGATGAGAGAGCCTTTAGGAGGAGGAAGAGATTGGGCCTTTATTGTGACCAGGCAGGTCACTTTTTGAAGTCTTGTCCTACCCGTCCAGGGAACACCCGAACCTTGAGGTCCTGTCATGGACAGACCTTAGGTGACGTTGTTTCATCCCCAGTTATCCAGAAGGATAAGCCCCTGGTTTTTGTCACCCTTTCTTGGGCTGAGTCGTCCATCGAGATACAGACTCTAATTGACTTTGGGGCTGTAGGCCTGTTCATTGATGCTGCATTTGTTTCGCAGCACTCGATTCCGCTGCAGCTGCGTGACACTCCACTTGCCATTGAGGCTCTTGACGGGAGACCTTTACAGCCTACCCATGTGACTCATGAGACAGTTCTGTTGTCCATGGCTGTAGGGGCTCTTCACCATGAGATAATCCAATTTCAAGTTATTTCCTCACCCAGATTTCCGCTGGTTATTGGTTATCCTTGGTTACAGAGGCACAACCCCTCTTTTGATTGGCTCCATGCTGAGGTTCTCTCCTGGTCACCACAATGCAGTGAGTCATGCTTCCTAAAAGTATCCAAGGTCCTGTGCACCGCTTCACTCCCCTCCTTGCAGAGGAGTACCGTGACTTTGGCGATGTCTTTGATAAAGGTCAAGCTGGTAGTTTGCCTCCACACCGGCCTTATGATTGCGCAATTGACCTTCAACCTGGTATCATACCTCCTCGTGGCCGGGTGTACCCTTTGTTGGTCTTGGAGGATAAGGCCATGGAGGAGTATGTTGTTGACGCACTCTCGAGGTTTCATCCGCAAGTCCTCGTCTCCTGCTGGTGCTGGTTTCTTCTTTGTGAAAAAGAAGAAAGGTGAACTGAGACCTTGTATAGATTATAGGGGTCTCAATCGTGTCACGATTAAGAATGCCTACATGATTCCATTGATTACGGAGTTATTTGACCGCCTCAAGGGAGCAACGGTTTTCACAAAGCTTGACCTGAGAGGGGCATACAATCTCGTGTGCATTAAGGAGGGCGACAAGTGGAAAACTGCGATTAATACCAGAACAGGCCATTATGAATACCTGGTAATGCCTTTTGGCCTTTGTAACGCCCCGGCAGTTTTCCAGGAATTTATTAATGATGTCCTCCGAGATTTGTTGCAATTGTGTGTGGTGGTTTATCTCGATGATATCCTCATATTTTCCAAGTCTCTGGAGAGTCATCACACAGATATCTGTTGTGTACTTCAGAAACTAAGAGAGAAAAATCTTTATTGTAAACTGGAGAAGTGCGAGTTCCATCGTGAACAAGTTACATTCCTGGGTTATGTAATTTCCACTGCTGGTTTTTCGATGAACCCAGAAAATCTGTTGGCAGTCTTACAGTGGCCTCGACCCGTGGGTTTATGTCCTCTGTAGCATTTCCTGGGCTTTGCCAACTAATATCGGAAGTTTATTCGTAACTTCTCATCTCTGGTCAAGCCTCTGACTGATATGACCAGAAAGGACGGTAACCCACAGAGTTGGTCTCCGGAGTCCATTAAGGCCTTTGAGACTCTCAAGGCTGCCTTTGTTTCTGCTCCTGTGTTGGCTACATTGCCTTTTATCCTAGAAGTTGATGCTTGTGTTGGCGCCCTTCTGTCTCAACGTCCTAACTCTGAGAGCACTATGCATCCGTGTGGCTACTTTTCCAAGAAATTGTCACCTGCTGAGTACAATTATGAGATTAGTGACAGAGAGCTGTTGGCGATCATTTTCGCCCTGAAAGAATGGAGGCATCTCCTTGAAGGTACCACTGTGCCCGTTCTTATTCTTACTGACCATAAGAATCTTACATTATTGTCTGAGGCTAAGCAACTCTCTCCCAGAAGGGCGCAATGGGCTCTTTTCTTGTCAAGCTTTAATTACATTGTCTCATTCTTACCCGTACTAAGAATGTAAGGGCTGATGCCTTGTCACGACAATTTTCCTCCACTTCCAAGTGGGAGTCGGTTCCGGTTCCGGTTCCTATGATTCCTCCTGATCGTATAGTGGCTACGGTTTGCACCAGTCTTACTTCTCCTTTGGGTGACAAAATTCTTGCTGCTCAGGTCCATGCTCCTCCTGATAAACCTTGTGACTGCTGCTTTGTCCCAGAGACTCTCCGTACTGCAGTGCTCCAGACTTACCATTCTCCCAAGGAAGCTGGCCATCCTGGGAAGAATCAACTCATTTGGACCATCTCCCAACAATTCTGTTGGCCTAGTCTATGGGCTGATATTACTGCCTTCGTAGCTGCCTCTCCCGTGTGTGCTCAGAGTAAGACTTCACGACACCTTCCAGTGGGCCTCCTACAACCCATACCCAATGGAGAGAGGCCCTGGACTCACCTGTCTATGGATTTCATTGTGGAATTGCCCAACTCCCAAGGCAACACTGTTATCCTTATGGTGGTTGACCGGTTCTCAAAGATGTGTCATTTTATTCCAGATAAGAAGTTGCCCACCTCTAAGGAACTGGCTTCCATTTTTGCTCGAGAGATCTTTCGCTTACATGGGCTACCCAAGGTGATTGTCTCGGATAGGGGCAGTCAGTTTGTCTCCCGGATCTGGCAAGCCTTTTGTGCACAGTTATGAATCCAGCTTGCGTTCTCTTCTGCGTATCACCTGCAGTCTAATGGGGCCACAGAACGAGCCAATCAGTCCTTGGAGCAATTCCTACGTTGCTATATTTCTGGCCATCATAACAACTGGTCTGACCTATTACCTTGGGCAGAGTTTGCTCACAACAGTGCCTTGAATTCTGCCTCCCAATTGTCTCCATTAGGGATGAGCCGAACACCCCCCGGTTTGGTTCGCACCAGAACTTTCGAACGGACCCCAAATTCGTACGAACGTTAGAACCCCCATTTAAGTCTATGGGACTCGAACGGTCGAAAATAAAAGTTGTAATTTTAACGGCTAATATGCAAGATACTGTCCTAAAAAGGGTTTGGGGACCTGGCTCCTGCCCCAGGGGACATGGGTCAATGCAAAAAAAAGTTTTAAAAATGGCCGTTTTGGCAGGAGCACTGATTTTAATGACGATTAACCACTTCAGCTCCGGACCAATAAATACCTTAAGGACCAGAGGTCTTTTTGCAATTTCGCACTGCGCTGCTTTAACTGGTAATTGCGCGGTCATGCAATATTGCACCCAAACGAAATTTGCGTCCTTTTCTTCCCACAAATAGAGCTTTCTTTTGATGGTATTTGATTGCCTCTGCGATTTTTATTTTTTTGCGATATAAATGGAAAAAGAGCGAAAATTTTGAAAAAAAAAGATATTTTCTTCTTTTTGTTATAAGAAAAATCGAATAAACTAAATTTTAGTCATACATTGAGGGCAAAATTTATTCAGCCACATGTCTTTAGTAAAAAAAATGTCAATAAGCGTATATTTTTTGGTTTGCGCAAAAGTTATAGCGTCTACAAACTAGAGTACATTTTCTGGAATTTACACAGCTTTTAATTTATGACTGCCGATCTCATTTCTTGAGGTGCTAAAATGGCAGGGCAGTACAAATCCCCCCCAAATGACCCCATTTTGGAAAGTAGACACCCCAAGGAAATTGCTGATGGGTATGTTGAGCCCATTGAATATTTATTTTTTTTGTCCTAAGGGATTGAATAATGACAAAAAAAAAAAAAAAAAATTTTTTTTTACAAAAAGTTGTCACTAAATGATATATTGCTCACACATGCCATGGTTATATGTGGAATTGCACCCCAAAATATATTCCGCTACTTCTCCCGAGTATGGGGATACCACATGTGTGGGACTTTTTGGGAGTCTAGTCGCGCACGGCACCCCGAAAACCAATCACCACCTTCAAGATTTCTAAGGGTGCAAATTTTTGATTTAACTCCTCACTACCTATCACAGTTTCGAAGGCCATAAAATGCCAAAATAGCACAAAACCCCCCAAAATGACCCCATTTTGGAAAGTAGACACCCCAAGCTATTTACTGAGAGGCATGTTGAGTCCATGGAATATTTTATATTTTGCCACAAGTTGCGGGAATATTACAAACTTTTTTTTTTTTGCACCAAGTTGTCACTAAATGATATATTGCTCACACATGCTATGGGCATATGTGAAATGACACCCCAAAATACATTCTGCTGCTTCTCCTGAGTACGGGGATACCACATGTGTGGGACTTTTTGGGAGTCTAGTCGCGCACGGCACCCCGAAAACCAATCACCACCTTCAGGATTTCTAAGGGTGCAAATTTTTGATTTAACTCCTCACTACCTATCACAGTTTCGAAGTCCATAAAATGCCAAAATAGCACAAAACCCCCCCAAATGACCCCATTTTGGAAAGTAGACACCCCAAGCTATTTACTGAGAGGCATGTTGAGTCCATGGAATATTTTATATTTTGCCAAAAGTTGCGGGAATATTACAAACTTTTTTTTTTTTTTGCACAAAGTTGTCACTAAATGATATATTGCTCACACATGCTATGGGCAGAAGTCAAATTACACCCCAAAATAAATTCTGCTGCTTCTCCCGAGTACGGGGATACCACATGTGGGGGACTTTTTGGGAGCCTAGCCACGTACGGGACCCCGAAAACCAAGCACTGCCTTCCGGATTTGAATATAAAATGCTACCAAAAAACCTGTTAGCGATGGCAGGGATCAGGCCTGACTCTGCGATCGCTGCAGTTATGTGTTTAGTGTTTTGTAAGTGACAGTGATCGATCGATACTGCACTTGGGTGGGCTGGGCAGAGGGGCAAAACGCAGGTGCCAGCAGGTATTTGGGCTGATCCCGCTAACAATGCGTTTTTTTGGAACCCTAAACTGCTGGGGACGCTAGTATAGATCTGATCAGATCAGATATTGATCTGTTCAGATTCTATACCACTACGGGAGGTGTATGCTTTGCGTGTGGGTGTTAGCGGTACTGGCACTAACCTAGCGCTGCCTGGGGCGACGCAGACCCTGACCCTAAAACCTAATTGATATCACCCGCCGGGTGATCAGGGGGTTAAACCTTTAACACTTATACGGTGATCAGTGGTGAAAGGGTTAACTAGGAGCAATCAGGGGGTTCAAATTTTTATTAGGTAGTATATGGGGGTCCCTGGCGCTATATAAAAACCTGACGGGGAACCTAAATAACTAACTGGCTAACCAGCGTCACCAGTGACACTTATACTGTGATCGCTGGTGAAAGGGGGTGAAAGGGTTAACTAGCAGCAATCAGGGGGTTAAAACCATTATTGGGTAGTATATCGGGGTACCTAGCGCTATAAAAACCTGGCGGTGAACCTAAAAAAATAACTAGCTACCTAGCGACACTAGCGACACTGATGCAGCGTTCAGAAAAATTATCGCTTAGTGACACTGGCAAAAGGGGGTGAAAGGGTTAACTAGCGGAAATCAGGGGGTTAAAACCATTATTGGGTAGTATATCGGGGTACCTAGCGATATAAAAACCTGGCGGTGAACCTAAAAAAATAACTAGCTACCTAGCGACACATGCAGCGATCAGAAAAATGATCGCTTAGTGACACTGGCAAAAGGGGGTGAAAGGGTTAACTCTAGGGGCAATCAGGGGGTTAAATCTTTATTGGGGGGTGATAGGGGGCTACCCTGGACCTAACACTAACTGTCCTGACAGTTTTTACTGTCACAACTGACACTGAATGCATTGATCAGTAAAGAAATGATCAATGCAATCAGTGACACTGTGACTGGGGGGGGAGGGGGGGCGGGGGGGGGGATCGGGGGGCGATCGGGGGGGGGGTTTGTGTGCCTGTGTGTACCTACATGTCAGTGTAGTGTTGGTGCACACTTACTTTTACTCTTCTCCTCGTAGTCCGGTCAAAAAGACCGCCCCGAGGAGAATGACATCACTTCCTCCTTCCTGTGTAAACAATACACAGGGGAGGAAGCTTCTCATTGGCCAGGAGCGATCCAGAGGGGGTGGCCGAAAACCAACGGCCATCCCCTCATCACGGAGCGCTCCTGGACCGAATCGGACCGCCGTAACCAGCGGGAGGGGGTCCGATCGGACCCCCCACCCGCTGGAAGGCAATCACGTAGATGTACGTGATTATGCCTGCCTGTGCCATTGTGCTGACGTACATTGGCAATACGGCGGTCCTGAAGTGGTTAAAGTGAAAAAAAAAAAGTGAAATATTCCTTTAAATATCATGCCTGGGGGGTGTCTGTAGTATGCCTGTGAAGTGCCATGTGTTTCCCATGTTTAGAACAGTCCCTGCACAAAATGACATTTAACGTAAATAACGTCATTGTTATATCTGGTTCCTGCAATATGGTTGAAAATCATTGAGAAAAATGGCATGGGTAGCCCTCCCCTGCCCATTACCAGCCCCTTTGGGTCTTGTACGCATATTAAGGGGAACCCCGTACCCATATTAAAAAAAGGAAATACGTGTGGCCCCCCAGGCCCTATATACTCAGAACAGCAGTATACAGGCGGTGCAAACAAGACAAGGACTGTGTAGGTTTGTTGTGTTAAGTTGAATCTGTTTGCAATTTTCAACTGGTACATTTTTAAATTGTAGCTCCAGTCAAAAAAATGATTTTTAAGCTTTTTGGAAAACATAGGGAAGGGTTATCACCCCTGTATAATTTGTTTTGCCGTCCGTCTTTTTTCATCTCACTTGCTGTTGTCTCCTTCCATTTGCAAGTAGGAGATGTTTGTAAGTTGGATGTTTGAAAGTAGGGGCCTGCCCTATATGCTCTGCAGAAATGGCGGAACAAGGTGTTGGTTTTGCCACAACATTGTAAGCCCTCAAAGAGTCTTGGTGGGCGCTGGAGCGCCCTGCTGTGAACGATTATATCAAGAATTGTAATTACATGCCATTGTTGAACAGTGGTAGAAAAATTGACCTTTGGTGGTTGTGGTGCTGGTGCCACAACACTATAAGTCCTCACAGTTACTCTGGGTGGGCAGAGGAACGGGCCCTCCTGTGAAATATTATATCAAGAATTATAATTACATGTCCCTGTTAAACAGGGGCTGAAAAATTGGGCCTTAGGCACTGGTGCCACGACACTGCAACCTCTCCCATATACTCTAGTTTTAGTGCAGGAATTAGCCCTGCTGCAAAGCATTGCATCAAAAATTGTAATTAAACGCCCCTGTTAAACAGGGGCAGAAAAATTGGGCTGATGGCATCACCCAGAACCAAAAATGTTCTTCCAACATATCAGCGGAGGAGGAAGAGGATAGACAATCAAGATAACAGGACAGTCACTCAGCATCAGCAGAGGCAGTCTTGAAGGGATGTGATATTTCAAAAAAAATTATTCGGTTTCATCAGCTTCAGGTGCTTGGTAGCTGTGGGTGACCCAAAACTGATTCATCTTGATGAAGGTCAGTCGATCAACTGAGTCGGTGGACAGGCGCACCCTGTGATGGGTAACAAAGCCACCAGCAGCACTGAAGGTGCGTTCCGAAAGAACGCTGGATGCAGGACAGGCCTGTAGCTCAATTGCATACTGTGCAAGCTCTGGCCAGTGATCCATACTCAAGACCCAGTAAGCCAGAGGATTTTCGGTGGGAAAGGTGTCGAAGTCTGACCTTGCCCCTAGGTATTCCTGCACCATGTAAATCATGGTTGCTGGAACCAATCATACCTTGGGGCTGCAGACTAAAAAATTGTCTGAAAGCATCGGTCAGACGGCCACCTTCTCCACCGTTCTTCTGACCGAGGCCTCAGGAACACTTTGTCCAGGACCAGGAGTTTGTAACCTCCCAGTCTCTGGGAATGCGTTGCACAGACCTTTCTGCAAGGCCTCCCGGAGATGTCTCATCCTCTGCTCCCTCTGCGATGGCAAGATAAGGTCGGCAACCTTACCCTTGTACCGTGGATCAAGGAGAGTGGCCAGCCAGTAATGGTCCCTCTCCTTGATCCGAAGAATACAAGGATCCTTCCGCAGGCTTTGCAGGATCAGGGAGGCCATGCAGCGTAGGTTAGCTGAGGCATTCGGTCCGGAGTCCTCTGGGTCACTAAGGACAACATGATTTGCAGCTACCTCCTCCAAGCCATGTACAAGTCCACGGGTTTCTTGGGACTGTAAATCAATCCCTACAAGACTGCTGCTGCTGCTGCTGATGCTGAGTGCCAGCCTCCACCTCCATGCTGACACAATCATCCTCCTCCTCCTCTTCCTGTGTGATAGGTGGCACAGCAGGGACACTGTCTGGATAAAGGGGGCCTTGAGAGGCAAGGAAGTCCTCCTCTTCCTGCCTCTGTTCTGCCTCAAGTGCCCTGTCCATTATCCCATGCAGCGTATGCTCCAAGAGGTGGACAAGAGGTACGGTGTCACTGATTCATGCACTGTCACTGCTCACCATCCTTGTGGCCTCCTCAAACGGTGACAGGACAGTGCATGCATCCCTGATCATGCCCCACTGGCGTGGTGAGAAAAACCCGAGCTCCCCTGACTCTGTCCTGGTGCCGTAGTCGCACAGGTACTCATTGATGGCCCTCTGCTGCGTGTGCAGCCGCTGCAGCATGGCCAACGTTGAGTTCCACCTGGTGGGCATGTCACATATAAGGCGGTTCTTGGGCAGGTTCAACTCCTTTTGGAGCTCAGCCAGCCGAGCACAGGCATTAAATGATCGGTGGAAATGCACACAGACTTTCCTGGCCTGCTTCAGGACATCCTGTAAGCCCGGGTACCTGCCCAAGAACCGCTGCACCACCAGGTTAAGGACGTGAGCTACACAGGGCACATGGGTCAGTTGTCCTTGTCGGAGGATGGAGAGGAGGTTGGTGCCATTGTCGCAAACCACCATTCCTGGCTTAAGCTGGCGTGGTGTCAACCACCTCTCGGCCTGCCCCTGCAGAGCTGACAAAACATCTGCCCCAGTGTGGCTCCTGTCCCCCAAACAAACCAGCGCAAGCACGGCATGGCATCGTTTTGCCTGCGTACTTGCGTAGCCCCTGGAACGCCTACGGAGCACCGCTTGTTCTGAGGACAGAGCACTGGAAGAGGCCATGGAGGAAGAAGAAGAGGAGGGGGAGGAGGAGAGAGGTGTGTCACAACCAATAGTAGCATTTTGGAGGCGTGGTGGCGGAACAACCTCCAACACTACTGCACCTTGTCCTGCATCCTTCCCAGCTGCCAGAAGAGTGACCCAATGGGCCGTGAAAGACAGGTAACGTCCCTGTCCATGCCTGCTGGACCATGAGTCAGCGGTAATATGCACCTTACCGCTGACTGCCCTGTCCAGTGAGGCAAGGACATTGCCTTCCACATGCCAGTAGAGAGCCGGAATCGCCTTCCGTGAGAAAAAGTGGCGTTTGGGGACCTGCCACTGAGGAACCACACATTGCACAAACTCACGCAAGGGGGCCGAGTCTACCAACTGAAAAGGCAGCAGTTGAAGTGCTAGCAATTCAGCCAAGCTAGCATTCAACCGCTGGGCATGTGGATGGCTGGGAGTGAACGTCTTTCAACGGTCCAGCAGCTGGGGCAGGGACATTTGCCTGCTATAATCGGACGTGGGTGTACTGCTAGCAGAGTGCCTGAAAGCACTTGGCTGTGACACACCTAATTCTACACCTTCATTCCTCTCAGAGCAGGTTTCAGAGAGGACTGAAGGTCTAGTGGGGTTGGAGATCCCAGCTGATGAGGAGCAAGGAGAGGTCCGCTTTGTTCTTTGGTGTGGGTCTTTGAGGTACGCTTGCCAACGAGCTGCATGGCAGGTCAACATATGTCTGGTCAAGCATGTGGGGCCCAAGCAGCTGATGTTTTGGCCATGCGAGATACGCTTGAGACATATGTTGCAAATAGCAGCGGTGCGATCTGATGCACTCGTCTCAAAAAAGGCCCACACCAAAGAACTTTTAGAATAACGTGCAGAGGCAGATCCCTGCACAGGCGGAGCTCTGCGGTGTGATTCAGTCGTGTGCTGCCCCTAAGCTGGCCCCCGGAGGGCATCCTGCCTTGTTGGACATGTGGCATTATGCTGCAGCTTGTGGAACATGACTAACAGATTGCTGTCCTTCTTGAGCATCCCCTCTCTCTGCATTCACGCTACTGCCTTCCTCTGAGTATCATTATCAGAGCCTACAAAACACTGGGCATCCTCCTGGAGCATGTACCCAACACTGTGCTCAAAGAGTTCAGGTGACGCCTCAGGAGGACGTGGTGGGTCTAGGGAAGGAGTCACTGATGATGACATTGAGAGGAGGGCAGACGATGCGTTGGCAGCTGCTTTGCTAGTACCCTGAGCCTTGGTGAGAGATGATGAGGAGGATGAAGAGGGCTTGGTCATCCACTCTACCAAGTCATTGGCATGTTGCGGCTCAACATGTCCAGCTGCCGAAAAGAAGGACAAGCGTGTCCCATGGCCACGTGCTGATGAGGACGATGCACCGCGTCCATGACCAGCACTGTTGTCTCTAGACACAGAGTCTGCTTGCCCTCTTTTATCGGCGCGCGCCTGTCTGCCTCTCCTTGCTGGCCTTCCAGACATGGTAATGGCCTGAAGGGAGTTGAGAAAACCAGCAATTGGGTAGTGTATATTGTGCTGGAGGCACAAACAACTTCAACTAACTCCTGCAGATGGCTCAAATAGAGAAGAGCTATGTAGGTGGATATAGCGGTGTATACTGGGTTCAGAGCACGCAGACAGCACGCACAATCTCCTAATACGGACTGCAAGCTCTATTAAAAAAAGAAATATAGCTAGCTATATACTGTAGGTGAATATAGCAAAGTATACTGCAGTCAGAGCACGCAGCCAATAAAGATCGGTGTATACTGTGTTGAAGGTACACAGAACACCCACCAACTGCTACAGACTAGACATGTGCATTCGTTTTCGTCCGAATGCATTTTCGTCCGAATTTCAGCTATTTTCGTTTTCGTTTTGACAAACGATAACGAAAGCACAAAATCCGAAAAACGAAAGATCCGACATAAATAAATGCTTTATTTTCGTTTTCATTGTTACAACAGTTCGATATAGAATAGGAGATTCGACATGACTCTGACAACAATCTGTGTCTATAGAACCTGTGGTCGAATGTGCCTAACCTTACCTCTATTAGTCCAAGATTATATAGAGAAAATATTCGACAGAGAAAAAAGATTTGACAGAGAGAAGATTCTGCAAGTTACTGCCCTAAAAAGTGTTTGGGGACCCGGGTCCTGCCCCAGGGGACATGTATCAATGCAAAAAAAAGTTTTAAAAAACGGCCGTTTTTTCGGGAGCAGTGATTTTAATAATGATTAAAGTGAAACAATAAAAGTGTAATATTCCTTTAAATTTCGTAGGGGGGGGGGGTTGTCTATAGTATGCCTGTGAAGGGGCGCATGTTTCCCGTGCTTAGAACTGTCCCTGCACAAAGTGTCATTTATGCAGGAAAAAAAGTCCTTTAAAATCACTCGCAGCTATTATGAATTGTCGGCTCCCGTAATACAGAGAACACTCATTGAAAGTCATTGATAAAAAAATAAATAAATAAATAAATAAAAAAGCGTGGGGGTCCCCCAAATTCAATTACCAGGCCCTTCAGGTCTGGTATGGATATTAAGGGGAACCCTGCCTCAAATTTAAGAAAAAATTTGACGTGGGGTTCCCCCTAAATATCCATAACCAGACCCTTCAGGTCTGGTATGGATATTAAGGGGAACCCCGCGTCAAATAAAAAAAAAAAATTGACGTGGGGTTCCCCCTAAAAATCCATACCAGACCCTTTATCCGAGCACGCAACCTGGCAGGCCGCAGGAAAAGAGGGGGGGACAAGAGAGCGGCCCCCCTCCCTCCTGAACCGTACCAGGCCACATGCCCTCAACATTGGGAGGATGCTTTGGGGGTCTGTGACCCCTCAAAGCACCTTGTCCCCATGTTGATGAGGACAAGGGCCTCATCCCCACAACCCTGGCCGGTGGTTGTGGAGGTCTGCGGGCGGGGGGCTTATCAGAATCTGGAAGCCCCCTTTAACAAGGGGACCCCCAGATCCCGGCCCCCCCCTGTTTGAAATGGTAAGGGGGTACAAAAGTACCCCTACCATTTCACAAAGAAAGTGTAAAAAATGGTTAAATAAAACAAACACACTTTTGAAAAATTCCTTTATTAAAAATAAAAAAATAAAAAAAAGATTCCAGCGGCGGTAATCCACTCTTGCTATCCAGCGACGGACAGTCATCTCTCCAGCGATGGCTCATCTCATCCAGCGCAGCAAATCCTCCATCCTTCTTCTGTCTCTGTGTAGGAGACACTGCAGGCATTCCAGCGGCTGACGTTTCTTATATACGGAGGGCGGGGCCACCCGTCACCTGACCCCGCCCCCTCTGACGCAAGGGGAAACCCGGGGTTCCCTGTGACGTATGGGTGACCCCGCACCCCTCTGATGTAACGGAAACCTGCCTGTGTTACATC
Source organism: Lithobates pipiens (assembly GCF_037356315.1). Lineage (NCBI taxonomy): Eukaryota > Metazoa > Chordata > Amphibia > Anura > Ranidae > Lithobates > Lithobates pipiens. The sequence continues at coordinate 191,323,934 of NW_027507785.1, read as the reverse complement.
AGAGGGGTGCGGGGTCACCCATACGTCACAGGGAACCCCGGGTTTCCCCTTGCGTCAGAGGGGGGCGGGGTCAGGTGACGGGTGGCCCCGCCCTCCGTATATAAGAAACGTCAGCCGCCGGAATCCTTGCAGTGTCTCCTCCACGGAGACAGAAGAAGGATGGATCGCTGCGCTGGATGAGATGAGCCATCGCTGGAGAGATGACCGTCCGTCGCTGGATAGCAAGAGTGGATTACCGCCGCTGGAATCTTTTTTTTATTTTTTTATTTTTAATAAAGGAATTTTTCAAAAGTGTGTTTGTTTTATTTAACCATTTTTTACACTTTCTTTGTGAAATGGTAGGGGTACTTTTGTACCCCCTTACCATTTCAAACAGGGGGGGGGCGGGATCTGGGGGTCCCCTTGTTAAAGGGGGCTTCCAGATTCTGATAAGCCCCCCGCCCGCAGACCTCCACAACCACCGGCCAGAGTTGTGGGGATGAGGCCCTTGTCCTCATCAACATGGGGACAAGGTGCTTTGAGGGGTCACAGACCCCCAAAGCATCCTCCCAATGTTGAGGGCATGTGGCCTGGTACGGTTCAGGAGGGAGGGGGGCCGCTCTCTCGTCCCCCCCTCTTTTCCTGCGGCCTGCCAGGTTGCGTGCTCGGATAAAGGGTCTGGTATGGATTTTTAGGGGGAACCCCACGTCAATTTTTTTTTTAATTTGACGCGGGGTTCCCCTTAGTATCCATACCAGACCTGAAGGGCCTGGTAATTGAATTTGGGGGACCCCCACGCTTTTTTATTTATTTATTTATTTATTTTATTTTTTATCAATGACTTTCAATGAGTGTTCTCTGTATTACGGGAGCCGACAATTCATAATAGCTGCGAGTGATTTTAAAGGACTTTTTTTCCTGCATAAATGACACTTTGTGCAGGGACAGTTCTCAGCACGGGAAACATGCGCCCCTTCACAGGCATACTATAGACAACCCCCCCCCCTACGAAATTTAAAGGAATATTACACTTTTATTGTTTCACTTTAATCATTATTAAAATCACTGCTCCCGAAAAAACGGCCGTTTTAAAACTTTTTTTTTGCATTGATACATGTCCCCTGGGGCAGGACCCGGGTCCCCAAACACTTTTTAGGACAGTAACGTGCAAATTAGCCTTTAAAATTAGCACTTTAGATTTTGAACGTTGGAGTCCCATAGACTTTAATAGGGTTCTAAAGTATGCTATATACTAGCTCCGTCGAATCTTCTTTATACATTCGACAGACACCATACGCCTTCAAAGACAGATTCGACCGTAATTCATGTGGATTTTCGGACGAATGCAATTTTTGAACGAAAAACGAAATAAATAAAAACGAATTTCGGGAGTAACTAAATAAATTAAGTTTTCAGACGAAAACGAAATTCCGAAACAAAATATTTTACTCTGCACATGTCTACTACAGACGCCAACACACTACACAAGTCCGCCGTGCTGGCGGCCTTATATAGTGTGGGGTGTGAAATACACAGCCTGAGCTATGATTGGCCACAGGCATCCTGCCTGTGGCCAATCATGGCTCTCCTCGCTGCCGGTGCTGTGATTGGCCAAGCATGCAGGGTCACAGTGCATGCTTGGCCAATCATGAGCCAGCAATGCACTGTGCCATCGCAGTGCATTGTGGGCCGTGATCGCCACACGAATTTGGCGTGAACAGCCCATAACGTTCGGAATTTGTCGAACGGGCGAACAGCCGATGTTCGACTCGAACACGAAGCTCATCCCTAGTCTCCATTTATGGCGAATTATGGTTTCCAACCTTCCATGTTGCCTGACTCGTTTGTTCCGCAGAGTATTCCTGCGTTAGAGGAGCATCTCCGTGGTCTTCGTTCCACTTGGGTACAAGTCCAGGAGGCTTTGAGTCATGCTAATGATAAGTACAGACTCCATGCTGACCGCAGATGCCTGCCTGCGCCTTCCTACCAGGTTGGGGACAGGGTCTGGCTGTCATCTCACAACCTCCGGCTTCGTGTTCCCTCACTTTGCACCTTGGTTTATTGGGCCGTTCCGTATCCTTTGCAGGATTAACCCAGTAGCTTACGCGTTGGACCTTCCTCCTAGTATGCGCATCTCTAATGTGTTTCATGTCTCCTTATTGAAACCGTTGGTCTACAACCGATTTACCACCTCGGTGCCACGTCCTCACCCTATTCTGGTTGAAAACCATGAGGAGTATGAGATACAATCCATTGTTGACTCCCGTAGGTTCCATGGGCACATACAGTACCTGGTGCATTGGAAGGGGTACGGTTCCGGAGGAATGCTCCTGGGTTTAATCCTCTGACGTACATGCCCCTGTTCTCCTCTGCGAGTTCCATAGACAGTTTCCCCTCAAGCCCCGGAGGAATGCTCCTGGGTTTAATCCTCTGACGTACATGCCCTCTTCTCCTCTGCGAGCTCCATAGACAGTTTCCCCTCAAGCCCGGTGGCCCACTGAGGGAGAGGGGTCATTGGGGGGGTACTGTCAGGGCTGGCTTAGCCCTTCCTCCTCTGGGATGGCCGCTCAGCTGTTGGCTAATTGTCAGCTCACTTCTCTTTCCACAGTTACCAGCTGTTCCCAATGATGCTCGTCTGACCTGCCTATTTAAAGCCTTCCTGCTCACTTTTTCATTTGCCTTCACGTTGGTCACATCACAGGGAACCATCTCCTGCTGTTTGTTTCAAGACTGGCTTACTCACATCCCACCTGGCTTCTTATCCTGCTTGCGGTTGCTCTCCTTGGATCCCTGACTTCTGGCCTGGCTGATTAACCGATCTGGTTAATGAAATTTGGACTGGATGAATACCCATCTGGCTACAGGACTCTGGCTATGCTTTTTTCCATTTACCTTTTTATTTTTATTAATAAACAAGTGTGATTTGATTGTACTTCTGTCTCAGTCTGTTTCATGGTTTCTGACAGTAATACTGTATTTATCCCTGGCTGTTAGTCGGGCACCTCTCTAAATCTTTTCCATAGCTTTTAGACATATGGCTATGATCCTAACAGATGGCAGGATCTACTGGTTTAGCCATATGTTGATAGGCAGGCTCTCATGCTTTTCAAAATCAGATGCGGTTCATTGTTGCACTGTTGCCTGACTAAAATTACACCCTTTTCTTCACCTCTGTTGTGCAGTTTGTTTGAGGACAAAGCTTGTAGTAGGTTTGGGACTACAGGCAGGGTGAGGGGGTTTGGGAAAAAGTGGTCCTAGTTTATGGACCTGTGCTGTTACACTAGTTGTGTCAAATGTAATGCTATGCATAGTTATGTTAATTTTTATATAATTGGTTATTATACTACGATCTTGTGGTTATTTTAGTTGTAGCACTATCCTATTCTGTTTATTATTGGTGTCCCCTCCCACATGATGTACTTCCTTTTTCCTGTTCCTTCACCATCTTGGGAGAACAGAGATGACCACTTCTGTATAGGCTGCATGCAATCTGCTCACATCCTGAAATACCTTACCCTGCTTTGACCTGCAGATACCTCCTTTTAATCATCTGCCACATTTTGTTGTCTGCTATACCTGCTGCTTGCAATAAAACTTACGCTTATGGAAGAAACGTTGCCTGGTGAGTTCAAGCTATCTGCTAAAGACTATCCGCTGTGATTACATCTGTATATACAGGCCAGGCATAGAGGTCTCAGAAAGGGACAAGTCACTATTACAACAGTTTGAGTCAGAATAGTCAAAACATGTGTTAGAATTCCTACAGCCTGCTGTGTAGATGTGTATGTTTAATGTGCAATCAAGCTCAGTGCCATGCACCATCTTGTGAAAGCACATGGTCGAACAAGGTTACTGCGCGTTCTGTGAATGTTGAAAACTGTTTCTCTGAATTGAATGGTGTTATATCACCTGTCTAAGCTGCTGTTCATCTTCTTAAAGAGACAGTAACCATTTTTTGCAAAACTTGAAAAAATGTCTAGACAAGCCTACGAGCACTCCATTATCGTTGAATCTACACAGATACATCATGCCTCTGACCACACAGATGTACAGGGAGTAGATTCTGCAGATATTACAGAGCAAAGTGTAAGACCCAAGCGTACAATAATACCAACACAGAAACTTAGAAAAAAACTAGGAAACCACTTGAGATGAGTTTTCCAGCAATCTGTCAGAACTGTGGGACAAAACTACATTTTGTATGTCAGTCTTGCCACACTTCAATCAACAAGCTGAATTAATAAACTCTACAGATCGCCTATCTGCAGTGTACGAACGCTACCAGCGGTTGTCTGCAAAATACACTGTTTTCTTAAATTACTCTAATATAGAAGGCTCTTTAGCAGAACTAAAACTGATGAATTAAACCAACAAAGAGATTTCTTAGTGCAAGATGCCAAGGATAAGGTGGAACTCCGCATTGCTCAACTTCAGGAGACCAGATCTCACAAATCCCCATCTACTGAGCTCACAGCAAGTTCTTCCATATCCCCTCGCTCCAGAAGCTCAACATCAAGTGACAAGCTAATAGAGGCCCGTGCAAGTCTGGAAGCAAATAAAGTGTGATGCTCATTTGACAGAAAGGAAGCTGAGATAGCAGCTCACCAAGCAGAATTATCAAATAACGATTCTGCAAATTGAAATGGAGAAAGAAGCTGCCCTACCAAGGCTAAAGGTCCTTGAACAAGCAATGGGAGAAAGTACTAACTTGAACTGTTCTATTCCAGTAGAAACGGAAGATCCAATTGAACGCACCAGTGAATACGTGCTTAAGCATAGTGTTTGCAATGATACAGAATCATCTCCTTTACTGCCTACTAACATTACTGTTCGGACTCTCAACACAGAGACCTCCAATCTGCACAAGCCTGAGCCTCTTTAAGTCCACAAAGCAAGTGCGTTTACACAGCAAACCACATCACCTCCTGCCAATGACAAGGTGGCTCCTACCAACAAGCCACAGTTCAAGCAACAGCCAGCAGAAGCCTTTGATAATAAGCTAAATGCTTTTGCAACATCCTTTTATCCTGGTAAACTACACCCTTATTCACCAGAGAACTTTCACACCCAAGCAGTCCCACAAATTACTTTGGCACTAAAGAATGAGAGATCATACCTGTCTGACTTTGCCAGATATATGATCCGCTTCAAGCTTATTAACATTAATCAAGGTTTGACAACTGTCCAGAGAACTATGGAGCTTGGAGATCAACCTTCAAAGCTTCTATTACTTATCTCAACTTTGTTGCCAAGGAGGAACTTAATTGTGGCTAGGGCCAGAATCTGCAGATCGGGTTAAAAGACTGAGAGCAGTATATGTTGACTATCCAGATGCAGTTCTTGCTGCTGCATGGGCAAGACTTGAGCAAACCTATCATAGTTCTGAAGCCATAGAATGTGCTCTATTCAACTATTCAAGGAGACTGAAAAACTTTCCAAAAATAGTAGCAAGGATCATCGCAAGCTTCAAGAACTAAGCAACTTCCTCATGGAGTTAGAGTTGGCATAGGCAGATCCTCGTCTATCTGAGCTGAGATGCCTGATGTTACAGACCTAGCCGGAACCAAGGCTTTTTGATGGGACTGAATGAGAGCCTCTTGCCCAACCGATTATGGGCCCTGGCATTTGGGGGGAACGGTGCTGTTTGTGAGCTGTATGCCTGGGGACCCCTGAGGTAGTGTTACTTGGATTCAGGTCTGTGCCCCCCCCCCCCCCCAAGACTCTGGATATGCATTTGCCATATTAGCAATAGTGACTGAATCATACTGTTGAGACACAAACTGTTAGATGCTAATGTCATCAACTCCAGCCACCTCTCTGTTGTGTAAATGAGTCTAATCTGGCTTGTAAGAGTATTCCACACATTGTTGTTTGTGCTAATTACCCCACGTGTTTATGTTTATGGTAATATGTATTGAATAGTCAATCAGTGAGCTAGGAGACAAAGTATTACCCTGAAAAGTCCTATATCTCAGACAGCTAGTCTGGGTCAATGATTAGATAATTAGCTCATGCTAATTAGGTTAGGTTTTAGTCATCCTACTGTATATATTTGTGGGACATCTCAAATAAACGGCTATTCCTGATGTACTCCAAGAGTGGTGTTGTCTAGTTCTTGGGGGTTCCTATAGCCAGATCCATAAGCGTTGTGTTCCAGGACTTAGGAAATAGGAAGCAGTATACTGATGGAAGCACTCAAGCGGAGTGTAGGGGGTAGGTTCCGTCACACCTGGATAGCACCCATAGTGTGAATTCATTGGTGTCTAAACTGTCATACCACTTACAAGAGAAATGGGCTCAAGAGGGCTCAAGCTATAAAAGACAATATAATGTATCTTTCCCTCCATTCTCATATTTTTGCAGTGAACAAGCCTGGATGAAAAATGATCCCAGCTTCAGCGAGTCTAGCTTGCCTACCTCCTCATTATCATCATCAATGTATGATAACAAAGCAGCTAAATATAGAGACCTATATAGAGCTGTATCTGTGAAAAAAAAAAACAGACGTCTCACCTCCTGTATCCTCTCCGGCTCACCAGAGTGATTCAGGTGATACAGGTAAAGATCCAAATCATCAGTGCCCTATTCACAAAAAAAACGTACCCTCAGGTTGGCCCAGACAGCTCAATGGCATGCTCCAACGGTTGGTATACCGTGGTTGCAATTTGAAACTCAGTCTTTGCGACCTTATTTCCTCCCGGGTGTCCTGTGGCAGGAGAATCTCCGTCCAAGGGACTTAGCCCCTCTCAATAACATAGTGAGTAGCTCCTTATACCTCTGGTCACTGTATAAGACTAAATTCCGACTGCGACCTAACAGGCCTACTTTGGCATCGTTTTTGGGCGATAGGAGATTCCCCCTGGCGTTTGGGTCTCCTGTTGCCTTCAGATGGTGGATCCAAAGGTCTTTGGTCACTCTGCGGGACCTTTCTGGTAGACGAGGTGCCTTCACCTCCTTTTCACAACTCCAATCACAACATGAGGTGCCAAGGGCCGAATTCTACAAATATCTCCAGATTAGACACTTTTTTCAGACACATTATAGTTCTTTAGGTGACATCTCTAATACCCAATTTGAATCTTTATGCTATAGACACTCCAGAGACAGGGGTATTATTTCTACAGTGTACAAACACCTTCTGGAATCCCAAATGCCAGAGAAAACTAGGGCGATGTGCCTCTGGGAGGCTGATTTAGGCACAGAGTTCACGCCTGAGGAATGGAGTGTGATGCTTGTGAATATGCATAAGTGTGCTAGATCTATGGCGGTGAAGGACACCGTTGTGAAGCTTCATACTCGGTGGTACCTCACCCCGGATAGGATTCACAGGTTTTACCCCACGGTTCCTGATCGCTGTTTTAGGGGTTGCCCGGATACAGGCTCTCTGGTCCATATTTTCTGGAGCTGTCCCCAGCTCCAGGGGGTTTGGGATCAGGTACGCACCACGGTGTCCTCGATTGTGGGATCCGTGGTTGATTTGTCACCTGCACACTGTCTGTTGTTCGCTCCTATAGCAGGGGTTTCCCGCCCCACCCAAAGGTTGATCAATACACTGTTCTGTGCTGTCCACTGGACGATAGCGCTACATTGGCGCTCGCAAGTTACCTCCTGGTCGGGGGTTCTTGGTAGGATGGACGCTATCCGTCTAATGGAACGGGTACATCACACCATTATGGACACCATGTATATCCATACTGCCAAATGGTTCGAATGGCCGGAGTGTTCCGGTCCTATGGGGGTTCCCTCCCCGCATATCCCTTAGTAGGTGTTACACCGGTGTCCGGGCGATCCCATTGCATTTGTATATTGATACCTTTTTGTTGGTTTATTCTCCTATATCTTTGATCCGGACCTGAGACTAGCGCCAGCTTGTAAACAGTACTGTAGTGTATTAGCTATCTGTCGGTGAAGTCAATAGCAATGATTATTGCAAGGTTAACTTTTTGTTTATGTTTCTTTTATTTCCCCTTGTTTTACTAACTCTCTATTATGTACATCTTTGCACTTGATAAGCATCGTCTGGTGCATACGTTCCAGGCTGTGTACGTTAATCACTTTTTTAAATGTTCCTTGTTGGGCTTGGACCGCTGCTGTGCCAGCAACATTTGTATGATGTGTATATCCATTATGCTCTCCACTGATGCTGTCATGTACTTGTGTCTGTTGATCTAATTATGCTTCTTTTACCACCAATAAAAACGTTTGTAATCAAAAAAAACTTACCCTCTAAAGAAATGTTGTGGGCTTAGGGCAAAGACTATCCAAGAATGCAGGGATATTCTCCAGAAACTTAGAATATGCAATAGGTTCTGTGCTTCCTATGACCATTTTGCTAAAAACTGTAAAGTGCACAGAATGCAGTAGTGACAAACATGTTACAGCTATGCATATGGATCAACTACCGGACAATCCACAGCAGCCATCTACATTCTACATCTAAATCATGGCAGGGAGCAACAAAGCCATGCTTCAGTCACTACAAATGTCTCTTCTTCATGTACTTAAATCTGTGGAGAGGCTGTTTCATTTTCAGGAGGGAGGAACCTGACATGGCGCCGATAGGCTGCACACCGCGAAGACCTGAGACCTGACCTCTCCTTTCCTTCTAAGATGCCAGAAGGGAAGCACTGCCACTGATCGCCCACTTCCCCTACACTCCACGTACCTGATGGGGATATGGAATGTGAGGCTTGCACCTGCGGTGGTTCGGCGGTGGCCCCCTGGAGGTCGGGAGGCTCTGTGGGGGAGTAGGCTGCAAGGTACACAGGGACCTGTGTCTGGGCTTCCCGGGGCTGTGGCGGCCGGCTTGGTGTGGCAGAGCATCGAGGACCGGTGGGAGGCGCTTGGACGGCCGAGGGATGCTGAAGGAGAGAGCTGAAAGTGCGGCCCTCGGAGAGGAATGGGGAAACCTGAGGAGACCCAAGGAGCTCCAAGGTATAGAAGAAGTTTGCGATTCAACGCCGGCAGGTGAAGGTTTCGGAAACTTAGGTGGGCAGAGGATCTGACCCCCCCCTATCTGCGGCTGATTCAGATAAGTAGCAGATAAGTGACTGTGTGGATGAACTGCCTGTAATTACAATTTTTCTTTTTTTTTCTACAAAGTCATTTACAAACGAACTGAGGGAGGGGAAGGAGGGGGAAGAGAGAAGAAGAATATGAGGAGAGTGGGATGTTCCTTCTCTTAAAGGGAAAAGATAGGAAAGTATCCTTTTTCTTTTCCTTCTCCCCTGGAATATAGTGAATACAGAGACTGTTTAAAGGTTTGAGTGATGGATCACTGGGGACACTAGGATGGGACCCAGAAGGGGAGAGAAGAGGAGAGAAGGAGGGAAAGGGGAGAGGAAAAAAAAGTCTTTGGTACATAAAAGAGTAATCGAGTAAATATCATAAAAAATATAATATAACACAGTTCGTTAAGAAAAAGACACATGTGAAGCAGCAGCTGGTGGACCCTGAACGTTGGTCGACTGGTCTGTGGTGTTTGAGTAAAATTGAATTGTTTACTGCTCCTTGAATTTGGCCCCGGTAAATCTGCAGGGGGAAAACGACATCGGTACTGGACTGGTAAAAAATTGTGTCGGACAACCAAATTCAGAAAAACCTTGTTGTTTCTTGTCAATTATTATTATTTATTTTTTTTACACATTTATGGGACCATTGTTTTTTTCTCTCCCTCTTCTACCATATTGTAAATGTTTATATTAAGTTTATACAATAGCATTAACATGGTAGTAGAAAATAGGCAGATTAACAGATATCGTATTTACATACTTGACCCTGATAGGCTGAGTTTTTTCCTCTTTTTAAAATGAGAGGAAAGACGACAAGAGGTGGGGGAATGACTGTTAAGTCGCTGCGGACTAGCTTGGGCCCTAGCTTAAGCCTGGGCCCCATGAGCAGATACCTACTGCAGGGAGAAGGAGAGGGAGAAAGACATCTAAGTGTGAAAGGGCGGCAACATAAAACTAAGGATAAGAAGGAAAAAAATTGACAAAGTAAGATAATAGCAGATAGTTGTTCACCCTCCGAAGTAAGAATATAATATGATTTGGAAGAGTTTGGAGAAGGAGACTGTGGAGGGGCTGAAGCCCTAGACGCAACACAATTACCAACAAAATTGCACATGGAAAAAATGTTTTGCAGCCCTGGAAAATTCCTTAAAGGCAGAAATGACAAATATCCATAAAAATTTGGGGTATATGCTCTCAAGAATAGAAGAAGTAGAGACAACAAAGGTCTCCCATTCAGAAACAATAAAGGAACTGAGAGGTGAAATAATGTTAATAAAAAAGGAACAGGAACAAATGTATAAAATAGAAGACCAGGAAAATAGAGAACGAAAAAAATAAAAATAAAATCGGAGAATCTGAGGCTTGTCAGAATCAGTACAGGAAGACATCAAGGTGTTCGTGCTTGGAAGAAAAGTAGCTCTCTCTGCCATCATCAGGATATATAATAGCCCCATGTGTCGCCGCGGGTGGGCCCGGCCCAAACTTCGTAATGGGGGTCTAGGGGGCCCCCCGGGGGGACACGCGGGGACTTGGATAGAAATGGAGGATAAGGACAGTATTAAAGTTGTGTCCTATAATATACGTGGCATGAATTCACCAAGGAAGAGAAAAAAAATCCTACGAGAACTGGAAAGCTATAAGGCCAGAATAGTATTTTTACAAGAGACGCATATTACACAGGACTCAAACATTAAAATATGCTCAAGATCCTTACCAACATGGTTCTATGGAGATTCACCAGTCAGTAGGGCAAAAGGGGTGGCAAGTGGGCTGGGAAAAGATATCCGGTTTGAAATTGAAAAAAGGAAGGTGGATCCGGAAGGAAGGTTCCTTTTTCTTGTAGGAAAATTAAATAATAATATGTACACGCTTGCTAACATTTATTGCCCAAACAAAAGTCTGAAAAAACACTTGTTGAAAATATTGAAACATCTAACCGAATTTAAAGAAGGTAAATTAATACTGGCAGGAGATTTAAACTTTCCCATGGATCATAAAATAGACAGTACATCAGTCATAATAGATAGGGAAATTAGGCAAGTGAAGAAAAAAAAAAAAAATTTTGAACACCAATTGGTATACCCCTGGCGATTACAACATAAAAATATAAAGGATTATACATTTTATTTGGCAGTACATGGAGTATACTCCCGTTTGGACTATATTATAGTGGAACATAGAACCCTGGAGGATATTTTAGAAACAAGTATTGGGATAATGACAGCCTCAGATCACGCACCAGTAATTTAAAGATGAATCTGCAAGGAAAATCTACGGGAAGAGGCACATGGAGAATGAATGAAGATTTGTTGGAAGACGAGGAAAACTATAAAATTATAATAGAGGCAATCGAAAGATATTTCCGTGAAAATGATACTCCAGACCTGGCGAAAGCAACCATTTGGGAGGCCCATAAGCCTGTAATCAGAGGTAAATTGATTGCCATTGGAGCAGGAAAAAAACAGGACCGGAAAAAGGCTATGATGAGAATTACTAAAGAAATTTATGAATTGGAACAAAGCCACAAAAAGCAAGTGAAAAAGGAAATATTCCGGGAAATGACTAAAAAACGCGAACAACTGAAGCGTAGCCCAGGAGAGATATATGTGGGGTAATAAATCAGGAAAGTAATTAGGAAAATTTAGTAAGAAAAAAGAAGTCAACAAACTATATAGAAAAGATCAAAAATTAAAAGGGAGAAATAGTAAATAAAACATCAGAGATTGCAGCAGCATTTCAATGTTACTACAGTGCACTATATTCAGTAAAAAAGGAAGAGTCGGTTCAAGAAAAGGAAGTTAGAAGAAGGAAGATACAGCCTTATTTGAAGAAAGAAAAATTACCCAGAATTCAAATGTAGCAACTAACAGAATTGGAAAAAAGAATTACGGAGCAAGAGATCAAATAGGCAATAAGGGATACCCCATCTGGAAAGAGCCCAGGACCAGACGGCTTCACGATTAAATATTATAAAAAATTCCAAGAGCTTCTGATCCCTAGAATATGCGAATATCTAAATAATTTGGAAGAGAAAGAAAAAAACAGAAAAGAATCATTACTGTCATATATTACAATAATACCTAAAGAAGGGAAAGATGAAACCAACTGTTCGAGCTATAGACCCATCGCCCTCCTAAATGCTGATATAAAAATGTATGCAAAGATCCTGGCTACCAGATTTAAAAAAATGATTACCAGAGATTGGAAAAATCCTGACCAGACCGGGCTTGTCCCGGGTAGAGAGGGAAGAGATAACAGCTTAAAAACAATTCTGATGTTTGGGAAAGGAAAGATGAATGAGACCCCAGCTCTACTCCTGTCAATAGATGTGGAAAAGGCATTCAACAGGGTAGACTGGAGATTCATGATCACAACAAGAAATCAAAAAAATGTACAGGATGGAAAATAAACGAATGGAACCAAATCCAATTAATACATTTCATAAAAACACTTCCACAGCAAATAAGAGATGAAGGAGAAAAGAGGCCCTTGGAAAGGCTCTGCTACACACAACAGTCACTAAAGAAAGGAATATCAAAAGTATACGGAAGACTTTCAGAACTGGAACAACAAGGAAACCCGGCCTATATAGATCAATGGGAAAAGGAAATAGACTCAAAACTTGACGATGGTCAAGTCGAAAGGATGATTGGAGCAGCCCATGACAGTTTGTGGGATATGAATACCATTGAAATTAATTATAAATTGTTAGCCAGATGGTACTTGACACCAGTAAGAATAAACCACTATCAAACGGAGAGTTCTCCATTATGCAGGAGGAAATGTAACCAAAGGGTAACAATGGTGCATATCTGGTGGGAGTGCTCAAAGATAAAGGAGTACTGGCAAGAAATAGTGTGCATCATAAAAGAAAAAACGAATGAGAAAATAGAAAACAATCTACAGACATGTCTATTTCAGGACTTTAAAAAATCAAGGAAGCAGAAAAGGAAAACAATTATCCCAACACTCCTAAATGCCTCAAAAGGATTGATCCCAAATAACTGGCTAAACAGCAAAAAAACAGATATGAGAGATTGGTTCGATAGAATAGAGTATCATAATAAAATGGCACATCTGGAGAGTAGAGACAAAGGACAATCCCGGACCCACACTGGAGTATGGGAAAGTTGGGAAAAATGTAAATTCTCAGAAAAGTACTTATACATAATGGCAGGCAGAGGAAGGTAACAAAGGAATAGGAGAGAACATAACGAACAGGGGAGGAGGTGAGTGGGTAAGGAAGGGGGGTTTAGGGGATTAAACTTGGAGGTAATGACTCTCTCTTTTGTATGCAAGTTAAAATTTCCCATTAAGAGAGCAAATTAAAATATAAAAACATAAGCCACGATGATGTGAAAACGAGAAGAGACCAAAATTTGAACTTGGAAAGTTGAAATAAGTCTCTCTGGAAATTTTGCTGAAGTAGAAATAAATACATTTAAAAAAATCTGTGGAGAAGGATCAAGCCAAAAATGATGTGCCAAGGTATGTCTAGTCAAAATATATCCGAAGGATCAACCTGAGAAAGCTACCAGGATGTATGCCATACTAGATGAGCAGAACAACAATTCCCTGGTCAAGCCTGAATTCTTTGAGATCTTTGGCATAAAGGGACATGCAACTTCATATACTCTCAACACCTGTTCTGATCATGTAGAAATCTCTAGTAGAAGGGCCGAACGGTTCATGGTCTCCCATATAAAGGCAAAGAAAGGCATGCCCCTGCAAACATTTGAGTGTGACCAAATACCAGACAACAGGGAAGAAATTCCTACTCCAGAAGCTGTATATCCCCATCCACACTTAAAGGCACCTGGTTTCCGAGATTCCTCCAATGGACATTAGGTAGTTTCATTTTTCCAAACATGTGATTTTCATATGACTTTGCTTACATGCGTCTTAGTGATGTAAAAGATATATATGCCAAATTTCAAGAAGATTGGATAATATTTAGGGGTTGCACACATTGATCACTTTTATCAAAGCAAAGTCTGTGGGCTTCACTTGATAAGAAGTCATATACAACAATGCTGGATGAAGAAAGTCCCATTCAAGGTTTTCTACAAGAACGAGTGAAAATGGTTAACTCCATCCAAAATGTCCTAAAAGATGGAAGTCAGGGCCGATCCTGGGTGCAGAAATATTTCTGGTGCCCCCCACATGGGCGTGGTCATCTTACTAACTCCTCCCCATTACAAATGTTTCTATGTCAATAACTCAAACACAGATATGCTCCCCTAAGGAGTCTTTGTTACCCTGGGATCCTCCCATGATCTCTTAACAATAAACTAATTATATGAAGAGAGTACACTAATGGGACCTGGAGGGGGTCTCTCTAACAGAGACAGAGAGGGCTTCTGTTAGAGAGTCTGGTAGAAAGAGACCCCAGACATAGTACAGGAGATGGTCAGAGACTACAGACATGATGATACAAGAGATGGTCAGAGAATGCAGACATGATGATACAAGAGATGGTCAGAGAATGCAGACATGATGATACAAGAGATGGTCAGAGACTGCAGACATGATGATACAAGAGATGGTCAGAGACTGCAGACATAGTACAGGAGATGGTCAGAGACTGCAGACATAGTACAGGAGATGGTCAGAGACTGCAGACATAGTACAGGAGATGGTCAGAGACTGCAGACATAGTACAGGAGATGGCCAGAGACTGCAGACATAGTACAGGAGATGGTCAGAGACTGTAGACATAGAACAGGAGATGGTCAGAGACTGCAGACATACAACAGGAGATGGTCAGAGACTGCAGACATAGTACAGGAGATGGTCAGAGACTGAAGACATAGTACAGGAGATGGTCAGAGACTGAAGACATACAACAGGAGATGGTCAGAGACTGCAGACATAGAACAGGAGATGGTCAGAGACTGAAGACATAGTACAGGAGATGGTCAGGGACTGCAATTTCCCTTGGTCGGAAGCATGACCATGAAGTCCTTTGTATGCCAGGTCAATACATGGGGATGAACGAAAAATGTTGGGAAGTTATTTCACCCTGTGTTCTGGATGGAAAGATCATTGCTGGGAAGGAAGCACCCGGGTATTATTCGGGATATAGACGAGTTTGTTTCTTTGTCCTAAAGAATACCAGTGTAGTGTTAGTCATGGAACTAGAGGGTTCCTTGAACCTAAGCATAGGTAGAGGTGCATGGTATACCCTGGGTATGGTCTCTGAAATCTAGGCACAGGGGTGGAATTGTGTGGGTTTTGTCATTGTTGTAGATTGATATGTGTGGTTAAACTCAATATTTATATAGAAGGGTCTTCCATTTGTCTATGCAAGTTGAGGGACAAATTGACGGTAAGGTCTCTGTGTACAAGTTAGAGACTTTGTTGCCAAGTCAGAGCCCAGCAATACCACTGTGAGCAAGCCTGCCTAATCCCGACCCATATTTACAGTAAAGGGTTATAGGAGGTTGGGAGCAGGGTGCGTAATTGGATGGGACACATGTGTATGTATATATTATGGTAATAAGTGGATTCATCTTATGGTATAGTGTGACCTATGTGTATTGTAGGCTAGTAATATGGGCAAGAAAGGCCCTCATCGAAACTCTGCATTTGAGAGCTGGTTGATATGTTGCTCTGAATGTGTGCTGGTGAATGATGAGTGAATGGACATCCCTTGCCTGTACTGCATACCGTCCTGAAGATACCAGAAAGGAGAAGATACCAAAGATACAGAAGGGTGACATAGAAGCTGTCGCTGAAGAATGATGGTGGTGTGTCACTCAATGGCAAAGCGGCACGTGTTGGGAAGCACAACGCGGAAAGACCATTAAGGATTGTTCCATAGGAGCTGTTGCTGCACATGTTGAAAACCACAACACGTTAAGACAGTTAAGGACTGTTCTATAGGTATTAATTTGGAAAAATATGTTGGGGAGAAACCCAGTTATGGACTGTGCAATAGGAGCTGTGTCTGAAGAAGGGTGGTATGCGCCTTTCTAGATGCAAAGCGGTTTATGTTGGATTCAATATGAACTCATGTAGTGTTTTCTGGGATCCATGCATGGGTTCCCATTCCCAATGGTGCAGTGTCCTGGAGAACAGGATGCCCTCCCCCGGTTGGAATGTAGCCAGTTAAAACTCTATTGTGACTTTAGGTTAGAGGCTCCCATCTATCTATGAGAGCTACTCAGCATGACAATGCTGACTCCGATCTGTCTGTGAGAATCAACGGACAGAGGCGGGGCACCGGAGATCAAAACCCAAGATTTGACCCCAGTCGGAGTAGTTGCAATTTATGGACAGTCACTACCCCACAGAAGCCAATTATGGCAGGACGGTCAGAGATATTTAGCCTGGGGGAGGAGACGCCCCAGAGACAGTGATTCATCCACAAGCAGAGGGGGGGGGGGGGCAGGCAATGGGATGCGGTGTGGGTGAGGTATGTTTGTCAAAAGGGAATGTTTGAAACAGAGCTTCCTCTCATTCCATCATGAGGACAGCCAGAGGGCGTGCTAAGTATATTACTTGTATTGTGTTCTGATTGCATGCTATGTAATTTTGTAACTCCTTTTAATACATGTTATCTTTCTTATTTCCTTGGGAAATAAATGAGATTTGATTAATCTTAAACCAGGTGTTTGGTTTCATAGCTAACTTTGCATTATTGTGATATTAACAGTAGCATGCGCTCAGAGTTTTAATAGACTAACTAATCTATAGGGACTGGACAAATTAATACATAGATGATATAAATAATAATAGTTATTATTAATCGGTTTCCTCAGCAACCAAACTGATAAGAGGCATAGAGGAACTCGATGAGGAAAGATTATAGGAACTAAATGTATTCACTCTTGAGAAAGGAGAATAAGGGGGGATATGATCAACATGTTCAAATATATAAGGGGTCCATATAGTGAACTTGATGTTGAGTTATTCACTTTACGGTCAACATATAGGACTCTCAGAGGACAAGAGATTTTGTCTCCAAATACGGAAAGGTTTCTTCACAGTAAGAGCTGTGAAAATGTGAAAATAGACTCCCTCCAGAGGTGGGTCTGGCTAGCTCAGTAGATTGCTTTAAGAAAGGCCTGCATTCTTATAGAACAAAAGAGCAGCTACTTGCAACAGAAAGAGGGAAGAATGCCCTTGCCTTTCAAGGTATTGAATATCAGCTTTTTACAGACCTCTCACCAATCACAGTAGCTAAAAGACATGCACTCAAACCATTATTGCAAGTTATTGCAAGTTCTCCAACAACACCAAATTTTTATCAGTGGGGGTTCCCATTTTCTCTCCGCTGTCATGGTTATGCAGTGATCTTCCTGTTTGCTTACCTCCCCTCATGTGTTCAGACTAAGAGGCCAGCCACTTCCACCTGGTGGTTTTTATAACCTCTCCTCTAAGCATGGCTCCACCCCAGGCCCTATCAGGGAACCTTATATTAACCTGTGCACTGCAAGCCAAGAGTGCTGATCAACCATTGTGTATTCCTTTGTGTGTTTAGCTTCCTGTTACCTGCCGTGTGCTCTTCTGTTGTTCTGTTACTGACTTTAGCGTGTCTTTGACTATCCCTGTTTGCCTGTGATCCTGACCTTTTGGCGTGTCCCTGACTATTCTGTCTGCTTGTGGCCCCGACCTTGGCTTTGTCCCTCACCATCCCTATCCTCCTGTTGCCTACTGTGGGTGTGAACTGGGGGACCCTGGGGGTCGCAACCTGGAGCCAGTTGCAGCCAAGTCCATCCTCACCACTTGAGGCTCTGGTGAACACCTGCTGGCTCTTAGACTCCGCGCCCCAGGGAATCTTAAGCTCTAACCCCGGTGGGACCTGTCTCCCGTCTGCAGCAGTCAGCCGTAGGGTCCACTACCTTGCGTGCACTCCTGATCCCTACGGTGTGCATCTGTGACCTCGCCTCAAGGTGACCTGACATCTGCTTTACACACCAATCAAACATGTCTGTCGCTATTCAAAGGAATTACGATTGACTCTGATAGACATGGGACTCTTAGACAAAGGTGCAACCAAAGATAGATTCCATAATCGCTTGACTCCTAAAGCTTCCTCACAACAAAGTAGCTCAGGACCCTAAACCATCACATCGCAGAATCAACATAAAAGGTCGCTTTGAAAATCTAGCACCATCTAATGAGGACTCTATAGACTGATTTTATCATCATGGACGGTCTGTTTCACTGTGCTATCACCTAGAAAATTTTGCTTGATTAAATTCTTCCAATTTTTTTCATTTTATTTTTTTTGCCAAAATAATTTTATATTTTTTTTTTTAAGAAAAAGGAAAAAAAATAAAAATCTCGAAACTCTAAGCTACACTCAAATTATTATTATTTTTTTATTTGATTCTTTTTTACTTCTTATCCTTTTTCTATTTTAGCTCAAAGTCTGAGCTACATTCAAAGAAGTGTGTTGTGGTTATAAACATAGGTATATATCTGTGTGTGCGAATACACGCGCAAGTATATATGTGTGAAAGAAAGTATACCTATTAGTGATGAATGAACTTCCGACGGAACGCGGGCGATAGTTCGCGAACCCGTAACGTTCGCGGCGGGCCCCATTGACTTCAATGGGAGGCGAACTTTGCAAACCTACAGGTCAAAATAATTACTAGCTGTGCAAACATAGTCCCACCACATGGCCAATGACATAACACATGTATGAGGTGAATCTGGGATCGACAACTACAAGCATTCTTTTTTTATATGTGAAATTGTGACAATTCAGGACTGTGCAGCGCATTAGGCAATGGAGGAGAGGGAAGGTCAGGGTAGGCAAAGAAGAGGGTGCAGGAGATGATCAACCACACCGTGATAGAGTGATCTGACACCAGCACTGTGAGAGAGCACTGACATCAGCAGCGTGACATAAAGCACTGACACCAGCACCGTGATATACAGCACTGACACTAGCACCGTGATATACAGCACTGACACCTGCACCATAAGCAGCCCCAGGAGTAAGTCAGCATAGCACAGGGATGGTGGGAGCCCCTCATAATGAGCAAAGCACAGGGATGGTGGGAGCCCCTCATAATATGCACAGCAGAGGTACAGCCCCAGGAGGAAGTCAGCACAGCACAGGGATGGTGGGAGCCCCTCATAATAAGCAGACCCAGGAGGAAGTCAGCACAGGGATGGTGGGAGCCCCTCATAATAAGCAGCCTCGGGAGGATGTCAGCATATCACAGGGATGGCGGGAGCCCCTCATAATAAGCAGCCCCAGGAGGATGTCAGCATAGCACAGGGATGGTGGGAGCCTCTCATAATGAGCATAGCACAGGGATGGTGGGAGCCCCTCATAATATGCACAGCAGAGGTAAAGCCCCAGGAGGAAGTCAGCACAGCACAGGGATGGTGGGAGCCCCTCATAATAAGCAGCCCCAGGAGGATGTCAGCATACCACAGGGATGGTGGGAGCCCCTCATAATATGCACAGCAGAGGTAAAGCCCCAGGAGGAAGTCAGCACAGCACAGGGATGGTGGGAGCCCCTCATAACAAGCAGCCCCAGGAGAATGTCAGCATAGCACAGGGATGGTGGGAGCCCCTCATAATAAGCAGCCCCAGGAGGATGTCAGCACAGGGATGGTGGGAGGCCCTCATAATAAGCAGCCCCAGGAGGAAGTCAGCACAGCACAGGGATGGTGGGAGCCCCTCATAATGAGCATAGCACAGGGATGGTGGGAGCCCCTCATAATAAGCAGCCCCAGTAGAAATATGACACCGCTCAACCTCTTCAAACAGGAGGGTACGGGCATATAGTACAGTGTGCTTTTTTGGGACAAGGAAGTGAGCCAAATGAAGAAAGAAGGTCTGTGTGCTCGATTAAAAAAAAATCATTTATAGACATATACATGGTCTACTGGTCACATGTGTTGAATTCCTCCGAGATCCATGCCTCATTCATTTTTAGAAATGTGAGGTAGTTAACACTGTCGTGAGCTAGGTGAGTACGCTTATTGGTCACGATCCCCCGTGCTGCGCTGAACGTCCTTTCCGACAGGACACTGGATGAGGGGCAAGCCAATAGTTTGATTGCAAATTGGGCAAGCTCTGGCCAGAGGTCAAGCCTGCCCACCCAGTAGTCCAGGGGTTCATCACTCGTCAGAGCGTCCACATCGGCCGTTTACCCCGATGTAGTCAGACACCTGACGGTCTAGGTGTTCCTTGATGCTGGATCCGGATGACACCTGTCGATGGGTCGGCTGAAAGAATGACCTCATATCCGAAGTCACCAATGCATCTTCAAACCGGCCTCTTCTTGCAGGCGCTGTTGGATTGGTACCCGTAACTCCTTCTGTGGGAGTGGGAATTGCTCCTCTGCCAGTGCACGCAAAAGCAGAATGCAACATTTCTCTAAGCAAGGCCTGGAAGTGCTGCATTCTGACAGCCCTCTGTGACGGCGGTAACATTTCCGCCATTTTGTGTTTGTACCAGGGGTCTAAGTACGTTGCCACCCAGTACTGGTCCTTGACCCTTATGCTTTTTATACGAGGGTCCCTATTAAAAACACTGGAGCATGAAGGCCCCCATTTGCACTATACTGGAAGCGGTGTGGTGGCCTGGCTCCTGCTCATCATCCAGGATAATGTCGTCCTCTTCATTCTCCTCTCCCCATCCACGCACAACAACAGGGATCCCAGAAAGGTTTAAAGCATGTTCTTCTTGCTCCTCCTCATCCGCCCCGGCACCATCCTCCTCTGACTCCTCTTCAGACTCCTCCTGTTCACTTGTCTCAGATAGAGTAGCCCCCCCTGGGAATTCATCCAGCATTGCGACTTCCTCATCTTCCCGCTCCTGCTCCTGCTCCTCCACAGCTTGATCAATGACACAATGCAATGCACGCTCCATAAAGAAGGCATAAGGTACCATGTCACTGATGGCGCCATGGCTGCGACTGACCAGTTTGGTGATCTCCTCAAATGGCCACAGAAGTCTGCATGCATCGCACATGAGCAGCCACTGGTGCGGTGAAAAAAAAACAGCTCCCCAGAACCTGTTCTGCCGCAGAGTTCATACAGGTAGACATTAACTGCGTGTTTCTGCTGGAGCAGCCTATCAAGCATATAGAAGGTTGAGTTCCATCGCGTCGGGCAATCGCAAATAAGACGTCTGACCGGCAGATTGTGTCGCTGCTGAATGTCAGCAAGTCGAGCCATGGCCGTGTAAGATCTTCTGAAATGGGCCGAGAATTTCCTTGCCTGCCGCAAGATGTCCTGGACCCCAGAGTATTTGACAACGAATCGCTGCACGACCAAGTTTAAGACGTGTGCCATGCATGGCACGTGCGTAATTTTGCCCTGTTTCAATGCGCTAAGCAGATTGGCACCGTTGTCACACACCACTTTACCAACTGTCAAATTGAGCGGTGTTAACCACTGATCTGCCTGTGAACGCAAAGCTGAAAGGAGGGCCGGGCCACTGTGGCTCTTGGCTTCCAGGCACAACAGACGCAGCACGGCATGGCAACGTCTCACCTGGCATGTCAAATAGGTTCTGGGGAGCTTGGGCGGCGCAGCGGAAGAGACGCTAGCAGCGGAAAAGGAAGAGTCAACCAAGGAGGAGAGGGAGGAGGATGGAGTAGGAGGAGGAGAAGAAGAGCCAGGCCTGCATGCAATCCGTGGCGGTAAAACCAAATCTACACGGGTGCCACGGGTTACATGCTTGACGGCCGTCAGAAGGTTCACCCAGTGGGCAGTAAAAGTGATATACCTTCCCTGCCCGTGTTTGCTAGACCACGTGTCTGTGGTCAAATGTATCTTGGCACCGACACTGTGTGCCAGAGATACATTCACTTGCCGCTGAACATGGCCATATAGCTCTGGGATGCCCTTCTCTGAGAAATACTTCCTTCCTGGGACCTTCCATTGTGGTGTTCCAATGGCCACAAATTTTCGAAAGGCCTCCGAGTCCACCAGTTTATATGGCAGTAGTTGGCGGGTTATCAGTTCTGACAAGCCAGCCGTCAACCGTTGGGCAAGAGGGTTATCTGGCTTCATCATTTTTTTACGCTCGAAACATTAGGCCCACAGAAGCCTGCCTTTTGCAGAAAAACGTGAGTTTGGCGTGATAAAGGGTGGAGTGGAGGACAATTGTGAGGAGAGAGGAGAAGGAGAAGTAGAAGACGAGGCTGGACGGTGAGAGCCTGGAGTGTGGCTTTGTGTGTTCCGTTGCTCCCACTGGGCTCGGTGATGGCTGCTTATGTGCCTTCTTAAGGCGGTCGTCCCTAGGTGAGTGTTGGGCTTACCGCGACTAATGCGTTGACTGCAAAGATTGCAGATGGCAACACTATTGTCAGCAGCGGACACGTTAAAAAAAGCCCACACTGCGGAGCCATGTGCCGGCGTCCTGGGAGCGCCAGATGTGACCGTACATGGTCGATGACTCGCTCCTGATACATTAGCAGTTTGCTTCGTCCCTCCTGTGCAATGTAAGTTATTCCTGATTCTCCTCCCTATCTGCTGGTCCATATCTCCCTCTGAACTCCCCTCCTCTTCCTCTCTTGTGGTCACCCACGTGACATCACTAGACACGTCATCATTGACGTCACCTTCCCCACTGCTATAAGTAGAGATCTCGGAGTAGGCAGCAACACCGGGGAACAATCTCCTCCTTGGGCTGATCTGGGTACTGTTGTCAGACTGCTGAGTGGCGGTTGTTGCTACCTCCTCTTCCTGATCCAATGCCAAGAGTGGCTGCGCATCAGAAATGTCTTGATATGGAACGGAAAATAATTCCTGTGACTCAAGCGGAAGGTATGTGGTGGTGGTGGTGTTGTTGGTGGTAGTGTCTTTGGGGGTGCACACAGCAGAGAGTGAAGAAGAGGGTGCAGATCGAGAGGATGAGGAGGGTGCAGAAGAGTAAGGCTGAGTGAGCCACTCAACCAAGTTTGGTGCGTCCTTTAAAGTAATTGAACGCACCTTCTGCAACTTCCCACTTTGGCTCAAGCCTGTTGCTCCTGCCCTACCCCTACCACCCCTGCGGAAGGGCCTGCCTCTTCCTCTGCCTGTCATTTTTTAAATGACCCTGTGACAAAACTCTCAGTCCCTATACTGATAAAGGACTGCTGCAGAATAGGGCAGCAGTAGTGCACCTCAACCCTATATATTGTGGAACTATACCTATACCAGTCCTTAAGGAATAGCAGACTGTACCTCACTCAACCCTATGTACTGTAGTACCCTATACCTTACCAGTCCTTATAAGGACCTTTGTGGAACTAGTAGGTTGTGAATGATTAGCAGACTGTACCTCAGTCCCTATACTGATAAAGGACTACTGCAGCAGAAGGGCAGCAGTCAGCAGTAGTGCACCTCAACCCTATATATTGTGGACCTATACCAGTCCTTAAGGAATAGCAGACTGTACCTCACTCAACCCTATGTACTGTAGTACCCTATACCTTACCAGTCCTTATAAGGACCTTTGTGGAACTAGTAGGTTGTGAATGATTAGCAGACTGTACCTCAGTCCCTATACTCAAAGGACTACTGCAGCAGAAGGGCAGCAGTCAAGTATAATATTCTTTCTATATTTGGAAGAAAGAATATTATACGTGTACAAGCCTATTACCATAACAGTCCTGAAAAGAACCTTTGTGGACCTAATAGTAACAGCTACTGATTAAACTGACTGTCCCTCACTGCCACACACAGCTTTCCTGCCTGTCCCTATTTAAACTGACAAAACACAGGCTGCTGGAACAATAACTTGAATAGCACTCAAAAATATATCATGTACTACTTTACCATACCAGTCCTGAAAAGGACTTTTGTGGACCTAATAGTAACAGCTAATGATTAAACTGACTGTCCCTGCTGCACACAGCGTCCTGTCCCTCTCTCTACACTGACAAAAGACAGGCTGCTGCAACAATCACTAGCACAGCAGTGCCTCAAACCTATATCCTGAACTACACCTAACACCTATACCATACCAGTCCTGAAAAGAACTTTTGTGGACCTAATAGCGAGCGATTTGGGTCACTGCAGTCTCTCCCTATAGTGACATACGAAAGACTGTAAAATGGCCGCCGGATCAGGTCTATTTATAAGTTAGGGGGAATGTCCAAGTGTCCTTGTGCTGTAATGTCTCAATTGGCTGTCCTGTACCCCATGATGGATGTGCCATCATAGGTCAAAGTTCTTTTACACAGTAAACACGCAAGTCCACCGGGCTTACTGCGGCAATAGTTCGCCGATTGGGCGGACCGCGAACAGCCGAAATTCGCCGCGAAACGACCGCCGGGCGAACCGTTCGGCCATCCCTAATACCTATGTGTATGTATGTATGTATGTATGTGTGCATGCATGCGTATATGGGTATATATATATATATATATATATATATATATATATATAAATAAAATAAATATATACACATACATACATATATATATATATATATATATGTATATATTTATTTTATTTTATTTAAAAAAAAAAAATATATATATATATATATATATATATATGTATATATTTATTTTATTTTATTTAAAAAATATATATATATATATATATATATATATATATAATAAAATAAAATAAAATAAATATATATATATATATATATATACATATATACACATATATATATATATATACATATATATATATATATATATATATATATATATATATATATATATATATATATATATATATATATACACACATATACATACACACATACATACATACATACATATATACACATATATATACATACACACACACACACTTACTTCTATATCTCATTCCCCTTCTCTCTTTATTCATTCTTTTCTCAGAATACCTTCTGGTTTTCAACAGAAGATTAGTACATTATATATAACAACAATATTTCTTGGTTTATTCTTTTACTCATTAGTGTCTCTAATTTTTATAGCCTTTTGTTAACTTCACCATTGCTTTTCTAAAACCAGGCTACATTGATTCTGACGCTGTCATATTCATCAGTACTTTACTTGTCTCTTTAAACTTATACTTGACCAGATGGTTCCTTATTTGTAACAATTCTGAAGCAATTCATTTTTACTACTATATTTATAGTTTTCTAATGCTCAGTTATAACGGTTCATATATGACCGCTGATGCCGTCTATCCCTAGAGAACCTTTTGCTGCCTCCTTACAAAAATTTTATTTGCTTATATTTTTACTTCTTATTTTCCATTTAAACTCAAAAGCCTGAGTCACATTTAAAGTAATGTGTTTTGGTTATACACATAAGTATATGTGCGAATATATGCATAGTTTCATAGTTTCATAGTTAGTTAGGTTGAATAAAGACACCAGTCCATCCAGTTCAACCTGAGTAAGTGTCTACAATTTTCCCTATCCCTGTACATTGCTACACCCACATTGGTCCCTATCCTCAAGGAGCCCACAATCCAGGGTCCCTATTCATATACTAGGGCCAATTATGGACAGAAGCCAGAAGCCAATTAACCTACCTGCATGTCTTTGAATTGTGGGAGGAAACCGGAGTACCCGGAGGAAACCCACGCAGGCACAGGGAGAACATGCAAACTCCAGGCAGGTAGTTGGGATTTGAACCAGTGACTTTCTTACTGCTAGGTGAGAGTGCTAACCACTACACCACTGTGTGTATGCGCTAGTGTATATACGAGATAGTAAGCATGCCTATGTGTATGTGGATGTATGTACATGTTCAGGTATACGTATGCATATTCATGAGTGTAAGTGTGTTTAGGTGTACATTTATGCTCATGAATATTATTCCCTTTTTCCCCTTTAATTTTTCTTTTATTTTTATATATATTTTTGGGAATATTTTCCGGTTATTCAATGGAAGATTAGTACATTATATACAACAACAATAGTTTTTGGTTTACTCATTTATGCATTATTGTCTTTAATTTAAATAGTCCTTTGTTACCATTACCATTGTTTTTCTAAAACCAGGCTACATTGTTTCTGACACTGTCATATTCGTCAGTACTTTATTTATTTTTAAACTTATATTTAGCAAGGTGGCTCCTTATATGCAACAATTCTGAAGTAATTACTTTTTACAACTATATTTACAGTCGCAGTTATCAAATGTTTAGTTATATGGTTTATATATGACCTCCGGTGGCGTCTATCCCCAGGGAATCTCTTGCTGCCCCCTTAACACCCTCAAACCCCTGCTACTGTTATGCGGGTTCCTGAGAGTGACTATGGAACATCTCGGGGTCTCCTTGATATTCCCCTAAGATGTTCCTATACCCTATTTATCCATTGTCATTTATGAATATTACTGACATATTTTAGGGTTTCTCTATACTTTTATACTCTCTCCTCCTATTTTCTCTCTTCGTCCTTTCTTTCTCTCCTGGTGGAGGTTCTCACACTCGCCTCAGGTTACGCTCCTTATTTAAGGATTTTTTCTTGAATTTACTGTGGCCCCCATAAACATCTTATCCTTGAATGTACAAGGCTTCAACATTACACAAAAGCGCACCAAAGCAATGCGTTCTTTTGCCACTAAAAAGGCCCATATTTGTCTTCAGGAGACTCATTTTATTGATAAAGCTTCTCCCAAATTTCTGCCTCATACCCTCAATTTTACATGGCCTCAGCCACAACCAAACATGGGACCCTTATAGGTTTCCACCGCTCTACGCCGTTTTCACTTACTTCAAAACTTTGTGACCCCGAGGGTAGATATATTTTAATTACAGGTCTAATCACTGATACTGCAATTACATTTGTATCTTACTATGCTCCCAATAGACATCCGGAAGCTTTTTTATGCCACCTTTTCCAGGTGGTGGAAGCTCAAAATTGGAACTGTTGTGTTATGTGGCGATTCCAATACCACTATTTTTCCTGGATAAATCCCCATCAGTCCCTAATTCAAATACCCAAAAACAAACTTTTCAACATCTGCTTACGGCACATGGTCTAGCAGACACATGGCGGGAAATTCATCCGACTAGTAAGAATTTTACACACTATTCTCATCCACACAAGTCTTTTTCTAGAATAGACCACATTCTTACCCCATTAAGCATGCTACCTGAGATGATGTCTTCCAATATCATTCCTTACACATGGACAGACCATTGTGCAGTTATGACTACTCTAGCCTCTCCAATCCCCAGGTCGCATGATGTGACTTGGTGTATTAATGATACTATGCTATCTCACCCATCACATTGCTTAGAAAATGAAACAGCTCTGAAAGAATACCTCTCTTTTAATGATATGGAAGACATTTCTGCCCTTACATTGTGGGAAGCCCACAAGGCTGTAATTCGGGGTAAGTTGATACAGCAAGCGACTGCCCAAAAGAGGGAAAGTAAACTTAAGTTTGCAAAGTTGGAAGCTAACTTTAATAAATGCCATGCAGACTTTCAATCTACCCCGAAAGCCAGCAACAATACTAAACTAGAGAGAGCTCTATTGGAGCTTGACCTCTTTTTGACTGATTCAGCAGATAAACTTTTACGCAAAAGACAACATTTCCGATATCTTAAAGCTAATAAGCCAGACACTCCTATGGCACGTAACCTAAAGGCAATTGACCACCCATACTCGTCAATTAGATTTAAAACATCCCGAGATTAATATACTAGCAATCCAAAGAAAATATTGGAAATTTTTCGTTCAAAATTAGCTAAACTTTATTCCCCTGCTTTACAGTTTGATAAGTTTAAAGCAGGTACCCTATTCTCTGATATTAAACTTCCCACACTAGAACACGAACAAATTACCTTTCTCGAAAACACCATCACTCCATTAGAAGTCCAAAATGCTATTAAATCATTGAAACCTCATAAAAGACCGGGTCCTGATGGGTTTTTGGCATCATATTTTAAACAATTTATGCCCATCTAAACACCTATATTGACTAGGGCCTTTAATTCTTTACTAGATGGACACTCCTTTAGACTTGAATCATTAACCTCCTTTATATCTATGCTTCCTAAACTTAAAACGGATACCACCTCCTGGTCTAACTACCGCCCTATATCCCTATTAAATCTGGATATTAAAATACTAGCGAAAATTCTAGCAAATAGACTAAACTCCATCATTGGTAAACTCATACACCATGACCAAACAGGCTTCATGCCCATGTGTCAGGCGGGAGACAATATTAGAAGAGCGCTTTTATTAACACATGCAGATAAAACAAGGCATATTCCAACCTGCTTCCTATCTTTAGACATAAAGAAAGCATTTGATTCGGTAACCTGGCCATATATGCAGTTTATTCTCAAAAAATGGGGTTTCGGTAATATTTATTTATCTTGGGTCTCTTCCTTATACAACAATCCGAGGGCATACATTAAATACTGTATATGGGTTACAAATCAAACATGATAGAAATTAGAAGAGGGACCAGACAGGGTTGTCCATTATCCCCTTTACTTTTTGCCCTACTTATCGAACCCTTGGCTCATTTAATTAGAAATAATCCCAATATCAAAGGAGTGGAATTAGGTGGACATCAGCATAAAATATGTCTTCACAGACGATATACTAATCTTCTTAACCCATCCTCATATCTCTGCTCCTAATCTTCTCGACATTTTAGATAAATTTGCCCATATCTCAGGACTCCACATTAACCCTCAGAAATCTAATGCACTTAATGTTTCCCTGTCACAAGATGAACTACAGCAAGCCCAAACTTCACTACCATTTAATTGGGTAACACAATTCTTTCCATACCTAGGAATACAACTCACATCCTCATTTTCAAATCTGTTTACAACAAATTATCTACCATTATTAAAATATACTACAGGCTTAATGAAACAATGGTCCTCTCTCCCCTTATCTTGGCTAGGGAGGATTAATGCCATAAAAATGTCTTACCAAAATGTTTATACCTATTTAGGGTACTTCCTATTTCATTACCGTCCTACTTTCAAAGACTTTTATAACAGTCATGTCCTTTATATGGGGTGAAACTAAGCCATGTATTCCAAAGTCAACACTCTTTTTGGATAAACTTAGTAGTGCATCAGGATTACCTAACTTCTCTTCATACTATTATGCAGCGCAACTATCGCAATTACCTAAATATCATACGAGCATTGAATCTCCATTATGGGTTGCTATTGAATCTATTGACATTGACCCCATTTCTGTGTCTAACCTGTTATGATAAGCCCCCAAAGATAGAACTGATATCTCCAACCCCATAACCAAGCATTCCCTTCTTATATGGGACAAATTCAGAAGTTCTCTTAAACTTCAATCCCCACATAATCCCCTCCTCTCCTTCATTAAGAACCCTGCTTTCTATCCTGCCTGGAAATTTCCAAAATCATTTATAGCCTGGTCTTCAAAAAATTTGGTTCGTTTTCACAATTTAGTATCCACCAACTCTATTCATACTTTCCCCACTCTATGTGAGATTTATAAGCTCCCTAACACTGAGCTTTTCCGCTATTTACAAATCAAAAATTTTTATACACCGCTTATCAAAACGGGGTCAATACTTAATCAATTATCACAATTTGAAAGAATTTGCAAAAGTGACCCTCATACTAGAGGACTGATTTCTTTTTTATATAAACAGCTTAACTCTATTCTTATTGGCACTCTACCTTCCTACACTATGAAATGGTCACTCGATTTGAATAGAACATTTAGTAAACATGAATGGAACAGTATATGGTTAGCCACAAAAAACTCCTCTCCAAATTGCTAACCAATAGAAACCAATTTTAAAGTCCTAGCTCGTTAGTATTTGGTGCCAGCCAGAATAGCTAAATTTATCCACTCTTACCCAACAACATGTTTTTGAGGATGCTCGTCATCAGGTACCCACTTTCACATTTGGTGGCAATGCCCAATTGTTCAAACCTTCTGGATAACATTTTTTGATATGGCTTCTAAAGCCTTGGAAACTCCAATATCTCCAGACCCGGCCATAGCACTTCTAAATCTTAAGCCTCCTGGACTTACCCGGACTCAATTTCAATTACTAGTACATCTCACAACTGCAGCTAAACAAACCATAGCCAAGGCATGGAAATCCCAGACGTTGGTTGTGGCCGAAGCTAAACATCGAATGAATAGGGCTCTTATCTTTAATAAAATGTCATCTATTGAGGATAATAAGAAAAAAATACATAAAAATCTGGCAACCATGGGTTAAGCACCTTCTATCTACAAACTTTGATCTATCATTGTTGATGCCTAATTGATACTCCTTACATCCTTTTACTATTATCTTTTTTACTTCTAGGTGCTTCTGGGGCGGGGGCTGGACCAATACCAGGAGAAACTTTTCTTATCTTCTTTTCTTTCACTCACTCTCTCTTCTTATCTTCTTCTACTCTTCTTTTCTTTCTTCTTTTTACTTACTTTTTCATATAATAGCTACGAATACTAGACATGTGCAGAGTAAAATATTTTGTTTCGGAATTTCGTTTTCGTCCGAAAACTTAATTTATTTACTCCCAAAAATTTGTTTTTATTTATTTCGTTTTTCGTTCAAAAATTGCATTAGTCCGAAAATCCACATGAATTACGCTCGAATCTGTCTTTGAAGGCTTATGGTGTCTGTCGAATGTATAAAGAAGATTTGACGGAGCTAGTATATAGCATACTTTAGAACCCTATTAAAGTCTATGGGACTCCAACGTTCAAAATCTAAAGTGCTCATTTTAAAGACTAATTTGCAAGTTACTGTCCTAAAAAGGGGACAGGTATCAATGCAAAAAAAAGTTTTAAAAAACGGCAGTTTTTTCGGGAGCAGTGATTTTAATGATTAAAGTGAAACAATAAAAGTGTAATATTCCTTTAAATTTCGTAGGGGGGGTGTCTATACTATGCCTGTGAAGGGGCTCATTTTTCTGGTGCTTAGAACTGTCCCTGCACAAAGTGTCATTTATGCAGGAAAAAAAGTCCTTTAAAATCACTCGCAGCTATTATGAATTGTCGGCTCCGTAATACAGAGAACACTCAATGAAAGTCATTGATAAAAATAAATAAATAAGCGTGGGGATTCCCCAAATTCAATTACCAGGCCCTTCAGGTCTGGTATGGATATTAAGGGGAACCCCACGTCAAATTAAAAAAAAAATTGACGTGGGGGTCCCCCTAAAAATCTGGCAGGCTGGCAGGCTGCAGGAAAAGAGGGGGGACGAGAGAGCGGCCCCCCCTCCCTCCTGAACCGTACCAGGCCATATGCCCTCAACATTGGGGAGGATGCTTTGGGGTCTGTGACCCCTGAAAGCACCTTGTCCCCATGTTGATGAGGACAAGGGCCTCATCCCCACAACCCTGGCCGGTGGTTGTGGGGGTCTGCAGGCAGGGGGCTTATCAGAATCTGAAATCTTTAACAAGGGGACCCCCAGATCCCGGCCCCCCCCCCGTTTGAAATGGTAAGGGGGTACAAAAGTACCCCTACCATTTCACAAAGAAAGTGTAAAAAATAGTTAAATAAGACAAACACACTTTTGAAAAATTCCTTTATTAAAAAAAAAAAAATAAATAAAAGATTCCAGCGGTGGTAATCCACTCTTCCTATCCAGCGATGGACGGTCATCTCTCCAGCGATGGCTGATCTGAATCAGCGCAGCGAATCCATCCTTCTGTCTCCACACAGGAGACACCGCAGGGATTCCAGCGGCCTGACGTTTCTTATATATGGAGGGCGGGGCCACCCGTCACCTGACCCCGCCCCCCCTCTGGCGCAAGGGGAAACCCGGGCTTCCCTGTGACGTATGGGTGACCCCGCACCCTTCTGATGTAACACAGGCAGGTTTCCGTTACATCAGAGGGGGGCGGGGTCACCCATACGTCACGTTGAGACTACTTGAGCTTGTGTTGGAGGTATAGGAGATAGCCAATTGGCAGGTATTACTCTTTTGGCAGCAGAAGTATAAAGGCCAATCAGTTTTTTAGCATATTTAGGGATACCCGGGACCGGAAGGCCCAGTGAGTAGTTTGTTGGATTCAGCGGAATATCTCTCTCTAATACCGATTGGAGCAGGGATTGAACCATAGACCACAAGGGTGTGATCAATGGGCAATCCCAAAAGATATGGTAATGCGTGCCCACATCTTGTAGGCATCTCCAGCATAGTCGGGATAGTGTGGGATCATATTTATGTAAAACTTCAGGAGTTTTGTACCAGAACATCAACACCTTGTAGGCTGTCTCTCTCTTCTCCACGCATCTCGAGGCTTTGGATATGGAAGTCCAGATCCCCTGCCATTGAGGGAGAGATATAGGAGTGGGTAGAATCTTGGCCCATCTCCGCATATAGAGGTGAGACTCCAATGTTGGTGGTAATGAGTCATGAAGAATCCTGTATATAGAGGATATGAGACCTCTCTGATGAGGACCATGGGTACATAGAACCTCAAAGGCATTCGGTTTTTCCAAGGCCATGGCAGGAGATATGGAGCAAAAATAATGTTTAAATTGGAGATATGTAAAAAAGAGACTGTTGTGGACTTTCAAATTTGTTTTGGAGGTCTGGGAAGGACATTACAAATAAGACACTAGTGCGCACAACCCCAAAATAAATCTTAAATCTACCTACTCTAATAATAAATAAAATATTAAAGGAAGCTGCTAACATAAATAATGCTCTCCACACTAGCTAATCAAATATATAAAAAAGTATGTAGCGCTACCTTTTTAAAATAAAATGCCTATCAAGTGACATAAATGACTAATTATAATCAATACATAAATTAATGTGCAAATATAGCAAAACACTGTGCTTCTATACACATGCAAAACACAATTGTGTGTAATATCTAAGAAGTGCGAAATCACCTATATACAGAGTGATCTCTCACCTCAATACATATATATATGTAACGGAAACCTGCATGTGTTACATCAGAGGGGTGCAGGGTCACCCATATCTCACGGGGAAGCCGGGGTTTCCCCTTCGTCAGAGGGGGGCAGGGTCAGGTGACAGGTGGCCCCGCCCTCCGCATATAACAAACGTCAGGCTGCCGGAATCCCGGCAGTGTCTCCTCCGTGGAGACAGAAGATGGATGGATTCGCTGCGCTGATTCAGATGAGCCATCACTGGACCCCGGAGAGATGATCGTCCGTCGCTGGATAGCAAGAGTGGATTACCACCACTGGAATCTTTTTATTTTTTTTTTACTTTTAATAAAGGAATTTTTCAAAAGTGTGTTGGTCTTATTTAACTAATTTTTTACACTTTCTTTGTGAAATGGTAGGGGTACTTTTGTACCCCCTTATCATTTCAAACGGGGGGCCGGGATCTGGGGGTCCCCTTGTTAAAGGGGGCTTCCAGATTCTGATAAGCCCCCCGCCCGCAGACCCCCACAACCACCGGCCAGGGTTGTGGGGATGAGGCCCTTCTCCGCATCAACATGGGGACAAGGTGCTTTGAGGGGTCACAGACTTTAGACCCTGAACACAAGCCCTAATGCTAGACCCCCCAGCTAACCCTGAAATACATGCACAACAACCTCACTAAGACTAATGCTAGTCAGGGGCAGTAACTCTAGCATTAGCACAGCTTCTTTACAAAACCTCCTGAGCAAAGTGAAAATCAGTGGGGAGAAGCATCTCGCCCTTACCTGCGCCCCTAGCACACAAGACCTCCCGCAATACTGCTGCAAGGCACTGAAGATTCCATTGCCCTGAACAAGAGTGGGGAGAAGCAAAGAAAGCCCCCACACAACCTCCCTCTTGATCCAAAACCTGGACGTGACATCAGAATGTCACTCGGAAATTACACCCATTGATCGTGCACGTGAGCAAAACGTTGACAGGAGAGGAGGAATGGAGTAAAGGCTTTATGCAGCCTGACTCCTCCCACAAACACAGCCTGACCTGCCATACACTTGTTAGAAATCTTTTGTTACAGAAACACTTTGATAAGGATGAAGGTGAACAAGAAGAAAACCCACAGACTGTAAGCAATGCTTTTTTTGTTGATTTGGATATTACTTTTAACTCGTACAATTTTCTAGATTTAAGTGCTGAACTGTGTTTAGAACAAGTGGAGTCAGAGTCACAAATTGGCCTCTTGGCATTCCACATAGTGCATTATCTAAATGCGATACTTTTTTTTTATCCTATACAGACTAGGAATTCTATTGTGGATGATTTTCAGGCCATTGTTGAAAAAATAGGATTTTTATAACAGCTTACCTGTAAAATCCGTAATAACTATGTGGGTTATAACTTCCCCCATATAACCCCTCCCACTACTGGGAGTCCTCAGTTTTGTAGCCAAGCAATGAAAGTGTATAAGAAGGAGGGAGGGACCTCTGTGTCCCCTGATGTACATCAAAGAAAAAGATTTTACAGGTAAGCTGTTATAAAAATTCTATTTTCTTTTCTTACATAAGGGGACACAGAGCCATAGCAATAACTATGTGGGATGTCCCATAGCAATGGAAACTGAAGGGGGGGGGGAGACAGACCAAAAAAAAAAAAACAGGAGGCCAGAGGACTGCAATCTGCAGTGTATGCTGTGCCCAAGGGCAATATCCTCATGATCTTTAATATCGATTAAAAAAAAATAATAATAATAATAATAATCGGATAAATGTCTGAACCGAAGACCAAGTTGTGGTCTTACAGATTTGAGCCATAGAGGCCTGATGATGCACCACCCAAGAGACACTAATTGCCCTGGATGAGTGTGATCTTAATCTGAGAAGGAAGAATTTTGTTCTTTAAGCTGAAGCTTGACTAATCACTTGACAAATCCACTTGGAAATAGTGGATCTTGACGCTGCCTGTCCACATCTTAGACCCTCCAGCAGTACAAACAAAACCTGTGTTTTGCGAACCTGAGCGGTCACCTTTAAATAAACTCTGATCACTCTTACTACATCAAGAGAATTTAGTGCTCTCTTCCCTAGATTACTGCTGTGGAGAAAAAAAGGAACAATAATATCTTGGTTTAAATTAAACCTATCACCACTTTTGGTAAGAATTCAGGATGAGGACATAAAACCACCTCATCCTTATGCATGATGAAATAGAGCTCTTACAAGACAGAGCCGGTAGTTCCAATAGAAGAAGAAATGGCAAGCAAAAAAGATTATCTTTCTTGTCAAAGAACCAAGAGAATTTCTCGTAAGGTTCAAATGGCTGATTTAACAAAGCCGATGAGACCAATTTTAAACACTAAGGATTTAGAGGTGCCTTGATAGGGGGAATAAACCATGTTACCCCCTGAAAAAGCTACGCACCAAGAGTGGGAAGCAAGAGGCCATAGGAAAAGACATTGACATGACCTGTATCTGGCTCTTGATAAAAGTCAAGGCCAGCTTAATTTCAGATCCCATATGCAGGAATCCTGCCTATTGACATACTTCCTGGGGTGCCAACCCCTGGATCTATACCAATAAACCTATGCCTTCCAGATTCTATAGTAAGTGATTCTGGAAGCCGGCTTCCTGGGCTTAGTCAAAGTTAACACTACTGAAGGAGATCACCCATGATTTTTTTTATAGATTGGGATTCAACAGTCAAACCTGTTAAACTCCTTGTCCGTAAAGTAGGATCAAATACCGGACCTTGTGCAAGAAGGTCTGGCTATAATGACAGAGTCCAAAGGACTCCTACTGCCATCTTTATGATCTCGATAAATTAAGATCTTCTGGGACCCGGCTGGGGGTACCAGAATCACCTCCCTTTTATTCCTGCTTAATCCTGCGGAGAAGGCGTGGAAGTAGCAGAACTGGAGGAAATGCATAGATCAGTGAAAAACTGATCCCCTGGGAAGACTAATGCGTCTGTTCCGACTGCTAGCGGACCCCTTGTTCGACATAAAGTTGTTGACCTTCGTAATGAATCTGGATGCAAATAGGTTCATGTCTGGAGTACCCCATCTGACATATGCTAGGAAGATGTCGGGTGAAGAGATCATTCTCCCTGAAATAATTGTTGGCGTCTCAAGTAGTACGCCTGAAAAATTAGAATTGCCAACAGGCAAGGAGTGTTGTGTTCTGCCAAAGCTAGAACATTATTCACCTCTTTTTGGGCTACATGACTTCTCTTGCCTCCCCTGGTGAACCCTGTCAGGACAGTCCTGTAATCTGACCGCCAAGATTCTATGGCCAGATGTACTGCCTGAAATGTCCAACAAAGTTGATAGGCAAGGTCCTCTAACCTGGACCATCTCTCCTGGACAGAATCTTCTTTCAGGGCTGCTCCCCAGCCTAGAAGGCTGCCATCTGTGGTTAACACCTTGCAGGATAAAGATTTTCCCTCCTGCTGGATAACCACCACCAATTTAGGCTCTGAGCTAGGTCGGGAGCCAAGCGTATTGGAAACAAGGCCTGAATCCTCTTTATTCCAGACCAAGAGGATGGTGTCTTGAAGTAGTCTTTGAATAAAACTGCGCGTAAGGGACGACCCTGAAGGAGGCTACCATTTCCTCTAAAAATCTCCTGCAGGCAAATGAAGGAATTTTCCTTTATCCTGATAAGTTGAATTAGTCCTACAATGGAACTGATTCTCGTCTCGGGTAAGAATAACTTCTTCTGTATGGTATCTATAACCAGCCCCCAAGTAACCTCCTTGATAGTTTTAAGGAGCATCTTCCTAGGCTGAGAATCCAAACTAGAGATTTCAGATATCTACAGCTGAGATCAGACTCTGGTTTTAGACCCGAGACTGAATGATCTATTAAAAGTAAATCTTCTAATAGGCTAGGACCGCTATGCCTTGAGCCCTTAAAATGTTATATTTCAAACCGCAGAAATTCTTGGTAAGCGGGAAACTTTGGCACGTGGAGATATGCAACTCCCCTCCTTGCAGGATGGACACAGCTGAATGAATTATGAAAGGATTGGATGTTTAAGTGCCGATTCAGATCTCCGAGATCAAGAATGGGTCTTACCTCTCTGTTTGGCTCTGGGACATTAAAAGGTTTGAACCAAAAAAAAAAAAAAAAACTGTTCCACTAAGGGAATCTCTGATATCACTGACTGGGATAACAGCTGATCCAGAGACCAGAAAGAGAGACATCTCTTTTTTTTTTTTTCCTGCAGCCTTAGGAGCATTATCTGAGGAGACAA
Organism: Lithobates pipiens; assembly: GCF_037356315.1. Taxonomy (NCBI): domain Eukaryota; kingdom Metazoa; phylum Chordata; class Amphibia; order Anura; family Ranidae; genus Lithobates; species Lithobates pipiens. The sequence continues at coordinate 191,286,941 of NW_027507785.1, read as the reverse complement.
ACTCTTGCATAAAGACTGCCGCAAAAGCAACCCCAAGGACCCCACAGGCAGCACCCAAACATGACCCGAACCCCGGACCCTCAGATCGAAAGCCGACTGGTGCCATCCGGGCTCTTGAAACTCTATATGTAACCTAGAGAGAAAAAAAAATTGCAGAAATCCCCCTGCTCTTTCATGAGAAGGCCTTAGCATTCTGCTTTATGGGCTTTTTGCCCCAAGATCCTGGTGCTGCCCCTGGGAACTTTCTCCTGAACATGGCGATTGAGACCGTCGAGATTACCTAAAAGCAGATACCCTAGGCATAGGAGAGGCTGCATGTTTAAAGGAGAACTGTTTGAACCTCCTTTTACTGGTAAAGAGAACTTTACCCCTTTTGGGTGTACTTATCCACTCCAAATAGTCGTAGCCCAGGAAGAGACACAGACTGGCTAAGGGTTTTCACCTGGTGCTTCAGCTGATCAATATTTCAGCCAAGGACCTCTGCAAGAATGCACTAGTCCAAGTATAAGCCATAGGGCTTAAACGATCGAGTAAATAGTGGAGCAGACGTTAAAGGCTTAATGGACTGAGCTACTCCTATTGCAGCCAGAACAGCAAAAGACATCTTGTCTTTAAAAGGAAAATCCAACCTTAACTTGCTGGATCCTTTAACATCAGTGCATTATCTACTGGACATGTGAGACTCTGCTCACTGAGGTGATTGCAGCCTTAATAGCTGGAAACCCCCATTTCTTTCATAGAAATGCTAACATTCAGAATGCATAGCTATGCATGAATAAGAAAAACATCCCCAGGTGGGGCAGGTTCAAATGAACCCTATTAGAGGTAGATACCTCAAGAGCCTGTGCTGCAGGCAACAAAAGTGTTAAGTAAGGGAGTAAACAAACACCTGACTTGTGCGGCTACTCCCTCCCTGTTAGGTTCTTCCGAAGAGGAAAAATAAGTATCTTCCAATATTTGGTAAGATCTACCTGATCCCCAGCCTCCTGCATCTCAACAAAATGGCCCAGAGGACTAGATGGGAATCTGCTATGTTTAGTTCTACTATGGAGAGACATCATAGCAATAATCTTTTAAATGTTAGAAGAAAAAAAACTGTTTGTATGAAATACACAGGGACAGAAGTGTTCTACCCTTGAAGGCTCATCTGACTGGCCGTATTTTTCTTTTTACCTCTCAGGAGAGGAAAACATTCTTTTGGAAGGGTTTTTAGTTTGTTGTATACCATTAACCCCTTAGAGGAGTTCCTGGTCCCTTTGTCACTCATAGCTTACAGTACAAAGCAGAGGCAGTACCAGCAAAAGAATGTTTCACTTGCTAGGCTATAGTACAGTACAATAACTGCTATTAATCCTAGCATTACACTACAATGTTGTCAAAAGGGAAATGCCTGTGTCACCAAACCTGACCAGCAACCACTTTGCTCTGTCCTTCCGCCGCCAGGCAGCAGCTTCTCATGCTGAGCGCTAAACTACTTCCTGCACGTGTGGCCGGTGTCTGACGCCGTTTAGCCATGCCCCCACGTGAAAACGGAGCCCCCTTCCTCTTTCAAACAGGGAAGTGAATCTCCCGGGTAAGCACCGGCATCATGGCGGGCGGCGACGGGGGGGGGGATAAATCCTCCACTTGGCGAGCGGCCGAGACTTGCCAAAAAAATATATTTTTTTTTTAATAAAGAAAAAGAGGCAGCTGGCTGGCATTCAAATAGATCAAAATCGTCAATCTGGGGGCCCAGGAAGTGATCAGACCCCCATTCATACCTGAGGGTCTGAGCTGGCATGAACTGAGAGGAGAGTAGAGCTTCTGCTGTTTCCAGCGTCAGAATGGTGAGTGCTCAATACAGCCTCCAGTGGTGACACATAGACATGACAACACAATACATGGAAGGAGAAATTTCTGAGAAAATCTGCCCTACCTTATCCCACAATCCTTACCAGCTCTTAAAGCATTTGCAAGCAAAACCTTGTGTCTTCCGATGATGAGGCCCAGGTACCATTCATTTAGTACATTATGGAGACATCAGAATGGATCCGGTCAGGATGGCTGGCTCTCATCAAAGGATTACTGGCGGTGCAGCTCAGTACACACATCCTTACACCTGCCCAACACCTTAGACACTGGCAAAAAAACTGAGGACTCCCAGTAGTGGGAGGGGTTATATGGGGGAAGTTCACGCCTTAAGGGGCGTGCCAGTGTCCAGCACCTGATAGGCCGATATAACCCACATAGTTATTACTATGGCTCTTTGTCCCCTGATGTAAGAAAATAAATAGTTATTAAATCTGCAGAAAAAATCCCTAACTTCTCAAGCCTCTAACATTTCTGAACAAGAAAGTATAGCCTTACAGCATCTAAAGGATTCTAAACAGTTAATCATTAAAGAGGCTGACAAAGGAGGAGTAGTGGCGGTGCTTACTAGAGAGCGATATTGCTGTGAAGCCATTAAGTTAATCCACCACCTATTCTCCCTTGTCTTCTAATCCCACTGTCATTTTTTTTTCCGCCCTGTCTTGTAGAGGGGGAAAGAATAGGTGTATTATCCCATAAGACATTGGAATACCTATATGTTGAGGATCCAATCATTCCAGTGTTCCACCATCTCCCCGATATCCACAAGTCAGGGCCATCTGATTGTAGCTGGAATAGGGGATCTAGGGGAATGGGTAGATTGCTATTTGCATCCGTTGGTTTTGATATTGCCCTTCTTTTTTTTATTTAACTTATTCACTTACTGTATCTTTATCAGTGGAGAATGTTAAACCTCTTGACCTGTTTAAGACCATCCTATTTCACAGTGTCACCTTATAAGTTGGTAAATATGTTTTATTTCCAAGTCATTCTAATATGATAATTTTGAAGGAATGTACTCTTTGGCTGCTTTCAAGCTGGGCAGGCATTGATGGTAAAACACTGCTAGTTTTAGCAAAACTTTTAACCCCCGCTAGTGGCCAAATAAAGGGTTAAATGTTCCTCTGTAGCACCGCTGCTGAATCGATTTGCATGCGCTTTGGCAGCAGTGCCCATTCATTTCAATGGTCAGGAGCAGTGGAGGAGAGTGGAGGAGCTGTGTATACATTCCTCCAACGCCCCAAAGTTGCTGCTTGCAGGACTCTTTTTTTTTTTTTTAACGTCCTGCCAGCGCAGCTCTTCAGTGTGAAAGCACTCAGGCTTTCACACTGGGACTGCAGAGGAGGTGTTTTTCAGGTGCTTTACAGGTGCTATTTTTAGCCCATAAGCGCTTGAAAATGCCTCAGTGTGAAAGGGGTTTTAGTCTTATTACCAGGCTTTGATAGCTTCATCAACCTCATTGTTTTCCTATGTTATTTTATATACTGTACTTTGTTTACTTTTGTACTGTTTTATATACTGTACTTTTGTACTGATGTTATTTTTTGTACAACCCAACAAAAGTTTGTAAATGAAAAAAAAAAATTGAAAAATGCTAAATATATTAAGTACACTATGATAATTGGATATGTTTAATCATGGTATTATGTGTTTTGTTTTTATTTTGACTTTAATTTACTATATAAATTGTATAATGTAGTGTGGGTGCCTTTAAAAATCCCTCTGATAATACATTTCTTCTATATTTAAAACTTAAAAGATACTTTATAGCATACTAGATATGTAAGGGCATTGAAATAATATATCAATAAATTAAGAAAAAAAGTGATTGTCTGGTGAAAACAGAATATGAATGTATAAGAAACTTACGTCCAGCAGAACATTTTGGGTAATTTATTTGTTCATTTCTACATGTTGTTTGCAGGTCATTTTCTGATACCATTCCTTCCACACATTCAAATTGAATAGTTTGTCCATTTTCAATCTCAGTTCTTTTGTTGTAATGAATATTATTATTAGCCATTTCTGCTTGTTGTAGAACACAGGAGCCTAGAGAAATTCAGTACAAAATATATAGATGTTCAACAATCTGGAAAGCAAAATATAATTTTTTAAATCAATGCATTAGTCAATAATTTGGTAATTATTATAAAGATAGTTATTCAAAGCCCAGTTCATGTCCTTTCTGATTCCTAGGCAGGGTACAGTCAGACTGAAGAATTGCCACAATAAATCAACCAATTACCAATGCAGATCTGTATTAATCTAATTCCAAATTCTTGACTTGTTATAATAATGTAGCCTTACAACTAATGGATTGTTTGAGATTTGTTTATTTTTTATTTCCTCCCTGTTAGAGCAGAATTGTTATCCTGTAAATCTTTTTCATCTACTGCCTGAGCCCAATGTTGATAACAGAAGCTACAAGAAAAACTGTCATAATGAATTACATGAATGAAAACCAAGAGCCCTCTCACACCCAGGCTGCCCGTGCGTTTGAGGTAAAGCGCAGCTCGTTTTAGCTGCGCTTTGCAGCTGTTTAAGTGGTGCTTTTCAGCCGCTAGCAGGGTTAAAAACTCCCATGTTGTGGTGCTTACAGAAGCGCTGCCTATTCATTGCAATGGGCAGGGGCATTTTGGAGTGCTCTCAAACCGCCCCAGAGATGCAGGATTTTTTCTAACGTCCCGCAAGCACACCGCCCAGGTTTTGAAAGCACCCATTGCAATGAATAGGAGGAAGTTTTCAGGCACATTACAGGAGCCATTTCTAGCACTAAAATGCCTGAGAACTGCCTCAGTGTGAAAGGGGTCTTCATGGCCCATGGACATGAAGTATAATATATATATATACACAGTATGATACATTGCTTTTTGAATGTTAAACAACATACACACTATGCCGTTCTGTGTGTAAAAAAAAAAAAAAAAAAAAAATGATGCTGGCTTCATGATCTAGTCAGCCAATTAACTCATCTGAATGCTGAGACTAGGTTGGTCAGACACTCTGGACAAAGAATTGCAGACAAGCCTGCCCTCAGCTGTGTATGGCCCTACCACTACTTTTTTTGTATAGAACCTGTATGTGGAGATGATAGCCCTATACTACTTCTATTCCCAAAACCACTGACTCTACATCTAGGCCAATTTGGCATTTGGATGTATTTTCAAAACTTTTATTTTTAGTATCAGAGAGGGTGTGCGGGGAATGTGGGCGATAGTGCAAGGTATTTTGAGTGCCTTCTGTTTTTGCACTTTATTTTACTTTTAAAAGCAATGAAGTCAAGTGAAATTAAACTTAGTGTGGCGACACAGAGGGTGGTTCTAAATGGAGCTTTAGGGGATAGCTACAGATCTGAGGTCTTGGGATAAGTGACCTGTGGAAGGGGGGGGGGTGAAAAAGAGAATGTACCCCATCCCTGCAAATCACTGAAGCACAGTTTAACTGATCCACCCAATTCCATAACTCCCAACTGTCCCTGATTACGAGGGACCATCCCTGATTTGGAATAAAGCCCCTCAGTCTCACTTTCCTCCTCCTTTGTCCCTCACTTTGGTCCGATTTATATAGTGCACTACTTATGTTTCCCAGTGCTAAACTTATCATCCAATTTCTAATGTATGCATTTGTAAATTTCAAATGCCAGTATAAAGGAATAGTAGTGGTAAAATAGAAAGTACTTGTGGGTTTGACTAATCATCTTTTTTTTTTTGTATGATTCTCCTTTAAGGGGGTATGGCAGGGGATGAGCCCTAAGCCAACATACTTTTATTTATTTATTTATTTATTTCAGGGACTTATATAGCGCCGTCAATTTACGCAGCGCTTTACACATACTTTTGCTAATTGGTGTCCCTCGTTCCCATCTCAAAAGGTTGGGTGATATGCACTTCATCTCTCCCTATGCTGTCAGTCAGCTCTCCTTGTCCTCTCCATAAAGCAGCTCTAACACACTGACACCAGGGCTGCTCTCAGATCACCTTTTTATAGTGAAAGTCTGAGTTATCTAGCTAACCATTCCACCTATTCTTGGTAGCTGTGGGGCTGTTTACAAAGGTCAATGGCTGCACAGGGTATTATGGATGTGCACCAAAATTTCCACACTGAATTCATTCTGAACTTCAGCAGCAGAAATTTGCTGCAAATTCATATTTGGGCACACTGGAATCTTTTCACTACAACCACTGTTAATAACAATAAATAGAATATTTGGGTTCCCATTTAGTAGACAACCCCTTCTGAGTTTCAGTTCAGGAATCTGCAATCTTTTTAATCCTTTCATCACACCATTGGTTCCTGCATTCCACCCCATTCACTGTTGGAAAGGACTGATTTTCCATAATATAATTGAGCTTGTGGTAGACATGTGCAGAAGTAGAAGAGACCATCAGGAAACTTTTGAAGATAAAATTGTGCACCCACATTAAAGAATTAAATACTTACTTTACTTTACCTAATAGGGCTACATGGACATATTGTTGCATAAAAGTCCTGATATTTAGAGGGTACCATCGTATGTTTAAACAAAATAACAAAGCCAACATTAGAAGCAGTTAGCTGAGAACATAATCTGTCAGAACCTGTCAACTGTTGTAGAAAGTTTCACTTCAGGGTGGCCTGGAACCCCGTGCAGTTTTTCCACTTCCTGATAGTGGAGACGAAGCATGCTGTCCCAATACCATGCAAAAGTCCAACACCTGGTATCTGAGCTACTTACAGCATTCTCTGGCTAAAAGGCATAGACAGCAGAAGCTGCCTGAGACATCTCAAACATATCTCTTGCCTGCAGATTTTTCACAACAACAAGGTTGTTATGCTTAGACCATATTTCCTTCCAGTGCCTCGTGAAATAGACATCTTCCTTAAAAAGGCATGTTTGCGATACATCTCTTGCAGACAGCATATGCTGTCTAGGCTTTTAGACAGAGAATACATATGAATGCATAGTTGCCAACTGTCCCGAATTTCCCGGGACATTCCCGGGATTAGGACATTTGTTCCGAATTAATTTTGTCCCGGGAAATGTCCCGGGAAATTTGGTTTGTCCCGGGAAATTTAATTTCCAGTTTTTTTGCCGTATTTTACGTAAACCACGCCCATATTTTGCCGCACCGTGCTTCGCGCGCCGCATTTTTCACCTTTTTATATGCCACATCTATAACTGCATGCACCCTAATTATAATACAACTCCGCCTACTGCCAAAAAAAGTGTCCTGAATTTTTTTTTTTTTTACAATGTTGGCAACTATGTGAATGGAGGCGAGATTCAGTCCCGATATTTGTTTTATGACCTGTTACAGGGCATATACACAGAAAAGATGAGCAGATAGAAGTTGTTAATTGCTCTGCGACAGCTTAATTCTGAAGGAGGGTCATGTTGGTTGTACATAGTCCGGGTCCAATTAGCAGCAGTTTGACATGCAAAAATAGCAGCAAGAGCTGGTTGGAGGGCTGGGCTTGCCAGGTTAAAAAGCCTCTTACATTTTCTGTCAACAAATGATGGTACATGTTCAGTTAAAACAGTGAGATGTTTGTCCAGCATAGAGATGGCAGGGTCAACCACAGGGATTGCCACTTTTTGTAAACCCTTTTTCCAATGGACAGCGTTCAGCAAAGTTTTTTGGGGGGAAAAGGGAGAGGGGTTGTGGGACTTTATATGAGGCACACTGCTAAGTTGAACAAACCAATCAGTGTAAACATTGTTTGTAACAATAAAGGGCAGACATGCACATGTAAAATAGTAGAAAAAAAAAATAATAGGTCTTGATAGATATCATTTAAACAATTCATGATTATACACAATTATTCCAACATGATATACATAGTAATGGACCTTGGGTATGTAGACCAAAATTGTAACGGTAACATATAGGCATGATAACAATGAATTGATTCATTAAAATAATCTATAGTAAAATACAGTTATTGCACGTGGACACTGGTATAGCATCATAGGAAAGCTCTACGTGTTTCATGGTTAAAATGCCACTCATCAGGAGCAGATGCAGAGTTTGGGAGTATCTATAATAGAGTAGAAGTGCCAAAAGGATATTATGGTAAAAAAAAAAAAAAAAGAGTATAAAACAAGAAAGAACGAGTGGGAACATAAAATATCACAAACACTCTCCCCTAGCTGTATTATATGGGTAAAAATGTTGATATCAATAGTGGGAGGCACTATAGAAGACGTCATCCCCGGGAGCTGGGGCGGTAACACCTGAGGGCGAAGGCATCCCCAGTAACCAATGAGTAAGCATTAAGGTTCTTCAGTTATCAGCTGTGGTATGGATATTTAGTACTGTATATAATTCATACTGTGAATAATTCCCAGGAATATTTGTAAAAATGTATAAATTAACAATAGAGTAATTACACAACTGATAATCTGAAGAAAAGTTCCCAAAATCGATAGCAGGTAAACCAAGTGGATGAAAAAGAAATAGTGTTTAGCATCAAGAGACTTTGAGTGAGACGGTGGTAGCAGTTCCCCCTCTCTTTCTTGTTTTATACTCTCTTTTTTACCATCATATCATTTTGGCACTTCTACTCTATTATAGATACTCCCAAACTCTGCATCTACTCCTGATGAGTGGTATTTTAACCACGAAAGACGTAGAGCTTTCCTATGATGCTATGTCAGTGTCCATGTGCAATATCTGTATTTTACTATAGCTTATTTTAATGAATCATTTCATTGTTATCATGTTGTTGCTATCATGCTATATGTTACCGTTACAATTTTGGTCTACATACCCAAGGTCCATTACTATATATCATGTTGGAATAATTGTGTATAATCATGAATTGTTTAGATGATATCTATCGAGATATATATTTTTTTTATTTTTCTACTATTTTACATGTGTATGTATGCCCTTTGTAACAATTAACAATGTTTACACTGATTGGTTCCTTCAACTTAGTAATGTGCATCATATAAATTCCCACAACCCATCTCCTTTTTTCAAACATACCAGGGATAGAGGTATATGAACTATCATAGCCATTGCGTTATACAAAGTCCCAATCTTTTTTCAAAGTATTTTGGGGAGTGAAAATTCTTTCAGAAGTGACCTGACCATCATAGACTGCACATTCATTGATTTATGAACAGGACATTTTTTGTGCCCAAAGAGACATGGGGAGACAGAGGTGAGTAAAATCTGTAAAATGCCAAGACTTTTTTTGAATAGTGCTTTTCAACATTAGCACACATGTTGGGTAAAGCTCCCTCATCAATAGAGTGACAGTGGTTACATAGTTACATAGTAGGTGAGGTTAAAAAAAAAAAAGACACAATTCCATCAAGTCCAACCTATGTGTATGATTATATGTCAGTATTATGTATATCCCTGTATGCTGCGGTTGTTCAGGTGCTTATCTAATAGTTTTTTTAAACTATCGATGCTCCCCGCTGAGACAGCCTGTGGAAGGGAATTCCACATCTTTGCCGCTCTTACAGTAAAGAACCCTTTACGTAGTTTAAGATTAAACCTCTTTTCTTCTAATTTTAATGAGTGGTCATGTGTCTTGTTAAACTACCTTTTTACAAAAAAAGTTTTATCCCTATTGTGGGAATCACCATTATGGTATTTTTAAATTGAAATGACATCCCCTCTCAAGCGTCTCTTCTCCAGTGAGAATACGTTCAGTGCTCACAACCTTTCTATACAACTAATGTCCTCCAGGCCCTTTATTAGCTTTATTGTCCTTCTTCGTACTCGCTCCATTTCCAGTACATCCTTCCTGAGGACTGGTGCCCAGAACTGGACAGCATACTCCAGGTGCGGCTGGACCAGAGTCTTGTAGAGTGGTGGTGAGAAAAATCCTCTGCAGCTTCCTCTACACTGCCTCTATGTTCTATTCATTCCCCTCTGATTCAGCATTCTCTAGAACTGGCATATCAGGGTTCAGCTCTGGTAAAGAAACTGTAGTAGGAGCAGAGGAATGCCATATGTAAGCTCTGGACAAAGATAGCTGAATAAAGGCCATAATCTGTCCAAGAAATTGGAATATACTGTAGATGCAGAAATAGAGCTAAAATTGGACATGAAAAAATGGTGCTGAGGCTGGTTCCTGCTTAGATGCAAGGACTCATCAAGTTTGAGTGTTGTGTGGGCCTTTAGCAGAGCGAATGTAAACCTGCCATTTGTAGTTGGCTCCCTTTCACTCTCTTACCTGTTCATGATACTGGACTAGATATAAAGTGTAGGTTTCATCCATTATGAGGCCATACCCCTGGAGGGAACTTTGTTCCATAGCGATGGGCCACTGCCCCAGACCTGTATAGCACCCTATGGCAAAATCAATGTGTGTCCATTTACAAATGGAACTGCAGCTCGGCCCGCCCCCTCTGCCTCCTGATTGGCTCATTGGCTGTAATTGACAGCAGCGGGAGCCAAGAATCCCATGGACATTGCTGGATCCAGATCCATAAGGGGGGGTCTGGGGGACTACTGCATATCGAAGATTATTTTACCTTCATGCATAGAATGCATGATGATGAAAAACCTTGTGCCTTTACAACCACTTTAAAGCAGAATTCCAGTCATTTTTCAGTTTATTAAATGTCAGCAGCTACAAAAAGTGTAGCTGCTGTCTTTTAACTACTTCAATCCAGGGCACTTATACACCTTCCTGCCCAGACCAATTTTCAGCTTTCAGCGCCATTGCACTTTGAATGACAATTGCGTAGTCATGCTATACTGTATCCTAACTAAATTTTTATCATTTTGTTCCCACAAATAGAGCTTTCTTTTGGTGGTATTTGATCGCCTCTGGGATTTTTATTTTCTGCTAAATAAAAAAAAGACAGAACATTTTGAAAAAATATATGTTTTTTTTGTTTGTTACAAAACTTTGTAAATAAGTAAGTTTTCTCCTTCACTGATGGGCACCGATGGGGCTGCACTGACGGCACTGATAAGACGGCACTGATGAGCACGATGAGGTGGCACCAATGAAGTGGCACTGATGAGGTGGCATTGATGAGCACTGATATGTGGCACTGATATGCGGCACTGATAGGCGGCACGGACTGGCACTGATAGGCGGCACAGACTGGCACTGATAGGCGGCACAGACTGGCACTGATAGGCGGCACGGACTGGCACTGATAGGCGGCACGGACTGGCACTGATAGGTGGCATTGTAGTGTAAAGTATTGTACTGATGGATGCCAATCAGTGCCAAACAATAATGCATACCAATCAGTGATGCTCATTGTGGGCACTGATTGGCATCCATTGTGGGCACTGATTGGCATCCATTGTGGGCACTGACTGGTATCCCTGGTGGTCTAGGGTGGCATACCTGGTGCTTGGTATCCCTGGTGGTCCAGTGTGGGCATCCTCGGGGGGGGGGGGGCTGCGCTGATAAATCGATCAGCACAGACCCCCACTGTCAGAGGAGCAGCCGATCGGCTCTTCTCTACTCGCAGACACGAGTGAGGAAAAGCCGATCACTGGCTCTTCCTATTTAAACTGTGATCAGCCATGATTTGACATGGCTGATCACACAGTAAAGAGTATCCGGGGCGTATCCGGATGTGAGCGGCAGTGGACGTTTTTGCAGGGAGCTCCGGATTACTGAGTATAATCCGCCACCATCTGGGTGTTTAAAAACCAGCTCAGTGCCAAAAACCTGCCTGCATACCCATCTAAGTACCCCAGCAGTATCTTCCAGAGATTCGGCCTGTAATCTACAGAGGGAGATAGCATCTGGACCCCCTAGGCCACCGCCATCTTGCTGCTCCGAGGCCTCCCAGGGAAATCTTCATCAGCACAGATCTGGAGGTAAGGGACTTGGCCCGATCTAGTGAAGCCTGTGGATCCCCGCTGTTTCCTGTGGCTGCTTCCCCGCTGGGAGTCACCGCAGCTGGTCTGGCCTACATCAGAAGTGCAGGCCACCCCTCTACACCTGCCTTATAAGCCCTCCAGGTCCTAGCCAAGGCCTGGGGTGCTGCCAAAGACTGCAGGTACTGTGCCTTATCTGCTGCTGCCTACGACACATTGCCCTGGGCCCTCTGCACCCTGACACTCCCAGTCCAACAGCCCTACTGCCTAGCCCCTGCCTGCCTGTTAGTGTGAAGGGAGAGGCTACTGGTGAGCATTGACATCAAGGACGGGAGTTCTGTGGCCAGCTTGGACACATCTAGCTGCCTCTTAGCAAAAGATCTGGGCCCGGGGTGGTAGAGGAAGGGTGCATCGAGAGGAGCTCACCCCAACACAACAGCATCCCTCTCCGGGGGACGCGGCTTAATGATGGCCGGGTGAAGACATGTTCTGGAGGAGCTCCCTGCCCGGCCCGGACCATATGGGCCAAAACACAGCTTTACCTGATGTGAACATGGCATGAACACCCCCAAACAATACAGAACGCGATCGGCGACCTGTGGGACCCACATCCGACCCTCACAGCCCGGTATTCAGCATTTTTTCAGAGGGAGCCCGAGAACATCCCCTGGTGCCCCAGCCACTATGGCTCGTGTGGCCCGCATGGAAACGGAACCCTCCGAGACACAGATCCCCTCCGCTACATCCGTACCAGATCCCTTCACAGGGACACCGGCTGTGTTCCGGTCTGAGATGGCTGGCTCCACATCAAACCAGGGAAGCCTGGATGATGACCCCTGCAGCATGCTGCAAGCTCTACCTACGAGGGCGGAAATTGAAGCCCTAATCCTGCGGATTGAGGAGGCCCACAATAAGGACATACAAGAGGTGAAGACAGAGCTGTGTGCCATAGAGGACCGAGTCTCATCAGGGGAAACCCAGATCACCTCGCTGGAGACTAGGGTGCAAGCCCTGGAACGCGCACAGGACACCCATACCTTAGCGGCACAGGAGATGCAGCTCCACTTGGAGGAAATGGAGCACCACAGTCGCCGCAACAACTTGTGACTGCGGGGTCTCCCGGAGGCTACAGGTCCAGAAAATTTAGCAGAGACTGTTACCGCTATCTTTCACAGGCTCCTGGGAGACCCATCTCCCTCCCTGGAAATAGACCAGGTCCACCGTACGTTGGGCCCCAGATGTACTGATCCCACTAGACCCCGTGATGTTCTGTGCTGTCTGCACAGGCACACACAGAAGGAAGTGCTCCTAAAGAGGGCATGGGATCACGGGAACATTGAATTTGATGGGCCACAGATTCAGATACTCCCGGATCTATCCAGGGCCACGCTACATCATCGTGCCATGCTGAAACCGGCTCTTGAAGTTGCGAGACGCCATGGATGTACATACAGATCGGCTATCCCCTAGCGGTCATCTTCTGCACTGATAAAAGCTCCTTTACGCTGCGCACACCAGCAGACCTCCCTGCCCTCTAACTTTCTTGGGAGCAGAACCAGTTCCGGTGCCAAACTGGCTATTAAGGCTCCCGTGTCCTGCAGGCCCATAGTCAAGCAGATTCGCCCAACCAGCTTGCTCCCAGAGGTCGGTCCGGCGCCACATCAGTATCTATCAATGGATCACGTGAGTCATAATTGCACCCTCCAGTACTTACTATTTTGTTCTGCACTGGCTGAAGTTTCAGCCCCCCACCTGCACTATTTTATTGTGGTCGCCCCCCCCCCACTGGGATTTCCCCCTGCCCTGTGGCCATCATTGCTACTAGTGCCATGCAGAGGATATGTGGAGCAGTGCTGCGCTTTAGCAGCCCCGGGAGTACCCACGCGCCTGTCATCATCCCCGAGCAATACAAAGCCACTCATGCAGCATCTTGATATAACAGATCAACGTAGGGCGGCAGACATCTCCTGGGGGGTGGTTTTGGCCTGGTGGCCCCTCCCCCCCACAAGGAACTTTATGCCTAATGAAGAGCTGACGGCCCACCTATGCTCCCCCGGAAGACCAAAGCAGCAGGCACTTACAGGCAAGAGAATAGTTGTCCCACCGCAATGGAACCACACACAACGAGGAGACCATGCTTCACTTGGGCAGCCATGTCCCTTTGTTCCCCCCCTTTATTCTCTGTTTTTATCTGCCTCAGAGGCCCCTTATGTTTCACCTGCATGGACTCCATGACTATTATGCCCCTGAAGACGCCGGGAGAACAGGGACATTCCAGAACATGTGTGGGGGAAAAGCGAGTTGCTGTTGCGGGTTGTGAACTACAGCTGGGAGTGGCTGGGTGGTGAGGTGGGGGTTGTTTGGTTAGGGGGGTGATGGGTGTGGGGTCTCTCTTCCTCTCCCCTCCTTCCTCCTCCGTCTCCCTCTCTCCATGGCCTGACGTTGACTCCCAGACTGAGAAGAGGTGTGGGGGGGTTGCTACGGAGGGGCCATGGTGTCAGCCGGGGGGGGGGGGGGGGTGGCGTACTAACATGCAGGGGGATTGTCTGATGCTTAGAGATGTTTTATGGTTTTTTGTTTAGTTAGTATGTTATGCAACCAGCCAGTGTAGCTACTTTGTAGGTAACTGTGTAACATTATAATTTACAAAGTTTTATAGGATGCCACGTCTCAACAGACCCTGAAAGTTCTTAATCTTCCACTCACATTAGTCCTGTCCACACGGGCATCAATCAATTGCCCACATCTACACACACACACCTAAGGTATGGGGCTTCGGGTAGGATATGGGAGCTTCCCGCTGGCTCACGCAAAATGCTCTCCCACTTAGGTTGATGCTTTACATCCAGGTATTCCTGGTGAGCATTGAAGCAGCACTCTGCTGAATTATAGTTATCTAGCTTAGCTGGAAAGTGCTGACTGAGAGACCTTCCCTCTCGGACGCTACCCAATACCTGCAAGAGTCCTTTCTCTATCTCTCTACCCTTCCACTAACACACTCTTCTACCCTCTAGTCTATCCCCTCCCCCTTCCTCCCCCCTCCCATACTTCCCACCCTGATACAATCATGGACGTGCTTAACATTGTTACCCTTAATGCGAAGGGACTCAGCGTCCCCGAAAAGAGGCGAATGCTACTGAACGACATGAAACGACAGAACGCTGACATTGTTCTAATACAGGAGACACACTTTAGGGAGAACAGGTTCCCTATCTTAAAAAAATAGATTTTACCCAACAGTCTACCACTCCACATACTCGGAGGCCAAACCTAGAGGGGTCTCCATTCAAATATCGGCTAGAATCCCGTGGACTCTGATCGATATAACAACAGACCCAGCGGGAAGATTTTTATTCCTTAAAGGCCTGATTTGTGACGCGAAGTTTACCGTCACAAACCTCTATGCCCCTAACAGCCAACAAGACCTTTTTGTAAAAAGACACTTATGCAGCGTACACACGATCAAACTATCCGGTGGTTCCAGCGTCTGCCGGACAATCTGCCCGTGTGTGGGCTCTGGCTGACTTTTTCTTTCCAAAAGTCCAGCAGACTTAGAAAGAAGTTTTGACTCAAGATTGTCCGCCGGACAATCAGCTGCCTGTGCTCCAGGTAGCCGGGACTAGTGGAGGAGGTCAATGTCGCCACCTCCATCAGCGAGATTGACACCTCGCTGGCCCATCACCTGGAATGGACTTAAAGGGGAAGCCCTACGCCGAAAAAACGTTATGGGTGTCCCCCCAGAGTCCATATCAGACCGTTATCTGAGCACGCAGCCTGGCCGGTCAGGAAAGGGGGTGGGGACGAGCGAGCGCCCCCCCCATCCTGAGCTGTACCAGGTCGCGTGCCCTCAACATGGGGGGTGCTTTGGGGAAGGGGGGCCCTGCGGCCCCCCCCACCCCAAAGCACCTTGCGCATGTTGATGAGGACAAGGGCCTCTTCCCGACAACCCTGGCTGTTGGTTGTTGGGGTCTGCGGGCGAGGGGCTTATCGGAATCCGTGAGCCCCCTTTAATAAGGGGGCCCCCAGATACTGGCCCCCACCCTATGTGAATGAGTTTTGGGGTACCATGTACCCCTACCCATTCACCTGGTGAAAAAAAATTGTAAAGAAATAAACACAACACATTTTTTAAATAATTTATTGCACAGCTCCGGTGGTCTTCCGTCTTGGGGGGGGTCTTCTCGCCGGACTCCTCCGCTATCTTCTGCTAGCTCTTTTACTAGCGGAGGAGTCGGCTTTCTTCTTCGTCGTCACTGCCGTCTGGGGGTCTTCCGACTTCGGGGGTCTTGTCCCCCTCTTCGGGTCTTCTTGCCGGGCCTCCGCTTTCTCCTTCCAGCTCTTTTACTAGAGGTGGCCCGGTCTTCTGTCGCCGCCGCCTCTTCTTCCGAATTCAGGGGTCTTGTCCCCCTCTTCAGTTCTTCTTGCCGGGCCTACAATTTCTTCTTCCAGCTCTCTTACTAGCGGTGGTCCAGTCTTCTGTTGTCGCCGCCTTCTCTTCTTCTTCCTTGAGATGTTGACTCAATGCTCTCTCTGGCCGCAATGACAGGGACGTGTTGTGCGGCGACTTATATAGGGACCAGGGGCGGGTCATGATGACCCTGCCCCCTTATGTCACAGTCCCAGCATCCTCCGGGACTGTGGACTAAGTCTGCGGGATAGTCCGATCGTGTGTACGAGGCATTAGACTTACTTCAAAACTTTATGGAAGGACAACTTATTATAGGTGGGGACCTAAACATCCCCTTACTCCCCATAGAGGACACCTCCACAGGCCTATCCTCCATCCCCTGAGGCACACGGAAAGTTATCCACGCTGCCCTACATGCCAGACAACTGGTGGATGTTTGGCGCCTTTTCCACCCCGGCGAACGGGATTACAATTTTTTCTCCCGACCACACCGCGGGTAATCATGCATCAATTATTTTTTGATGCCACACAACCAACTTCAGGCGGTCAAAGGATCCACTATATGGTTTATCACATGGTCAGACCATGCCCCAGTTACACTACGCTACGCTCTGACCGACTTTTACAGGGGACAAAGAAAGCCATGGAGACTCAAGGAGAGCCTCCTCCAAGACCCAGAGATACTAACGGACGTAACAAAAGAATTAACACATTATTTTCACACTAACAGTACAGAGAACTGCGACATGGGTCTAATTTGGGAGGAGCACAAGGCGGGGATCAGAGAGGAACTGATAAAGCACGGCGCATGACTTAAAAGACAGAGAACCGCTCAACTATCCGTGTTATTCGGCAAACTCCAAACTTTAGAAGCGAAACACAAACATACACCGACTACTTCACTAGGTAGCGAGCTAGACACAATACACACTCAGATAACCGACCTTCTCCACTTTAAAGCTAAGGCAGCGCTCCAGATTTCCCGGAAAAAAATCTACGAATCAGGTAATAAGTGTGGGAGATTACTTACACAATCCCTGAAAGCCCAAAAGGTGGCATCTTAGATACCCCACGTCTTCTCTCCCTTAGGGAGGCGAGTGACGCTGCCCCAACAAATTACCCAAGCATTCAATTCCTTTTACGAGACTCTATACAACCTAAACACAGCCAAACCCTCCCCGGAGCATATAGCTAATTACATTGCCTCTTCCAACATGCCCATCTTGCTGATGGAAACACAGGACATTTTAGAGGAACCCATAACATTGTCCAAAATACAACTGGCAATAGGAAATACCAAGCGAGGGAAGGCCCCGGGACCGGACGGTGTAACAATACAGTACTACAAGACTCTACTCACGTCCCTAGAAAATCACCTACTCAAACTTTTCAATGACCTTACCAAAGGGAGCAAACTCCATGACACCACGTTACAGGCCCAAATAGCAGTGATACCCAAGGAAGGTAAAGACCCATCTCAGTGCGGGAGCTACCAACCAATTTCCCTACTAAATACAGATTTAAAGCTGTTCACTAAAATCATAGCCTCGAGGCTGCAGTCATACATCCCCAATTTGATACACCTAGACCAGGTAGGCACGGGACAACACAAAAGTCTTGAACCTGCTTTATACTGCCACCTTAGAAAACAGGCCAAGTGTCTTTCTCAGCATAGACGCTCAGAAAGCCTTTGACCGGGTAAACTGGGCTTTCATGTCTGCCACACTACACCACATAGGCCTGGGTAGCAACATGTTGCAATGGATCTCTGCAATATACACAACATCGTCGGTCAGGGTGAGAGCTAATGGAGTAACTTCTGACCCCTTTCTGATCACAAACGGGACGCGACAGGGATTCCCGCTCTCACCCCTCCTCTTTGCGCTGTACCTCGAACCATTCCTATGCCACATCAGATTAAATCCGAACATAACGGGAATACTGATTAACCACACTCAATACAAAGTGTCAGCCTACGCTGACGGCCTGTTGTTCTCAATCTCAAACCCGACAATATCCCTCCCAAATTTGATGCAGGAATTTACAACATACGGGACACTCTCAAACTTGAAGATTAATTTTGCTAAGTCAGAGGCAATGGGGGGTAGGGATACCGACTGCGCAGCTCACACACCTCCAAGCCAGCTTTAACTTGACAAACAAGGCCCTAAGATACCTAGGCACATACATCCCTCACACGCTCTCGAACTGTACGAACTTAATATCCCCCGCTACTATTACTTTATTTATAAAATAAAAACACTCCTGAACCAATGGCAATCTGGTATGCATTCCTGGATAGGCCGTTGCAACATCCTAAAGATGACTATCCTCCCAAAAATCCTCTACCTGATGCAGGCCCTACCCATACACATACCAACCGCTTTTTTCAAAAGGGTGCAATCAGCATTCACAGAATTTGTCTGGGCAAAAAAAAGACCTAGACTCACTAACAAACTGCTTGTTCTCCCCAAAACGCACGGCGGTCTAGCCCTACCAAATATCCGAGCCTATTATCAGGCTGCACACCTGGGGAGACTCATAGATTGGGATTGTTCCAACTTGGCCCATAGCTTGGTTCCCTGATGGCAGCACCAAAGTGCAATCCCTCTCCGGGGAGCTCCATGGTGCTACCCAGCACTACCAACAGAGATCAAACTTCACCCACTGATTGGCAACTCGGCGCAGATCTACGCCAGGCTAATTTCGCAGATGTCCCTCTCCTCCTCAAATTCACCCCTCTACCCTATAATAGGCGACCCCTTATTTACACTGGGTCTTTCTGATGGGAGCCTCCAGGGTCTGGGTGAGGCGGGCCTGCACAAGCTTCCCATTACAGTTCAGGTGGGCGCAGGAAAACAATGGTGGATTTCCTGGATCCTACTGGGCCATTTCGCCTAGACTTCCTGAGGACACTCCAACTAACCCATATCCTCAGTACGATCCCACCCCCCCCCCTCCCACAGAAGACGCCTAGATGCTTAAAGCCCTAGAGGAGCTTTGTACTGACACAGGTGCCCTACCACACACACTCTCACTGACCTATAACCTTTTAACCACTTCAGCCCCGGACCAATAAACAGCCTAAGACCAGAGGTCTTTTTACAATTTCGCACTGCACTGTTTTAACTAGTAATTGCGCGGTCATGCAATGTTGTACCCTAACGAAATTTGCATCCTTTTCTTCCCACAAATAGAGCTTTCTTTTGATGGTATTTGATTGCCTCTGCGATTTTTATTTTTTGCGATATAAATGGAAAAAGACCGAAAATTTTGAGAAAAAATTATATTTTCTACTTTTTGTTATAAGAAAAATCGAATAAAAACTCAATTTTAGACAAACATTTAGGGCAAAATTTATTCAGCCACATGTCTTTAGTAAAAAAAATGTCAATAAGCGTATGTTTATTGGTTTGCGCAAAAGTTATAACGTCTACAAACTAGAGTACATTTTCTGGAATTTACACAGCTTTTAATTTACGACTGCCTATCTCATTTCTTGAGGTGCTAAAATGGCAGGGCAGTATAACCCCCCCCCCCCCCAAAATCACCCCATTTTGGAAAGTAGACACCCCAAGGAAGTTGTGGAGAGGCATGTTGAGCCCATTGAATATTTTTTTTTGTCCCAAGTGATTGAATAATGACACAAAAAAATAAATAAAAAAAAATTAAAAAAAAGAAGTTTACAAAAAGTTGTCACTAAATGATATATTGCTCACACATGCCATAGTTATATGTGGAATTGCACCCCAAAATATATTCTGCTACTTCTCCTGAGTACGGGGATACCACATATGTTGGACTTTTTGGGAGTCTAGCCGCGTACGGTACCCCGAAAACCAATCACTGCCTTCAGGATTTCTAAGGGTGCAAATTTTTGATTTCACTCCTCACTACCTATCACAGTTTCGAAGGCCATAAAATGCCAAAATAACACAAAACCCCCCCAAATGACCCCATTTTGGAAAGTAGACACCACAAGCTATTTACTGAGAGGCATGTTGAGTCCATGAAATATTTTATATTTTGCCACAAGTTGCAGGAATTAAAACATTTTTTTTTTTTTTTGCACAAAGTTGTCACTAAATGATATATTGCTCACACATGCTATGGGCATAAGTCAAATTACATCCCAAAATAAATTCTACTGCTTCTCCCGAGTACGGGGATACCACATGTGGGGGACTTTTTGGGAGCCTAGCCACGTACGGGACCCCGAAAACCAAGCACTGCCTTCCGGATTTAAATATAAAATGCTACCAAAAAAACTGTTAGCGATTGCAGGGATCAGGCCTGACTCTGCGATCGCTGCAGTTATGTGTTTTGTAAGTGACAGTGATCGATCGATACTGCACTTGGGTGGGCTGGGCAGAGGGGCAAAACACAGGTGCTAGCAGGTATCTGGGCTGATCCCGCTAACAATGCGTTTTTTTGGAACCCTGAACTGCTGGGGACGCTAGTATAGATCTGATCAGATCAGATATTGATCTGTTCAGATTCTATACCACTACGGGAGGTTTATGCTTTGCATGTGGGTGTTAGCGGTACTGGCACTAACCTAGCGCTGCCTGGGGCGACGCAGACCCTGACCCTAAAACCTAATTGATATCACCCGCCGGGTGATCAGGGGGTTAAACATTTATTGGGTAATAAATGGTGGGTGCCCTGATGCTATAAAAAGCAAACTAACCAGAGTCACCCGTAACACTTATACGGTGATCAGTGGTGAAAGGGTTAACTAGGGGCAATGAGGGGGTTCAAATTTTTATTAGGTAGTATATGGGGGTCCCTGGCGCTATATAAAAACCTGACGGGGAACCTAAATAACTAACTGGCTAACCAGCGTCACCAGTGACACTTATACTGTGATCGCTGGTGAAAGGGTTAAAACCATTATTGGGTAGTATATTGCTAGCTACCTAGCGACACTAATGCAGCGATCAGAAAAATGATCGCTTAGTGACACTGGCAAAAGGGGGTGAAAGGGTTAACTAGGGGCAATCAGGGGGTTAAAACCATTATTGGGTAGTATATTGGGGTACCTAGCACTATAAAACCTGGCGGTGAACCTAAAAAAAAAACTAGCTACCTAGCGACACTAATGCAGCGATCAGAAAAATGATCGCTTAGTGACACTGGCAAAAGGGGGTGAAAGGGTTAACTAAGGCAATCAGGGGGTTAAAACCATTATTGGGTAGTATATCGGGGTACCTAGCGCTATAAAAACCAGGCGGTGAACCTAAAAAAAAAACTAGCTACCTAGCGACATTAGCGACACTAATGCAGCGATCAGAAAAATGATCTCTTAGTGACACTGGCAAAAGGGGGTGAAAGGGTTAACTCTAGGGGTAATCAGGGGTTTAAACCTTTATTGGAGGGTGATAGGGGGCTACCCTGGACCTAACACTAACTGCCCTGACAGTTTTTACTTTTACAACTGACACTGAATGTAAATAAATGATCAATGCAATCAGTGACACTGTGACTGGGGGGGGGGGGGGGGGGGGTTTGTGTACCTATGTGTTAGAGTAGTGTTTTGGTGCACTTACTTTCTGTCTTCTCCTTGTAGCCCGGTCAAAAAGACCGCCCAGAGGAGAATGACATCACTTCCTCCTTCCTGTGTATACAATACACAGTGGGAGGAAGCTTCTCATTGGCCAGGAGTGATCCAGAGGGGGTGGCCAGAAACCAACGGCCATCCCCTCATCACGGATCGCTCCTGCAGCAAACCGAACCACTGTATCCAGCGGGAGGGGGTCCGATCGGACCCCCCACCCGCTGGTAGGCAGGCACAGGTGCTAGCAGGTATCTGGGCTGATCCCGCTAACAATGCGTTTTTTTGGAACCCTGAACTGCTGGGGACGCTAGTATAGATCTGATCAGATCAGATATTGATCTGTTCAGATTCTATACCACTACGGGAGGTTTATGCTTTGCATGTGGGTGTTAGCGGTACTGGCACTAACCTAGCGCTGCCTGGGGCGACGCAGACCCTGACCCTAAAACCTAATTGATATCACCCGCCGGGTGATCAGGGGGTTAAACATTTATTGGGTAATAAATGGTGGGTGCCCTGATGCTATAAAAAGCAAACTAACCAGAGTCACCCGTAACACTTATACGGTGATCAGTGGTGAAAGGGTTAACTAGGGGCAATGAGGGGGTTCAAATTTTTATTAGGTAGTATATGGGGGTCCCTGGCGCTATATAAAAACCTGACGGGGAACCTAAATAACTAACTGGCTAACCAGCGTCACCAGTGACACTTATACTGTGATCGCTGGTGAAAGGGTTAAAACCATTATTGGGTAGTATATTGCTAGCTACCTAGCGACACTAATGCAGCGATCAGAAAAATGATCGCTTAGTGACACTGGCAAAAGGGGGTGAAAGGGTTAACTAGGGGCAATCAGGGGGTTAAAACCATTATTGGGTAGTATATTGGGGTACCTAGCACTATAAAACCTGGCGGTGAACCTAAAAAAAAAAAAAACTAGCTACCTAGCGACCAGGCGGTGAACCTAAAAAAAAAACTAGCTACCTAGCGACATTAGCGACACTAATGCAGCGATCAGAAAAATGATCTCTTAGTGACACTGGCAAAAGGGGGTGAAAGGGTTAACTCTAGGGGTAATCAGGGGTTTAAACCTTTATTGGAGGGTGATAGGGGGCTACCCTGGACCTAACACTAACTGCCCTGACAGTTTTTACTTTTACAACTGACACTGAATGTAAATAAATGATCAATGCAATCAGTGACACTGTGACTGGGGGGGGGGGGGGGGGTTTGTGTACCTATGTGTTAGAGTAGTGTTTTGGTGCACTTACTTTCTGTCTTCTCCTTGTAGCCCGGTCAAAAAGACCGCCCAGAGGAGAATGACATCACTTCCTCCTTCCTGTGTATACAATACACAGTGGGAGGAAGCTTCTCATTGGCCAGGAGTGATCCAGAGGGGGTGGCCAGAAACCAACGGCCATCCCCTCATCACGGATCGCTCCTGCAGCAAACCGAACCACTGTATCCAGCGGGAGGGGGTCCGATCGGACCCCCCACCCGCTGGTAGGCAGGCACGTACATGTACGTGCTTGTGCCTGCCTGTGCCATTGTAATGACGTACATTGGCAATACGGCAGTCCTTAAGTGGTTAAATACTCTCTCAGCAGACTGTATACCCCCGGGACTACTTAAATAGAAAAAAAAGAGTTAGATTGTCAATTCAATACCACCAAGAGGCAACGTATTCTTAGATTCACACACAAATCCTCTATCTGTGCCAAGATCCAGGAAACAAATTAAAAAATTCTCTCACAATAGTACAGGACCCCATCACTACTCCACAAGTTTTATCCGACTACATCAGACCTGTGCTGGTGCTGTCACACAGACAAAGGGACCCTGCTGCATATTTTTTGGTCAGGCCCTAAACTAACACACTTCTGGAAAGTAGTACGCGAGACAACACAACAATTTACTGATCAGTCCATCGCAGATGACCCAGCATTCTTTCTCTTGCATGCCTCCAATATCCCTGATAGGAAATACAAGAAGTCAGTGATCCGCCACCTACTTGACGCAGCTAAGGCCTGCATACCACTCCAATGGAAATCGGCCCTCCTGCCGACCATTGATCTCTGGCTCCAAAAGGTGGAGGACATCAGAAAAATGGAGGACCTTATCCTCACAGCGCAAAACAGAGAGGAGACATTCACTAAAACCTGGCAGGGATGGAATATGTTTATATAACCAGCTGAGGGTCAGGCCCTGAGAGGATCTGACACAGACACATAATATCGCATGCAGTGGCAGTACTATGTTGAGTCAAGTAGACAGACACAAGCCCCGCAGCTACAATTCTGATCAGACCTACCAACACTCCATGCTCGTGGGACACACAAACCATTCCGCCTCCGCCCACCCCTCTCCCTCAATCCACCCTACTAGATACTCCCCTCTTTCTTCTGTTCTCCCTACTCTTTAACGCCATCCTCCCCCACATACTGGGGGCTTTATAAATGTAGGTACTTAGATAATTAAAAGAAAACTAGGAAGTGAGCCGAGACGGCAACATGGCGTTTATTGTTCTTGATGATACTGTTAGCAGAGACTTGATGTTGTATCACCAGTTTTGTCTTTTACTTTGTATGTTATGTGGAAAGTATGTAACCCACTGGTCCATGTGGACCCATTTCCTAATATAAATAAATAAAAAAAAAAAAAAAAGATTATCCATCAGAGACTCTTTACCGAGATGGTAGTTGCGGTGTCAGACTGACACACCGCACCACCGATCGCTGTGATTCGCGCCCCAGGGGCACGCAGGGGCTTAATATCCTGAAGATATATGACGCCCATGATAGGGCGTCATTTGCCGCTGTCATTCTGCTATAATGGCGGGCGGCAATTGGTTAACAGACACTCACCTGTCCCATGGTCCTGCAATGTGGCTGCCCGAAGCCTTGCTCCTCTTCCCCTTCTCTCCATGCCACCATCATTGCTACTGTGGGCACCCGGCCGTGACAGCTTGCGGCTTTACAGCCGGGCAAGCACTGCACATGTCGCACTGCACTCTCCTAGTGGTCAGCAACCTTCTGGGACCTGTGACGTGTCCCAGAAGGTTGCAGAGAAGAAGGAGCCACCTAGGGGGAGCGGAGGACTCGCCTAGGCGGCGAGAAGAAGATTGTCAAAACCAGGTACCCCCCCCCCCCCCCAAAAGTGTTGATTTTACACTAAGTGTTCCTGTCTAAAGGATTTTTTTCAAATCTCTCTTTCAGATTTTAGTTATATTCTTCGCTCCTTCAAATATGCCTTTGAAGAAGGGAATTTCTTCCTGAAACATGTCAGGCTCATGGAGTATGTGTATATAATTATATAATCCAATCTGTTAAGACTGTACATTTACGTATCCATGCATCAAGATGTTGTGTGGATTATTTTTATGTCTGATTATATGTTTTTAAAAATCATTTTTGAATAAATATTATTTTATAATAAAAAATTATGTTGTCCCTATATTTAGGGATTTTTTCTGCCAAAAAAAAAAAAAATGACATTCCAAGTGTGGCATGTAAGGAGGAGAAGTGCTTGAAGTTTCACTTTTGGGTAGAACTTCGCTTTAAGCTTCCTCTTGATTTGACAGTCAGATCCAGCTCTGCTTATTAAGTGCACTGAGTGTGAAGGAAGCCTGTAATTCTAAAATAAATGTGTTTTATAAATAATAATCTCTTATTAGTTCTTGATAAGCCCTTTCTCTCTCTCTTCTCTAAGCTACAGTATTTGACAGTTTGTATTTAAAGTGCTTTTATTGGCTACAAGCCTAAAAATAGAGTCCTCTGAAAGTGGAACCTACCAGGCACCCGCCGATCACCATGAGCAAAAGAAAGGAACGAGAGGAGCCATGAAAACTGACAGATTTCTTTCCTTCAGCAACAGGCAGAGAGATCCAAGATGGCGCCCATGAGAAACACAGTGTGGCGGCCTCCCCTGGACACACAGCCTATGCAGCTCAGACGGACCTGGGTGAGTCCTGTCCACTACTCTCACCAATGCCCCCCTCCCCCTTTGTGAGCCCAGTTAAGCAGAAACGAAGGATAGGGGAGGGTGAGGACACCCAGGCAGACACAGAAGCAGAGGGAGATGGCATGGAGGAATCCTCCATATCCATACAGCAGCTGGATACTTTCCCTACATCAGGGCAGCCCATATTGGACACCACTATGAAGGAGATGCTACAAACACTAAGGGGGGCCCTGCAGCAGGACATGGCTTCATTTGTACACTCCACTAAGGCAGAACTGTCTGCAGTTAAAGCTAGAGTGACATATGTGGAACGCAAAATGGAGGAATTCACTTTTGCACATAATGAACTGGTTGATGCTCATTTTGATGTTGAAGATGAAATAAAAGCTATGCACCTTAAAATGGCGGATATTGAAGACAGGGCACGCAGAAACAATGTGAAGTTTAGAGGAGTTACGGAAACTGTTAAACCAGCTGAACTTACTGCTTATCTTCGAAAGATTATGACCACTGCTCTCCCAACGCTGGGACCTGCAGATGTTATCATTGACAGAGCACACAGACTGCCTAAACCCTCATTCTTATCGGAACAAGTCAACAGGGATGTTATAGCAAGAATCCACTTCTACCACGTGAAAGATCAGCTAATGCGATATGCTAGACAGCACCCGTCCCTCCTGGACCCCTTTACAGGGATTGCTCTCTATGTTGACCTGTCGCAAGCTACGCTCACAGCTAGACATAACCTAGTCCCCATCGCCAAGATACTGCATAACCACAAGATATTGTATAAGTGGGGCTTTCCAGCTAAGCTCCTACTGGAAATAATAATAAATAAATAAACAATAATGAATCACATGTGATTGTTTCTGTAGAAAAAGGCATGGAGCTGCTCAAGAAGTGGCGTCACCTCCCAACCAACGGAGAAAAGGCGGACCCTGACCCCCTGCAGGACCGGCGGAACTACCACCGGCACCAAAGACGGAACAGATACGTACACGATTCACACAACGGTGCTTTATTGCTGAGATCTTCCCCTGCCCTCCTCTCTCAGCCTTTCCGCACTTTATCACCCAAGTGCCTATATTATAGTTGACTATCCAGGTGTTGGTTCAATTAAGCACCCGCTGAATGGCTATTTGTGAACACTTCTTTTTCCCCTTCCCGCATTTACAGGATGAACCCTGTATTCTGTTCATTGGACCTCCATATGGATGATCCTACACAGTTATTTCATGACCATTCATGGTCTTGTTCCCAGTTCCTTGTTCCCCCACCATCTCTATCAAACATGCTGTCATTTACTACTCACCTGGTCAATTGTAATGACTTCCTGGTAGGGATGAGCCGAACACCCCCCGGTTCGTTTCTCACCAGAACTTTCGAACGGACCCCAAATTCGTACGAACTTTAGAACCCCTTTGAAGTCTATGGGACTCGAACGTTCGAAATTAAAAGTGCTAATTTTAACGGCTAATATGCAAGATACTGTCCTAAAAAGGGTTTGGGGACCTGGCTCCTGCCCCAGGGGACATGGGTCAATGCCTAAAATGTTTTTAAAAATGGCCGTTTTGGCGGGAGCACTGATTTTAATGATGATTAAAGTGAAAAAAAAAAAGTGAAATATTCCTTTAAATATGGTGCCTGGGGGGTGTCTGTAGTATGCCTGTGAAGTGCCACGTGTTTCCCGTTTTTAGAACAGTCCCTGCACAAAATGACATTAAACTGAAATAACATCATTGAAAACTGCTTGCGGTTTTGTTATATCTGGTTCCTGCAATATGGTTGAAAATCATTGAGAAAAATGGCATGGGTAGCCCTCCCTGCCCATTACCAGCCCCTTTGGGCCTTGTACGCATATTAAGGGGAACCCCGTACCCATATTAAAAAAAGGAAATGCGTGTGGCCCTCAGGCCCTATATACTCAGAACAGCAGTATACAGGCGGTGCAAACAAGACAGGGACTGTGTAGGTTTGTTGTGTTAAGTTGAATCTGTTTGTAATTTTCAACTGGTACATTTTTAAAGTGTAGCTCCAGTCAAAAAAACTATTTTTAAGCTTTTTGGAAAACATAGGGAAGGGTTATCACCCCTGTATAATTTGTTTTGTCGTCCATCTTTTTTCATCTCACTTGCTGTTGTCTCCTTCCGTTTGCAAGTAGGAGATGTTTGTAAGTTGGATGTTTGAAAGTAGGGGCCTGCCCTATATGCTCTGCAGAACTGGCAGAACAAGGTGTTGGTTTTGCCACAACATTGTAAGCCCTGAAAGTGACTCTTGGTGGGCGCTGGAGCGCCCTGCTGTGAACGATTATATCAAGAATTGTAATTACATGCCATTGTTGAACAGTGGTAGAAAAATTGACCTTTGGTGGTTGTGGTGCTGGTGCCACAACACTATAAGTCCTCACAGTTACTCTGGGTGGGCACAGGAACGGGCCCTCCTGTGAAATATTATATCAAGAATTGTAATTACATGTCCCTGTTAAACAGGGGCAGAAAAATTGGGCCTTAGGCACTGGTGCTGGTGCCACCACACTGCAACCTCTCCCATATACTCTTGTTGTAGTGCAGGAATTAGCCCTGCTACAAAGCATTGCATCAAAAATTGTAATTAAACGCCCCTGTTAAACAGGGGCAGAAAAATTGGGCTGATGGCATCACCCAGAACCAGAAATGTTCTTCCAACATATCTGCGGAGGAGCAAGAGGATAGACAATCAACATAACAGGACAGTCACTCAGCATCAGCATAGGCAGTCTTGAAGGGATGTGATATTTAAAAAAAAATTATTCGGTTACATCAGCTTCAGGTGCTTGGTAGCTGTGGGTGATCCAAGACTGATTCATCTTGATGAAGGTCAGTCGATCAACTGATTCAGCGGACAGGCGCACCCTGTGACCGGTAACAAAGCCACCAGCAGCACTGAAGGTGCGTTCCGAAAGATTGCTGGATGCAGGACAGGCCAGTAGCTCAATTGCAAACTGCAAGCTCTGGCCAGTGATCCATCCTCAAGACCCAGTAAGCCAGAGGATTTTCGGTGGGAAAGGTGTCCAAGTCTGACCTTGCCCCTAGGTATTCCTGCACCATGTAAATCAGACGCTGGCGATGGTTGCTGGAACCGATCATACCTTGGGGCTGCGGACTAAAAAAATTGTCTGAAAGCATCAGTCAGACGGCCACCTTCTCCACCGCTCCTTCTGAACGATGCCTCAGCAACACGTTGTCCAGGACCAGGAGTTTGTAACCTCCCAGTTTCTGGGAACGCGTTGCACAGACCTTTCTGCAAGGCCTCCCGGAGATGTCTCATCCTCTGCTCCCTCTGCGATGGCAAGATAAGGTCGGCAACCTTACCCTTGTACCGTGGATCAAGGAGAGTGGCCAGCCAGTAATGGTCCCTCTCCTTGATCCGAAGAATACAAGGATCCTTTCGCAGGCTTTGCAGGATCAGGGAGGCCATGCAGCGTAGGTTAGCTGAGGCATTCGGTCTGGAGTCCTCTGGGTCACTAAGGGCAACATGATCCGCAGCTACCTCCTCCCAGCCACGTACAAGTCCACGTGTTTTTTGGGACTGTAAATCAGCCCTACAAGACTGCTGCTGCTGATGCTGAGTGCCAGCCTCCACCTCCATGCTGACACAATCATCCTCTTCCTCCTCCTCATCCTCTTCCTGTGTGATGGGTGGCACAGCAGGAACACTGTCTGGATAAAGGGGGCCTTGAGAGGCAAGGAAGTCCTCCTCTTCCTGCCTCTGTTCTGCCTCAAGTGCCCTGTCCATTATTCCACGCAGCGTATGCTCCAAGAGGTGGACAAGAGGTACAGTGTCACTGATGCATGCACTGTCACTGCTCACCATCCTTGTGGCCTCCTCAAACGGTGACAGGACAGTGCATGCATCCCTGATCATGCCCCACTGGCGTGGTGAAAAAAACCGAGCTCCCCTGACCCTGTCCTGGTGCCGTAGTCGCACAGGTACTCATTGATGGCCCTCTGCTGCATGTGCAGCCGCTGCAGCATGGCCAACGTTGAGTTCCACCTGGTGGGCATGTCACATATAAGGCGGTTCTTGGGCAGGTTCAACTCCTTTTGGAGCTCAGCCAGCCAAGCACATACATTAAATGATCGGTGGAAATGCACACAGACTTTCCTGGCCTGCTTCACGACATCCTGTAAGCCGGGGTACCTGCCCAAGAACCGCTGCACCACCAGGTTAAGGACGTGAGCTACACAGGGCACATGGGTCAGTTGTCCCTGTCGGAGGGCGGAGAGGAGGTTGGTGCCATTGTCACAAACCACCATTCCTGGCTTAAGCTGGCGTGGCGTCAACCACCTCTCGGCCTGCCCCTGCAGAGCTGACAAAACATCCGCCCCAGTGTGGCTCCTGTCCCCCAAACAAACCAGCGTAAACACGGCATGGCATCGTTTTGCCTGCGTACTTGCGTAGCCCCTGGAACGCCTATGGAGCACCGCTGGTTCTGAGGACAGAGCACTGGAAGAGGCCATGGAGGAAGAAGAAGAGGAGGGGGTGGAGGAGAGAGGTGTGTCACAACCAATAGTAGCATTTTGGAGGCGTGGTGGCGGAACAACCTCCAACACTACTGCACCTTGTCCTGCATCCTTCCCAGCTGCCAGAAGAGTGACCCAATGGGCCGTGAAAGACAGGTAACGTCCCTGTCCATGCCTGCTGGACCATGAGTCAGCGGTAATATGCACCTTACCGCTGACCGCCCTGTCCAGCGAGGCAAGGACATTGCCTTCCACATGCCGGTAGAGAGCCGGAATCGCCTTCCGTGAGAAAAAGTGGCGTTTGGGGACCTGCCACTGAGGAACCGCACATTGTACAAACTCACGGAAGGGGGCCGAGTCTACCAACTGAAAAGGCAGCAGTTGAAGTGCTAGAAATTTAGCCAAGCTAGCATTCAACCGCTGGGCATGTGGATGGCTGGGAGTGAACTTCTTTCGCCGGTCCAGCAGCTGGGGCAGGGACATTTGCCTGCTATAATCGGACATGGGTGTACTGCTAGCAGAGTGCCCGGAGGCACTTGGCTGTGACACACCTAATTCTACACCTTCATTCCTCTCAGAGCAGGTTTCAGAGAGGACTGAAGGTCTAGTGGGGTTGGAGATGCAAGCTGATGAGGA
This sequence comes from Lithobates pipiens, assembly GCF_037356315.1. Taxonomy (NCBI): domain Eukaryota; kingdom Metazoa; phylum Chordata; class Amphibia; order Anura; family Ranidae; genus Lithobates; species Lithobates pipiens. The sequence continues at coordinate 191,256,239 of NW_027507785.1, read as the reverse complement.
GCAAGGAGAGGTCAGCTTTGTTCTTTGGTGTGGGTCTTTGAGGTACGCTTGCCAACGAGCTGCATGGCAGGTCAACATATGTCTGGTCAAGCATGTGGTGCCCAAGCGGCTGATGTTTTGGCCATGCGAGATATGCTTGACACATATGTTGCAAATAGCAGCGGTGCGATCTGACGCACTCGTCTCAAAAAAGGCCCACACCAAAGAACTTTTAGAATAACACACAGAGGCAGCGCCCTGCACAGGCGGAGCTCTGCGGTGTGATTCAGTCGGTGTGCTGCCCCTAAGCTGGCCCCCGAAGGGCATCCTGCCTCATTGGACATGTGCCTCCTCCTCCTCTCTCCTACCAGGCACCCACGTGGAGTCAGTGCCCTCATCATCCCCTCCCTCTTCATCGCTGTAGCAAACCTGGCAATATGCTGCAGCTTGTGGAACATGACTGCCAGATTGCTGTCCTTCTTGAGCATCCCCTCTCTCTGCATTCACGCTACTGCCTTCCTCTAGCTGAGTGTCATCATCAGAGCCTACAAAACACTGGGCATCCTCCTGGAGCATGTACCCAACACTGTGCTCAAAGAGTTCAGGAGACTCCTCAGGAGAACGTGGTGGGTCTAGGGAAGGAGTCACTGATGATGACATTGAGAGGAGGGAAGACGATGCGTTGGCAGCTGCTTTGCTAGTACCCTGAGACTGGGTGAGAGAGAATGAGGAGGATGAAGAGGGCTTGGTCATCCATTCTACCAAGTCGTTGGCATGTCGCGGTTCAACGTGTCCAGCTGCCGAAAAGAAGGACAAGCATGTCCCATGGCCACGTGCTGATGACAATGCACCACGTCCACGACCAGCACTGTTGTCTCTAGACACAGAGCCTGCTTGCCCTCTTTTATCGGCTTACGCCTGTCTGCCTCTCCTTGCTGGCCTTCCAGACATGGTAATGACCTGAAGGGAGTTGGGTAAAACAGCAGTTGGGTAGTGTATATTGTGCTGGAGGCACACAACACCTACTAACTCCTGCAGATGCCTTTATTATAGAACACCAGAGATAAAGGGGTATACTGTAATGGAGTCACACAACACCCACTAAGCCCTGCAGATGGCTCTATTAGAGAACAGCAATAAAGGGTAGATACAGGTGTATATTGTGCTGGAGGCACAAAAAACCCACTAACTCCTGCAGATGCCTTTATTATAGAACACCAGAGATAAAGGGGTATATACAGATGTATACTGTGCTGTGCTGGAGGCACACACAACTTCCAATAACTCCTGCAGATGACAAGTGGGCTCAAATAGAGAAGAGCTATGTAGGTGGATATAGCGGTGTGTACTGGGTACAGAGCACACAGACAGCACACACAAGCTCCTAACACTACTGACTGCAAGCTCTATTATAAAAGATAGATCACTAGCTATATAGGTGAGGTGAATATAGCGGTGTATACTGTGGTCAGGGCACGCAGACAACAACCACTACAGAAGAGCAAGATCGAATATCGGCCGATAACGATCGGTGTGTACTGTGTTGAAGGTACACAGAACACCCACTAACTGCTTCAGACGCCAACACACTACACAAAGCCGCCACGCTGGCGGCCTTATATAGTGTGGGGCGTGTACTACACAGCCTGAGCTATGATTGGCCACAGGCATCCTGGTGGCCAATCGCGGTCGATATAACATTCTGATTGCTGAAATTAATAATTCTGTGTATACACTGGTAAACCTCTATGCACCAAATGTGAAATCTATACACTTTATCCGCAAAGTGGTGCATAAAGCTAAAGCAATGCAGAAAGGTTACTTAATAATATGTGGAGATTTTAATGTAGTGCTTAATGCTGAACTTGACTCCTCCTCTGTGGCCCTCAGGCAACGACCTTGCTTAGGTAACTTTTGCCATGAGGAAAGACTTTTTGATCCCTGGTGCTGCACCAGGGGCACTGAGAAGGACTATTCGTATTATTCTACAGTACATGATAGCTATTCAAGGATTGATTTTTTTTCTCACGGATATGCATAGTTTACAAAATATTGTTAGAACCGATGTCCATAACATCACTTGGTCGGACCATGCTCCAGTGACAATTGAAGTTGTGGACATCAACAAATCTGCTTGCAGACCTCTCTGGCGTAACAATACCTTTCTTCTGTCTTGTTCCCTTATTAGAGACGAGATAGAAGCAAAGGTCAAGGAGTTCTTTCATCTCAATACTAGTGAGGAGTATGGAAGAGTCCTGGGGCCATCAAAAAAATAAATAAAAAAAATACAGAATTATGTTTTTGAAAAAAAAAATATATGAATTCTGAGTTTGAAAGTCAGAATGCTGAGTTTGAAAGTCAGAATGCTGAGTTTGAAAGTCAGAATGCTGAGTTTCAAAGTCAGAATGCTGAGTTTGAAAGTCAGAATGCTGAGTTTGAAAGTCAGAATGCTGAGTTTCAAAGTCAGAATTCTGAGATTCAAATTCAGAATTCTGAGTTTATAAATATAGTAGTCTCTATTAAGACGATTTTAGGACCAATGAGCAATAATGTTTTAACACCCATAGACCATCATTCTGCAGATATACATGTCTTCTGCTCTATATATGGATATGTAAATATATCTTAGTTACAGCACACAGTATAGGGAAGCAGGCAGTGCTGGGTTCTCTGGTTCCTCTACTGTATTAATAGTTTCCTCTTTTTGCTGTCTTATCCTTCTTCTCTGTCATCTGCTCCAACAAGAAGAGCCATGCTGAAAACGTGTGTATTGTGTGTGAGTGGGGAGACACAGCTTCCATAGATAACAAAAAACACAATGGCCAGCACAGCTCTGCACCCCAACTTGTAGGAAACATTGCACTATTGTCCCTACATGAAGGAATTGTGAATGGCTAGAAGGCAGCAGGACAATGTGTTTTATAGTCATAACGGATTGATAATGGCAATTAATTGTCTGAACTAACAGAGTTACTTCACCAACAATTAACCTCATATTAAACATAAAAGCAAGCTCAACCAACTGAGAGTGGTTAGTTAGTATAGTGGTTAGAGCAGCAGGCTTATATAGGGGGAGATGATGGTTCTAATCCAGGTGACAGTGTATGTGTTTATATTTTTTTTAAATATGAGATAGCGAGGGCTTAAACTGTATTTTATCAATATATCAAAATTGATTTCAAGGTATATTAACAAAGACACACTGATATATTGAGCACACAAAGTTGTAGTATATGCTGGCTACTATAAATTAGAGAGTAGAGATTTAGAAGAAAAAACGGTGTATATATTAGGGTGATCAGATGGGAGTATCAGGGGGTCATCTTCAGTTTCCTCCAGGGGCAGGTCACAATTTCAGAACAGATCGATCATACCAATAACTTGTCTGGACTAGTACAGTGGTTTCACTGAGAATTAATCTCATATGAAACATAAAAAGCACTCATCAAGAATCTTTAAAGTGGTTATATAGTACATTTTTTTACTTTTACCTACAGGAAAGCCTATAATAAGGCTTACCTGTAGGTAAAAAAAATCTCCTAAACCTGTACAGTTTAGGAGATAATCCCCTCGCAATGTGCACAGGGGATTCTCGGCTGAAAGCCCGGCAGATTCCGGACCCTGCTGGGATGAAATCTCCCGCGCGCATGCGCGGGAGTGACGATATCGCGTCTCCGGCCACTCACAGCGCCGGAGCCGCGATGCCCGGAAGAAACGGCGAGGGAACATGTCAGCTCCCTCGGTGTGGATTGGGCCAGATGTTGGGGCCTCGTTCTAAGGTAATTTCCTTTTCCTTTGCAGGTGGAAAAAAAAAAAACACATTAGGAGGGATACACCACTTTAAGTGATAGCATAGTGGTTAGAGTGACAGACTCATATTGTTCAAGCTGTGGGTTCTAGTCCAGTTTAGAACACATTTTATAGTTATATATATATATATTTTATTTTATTTTTTTCAATATATTGATTTTATATTAAACTTATTTTAAAGTATGAGTTAGTGAGGGCTTAAATTGTATTTTATTGATATATCCAAATTGATTTCAAGGTATATTAACAAAGACATATTGATAAAAGTGTTGTATATGCTGACTACTATAAGACCCCTTTCACACTGGGGCGCTTTGCAGGAGCTACAGCGCTACAAATAGTGCCTTCAAAGCGCCCTGAAAGAGCCGCTGCTGTGTCTCCAATATGAAAGCCCCGAGGGCTCTCCCACTGGAGTGGTGCGCTGGCAGTCCACTACAAAAAGTCCTGCTAGCAGCATCGTTGGCTCCACGCTAGTGGCCAAATGCGCCACAAAATTGGCAGTAAAGCGCCGCTAAAAATAGCAGTGTTTTACCGCCGACACACCCACCCCCCAGTGTGAAAGGGGCTTAAATTAGAGAGTAGGGATTTTGTTACAAATCTGTGTATATATTAGGATGATTTTTATTGACATGGGACCAGTTCTCAATTTCAGAAGATTGTCCCTGGAAGCTGTATGATAACCACCATGTCTCACGACTCAGTCCTGGGCTCTGCACTATAAAGGTAATCTGTGTGTGTGTACTACAATGTACATGCATGTGCCGATATCTCCCCTTCACTGATTGGCTGTAGTTTATCCCCACTGACACTGATGCAGTGCCATTTTCCTCTTAGCTACACCGTTGACACGGGGAACTTTTTTCCAGCTAATGACACCACCGATACAGGATAATTTTTTTCCATCCAGTGACACTACCGATGCAGGGTCATTTTTTTCCATCCAGTGACACCACCGATGCAGGGTCATTTTTTTCCATCCAGTGACACCACCGATGCAGGGTCATTTTTCTTCTTTACTACTGTTAGTCCCTTATGTGTGCACCAGTTTTAAACTCTTACATATTGCAAATATACAGTATATGCATATACAGGTACAGTATTTTGCTTTGCATGCCACTATTTTCCCAAAATCCCCACCTGAGAGGGGGGAGCAGGCACAGTAGGCTATAGTCATCCTCACGGATACATTTTTTAGGACTATGCTAGAGTCACTGAGAACTATATTGTTTTTTTCTAGAGACAGAGCTGTCTTTCAAAATCATAGGGTCCCATGGCGTATACCTAACAACCCCCCTTCCCCGCTCAGGGTTACTGTTGGTGCTAATGTGTGTGCTACGATATGTAGTCTCTATGCAGATTAGTATGCAGAGATTATGCAACTGGGGAGGCAGTTAGTGACATGCAGTGAGTTTTAGTAGTAAAGATGTACAGGGCCATGCACAGTAACTAGTTTATGTAGTTAGGCAGCATTGAGAAGCACCGATATGTGGCATTGATGAGCACTGAAAGGCGGCACAGATGGGCACTAATAGGCAGAATTGATGAGCACTGATAGGCTGCACTGATAAGGGGCATTGATAAGCACTGACAGGTGGCACTAATAGGTGGCATTGAGGAACACTGATAGGTGGCTTTGATAAGCACTGATAAGTGACACTGATAAGGGGCGTTGATGAGCACTGATAGGTGGCATTGATGAGCAGTGAAAGGTGGCACTGATAGGTTGCACTGATGGACACTGAAGTGTGGCATTGATGGGCACTGATAGGCAGCATTGATGGGCACTAATAGGGATGCACTGATAATCAGGGCATTGATGATCAGTGCCCTGATTTTTTGTGTAAATAAGGTACTGACATTCTTGCCACTTAACGGCTCTCCTTTCCTCACACAGACAAAGCGTGGAAGGAAAGCACAGCCGATAACCAGCAAGTCTGTTTATATGTGATCAGGTGATCACATGGTAAAGGGCCGCTGTGATTGGCCCTTTACCGTGATCTGTGATCAGCTGTGTCTGAAGAACATAGCAGTTACAGAGTACGCTGGATGCGTGCCCCAGGGGGCACACAGGAGGCAGGGCTCTGGGAGGGTGTCCCTGAAAGCCCATCCAGAACTGGAAGCCCGGGGCTTTGGTGCAAAGGGGGGGGGGGGGTCAGGGGGGCCCTTCATGGTTTCTTGCACTAGGGCCCTAACATTTCTAGTTACGCCTCTGCCCTTCAACCCTGCACATATAGAACCCCTCAACCCTGCACTCTTCACATAGCGCACCCCTTAAACCTGCACTCTGTACTTAGAGGAATCCTCAACCCTGCACTTTGCATATAGTGCTCCCCTCAACTCTGCATATAGTGCACTTCTCAACTCTGCACTCTGTACGTAGCGCACTCCTCAACCCTGCAGTCTGTATATAGTGCACTCCATAATCCTGGTATGTAACAATGCCTCACTGTTTAGTGCAGTTTAGCCACACCCACAAGTTGATGTAGAGATAATGATGTGCAGTAACCTCTAGCAACCAATCAGTGAACAGCCATACGACAAGTGTAACCACGCCAGGAGTCTTAGGAAGGCAGTCGGATCCTCCGTCGGCTATCGTAGCAGTGAGTGGTAGGAGACGCTGTATCTATCTGGTTCTTCTGATGTATTGTGAACAACGCTATGACATTATTCTTTGTTTGTGAGTGTACACTGTGAAGTTTTATAAATAGTATTAAAGATGTTTTAAATGGGATTACACTATGTCCGCTGTTCTTCTCTTTCACTGAATTTTGAGGGGGATGAGCGCAGAGGTGAATAAGAAAACAAAGATTGCTGCCACTTTTTGATTGTATATTTGTACGCCAGGTTGAACCTTTTTTCTGGTAAGAGTTGCAAGAGGGGTCTCTTCCACACACCCCCGTTTCTACCTGTGCACGTGTGAAGGTGGTGTCTGTCGGTGTCAGCATTCTGCATTCATTCCGCTTTATTAATCTGCAATCAGTGTTGGTCATCTTACTTTAAAAAAGTAATTAGTTAAGTTACAAGTAACTCAGTTACTACATCGGAAAAGTAATTAGTTACTCAGCAAAATATCTGACTTTTTTTTTTATATTCTAAGGGACGGGTCTAATATTACTGTAAGCAAGGGGCGCGTTCCCCCCTGCATGTCTATTTCACCTCTGTACCCCCCTGAACGTCTGCCCCCCCCCACACATATATCTGTTCCCCCTCTATAACCCACTACATGTCTGTCACCCCCCCACAAACATATCTGTTTCCCCTCTGTACATCTGCCCCCCCCCCCCCCCAAACTCACGGATCGGATCAGAGTCACGGATCGGATCATATTTCTGATCAGCAGATATTAATTGAATTCCACCACCATATAGTCCCCACTGTAATATCCACAATCTCCCTACTGTAATATCTACGTTATCTCCCCCACTGTAATATTGGCTGAGTATGGCTGGGTATGACTGAGCATGGCTGGGTATCGCCGAGTATGGTTGGGTATTACCGAGTATTGCAGAGTATGGCAGAGTATGGCTGGGTATTACTGAGTATTGCAGAGTAGGGCAGAGCATGGCTGGGTATTGCAGAGCATTGGCAGGGTATTGGCAGGGTACTACAGAGTATTGGCAGGGAATTGCAGAGTATTGGCAGGGAATTGCAGAGTATTGACAGGGAATTGCAGAGTATTGACAGGGAATTGCAGAGTATTGACAGGGAATTGCAGAGTATTGGCAGTGTATGGAGGGATGGCTGTATGACTGCAATTGTCACAGAGCAGGCCTGTGGGCACTACAGATCCAGCCCACAGCGCTGCTGCCATACGATTTCTACCCTCCACTGTACAGATCTGTATACGGAGGGGAGAGAGGAACCGGCATCATCATGACGCCGGTTTGTTTACAAGTGATCGCGCCTTCATTTGACAGAGCAATCACATTGTAAACGGCCGACGGGTTTACCAAGATGGCCGCTGCTTCGGAGCTAAGGCCGAGGCCGTGGATCGCCGTGTGTGATGATCCGTTGCGTCCCTAGTGGCAGTAGATGTAATTGCGGTAACGCCACCCAAGTAATGGGAACGGTGTTACCATGAGAGCTACCCTCTAAAGTAATGGCGTTAAGTAACGCCGTTTACTTTAATTCCGTTACTTACATCACTGTCCGCAATAGACTTTTTTATACAGCGTCTGATAGTGTTTTCCATGATCTGATATATGGACTATATGTTTAGCTACACAGAGCATGGATTAAAAAAAAGGGACCTGTTAAAATAATTGCTTTATTGTGGCAGTTATTTGTAATTAGCGCTGCTTGAATCTGTTTTTATAGATTTGTGTTAATTAAGTAATGATCTGCTGTAATCTCTAGCAACCCATCAGTGAGTAATACGGATGTGCACTAACCTCTAGCAACCAATCAGTGAGCGTTAAGGATGTGCAGTAACCTCTAGCAACCACTCAGCAAGCAGAACTGATGTGCAGTAACCTCTAGCAACCATTTAATCAGTGGCAATGATGTGCTGCAACCTCTGGCAACCAATCACAATAGCTACCTAATCGGCTGCAGTAAACTGATTCTTGAGTCTAGCTGCTATCCAGTGTATTTCTTAGGTGGGGGGGCCCCCCAAGAAAAATGTTTGCCCAGGGTCCAATGAATAGTAGAGACAGCCCTGGTAGTGGCAGTGCAGAGCAGGCCATGAGCTGTATGTACTGGCAGTGTCAGGGCAGTAATTCAACACAATGTAGTGACAGGGTAGTGAGCAGTGTGTTATAGCATTTCTGTTCAATCAGCATTATATGATGGCAATGCAGACATCCCAAGTCTCCCGCATTTGACGGCAGGCTGATGGACACACACGAGTGCGGCATGATCTCCCGGCTGTCAACCGCAGCAGCCCGAGCCACCCCCTCCTCCGGGCCAGGGGTGGCAGCGGCATTGCTATGGGGATCGATTGTACGAAAGCAGGTGCAGCACGGTGACTTCCCATGTGTCCCAGACTGTTACTCTGCCCTCCTCTTGTAACCCCCCAGGTCCCCCAATCACTGAGTGCCCGCACTCTGCCAGTCCAGCTCAGAGAAAGTTAGGAAGCCAGGGCAGCCAATGGAAGGTGAGCAGCAGCTGTGTGAAAATGACCCTGCATCGGTGGTGTCAATGGATGGAAAAATGACCCTGTATCGGTGGTGTCATTAGCTGGAAAAAATTTCCCTGTGTCAACGGTGTAGCTAAGAGGAAAATGGGGCTGCCTCAGTTTCAGTGGGGATAAACTACAGCCAATCAGTGAAGGGGAGATATCGGCGCATGCATGTACATTGTAGTACACACACACACAGATTACCTTTATAGTGCAGAGCCCAGGGCTGAGTTGTGAGACATGGTGGTTATCATACAGCTTCCAGGGACAGTCTTCTGAAATTGAGAACTGGCCCCATGTCAATAAAAATCATCCTAATATATACACAATTTGTAAAAAAAATCCCTACTCTCTAATTTAAGCCCCTTTCACACTGGGGCGGTGGGTGTGTCGGCGGTAAAACACTGCTATTTTTAGCGGCGCTTTACTGCCAATTTTGTGGCACTATTTGGCCACTAGCGTGGAGCTTTTACCTCCCACTAGCAGCTGAGAAAGGGTTAAAACCACCGCAAAGCGCTTTGCCGGAGGTATAGCCGTGCTGCCCTATTGATTTCAATGGTCAGGAGAGGTGAAGGAGCGGTGTATAGATGCTGCTAGCAGGACTTTTTGTAGTCGACTGCTAGCGCACCACTCCAGTGGGAGAGCCCTCGGGGCTTTCACATGGGAGACATAGCAGCTATTTTTAGCGCTGTAGTGCCTGCAAAGCGCCCCAGTGTGAAAGGGGTCTTATAGTAGTCAGCATATACAACACTTTTATCAATTTGTCGTTGTTAATATACCTTGAAATCAATTTGGATATATCAATAAAATACAATTTAAGCCCTCACTAACTCAATACGTTTAATATAAAATCAATATATATATATATATATATATATATATATATATATATATATATATATACATACATACATACACACTATAAAATGTGTTCTGAACTGGACTAGAACCCACAGCTTAAATAATATGAGTCTCTCACTCTAACCACTATGCTATCACTTAAAGCGGGAGTCCGCCGGGACTCCGCGTTTTTTTTTTTTTTTAAAAGCCAGCAGCTACAAATACTGCAGCTGCTGACTTTTAAAATAGTGACACTTACCTGTCCAGCGCGCCCGCGATGTCGGCACCCGAAGCCGATCTCTAGATCGTCTCTCGGGTGCTGCCGCCGCCATCTTGGGTATGGGAATCAGGAAATGGAGCCTTTCGGCTTCATTTCCCGGTTCCCTACTGCGCATGCGCGAGTCGTGCTGCGCAATAAGGACGGTCCCCGCTGCCTCTGGGATCTGTGTGTTTCCCAGCAGGCAGCGGGGCACTTGCGGAAAGGGGCGGGCACTTGCGGAAAGGGGCGTAATCTACGCACCTTTCCGCAGAGAGCTATCCCGGAAGTGGGTGCAGATACCTGTACTGTACAGGTATCTGCACCCCCCTCCCCCCTGAAAGGTGCCAATTGTGGCGCCGGAGGGGGGGAGGGTTCCGATGAGCGGAAGGTCCACTTTAGGGTGGACCTTCGCTTTAAAGACTTTTGATGTGTGCTTTTTATGTTTCATATGAGATTAATTCTCAGTGAAACCACTGTACTAGTCCAGACAAGTAATTGGTATGATCGATCTGTTCTGAAATTGTGACCTGTCCCCAGAGGAAACTGAAGATGACCCCCTGATACTCCCATCTGATCACCCTAATATATACACTGTTTTTTCTTCTAAATCTCTACTCTCTAATTTATAGTAGCCAGCATCTACACCTATGTAAGCCTGCTGCTCTAACCACTATACTAACTAATCACTCTCAGTTGGTTTGAGCTTGCTTTTATGTTTAACATGAGGTTAATTGTTGGTGAAGTAACTGTTAGTTCAGACAATTAATTGCCATTATCAATCCTTTATGACAATAAAACACATTGTCCTGCTGCCTTCTAGCCATTCACAATTCCCTCGTGTAGGGACAATAGTGCAATGTTTCCTACAAGTTGCGGTGCAGAGCTGTGCTGGCCATTGTGTTTTGTTATCTATGGAAGCTGTGTCTCCCCACTCACACACACAATACACGTTTTCAGCATGGCTCTTCTTGTTGGAGCAGATGACAGAGAAGAAGGATAAGACAGCAAAAAGAGGAAACTATTAATACAGTAGAGGAACCAGAGAACCCAGCACTGTGTGCTTCCCTATACTGTGTGCTGTAACTAAGATACATTTACATATCCATATATAGAGCAGAAGACATGTATGTCTGCAGAATGATGGTCTGCGGGTGTTACTACATTATTGCTCATTGGTCCTAAAATCTTCTTAATAGAGACTACTATATTTATAAACTCAGAATTCTGACTTTCAAAACTCAGAATTCTGACTTTCAAAACTCAGAATTCTGACTTTCAAAACTCAGAATTCTGACTTTCAAAACTCAGAATTCTGACTTTCAAAACTCAGAATTCTGACTTTCAAAACTCAGAATTCTGACTTTCAAAACTCAGAATTCTGACTTTCAAAACTCAGAATTCTGACTTTCAAACTCAGAATTCTGACTTTCAAACTCAGAATTCTGACTTTCAAACTCAGAATTCATTTTTTTTTGTTCAAAAACATAATTCTGTATTTTTTTTTTGATGGCCCCAGGGCTCTTCCATAGAGGAGTGCTCCCCGACTATGATATGGTGCGCTCACAAGGCCTTTACCAGAGGCGTCCTTATACAGATAGCCTCGAGAGAGCGTAAGAAAAAAAACCACCGTATAAAACAGCTCCACAAAACGATTGCTGAATTGGAGTGTCTGCGCAAAAACCCAACCACCACCTCCCCTAGCATACTACAGCACCTTACTAAATGTCGTGAAGAGTTGCAACAAGAACTTGAAGTAGACCACAACATTTACTTCAAGAGAATGAAACTGTCCTACTACTCACAAAATAATAGAGCAAGCAAACTCATGGCCCACCAAGTAAAAAAAACGTCAGGCTAAAACGAATCTACCCTTCATCCAGCACCACAGCTCCCATCAGGTTTTCCGCAACCCTAAAGATATAGCGAACACATTCAAAGATTATTATCATTCACTATATAATCTTAGTCAAGACCCTGACACTCATCAGCCCTCTGAAATGGAAATTGACAAATTTCTTCACGATCTTAAATAGCCCAAGATGGATGCTTCCACACTGCTCAAAATTAAATTCCCCCATTACATGCGAGGAAGTGGCCACAGTAATCAAGTCTCTACCCATGCACAAGTACCCAGGGGCAGACGGCTTCTCGGCCGAATACTACAAGGCATTCACGACAGTCCTAACCCCTAAACTGACAGAGATCTTTAACTTAGCTACTACCACGGGTTATTTTCCAAAGGAAATGCTACAGGCTATCATAGTCACGATTCCGAAGCCAGGCAAAGACAGTTCCCTCCCCCAGAACTTTAGGCCGATCTCACTTTTGAATTCGGATCTTAAAATTTATGCTAAAGTGCTCGCCAACAGATTAATGGATATTACCCCCTCCCTTCTAAGATTAGACCAAGTGGGCTTTGTTAAAGGTAGGCAAGCACCGGATGGGACAAGAAGGATGCTCAACCTACTACGATACACTGAACTTAACAAACTCCCTAGTGTTTTCTTAGCCTTAGATGCAGAAAAGGCCTTTGATAGGGTGCACTGGCCATACCTATGTAAGACCCTAGATAAATTTGGACTGACAGGCCAAATCCATACGGGTATAATGTCCTTGTATTCCCAACTGTCTGCAAGAGTTTACAACTCAGGGCTTCTCTCTGACCCCTTCAACCTTACTAACGGCACTAGGCAAAGATGCCCGATATCCCTTATTATATTTTCGCTTGTCATAGAACCCTTATCAGAGAGTATTAGAAACACTGAATCCATACATGGCATTAGGGTAGGATCAGAGACCCATAAAATAGGCCTCTTTGCGGACGATGTCATCCTAACCGTCACAGACCCTGTAACCTCTTTAACCTGGGGGACAGGTAGCAGGTACAAAGCTCCCTGGGATGAGCAGTTTCTCAGGCACAGTTACCAAATCCAGGGATGTAGTGACAAACAGTGCTGTGTTTATTTGTGTTATATACAAGTCCATATATAGGTGCTGTACAGTGTTCCAGAAAACAAAGAAAGGACAAAAATAGTAAAACATAAATCCTAGCCGTGTCTCGGCTCTAACTATACAATATGCAGGCCCTCACTACCGGGCTGAACAAGCCTACCGCTTTTCAGTCTCTAAATAAACTGCTAAACAGTTTTTACTGACCTTTTCCTCTTCACAGACCGACTTTGTCTGTGTGTCCCAGGCAGAGAGCAAAGGCTGTCTGCTCAGGTGAGCTTAAATTAGAATGGGGAAGAGGACCAAGACCCGAACTGGATCATGGATCTGAGATTTCTGAATGTGTACGAGAGGAGCCTGGGAGACGTATAAACACCGAACAGGACTTTTCCTGGCCCTCTCTGGGACGCTCTGCTACATATCCTCCCCCTTGTTTCAACCCCAGGGTTGGAACACCTGTGGCCCAACAGCAGTGAACACGGGACAGGGCATCTACATTCCCCATCTCAACACCTGGCCTGTGTTTTACGGTGAAGGAGTAATCCTGTAGAGCCAAAACCCGCCGATTCACCCATCTATTAGTCTCCTTCTTTTGGGCCATCCATTTTAGGGGAGCATGGTCAGTTATTAACTCAAACTAGCGCCCTAACAAATAGTACCTTGAGCGCATCCACGGCCCACTTTATGGCTAAACATTCCTTTTCAATGACTGCATACTTTTTCTCATGGTCATTGAGCTTTCTGCTTAGGTACACCACAGGGTGTTCTTCCCCATTGTGTACCTGCGATAGTACTGCCCCGATACCAACATCAGACGCATCCATCTGAACCAAAAAAAATCTTTGGAGAAATCAGGGGAGTACAGTACTGGCTGTGCACAAAGAGCCTTCTTCAGGACACGGAAAGACTCTCTGCTCCTGAGGACCATTTGACCATTACAGAGTCTTTACCTTTCATCAGGTCTGTCAGAGGGGCAGCTATAGTTGCAAAATTTGGAATAAATCTTCTATAATACCCCGCAATGCCAAGAAAGGCCCTGACCTGCTTCTTGTTTGCAGGACGTGGCCACTCCTGGATGGCTTCTATTTTACTCACTTGAGGTTTTATGACATCACGGCCAATAGTGTAGCCCAAATACTTGGCTTCCTCTAGACCAATGGCACATTTTTTTGGATTTGCCGTAAAACCTTCTTTGAAGAGGGAATCAAGGACAGCCTGGACACAAGGCAAGTGAGACTCCCAGTCAGTGCTATATACCACTATGTCATCTAAATAGGCTGATGCACATCGTCGGTGGGGTCTTAGGGTCCTGTCTATGGCCCTCTGAAATGTCGCGGGGGCATTTTGCAACCCAAAAGGCATTTTTTTTTATATTGAAATGAAACCTCCGGGGTCACAAATGCGGCCTTATCTTTGGCGCTATCAGTCAGGGGTATTTGCCAATACCCTTTTGTCAAGTCCAAAGTGGTAATATAGCGAGCTTTGCCAAGTCGGTCTATAAGTTCGTCTACTCTGGGCATTAGGTATGTGTCAAAGTTTGTCACTGCATTAAGCTTCCTGAAGTGATTACAGGACCTCTAAGTGCCATCCAGTTTTGGGACTAACACGATGGGGTTAGACCAGTCACTATTGGATTCCTCAATAACATCCAGCTCCAAAATGCTTTTAACTTCATTGCTGATGTCTTTTCTCCCTCGCCTCAGGAGTTCTGTATGGTTTGAGCTTGACACGTACCCCAGGTTCAGTAACAATATCATGCTGAATTGCTGAAGTCATGCCAGGTAACTCTGAAAATTTCCCTCTATTCCTTATCAGGAACTCTCTAGCCTCCTGTTATTGGGAACATGACAAGGTGTCTGGAATCGTGACCTCAGAGATCAGAGGGGCCTCAGTACCCTTAAGCGTTACCGGGAGGGACCTCGCAGTTAACGCCAGTCTATCCTTCCAGGGCTTTAACAGGTTTATATGGTAAACCTGCTCGGGCTTCCCTTTTCCTGGTTGATACACCTTGTAGTTGACTTCCCCAACTCTTTCAATTACTTCAAAGGGACCCTGCCACTTAGCCAGGAACTTGCTCTCAACAGTAGGAACCAACACCAGGACCCTGTCACCAGGTGAGAAAACCCGGAGTTGGGCCCCCTGTTGTATATTCTCTGTTGGGCTGCCTGGGCCTGGAGTAAGTGTTCTTTTACCATCGGCATGATTGCTGCAATCCTCTCCTGCATTTGAGTGATGTGCTCAATGACACTTTTATGGGGTGTCTGTTCCCCCTCCCAAGTTTCTTTGGCTATGTCTAAGAGTCCCCGAGGGTGTCTCCCATAAAGCAACTCAAATGGAGAGTACCCCGTAGAGGACTGGGGAACCTCCCCGATGGCAAACAACAAGTATGGTATCAGGAAGTCCCAGTTTTTCCCATCCTTGTCAACAACCTTTTTTAACATGCTCTTTAACGTCTTATTGAAGCGTTCCACCAAGCCATCCGTTTGAGGATAGTACACTGAGGTTCGCAACTGTGTCACCTTAAACAAGTTGCACAGCTCCCTAGTTATTTGCAACATAAATGGGGTGCCTGGGTCTGTAAGGACTTCTTTAGGGATGCCCACCCGACTGAACACCATAAACAGCTCTTTGGCAATGTTTTTAGCAGACGCGGTGCGTAAGGGAACCGCTTCAGGGTAACGGGTAGCATAATCCATGATTACTAGGATATGCTGATGACCCCGGGCAGACTTGGGGAGTGGACCCACAAGGTCCATGGCAATCCTCTCAAAGGGCACTTCAATAATAGGCAATGGCACTAAAGGACTTCGGAAGTGGGGTAGTGGGGCTGACACACAGAATAGGATTGACAATAATTCTCAATATCTTTCTGTACTCCAGGCCAGTAAAACCTGCACAACACCCTTTCAGTCGTTTTTTCAACCCCTAAATGGCCTCCTAGCAAGTGCCCATGGGCAAGTTCCAACACCACCCGTCTGTATGGCTTAGGGACCACCAACTGTTCAACCACTTCATCATTCATTTTACATACACGATACAGTAAATCCTCATTGCTGCTGAAATAAGGAAAACAGGGCCTGTTCCCTGGTTCGACAGGTACCTCATTAATCAGTATTACATTTTCCCAGGCCCGGGCAAGGGTCTGGTCTTTTCTCTGCCCAGTACAAAAATTTTCTTTGTGCAAATTAAGGTCAGCAAACTCCAACGTAGGCTCAGATTCAACAGATGGCTGTCCAGCTCTACTTGTGGTGGGGACTTCCTCAGACTCCTCCAGTTCTCCTGCCATAACCGACAGAGGAAAACCCAGGGAGCCCTGAGAGGAATCCTCTGTACCCACATTGTCAGTAGTGGCCAGGAGTTCTGGCTCTGCCACTGAGTCAGGTACTGCGACCGGGTCGGGATGATCCCTAAGTTCCCAAAACTTAGGGAAGTCTCTACCACTGATGGCCTTGTGCACCAAGTGGGGGACAAGTCCAAACTGATGGGTCACTGTACCTAAGCCAGTTTTAAACCGAACAGTGGTTATAGGGTACTCCCAGGTATCCCCGTGGATACAGATCACAGCAATTTTTTTAGCATGACAATTCACAGGTTCAATCATTTCAGCTGTAACCAAAGTCACTAGACTTCCAGAGTCCAGCAAGGCTGTAATAGGCTTATCATTAACAGTCATTTGGCACATTGGTTTTCCCCTATTTGGCGCTGCAGTGCATGAAACAGCTGAAAACATAGACTGTTTCCTAACGGAAAAAATCGCGCTGCATCGGTTCATCTCTCAATGGACAATTTGCTGCAACATGCCCCAGTTCTTAGCAACGAAAACACCTGACGTTTCCCCAGTTTGGTTTGCTGACAGGCAGTGGCTTCCCTTGTTTGGGACGCCAAACTTCGGTACTAGCACCAAAATTCCTCCCCCCTATTTCCTTGCCATATTTACCACCCACTTCCCCTGGAACAGTCTTACTGGTTGCCTGGGGAGACCGTGGCTTTGGATGTAAAGTCCGTGTGGCTGTAGGGGTGGTGACCAGACTCTTTGCAGCAAAATACCTTTCAACGAGTTCCACCAGGTTGTCCACAGAATTGGGGTCTCCTTGATTCACCCACTCCTGCATGGGAATTGGCAGTGACCTCAGGAACTGGTCCATGACCACACACTCCACTATTTGTGGCCCAGACAGGATCTCCGGCTATAGCCATTTCCTCACCAGGTGAATTAGGTCAAACATCTGTGATCTTGGGGGCTTCTCGTCTTGGAAGAACCAGCTGTGGACCCGCTGTGCTCGATCTGCCAAAGTGACACCAAGTCGTGCCAGGATTTCCCGTTTGACCTTTTCATAGTCTCCCGCTTCTGCTGACTCCAAATCATAGTAGGCCTTCTGCGATTCCCCAGAAAGCAAAGGGGCGACCAGTCCTGCCCACTGGGTTTTAGGCCAACCTTCCATGTCAGCGGTCCGCTCAAACGTTAGCAGAAAGGCCTCTGGATCATCATCTGTAGTCATCTTAGAAAGAAAGCAACATACATGGATGGCTGAGGGCTTGTCTCCAACATCAACTTTAGCAGGTGACCACTGTGCTAGCGTCTCCACAACCTCAGTCAAGGTTTTCCTATCTGCTTTAGCATCAGTGGCTAGCTGTTCAAACAGCTTCTGCGATTGCTCCCGTGCGATAGCATTAGCTTGCTGTAGTGCAGCGTTTGTTTTCTGCTGTGCAGCGTTTGCTTGCTGTTGCAAAGTGTTTGTTTGCTGTTGTGCAGCATTGGATATCATCAATTGTTTTAGGATTTCCTCCATATTTAGTCACTCTAGGTACTGGCCTTTTGAGTAGTAACTTACTAAAGCTGGTCGCAGCCTCCACCATATGCAACCTGGGGGACAGGTAGCAGGTACAAAGCTCCCTGGGATGAGCAATTTCTCAGGCACAGTTACCAAATCCAGGGATGTAGTGACAAACAGTGCTGTGTTTATTTGTGTTATATACAAGTCCTTATATAGGTGCTATACAGTGTTCCAGAAAACAAAGAAAGGACAAAAATAGCAAAACACAAATCCTAGCAGTGTCTCGGCTCTAACTATACAATATGCAGGCCCTCACTACCGGGCTGAACAAGCCTACCGCTTGTCAGTCTCTAAATAAACTGCTAAACAGTTTTTACCGACCTTTTCCTCTTCACAGACCAACTTTGTCTGTATGTCCCAGGCAGAGAGCAAAGGCTGTCTGCTCAGGTGAGCTTAAATTAGCCTGGGGAAGAGGACCAAGACCCGAACTGGATCATGGATCTGAGATTTCTGAATGTGTACGAGAGAAGCCTGGGAGACGTATAAACTCCAAACAGGACTTTTCCTGGCTCTCTCTGGGATGCTCTGCTACACCTCCCTTACATCCATTCAAACCCTGATAAATAATTTTGGGAAAGTATCCTTCTATAAGGTCAATACAAATAAATGCTATGCGCTGGTGCTCAATATGCCATCCAGCACTCAAAATAAACGTAAACACGTCTTCCCATGCAATTGGAACCCCCCATCTATCAAGTATCTAGGGGTGCAGCTATCCCCCTCATCTGCTAACACCTACCTCCACAACTACCCTCCTTTGTTGAGCAGACTGGCGGATGAAATGAGCCAAATAGCCAAAGTGCAACTTTCATGGGTGGGGAGGATAGCAGCATATCAAATGCAAATTCTGCCTAAGCTATTATACCATTTTAGGACGTTACCAGTGCCTATACCCCAAAAGTTCTTTGCTCAATTATCTAAAATTCTGAACACTTTTATATGGGCGGAAAAAAAAAACTAGAATAGCACTATCACAACTTTACAAACCCAAATACCTGGGTGGGAAGTATTATTTATGCATTTATTTTTTTACTTGTTTATTAAACAGTTCTCACAAATTTAACAGCAATATTGTAGGTGGAAAGAGTGTATATGTGAGTAACATTGCAAATTCTCGGGTTTACCTTCCTTTAGGCATTTTGGGTATTTTAGCGCACCATCCAAGCACTGAATTCTCAGAAGTTTTTCATCAAATATCTGATATCCAGATTTGCATTCAAATAACATCCAATCACCATGTACACTGTATAATTTTTTGTTTTTTTCTTCTCCATATTTATATCTAAGTTGTATATTGTTTTGTTGCATGACGGCTTCTTTTACTGTACAAGGTACTGAAAACAAGTAAAAGATATAATTATTTTACACACACAGAATAACTTAAAGAACACACTTAAATTATGTTTGTGCGTACTGTAAATAAAGAATTATCAAGAACAAATATGTCTCATAGTCCTCGATTCTTGATATAAAATATTTATGGGAATACAATGCCTTGTCACATGGAGCATGTAATGCACTCCAGTGTTACAGCAATTGGAACACATATAATAAAAAAACACACTAGTGAAAAAGGGATAGGACATGTTAGGACATTTGCTGTTGTCTGTATGCCTGCTGAAAAAAAGGAGTATTATGGGATGCCCACTTGATTTAGAACAACTCTTCAGGGACAACTTGCCTATACACCTGCTTCCTCCAGCACACTTGTAAAAATCCCAGCTGGCACATTTACAGTTATTCCGACAAAAAGGAAACAGTCAGATTTTACATTCAAAGATTTTTATTGATTTTCGTACAAGTAATACATAAAGAAGCAATGACAAAGAACATCAAGATGACATCCAAAGAGACTGACTGAGAGACTTTATGATCCAGGAGATCTTATGTTTGGCTGTCTGAATGGAGACCTTGGAGAGCTTCCAAGCTTTGGCTATGGAGAGTTTGGTGCCTAAGAGGATAAAGAAGAAAAGATTTTGAGAATATTTGAGAGAACCCCGTTACCTTGGAAACTATTTGGAAGATTGTGTTCCAAAAGCTTCTGATTTTGGGACAGTCCCACCATATGTGTAACATGGTTCCCTTCACCTGACACCCTCAAAAATAGAGGAGGGACACTGAAGGGAAGATAGTGGAGAGTTTTGACTGAGTTATGTACCATCTAGTGATGATTTTCAGACCCATTAGGGAGGTTTTGAGGATACCCTTATAGGATCTCATGAAGGCCCTGTGCCATGTGTCAGATCCCACTGTTCCTGAAGGTCAGCTTCCCAAGCTAGCATGTAAAGGGGTTTTCAAAATAGTTTGAGCAAGTGACGAGTAAATTATGGAAAAGCCTCTCCTCTGATCAATGACTTGACCACACCATTGTTTGTAGGGTTAGAACTGAGGGGGCTTAGGTTTCGTCCACCAAATAGAGTGAAGGTAATGAGATATTTGCCTGAACCATCCCGAGTCAGGTAGATCCAGTTTATTAACGCGGCGAGCGAGATGGGGCCCACAGAGGTGAAAGTGTCCGATCCGGTACAGCCCCTTATCCAGCCAACACTTGAAGGCCAGAAATTCCATTCCCGGGCTA
Organism: Lithobates pipiens; assembly: GCF_037356315.1. Lineage (NCBI taxonomy): Eukaryota > Metazoa > Chordata > Amphibia > Anura > Ranidae > Lithobates > Lithobates pipiens. The sequence continues at coordinate 191,235,870 of NW_027507785.1, read as the reverse complement.
AAGTCCGGATTGTGGAATATATGAGCCAAGGGTGTGCTATCTGATACCATAGATGAGGCCCTCTTGAGCTTATCCCAAAGGACTATAGCGTGGGACAGGGAGGGGGAAAGAATGGGAGGGCAATTTGTGGGTGGGCACATCTAGGATGTGAGAAGGAACCGCCTGTCTCTAAATGACTACCCAGTCCGGTTTGGCCATCTTAGAGAATACTGTGGAAAGCTGGGCATGTCTTGCGGCCTGGTAATACCAGATCAGGTTTGGGAGACCCAGTCCACATCTAGTCCTTAGTCTGAAAAGCGTGTATCATGAGAATCGGTGTCCCGACTTACCCCAGACAAATTTAATGATTTCGCTTTGGAATGAGCTCAAGTGGTCCAGCCTGATTGGAATTGGGAGAGAGTGAAAAAGATATGTGTCTTGGGAGAAGAGTCATTTTTTTGGAGTTAATTTTGCCCAACCAAGAAAGTTCGTATTGGACCCAGGCTTTAAGGTCTGTTTCTAGCTTCTGGTAAATGTGGAAATAGTTAGAATATAATTGTTCAAACTTGGGAGTAAGGTTTATCCCTAGGTGCCTAATGGTAGATTCGCTCCATTCAAATTGAAAGGATTCCTTTAGTTGAGCCACCAATGACAGCTGGAGAAAGACATTGAGTGCTTGTGATTTGGCGTAGTTAACCCACAGTCCTGAGACTTTGTGTCACGGGCTTGGAGGGAGGCAGAGATGCTGAGAGGGCTCCCCTTGTGGCCGAGTGCAGCACAACCCTGAAGATGACACAGGGATGCAGTGCCTACAGAAGCACAGGTTGCTTGGTAGTAGCAGCTGGTGTCAGGAACTGAGAAGAGCAAGTCTCTGGAGGCAACCGTGCTTAGGATGTCCAAGGGAAGGACAAACGGGAGCCAAGTAGCAGAGTCAAGGCTAGGCCAGGGGTCAAACACGGTAAATCAGTCCAACGATCGGAGCCACAAGTCCAGAACAGGAGACTGGAGTATTCAGATTCCGTAGGCCAAGCCGAGATCAGATGCAGGAAGCAGTCAAGGAGAAGTCGGGTGCAAGCCGGTAGTAAGAGCCAGGAGATCAACACGAGTGGGTCAAACAAGCCTGGACGGTAGACAGGAGATCAGATAGCAGAAATAACAGACACAGGTATACAGGAGAAGCGGACGATAATCCAGCAATGAAGCACTGTCAGAGGAGTGTTTAAATAGGCAAGGTGCCTGTGTCACGTGGTACGTGCGCCGTTGCGCACATGCGTTTGTAAAAACGGTATTATCGCGCACGCGCGTTCGCTCAAAAGCAACACCAGGCATTTGTTTTAGAAAGCACATTGCACCTCCCTGTGCGCTGACGTGCGTTAACACAACCATACCTTGCGAAATTGCACATAGGGATGCACCTATTTCCCTGACACCTTGGAAAATTCTTCTAAGAGATTGCATGTGACAGGAAGGGAGGTGACCGGGAAGGTGATGAAGAGGAGAAGGTCATCCACAAAGAGACCACATTTATGTGTGTTGGAGCCTCAATTGACTCCCGCTATGTTTGGATTTGTGTGAATGGCAACTGCCAGAGATTCTATTGTAATAGCAAAGATTAATGGAGGTAATGGGCAGCCTCAGCGAGTGCCTTTAGCCGTTTTTATGTGATCTGAGTAGAGGCCCTGCAGGCGAATCCCAGCTTCAGGCGTAGAATATAATGCCCTGAGAAGGCCTGTAAACCGAGGGCCAAATCCCCAGTGGTCCATGAGGGCAAACAGGTAAGAGAAAGGATTGAATGCCTTTTGAAAATCCAATGACAGCAGCATACTGGCCTGTTTAGAACCGCCATCCCAACCTGATTGTAGGAGGGAGACTATGTCTACTGCTCTCCTAATTTGGTCCGGGCCCATTCTTCCTGGGATAAACCCCACTTGATCTTTATGAATGTGTGCTCTTATAAAGGAAGCAAGGTGATCAGCCATGACTTTAGTCATGATCTTTAAATCATTATTGATCAGGGATATAGGCTTGTAATTGCTCACCTCACCCGGGTCTTTATCTGCTTTTGGGATGACGGTTATAAAACGCGGAGATTAACTGTGTCAAGAGGGTCGAATTTGGTTTTGGTGTTAAAAAATTTAGCCATGTAGGGCGCTACCGTGGTCACAAAGGTTTTGTAGCAGGGAACAGAAAACCTGTCTGGTCCCAGGCCTGAGTTTTTCTTTGAATTTTTAATCACCTCTAACCCCTCCTCTGTAGAGAATGGGGCTTTGAGTTTGCCTTTATGTTCTGCCACCAAAGTGGGGATTGGGAGATTATCAAGAAAGCTAGATAGATCCAAAGGGCTTTCAGTTTGCTGTACGCTGTATAGGTTCTCAAAGAGGGGTTTTTCATCCGGGGTCTACTTGCAATCTTAAGTTTAGGGAAGGAGTAAGTGTGGGCATGAGGAGTAAGGGTGGAAGCCAGAAGGGAACCTGTCTTGTCTCTTTGATGGTAATATCTCCTACTCCATCTAATGCTTTTCTCTGCATTGGCTGTCAGTGCTAAGTTCAGTTCCAGACGGGCTGCGTCTAGAAGGGAGGTGGGGACTCGAGATGGGTCTTTCTTGTGATCTACTCAGAAGCTACGAGCTGCTTGCGAGGCTGGCTGGCCGGCTTGCTTTATGCTGATTTTTTTCTTCTGTATCATACGTTTTTATTTGTCTTTATCGATTCAATAAATTTATAAGGGTTTTACGCTATGTGAGTCTATTTGCTTTTTGGGATATCTGCCATAATTTTGAGCCTGTGGATCACCTTTGAGCTGGGGAAGTGTCCGGATACCAGTCTGCTGCAAGCTGTGACGCTTTTATTGAGGCTGAGGAGTTCCTTGTGTGCCATTCTCATCCCAGGCTGGGGTTAAAGCCATCTGCGCAGTGTGGTCCCTGTAATAAGGGACCACCTAGTTCTGGTAAGCGGCAATGTGTTCATGTGATGGAGGTCTTTTCACATATCAGTCTGTGTGGAAGTCATCTTTAAAGGAATCACTGATATTTAAAGAGTTTACCACTTTCAATTTATGAGACTATTATTAGTTTGGACTGTTCTCAATCACCTCACTTTATCTAAGTTTGTAACACGCGTTTATTCTTTTTTTTTTTATAGTTTTGATATGCTTTTCATTGTTGCAGCACCAATTCACAATCAGTTTTTTTGATTATATCCCCTGTCCCCTGCATATGCCAATGTCATTGGCACATGCGCACTGGTGCAAACTGAAGCAATAGCACGTATGTGCCATTGCTTTAGTCTGTGTTCCGTTACCGGCAGCTCCCTCGCACATGCGCGGGAGTGACATCATCGTGGCTCCAAACAATCACAGCGATGGAGCCGCAATACCCGGACTTAACCCCCGGAAGAGGTCGCCGGTCAGAGGGGGAGACTAGGACGGCTGCGGGGGCTTCGATCTAAGGTAATTCATGATGAGCTAGTATGCTATGCATACTAGCTCATTATGCCTTTGTCTTGCAGGTTTTTTTTTTTTTACCAGGGTTTACAACCACTTTAAATATTTTAAGGTCACAGGTAATAAGGGAAATTGGTTGATAATTCAATACCTCTGCGGGGTCCTCTATTTTCATCTTTTAAGGTAAAAGTGCCCTTCCTCAGACGATTGGAATATAAAACTAATTTGTATATATCTGTAAATTGTTTATAGTATACAGAGTGGGCTAGAGAACTGCATGCGATCCCTGTTGTTAGAAAAGTTTTAAATGTTTATTGTGTGACTATTAGAAAAACAATAACCCAATAATGACTTCTGAGCACGTTGTTGTATTAACTTGCTGTATCGTTTTGTTTTAACTAACTCCATAGTAAGTTGTAGGATGATTAGGCTTTACTATATATGGTAACATGAGACTGTACAGGAAACATTAATTAGCCAAAATAAAGTAACAACTTGTACCAGGCACGCTATCTATATTTCCTCAGCCAATAGAAGCGTAGAGGCTGTATTATTGTAGGTATTAGGAGGGGGGATATACTTTCCTTTGTGTGAATCTTACTGCATTTTTCGCCTTGTGAGCATCACGCCTTTTTGTGCAACACATCTGGAAAAAATTGTCTACTTCTCAATACATCTGGAGTTTGACTGATCACACGTGAAAAATAATCCTAACATTTTTTTGGTCCTTCGATGGCACAAACAACTAGTTGGTTTTCGGATCAGATGGCCCGACAAAACTTTGGTGAGTATTAGACTTCGAAGCTCACTGAGAATTAAAAGTCCCCCCACTCAACGTTAGTGGCAAAATAGGGGCGGGGGCCTAAGATCCGGATCCACTGTCTGTTTTCAAACTTGCGTGATCCAGTCCTCTGGTGTTTGAGAGGTAAGATAATTTAAATTATTCTTAATTCTTTCTAAGAGTCTTTTCTTCTCTTTGATTCTGGTTTAATGTGTTGTAATTGCCAACATTGGTATTGATCGTATAATATCTAGGTGATCCAGTGCTCGTAGACAGAGACACTTGGGGACGTTGTCTAAGGTAAAAAATGATGTCACTCGCTGTCCAGGCCAGATAACAAAAAGATTTGAGGCATACCGAATGTCAGAGGTTGTTTGACTGATGCTGTCGGAGGTTGAATGCCTGACGATTTAAGCACTATTTAGTTAAGTAATCTAGAAAGATCGCAAGGGTAACTTTTTTCTGTATGTTTACTTTATCTTTGCTCATGTTTAACCTATTTTGATTCTCTCTATAGTGTGGGGAGTGCTGATATTTTTACTCTTGTATTCCTACTGTTACCGTGGATCAAGGCTCACCATCCCAGTGTTTTATTGGTTAATGAGAGACCTGACTAATGCTGACAATGGGGAACAGTCTCTGTAAAAGAATGTCTTGTGCTGCTTCTGTATTCCTAATGTGCCATTAGAAGGAGATAAGAAATCATTCTTCAAGTTCTCATGTTCTGTGTGTCTGTAAAAAAAAAAAAGTTAGGCAGTGGACCCCCCCCAGCCCTCGTTTAAGAGTGAGAATTGCTCTTCAATTTCCTGTGTGAAAGATTGTGTCTGTAAAAAAGTTAACTCTTGACCAGCTATGGCAATACAGAAGGGTTATATTGCAAATATTGAAACTGAGCATAAAAAAAAGGTACACTGATAACACCAGGTTGCTTTATTATTGTAGCATGACATGGTGTTAAAGGAAGCACATGGCAGAAATTGTTGATGGTTTGGAGGTAGATGGGAGACATGAAGATGGATTGCACTGTGGAGTGAATAGAATGTTGTAGAATTATTATCAGGTGGCTTGATGAATGTGAGAAAAGAAAAAGCCGAGGATGTTTTGATTACTTTATATGTGTCCAGTCCAGAGACAGTATGTGACTGAGTGCTAATTTTACTGCCATAAGGAAACGAGGATTTGAATGGGCTTTGCTAAGAGAAGTGTGCAGTAGTATTGCCCAGAGAGAGTAGAGAAGGGAATAAAACAGACTTGATGCTTTTATAGCACAAAAATTATGGTCAAGAAGCTGTTTCTCGGAAACAAGAAAATGCAGATTGCCTGACAGAGGTAGCAGAAGAGAGGGAGATGATGATGGATGACTAGTAGGGCAGCATTAACCCTTTGAGCACACAGAGGTTAATTTGTGCATCTGTGAAAATATTAGGGCTTTCGGTGGAAAAGAAAGTCTGAATAATAGTCTTAAAGTAAATATTTCTTGGATGTGTTACTTTTAGAATTCACAGACTTTCAACTGTGAAGTGTTAATGATGCAATGCTGTTTATATTTAGGTACATTTATAAAGTTAAAAGGCTAAGTTCTGAATTAGAATATTAAATATTAATTAAAAAGAAAGTTCTGTTTTGGGACCCTGTGGATTTCACTTGGGACCAGAGAATAAGGGGAACAATACAAAAGGGTGAGTAAAATATTGGGGTCTGAGGAAAAATATTCAGAGCTGTGTGTGTGTGTGTGTGTGTGTGTGTGTGTGTGTGTGTGTGTGTGTGTGTGTGTGTGTGTGTGTGTGTGTGTGTGTGTGTAATATATGTATTTGAATAAATGAAAGAATATTGTTTTTAACAACTTAAAGGTAAGGAAGGTGTTTGGTAGTTTGATCTGTGATCCTGTGCTCATTCATGTTAGATAAAAAGTATCAATTTTCCCAGCCCCAATTCAAGTGCAGATATGACACCCCGCACCCCCCTCCTTCTACACAACTGAAGAACGAGGCGAGTTCTTTTTTATGGGGTGGGTGTCTACCGATTACATGAATGAGTACAAAATTGAACCTTTAGAGGTATTTTAGAGTTTAGAACATTAAATGAAGGTATGAAATAATGTAGACTACACAGTCCTTAGAGACAAAGACAAATGATGTCTTTCCTGGGTATGACAAATTTTTGTAGAGCCTGGATTCCCAGGTATTCCATGCTGACGGCCCCATTGGTTCAGCCAATACATGGGAGCCCAATGGCCCCCCAGGATGCTATAAAATGGAGTGAGGAAACAGATGGCTTTTACTGACCTAAAACAAGTCCTTTCTAGTTCATCAGTGCTAGCCTTACCAACCAATGACAAACCTTTCGAACAAACAGTAGACTAAAGGGAAGGTCACATGACATCAGTACTTACACAGTCACATGGCGGGCACCAGAGGCCAATTGCTTACTACTCTACAAAATTAGGCAGTGTCACTAGAGCACTTCCACCCTGTGTACAGGTAGTGGTAGCTGCAGCTGAAGCAGTTAAGGCCTCAGCATCTATAGTGCTATATCACACGCTAACACCCAAGGTACCACATGCAGTGTCTGTTTTCCTTTACAACAAAAGATATCACATTTGAGCCCAGCACAACACCTTTCCTGTATGACAATACTCTTGACACAACCTCACTTTACAATACAGAGGTGTACTACATTAAACCCATCCACACTACTACCACTTCCTACTGATGGTCATAAACATGACTGTACTGCTGCCATCGCTGAAAAGGTACTGCCACGAAGTGATCTGAAAGATGTACCATTATCTAACCCTGACATGACACTTTTTGTTGATGGTTCTAGTAATAAAAATCCAGATGGCACAAATGCAACTGGATATGCAGTAGTGACACAGGATGAGATCTTGGAAGCTGGGCCACTACCAAAACATTGTTCAGCACCAGTTGCAGAACTTGTAGCACTGACAAGAGCATGCATACTATCAGAAGGAAAATCCGTAACCATATACACTGACAGTCAATATGCCTTTTCAACAGTACATGTTTTTGCACAACAATGGAAAAACAGGGGGGTGGTCACCGCCAGTGGTAAACCAATTTCACACACAGACTTCATTCTAGAATTCCTAGATACAATACAGTTACCAAAAGAGTTTGTAATCTACAAATGTCAAGCACACACAAAATATACAGACCCCATCTCAAAAGGAAATAAAAGGGCAGATGAGGAAGCCAAAAAAGCGGCACAAGAAACACAAATAATGACAGAACGAGAAATCCATAGAGATAGATCATACAGTCCTTACTGATATGCAGCAGTATTGACACATGGAGTAACTCATGTCTCAAACAGGGGGATGACTGAGATGTTTAGTAAATAGAAGAGTAGTGGTGCTCTGTACAGGTGTAGTCCCACCTTAGGGGACAGTAGGCTCTATAAGAGTTTGTATTATAAATGCCGTAGCCAGGCGATTATGCAAATGCTTAGTCTGGCATAACACAAAAGTAATTGCTTACAAATGTTTTTAGAAGGTATATGTGACTTGGTCTAAAAAATGTTCAGTAGGGAGCGACACGGTTCTTATTTAAAAACGGTTGTGACAATGGTAGATAAATATCAGAAATTATATATATATATATATATATATATATATATATATATATATATATATATATATATATATATATATATATATATATATATATATATACTTGTAAACAAGCAGTAAAAGTCAAAAAGTCAAAATATGTCAAAAAATGCTCAAGGAGGCATAAGACCACAGAAAGGGAAGTTCCCCATACAGCAATATCCATTCCAACACATTTGCATGGATTTTATTGAATTAGACAAATGTTAAAGGAAGAAATATTGTTTGGTAACCAGGCACCCTGACCAAATGGGTGGAGATATTCCCGACATGAAGTGCAGATGCACAGACGGTGATAATGAACCTCATACAACATTTGACAGAAGTGATGAGAATTAAAGTGAAATACCATTGTGCCCATCATCCCCAATCAGCTGGATTGGTAGAAAGACATATTGGCATTCTAAAAAGCAAACTGAGAAAAGCTATGGAAGAAACAGGTAAAAATAATTGGATGTACTGCCTACTAGTATCTGTGACCAGTATGCATATCACACCCACAAAAGAAGCTTTAAGCCCATTTGAAATGATACATGGAAGGCCATATAAGATATAAGTCCATTTGAAAGTCCATTAGTTTTGAACGTGATGACGTACGACGGGACTAAAAAAGGAAGTTCAATAGCCAGTAGCTGCCCTTGTGTCGTATTTGGTCCGTCAGACCAGCATACAGACGAACAGTTTTCCCAGTAGGAATTGAGTCCGTCGGACAGATTTTAAACATGTTCTATTTCTAGGTCCGTCTGAATTTTTTAAAGAAAAACAATTGGACTATCCCACACAGGATCGGACTATCCGATGGAATGATTCCGTCTGACCTATTCTTCTGGAAAATCCGGTCGTGTGTATGCGGCATTATGATTTAATGGTTCATCTCAAAGGGTGAACATGTATCTACACTTGTTGGAGTTGGCTTGAGGCACTGGGAAGAGATTGTTTCACATCAACACACTGGTCTCTGAAAATTGATACAGAAGATCTGTTGCTGTTTTTTCACGTTTGAATTTGGACTGTGTATGAGAGACACATGGTGTTATGTCACTTTAGAATTTGCCTATTTACACTGAACTTCATCGAAACGTTAACACTAAAAACAATGCTGCATTGGCTACCCTTGAGAAATAAATATATACATAAATATAAATATATACATACATACACAGTATCTCACAAAAGTGAGTACACCCTCACATTTTTGTAAATATTATATTATACCTTTTCATGTGACAACACTGAAGAAATTAGACTTTGCTACAATTTAAAGTAGTGAGTATACAGCTTGTGTAACAGTGTCAATTTGCTGTCCCCTCAAAATAACTCAACACACAGCCATTAATGTCTAAACCGCTGGCAACAAAAGTGAGTACACCCCCAAGTGAACATTTCCAAATTGGGCCCAAATAGCCATTTTCCCTCCCCAATGTCATATGACCCATTAGTGTTACAATGTGAATGGGAAGCAGGTAAGTTAAATTTGGTGTTATCACTCTCACTCTCTCATAATGGTCACTGAAAGTTCAACATGGCAAATCATGGCAAAAAACTCTGAGGATCTGAAAAAAATTGTTGCTCTACATAAAGATGGTCTAGGCTATAAGAAGATTGCCAAGACCCTGAAACTGAGGTGGGTTTAAGCACCATATAGCAATATGGTGTGACCAAATCCCCATATTTTTGATAATGGGGGCACCCCACTCCATCAGTGCTCCCATGGTTCAGAGAAGCAGGATCTTCCATTCTATAGATAGCATAGAACTCACTAACTATGGGGTACTTTGTTGCAGTAAGTGGGCTTTAGCACCATATAGCAAGATGGTGTGACCAAATCCCCATATTTTTTGATAATGTTTTTTGAAAATGTTTAAGTGTTTTAAATAGCCTTGCAGGTAAATGTCTTTTTTGCATGTGTGCAGGGGCGTAACTATAACCGCAACCGGGCCCTGTGATGCAGAGGGCCCATGCAGCCCCCTCTACATATGGCCGGCAGCAGCATAGGCAGCTAGGGGTACCAGTGCACCATGCACACGGGTGGCTGGAGGTGGAGGGTGACTAGCAGAGCTCCATGCTCGACTATCGCACTGGCTGCTCTTTAGTTGTGCATTCCCTGCATGACCTGTGTCCTCAGCCGGCTCCTCAGAGTACCCCTCTCCTGTTCCATGCATTGCCACTCAGTCTGATGTCTGTTCTCCCCAGCCAGACAGGGACAGTCCCCCAATTAAAAAGAAAATAGTAAAAAAAAACTACTGATACCAGTGGTGGAACTACGGGGCTCACAAAGGTCATAGCTGTGACCACGCACTGGAGTTCCACCGCCGGACTCGGAGGGAAGGGCCCTGGCTGGGGTTCAGGGGGGCCCTTCATGGTTTCTTGCATCGGGGCCCTGAAGGTTCTAGTTACGCCACTGCATGTGTGCGCTGTAATATTTTGTTCTGTTGTATGGTCTTATGGCTGCACCATCTTTAGTGCATCTTTTAGGGTGTGCCTCACAAATATCTTGTTTGTTTTTAAATTTGGTGTTACTCTGTCATATTGGTCACTGGAAGTTCAACATGGCACATCATGGCAAAGAACACTGAGGATCTGAAAAAAATGTATTGTTACTCTACATAAAGATGGTCTAGGCTATAAGAAGATTGCCAAGACCCTGAAACTGAGCTGCAGCATGGTGGCCAAGACGATACAGCGGTTTAACAGGACAAGTTCCACTCAGAACAGACCTCGCTATGGTGGACCAAACAAGTTGAGTGCACATGCTCAGTGTCATATCCAGAAGTGGTCTTTTGGAAATAGAAGTATGAGTGCTGATAGCATTGCTGCAGAGGTTGAAGGGGTGGGGTCAGCCTGTCAGTGCTCAGACCATATGCCGCACACTGCATCAAGTTAATCTGCATGGCTGTTGTCCCAGAAGGAAGCCTCTTCTAAAGATGATGCACAAGAAAGCCCACAGTTTTCTGAAACCTACTTGGTTCAGATGGTGTCAAGTGTGTGGTGCAGCAACCAGGTGAGGAGAAAAAAGACAAGTGTGTCTTGCCTACAGTCAAGCATGGTGGTGAGAGTGTCATGGTCTGGAACTGCATGAGTGCTGCTGGCACTGGGGAGCTACAGTTCGAGGGAACCATGAATGCCAACATATACTGTGACATACAGAAGCAGAGCATGATCCCTTCCCACTGGAGACTGGACCACAGGGCAGTCTTCCAACATAATGACCCCAAACACACCTCCAAGATGACCACTGCCTTGCTAAAGAAGCTGAGGGTAATGGTGATGGACTGGCCAAGCATGTCTCAAGACCTAAACCCTATTGAGCATCTGTGGGGAATCCTCAAGTGTAAGGTGGAGGAGAGCAAGGTTTCCAACATCCACCAGCTCTGTGATGTTGTCATGAAGGAGTGGAAGAGGACTCCAGTGGCAACCTAAAGCTCTGGTTAACTCCATGTCCAAGAGGGTTAAGGCAGTGCTGGAAAATAATGGTGGCCACAAAAAAATATTGACACCTTGGGCCCAATTTGGACATTTTCACTTAGGGGTGTACTCACTTTTGTTGCCATAGGTCTAGATATTAATGGCTGTGTGTTGTTATTTTGAAGGGACAGCAAATTTACACTGGTATACAAACATTGTAGCAAAGTGCAATTTCTTCAATGTTTTCACATGAAAAGATATAATAAAATATTTAAAAAAATGTAAGGGGTGTACTCACTTTTGCAACATTCTGTATATATATATATATATATATATATATATATATATATATATATATATATTGTAAATTGATTAGGTAAAAATGTATAGGATTTTACAAAAGGCCCCCCACACCACAATAAAATAAAAAAAATGGTGTAAGAGCATGCCAGATAACTGACAGCCAGCCACACCACATGCTGAGCATGTTATTTCTGCCTCAAAAACTCAAGAAAAGTAGGTTATATGGTTTCCAATGGCATAGTTCACACCAGTGCTGGCAGTTTCAGTTAAAAAAAAAAAGAGTAGAACATGCTGAATTTTTCCTACACCGGAACGCTGTAAAACACATAAAAAATGAACTGGAATGCATGGGAACGGACCAAAAACACACTGAAACGCACTGTTTACTTAAGATGAAGAAAAATTAGGGGGGAGAATGAATGGACTGAACCAAAAATGCACTGGAATGCATCTAAATGCGCATTCAGAAAAGCATCTGGAACGCATCCAGACTGCCTTTCTTTGGCGTGAACTGGCCCTTAAAGTTATCCCTGTGACTGTACATCCCACCAATTACACGTGGCTGTGAGGTTGCTCCTTTGCTCTTCAGGTTGGCTAAGTCAGTAAAGGAGATAAGAAAACACCCATTCACAGATTTCCAGTGTGAATGAACCCAGAAGTGTTCACCTCTAAGGACTCAGGTGTACCAGCAAACTGCCAAATGATCTACTAGCAGCAAAGTAAAGAAGGTAAAAACGTGTAAAACATTAAAATGTAAGAAAAAAATGAAAGATAAAAAAAATCACTCCCCACGTGCACATACCCATAGACAGTGAGGATAAGTGTCATGAATAAATATCTATTACATATTATGCCGCGTACAAACGATGGACTTTCCGGCAAACTAGGTACGACGGTCTTCCTGACTGACTTTTCAGCGGAGTTCCGATGGACTTCCGAACGAACGGTCTTGGCGACACACGAACGGACTAAGTCCGTTCATTTTGAACGTGATGACATAAGACGGGACTAAAAAAGGAAGTTCAATAGTCAGTAGCCAATAGCTTCCCTTGTGTCGTATTTGGTCTTACCAATGATTTTTCCAATAGGAATTGAGTCCGTCAGACAGATTTGAACCATGTTCTATTTCTAGGTCTGTTATATTTTTACTTTCAAATAGTTTTTTTTTTTTTTTTACATTCAAGAAAAGGTTTATTAGCAAATGAAAATACAAATTACATGGGTATGCAATAGACACTGCACAAACAAAACAATGCATAACAGGATCAGAGCTGTGTCAACAACATCTTGTAGTCAGCTATTGGGATATCATATAATAGAACCATGTCCCTCCATTGCAGGCCCATCCAGACCTTGGAAGATAAATCTTTGTCCGACCCCCAATTCCAACTGTAACCATTTATTCCCATTGAACAATAAGAAAACATGTTAAAAAAGAACTAGTAGCTTGTCAAGAAAGCAAGGTAAAGAGAAAGGTGATAAAAAGGGAAGAAAAGTGAAAAGAAAAAAAAAAAAAAGAAAAGAGTGCCTTATTCCAGAAGCTTCAAGAATGTAACATAAGCAGTATTAGTGTGGTATTAAGTTAGTAGATTACGTATTCTTCAAGACTCAAGTAAAGAGTATTATAGATGTCTCAGTCAAGACACCGCTTCAGATCAGACTGCCGAACTTCGGCTCGTGTGATCCCTAAAAGTCTGAGAGTATTTGAAGACAAACCACGGAGACCAGGTCCTATGGTAACCATCCACTCGCTCATTGGATTGAGCCGCCGTGTCTTCCATCTCGCAAATAAGGGCAATTTTAAGCAACCATTCCTGTATAGTGGGGATAGTTTTGGATTTCCAGTAAAGTGGAATTAGGGAATTGGCTGCATTTATCATATGTCTGGTGAGTGAATTCTTGTATTTCTTAAAGGAGGTATTGGAAATGTGGAGTAGACAGCACGCGGCATCCATCCTGAGTCTGGTCTCCGTGATCTGCCCGATCAACTCCCTCACCCCTGACCAATATGGTTGCAATCGGTCACACTGCCACCAAATGTGAAGCAGAGTGCCCTCCTCTTTATCGCATCTCCAACATCTGTCACATGAGTGAGGAAACCATTTGTGGACCCTCTCCGGAGTGGCATACCAATGAGTCAACAATTTGTAGGACGTCTCCTGCATTTTCGTGCTCAATGAGCATTTGTGTGATAAAATGCAGGCCCTGTCCCATTGGTCGTCTGAAATCGGCGTACCAAGAGCCCGAGCCCACTTCTCCCTGAGCCTCCCGCGGACCTAGCGATCGTAACCAGGCATATGAAAGCGCGGTGGTTTTTTGGGTTGGTTCCCCCTTTAAGCATACCGATTCCAAGTCCGTCACTGCTCTTGTTAAGTGTGGTCTGCGCGTGGCATCATTGCAATAGCTTCGGAGTTGGAAGTATGTCCACAGTGGCATTTGTGGTAACTCGCCATCAATTCTAAGGTCCGAAAAGTCTTTCATCAATTTGTCGGTAAAACAGTCAATCGCTAAGAGCGGTCTTTTCGGCCTCTGCGATTTAAGGAATGGATTCTTTAATCCCGGGGTAAAATCAGGATTATCTCTAATAGGGGTTAGGGGGTCCAGAGGAGTGGAAAACTCGGGTTGTTTCGCCAGCACATGGAAAATATTGAGGGTAGTGCCAATAGTAGGGTGAGATAACATAGATCTGGGGTATCTAAGCCGTGGGATCCAGGGTGAGAACTGAAGAGTGATTGTGCTGGCTTCCTCCTCTAGAAAAACCCAATCTTTAACCTGGGAGTGGCAATGCCAATCAATAATACGTGCAATATGTGTGGCTTAATAATAGAGTCTGTAATCAGGTAAACCCAGGCCACCCCTGTCTTTAGGTTTGGTCAGGAGAGTCTTTTTCAGTCTAGGTGGCCTGCGCGACCAGATAAAACTCGTCTGGAGGGAGTGTAAGGATTTAAAAAAGCTCATGGGTATCCTAATGGGTAGGGTGTGAATCAAATAAAGCACCTTTGGCAGTATAGCCATCTTACAAATGGCCACCCTGCCAAACCATGAAAAGTATCCCGGACCCCACCTCTGGAGATCCTGTGCGATGCTTTTGAGTAGGGGGGGGGGAATTCGGGAAAGTCTGGGGGTCAGCCAAATTCCTAGGTACTTAATAGCTGAGGCTGTCCATTTAAAGGGGGTACCGGCCTTGGCCACTGACAGTCTGGCATCGGGAAGAGACACATTCATGGCCATCGATTTAGAGTAGTTTATTTTTGGATACATATCCGAAGTGTGCAAATTCGTGTAGAAGGGAGGGGATAGAAGTATGGGGTTCTGTCAAAAAGAACAATAAGTCATCGGCATAAGCCACGATTTTGAAGACCCTCTCATTTAGTTGGAAACCTCTGATCGATGAGTCCATGATGGTGCATCTTATGAATGGTTCTAGTGCGATAATGAAAAGCAGCGGTGACAGTGGACACCCCTGCCTTGTGCCATTCTTGATAATCACTGTGTCTGAGAGTGAACCATTCACTTTAAGCCTAGCCGAAGGATTCCAGTACAGTGCCGAAATACAAGCCATCATGCCAGGGCCCAAGCCAGTACGCCTGCATGCCTCAAACATATAATCCCATGCTACTCGATCGAAGGCCTTCTCTGCGTCAGTAGACAGGAGGAAGCCCTCGATCTTTCGCTGGTGCGCTAAATGAATCAAGTTTAGGGACTTCGTCACGTTATCCCTTGCCTCTCTGCCCGGCATGAAGCCGGCCTGCGCGGGTCCAATCAGTTCGTGAAGCAGGGGTTTCAGTCTGTTAGCTAGGATTTTTGCTACAAGTTTAACGTCTGTATTTAGTAGGGATATGGGCCTATAACTAGAACAATTGAGCGGGTCCTTCCCTTCCTTGGGCAGGACAGTAATAAAGGCGGACAAGAAATCTTTAGAAGACGGGCCCCGGGTTGTCAATGAGTTCATTGCATCCCTAAAAGGGTTAAGTAAAATCTCTAAAAATGTCTTATAATAAATAGCGCCAAACCCGTCCGGCCCAGGGCTTTTGCCCGTCTTTAATTCCCTAATGGCTGTCTTAATTTCCGAGTCGTCGAAGGGCCTGTCTAGCTGGATACTGTCTTCCTCGTCAAGTCTGGGAAGATTTGCTGCGTCCAAGTAATCCCGAATCGCCTGAGCCCGATCGCCTCGTAAATCTGACGGTTTGTGCATGTTTGGGAGATTGTATAGGTCCGTATAATAGTTCTGAAAATGTCGAGCAATCTTCTCAGTTTCGATATCTGTCCGTCCGTCCCCAGCAGTGATACCCTTGATATGGTTGTTGGTTGTTCGTGTATTCAAGGCTCTCCCTAGAACTTTGCCTGTTTTGTCCCCGTGTTCGTAGTATATTTTCTTTCTAAAGAATAAGAATCTCCTGGTGGTATTATCTCAAATCTGTTTAAGGGTTTTCCTGGCCTCGAGTAACGCCTCCGCTGAATCTACAGCAAGGGAGCGTTTATGTAACGATTCCAGTGATCTTATTTTAGCGGTCAGGTCATTAATCATTTTGTCCCTCTCCCGTTTTTTTACGAGTGCCCATGCGTATCAGCTCCCCCCTAATATGACATTTGTGGGTCTCCCAGATCACTAGGGTGTTCATCCCGGGTATTTCATTCAACTTGAAAAATTCGGTCAGGGAGGAAACCAGGGCCGGCATTAGCGTGGGGTCCGTTAATAGTGACGAGTTTAGTCTCCACATATTGTGTTTGGTAGGGGTGTTTGTCAGGTCTAGCGACACAGAAATCGGAGCGTGGTCAGAAATGGTTTGTATACCGATGAGAGCAGCGCTCAGCAGTGGCAGGTCTCTCTGCGTGATAAAGATGTAGTCTATTCGTGAGTGGCGATTGTGTGGAATGGAAAAGAAGGAATAGTCCCTACCCTCCGGGTTCAGGTGACGCCATGAATCGACTAAATTAAAGGAGTGCAAGAGCTTCTTAATGCTCTTAAGAGCTCTATATGGGATGGCAGTCTTACCATTGGAGGTGTCCTCAGTCGGTATGAGGGGGATATTAAAATCCCCTCCAAAGATCACTCTACCCGAGCCGAAACACATCAGTTCAGTAGTCAACTTTCGGCAGAAGGTGAGCTGAGCCGAAATTGGGAAAGTACACGTTTGCCAATGTCAGGGGGGCCCCCCTACAAGTCCCTTTGAGGAAGAGGAATCTCCCATCTGGATCAACCAGTGTGTCCGTAACCTCAAAGGCAGCATCTTTACTCACCAGTATCGAGACCCCTTTTGACTTGGTCCCGGGACTGGTGGCATGATACGCATCAGTGAAATATGAGTCAGTTAACCTCGGTATGTGTCCTGTCTTAAAATGAGTCTCCTGTAAAAATACGAAATTAGGCCTACCTTTTTTAAGTTCTCTTAGTAAGGTGGTTCTCTTTTCGGGGATGTTAAGCCCCTTGACATTGTGGGAGATCACCGTTGGGTTACGTCCTAGTTCAGAAGAAGCCATGGTTCAGACTCAGGGAGGCGCGGGGTCCGACCCCTACAGAAGCAGTCTCAGTAATATATTCAAAAACAGAAAGGTATAATTTTAGTTACAATCAGTAGCATACAATATACTCGCACCGACATGCGTATCGTGGTAAGGCAGAGGAAAGAGTTAGAGAACAGCGAAGGAAGTAAGAAAAGTGAGATGAAAAGAAGATGGAGTTGAAGGTCACACCCCCTTTAGACAAATTAACCGTCCCAAGGGGGTCAAAATTAGTGCGTAAGGCAGGCCCCGAAGTAACCCGCCTGAAGCACTATTGTGGGGTCCGGGGAGGCCTCCCCGGAGACAGCAACCTTCACCGTGCGGGTCGGCAAGGGTCAAATAACCCAGTATCCGCACCGCGAAGGAGAGTATTTAACAGTACCGTACTGTCGTGCAAAAACAGCAGTAACTCAACTAAGTATGCTAGGAACCGTTGGGAGCGGCTCCATAAAGCATATGGTGAGTGCTATATGGTCTGCTACAACAACAAACGTATAAGGCAAACTAAAAACTAATTAAGTATAACAATAACAACGAGCAAGCCTGACAAAGAATAAACGTTGCATTAAGGCACTTTCGACCCTCTAGGACACCATGCCCACCACCCGCCAGAGTATGGACTGAGGAGACCGTTCCCCCCCCAAACCACCATCCTTGCCAGTATATAGTGGTCCACAGGATACCGTCAATCAACTTGAACTGCAGCAGCTAAGCCTCTCCCGTGTCTGGACCATTCAGTTATTATTACGCATAATAGGGGTTTGGAAAGTCAGCCGCCCTCCCACACCGTAACAGCCCCGCAGTTGCTGTTGCCCAGCACTGGTACTGTGGCTCCAGAGAAACACTTAGGACCCAAAGTTATACCGTGCATATCAAGCTCCCATAGGGTGTCACATCTCAGGGTTGTAAACAAACAGTTAGAAATACTCTACACTTGGTGACAATGGAGCAGAGTAGTCGCGAGGTGTAAATGATGGTCGTGTGGGAGCAGAGTAGCGTCAGTATCCCCAAAATGTAGGCAGGCATAGGTGCATTACGGGTCTTAGGCTTCCATCAGATTCCTAGAGGGGTGAGGGCGACTTCGGGGAGTCCCCCGTGGTGAGGATTCAGCACGTCCCTACCTCTGTCTCTTGGTGAGATGTTTCTCCGGCGAGGTCAGTGGGGAGAAAGGTGGGCTCCTATCCTTAGGTGGCAGCGAGAACTCCTGGTACCACTCAGGCAAAGCAATCTGCTCAAGCTGGAGGGCAGCACAAAACTCCGGGAGTTCCGCAGGCGTTCGTAGGATGTGTTGCTTACCCCCATGTGTGACCAGCAAAGCGAAGGGAAAGCGCCACGAGTAACGCAGTTCTTTCTCTCTGAGCTTATCTAGCAAAGGACGCAAGGCCCTTCGGTTTTTTAAAGTAATTTGGGATAGGTCCTGAAAAAGTTTAATGGTCTCCCCATTGAACACGATCTGACCGTTCCTGTGGCCATTATATCCTCTTTAAGTGTGAAGCTCTGTAAGCAACAGATGATATCGCGGGGGGTAGTGTATCAGGGCCTCTTGCTCTGAGCGCCCTATGCGCTCTAACAAAGTCAATAGCAGAATCTTCTGGACGTTCAAGTAGGGTATTAAAGACCCTCTGCAGGACTGAGGTGATTTGGTCAGGCGCAACGGACTCCGGTATGCCACGTACCCTAATATTATTACGCCTCCCCCTGTTGTCCAAGTCCTCTAAATGTCTATTCATTTCGATGAAATGGAGGGAGTGTGCTGTGACTGCCTCGTCCAGTCTGTGTATGGACTTGTCCCTCAGCTTCCCCGCAGTCTCCGCCGCCGCCATTTTCTCCTGCAGGACCAGGAAGCTGGTCTTTAAGTCCGTGATAGCTGCGGAGAATGAGGCCTTGATATCGGCCGCAAAGCCGGACATATCCTCATAGGTAAGTGGGTGTGTAGAGCGGGCACTGCACCTACCGTTGTCCTCGGCTGCCGACTGCGAATCCTCGCTATAGTCCTCGTCCGCGTGGACCGGCGCCATCTTGCCTTCCTCCGAGGCCTTCAATGCAGAGGCCTGGTTTTTAAAGATGTCTAAGATGTCGCGGCCGGAGTTGACTGCCACTGAACGGCAGGAACGGGTCTGATGCTGATGTTTGCTCTGCTTGCTCATTGTTGCGCCGTTTGCCGTAGTAAACAGACGGGCCGGGGCCGCTATCCGACGGAGCTCTCCCTCTAGGCAGCCATCTCCGTTGCGCGCCAAGCCACGCCCCCTTCAAATAGTTTTATTAAGGAATCAAATAGTACACAATAGAATGAGCAGAACATTTTACAATAGTAGCAGTATCAAAGAGCACCCAGATATACAGCATTATAAGTTTGCAGGAATAATTACATTAGATAAATTCAAAACAGGTCCGAGGACCTTTTATAGACAAAAGATATCAGATATGGAATACCCAACAGGGGAACCGGGTAGAAGCAAACTTATAGACCCAAAGGGAGGAGAGTCGTATAATCGACACCATTGAAATGTGAGCTGTCACCGGGGGTAACTGAAGACGGTCAAGTTCCGCATGTCAAATTTTACATAAAAAAAAAAAAAGAAAAATTTGGAGAAGAAAGAAAGGTTAGAAAAAGGACAGAGTAGGGACGAGAGAAAGTGTCGGGGAAGGGGGTAGAATAAGTGAAAAGGAAAGGGAATGGTCGGAAAGCCCACGCGAACCCCGGGCATTGTCAGGAACCATGAGACGGGTGTCGAAATCTTTTGGTAGGAAGTTGTCTACCCAAGGTTGCCATATTTTAGTAAATAGTGGGATCTTATCCAGGAAAACAGCCTCTATCTTACTATGGATCATAGCCTGCGTGACTCTATGCTTCGTTTCGGATGAATTCAGAGAAGGTGTCCTCCAGGCTTTCGCAATAGTTTGTTTAGCAGCGGTCGTTACTTGAAGAAAAATTCGGTTTTGGGCTTTAGTAAAGGCCTGGGGCAACCAGTTCAACAGAGCCATTGCCGGGTCGGGGTCTAGGTCCGTTATATTTTTGAAAGAAAAAACGATCTGATTATCCCACACACGATCGGATTGTCGGACGGACTGATCCCAACGGACCTAGTCTGCTGCAAAGTCCGGTCGTGTGTATGCAGCACAAGACATTCATGCTCATGATAGAAGCAGAATTTTTTTTTTTCTTAGAACGTCATTTCTTTTGAACTCTGAATTGATGGGCTATAACCTCTCGATCCACCAATGTGCATGAGAGCAGCAGCTCTCCCGAGTCTCTCTCTCCTGCTTGGCTCACACAGCAGTGGAAGCCATTGGCTCCTGTTGCTGTCAGTCACAGCCAATGAAAAAAGTGGGGTGAATTGACACACTGCGCTGCACAGGAGTGAGCCTGCTCGAGTGCTCCCATAGCAAGAGGGTTGCTATTGGGGGCACTCGGCAGAAGAGAGGAGCCAGGATCACCCAAAAAGAAGAGGATCTGGGCTGCTCTGTGCAAAAGCATTGCACAGAGCAGGTAAGTATAATGCCTAATAGCTACAAAAAAATATGCCCTTGTTTTTGACCTTACAGAGTAGACTTATGTATCAAAGACTTATTATTATTATTATTATTATTATTATTATACAGGATTTATATAGTGCCGACAGTTTACAGAGCACTTTACAACATTAGGGCAGACATTACAATACAAAACAAGACAGGGGGAATCAGAGGGCCCTGCTCGTTAGAGCTTACAATCTAGGAGGACTAAACATATCTAGAATTCCTGCAGCCGGGATAAATAGGAGAGAACAAAATAGAGACGATATTTGGAATTGGGTTAAATATACTAAATACATTATACATTAAACAAAGTAGAGGTGCATTTTTGTTTATTTTTTCCATTTTTATAAAAAAATATATAGTCAGGGTATTTCTAAAAACAAATCATTTTGGTATGCAAGGCAGTGGAAAATGTACTGTTCTGTGAACTATTGCTTACCAAAACTTCAGCATTTACATACAAAATGTTTGGTGTGCATGTTATCATATACTGAGCAACTTCAGACCTACATTAAATTATTAGTAGACTAATATATACAGTACCTGCACCTATGTTTTAAAAAAAAACAAAGAAACTTTCCATAAATACTGGAATCACCATACCTCGACAGACTGGCTTCTTTTCCCATTCTCCATCTCTACATGTAATGACCTCTTTTCCTTCAAGCTTATGATAATTTGCACACTTATATGTTACAGAAGAGCCTGATCGATAGCTCTTTTGTTTGATTTCTGTGATGTCTCCAAATGGCATTACTGGTGGTTCACCACAGGTCTGTCCAAATTCTGCAAAAAGAAAAAAAAAAAATATATATATATACAACTTAAGTCACGTAACCACATATTTTTACAATTTATTTTTTACCATGTTACTATTATTGTTACAATTTTGTATTTTAAATTATATATTTAACCACTTCAGCCCCGGAAGAATTTACTCCCTTGCTGACCAGAGCACTTTTTGCAATTCGGCACTGCGTCGCTTTAACTGACAATTGCGCGGGATCGTGCTTTGTGGCTCCCAAACAAAATTTACATCCTTTTTTTCCCACAAATACAGCTTTCTTTTGGTGGTATTTGATCACCACTGTGGTTTTTATTTTTTGCTCTATAAACAAAAAAAGAGCGGCAATTTTGACAAACAATTTTTTTTTTACTTTTTGCTACAATAAATATTCCCCAAAAATATATAAAAAAAAAAATTTTCCTCAGTTTAGGCCGATACGTATTCTTCTACATATTTTTGGTAAAAAAAAAAAAATCGCAATAAGCTTTAAGGTTTGCGCAAAAGTTATAGGTTTACAAAACAGGGGATAGTTTTATGGCATTTTTATTAATTTTTTTTAAAATGGCGGCGATCAGCGATTTTTATCGTAACTGTGAAATTGTGGCAGACACATTTTATTTATACAGCAATCAGTGGTATACAAATGCACTGATTCCTGTGTAAATTACACTGGCAGTGAAGGGGTTAACCCTTAGGTGGCAGTGTAGGGGTTAAGTGTGTCCCGAGGCGTGTTTATAACTGTGAGGAGGGCGTGGCTGTATTGTGACACATCACTCATCTCTGCTCCAATCACAGGGAGCAGAGATCAGTGACAATGTCACTAGGCAGAATGGGGAGATGCTTCTTTACATTAGCATCTCCCCGTTCTTCCTCTCCGTGAGGAGATCGAGTCCACAGGACCCGCAACATGACTCACGGAGCTTGCCGCGGACGCACCGCCTCTTAAAGAGCAACGTACAGGTACACGATTCTGCCTGTACAAACCCTTCCGCTGACGTATATCGACGTGAGGTGGTCAGCAAGCGGTTAAAGTCAAAAATCTTTTTGGTTTTCACCTTTTTATATTAAATAGAAGCCTTTTGTAATGTCTTTCAAGCCATCAAGTCATCCCAATGTGCTCACCTCTGCTCAAAATTAAAATCACTTCCTGTAGATCATGTGACATTCCAGTAAACTTCATATCCCTTCAAGCCCTACCTTACTGCATCACAGAATAGGGAGTGTTTACCTGTCTGGACCACACCTCCCTCATTACTCTACTACCTCTTGTTTTATTTCCACCAACTTTCCTACTTCTTCCTTTAAGGAAGCCATACACTGTACAATCTACTTTAGATCTACCATTTACTAGGTAGTGCAAGGGCCTGCCTGATTTGATACAAATTGAATACATTTGTACAGAGATTGTGCAATCAGATTGCATAGTATAACCATCTATATATAAGTGCATAAGATGATGTGAACGGAGACACTCAGCTGTCAGGCGCCATTTACATATCTTGAGTTCCCACGTGAATTGTTTTGGGGGGGCAATTTAAAGTATTTCCACTCATCGGGCATAGGGCAGCCCATACACTTGAACATGTAGGACAAACTCCAGAGCTCCAGAGCAGAGCATGGTGGATATTTTGCCACATAGATAATGATGGTTTGGGTGCACAGATGTAGGCAGAATTCAGTCCCTGAAACAATTTCTTAAAGTAAAAAGAATGCCTGTGGGACTTTTAAAGAACCGCCCAATAAAATGATACAATTATTTAAAAAGTTACATCTTTTTATTTACATTCCATATTAAAATTTAAGAAGCAGAATACAAAGAAAACCAAGTTTTAAAAGGTATACATTGGGGTATGTTGCCATATAATGCCATGTTGTTTTCACAACAGCAAAGACATACAAAGGTGACCAGGCACTGGTATAAATATCTCAATGCATTTGTGAAACAATGTTCACATCTTCAGGAAATGACAAAATCTAAGTTGATAAAGACATCTGTAGAGAAACCCCGTCATTAAAGTGGTGTTGCACAGAAAAAAAAAAAAATCATAAAAATTCCTAAAAAAAACAAACAAAAAAAACATTTGGAAATTATTATTTTTTTAACTCACCTCTAAATGCCTGTTGCTAGGGGGTCCCTCGTAGTCTGTCTCCTTCAGTGCCTGGGCTCCTGACATCACTTCCCCTCAGGGCAGGAAGGGCTCAGGCTCTGCCCCCTCCCTCCTGTCATTCATCTGGGACACGTGACTGGTCCCAGATGAATACGTGGCCAATCACGGGGTGCGGTGCCGCTCGTGCATGCGCAGTGGGTGCCCGGCTGTGACGCCACAGCCGGGTGCCCACAGTTGCAATGCCGGCGCCGCCGAGTGGAGGGGGGCTACGAGCGGGGCTTTGATCCCCCCACATCGCTGGACCCTGGAACAGGTAAGTGTCCGATTATTAAATGTCAGCAGCTGCAGTATTTGTAGCTGCTGACTTTTTTTTTTCTTTTTTTTTATGGAAACTCCTCTTTAAAAACATAAAATTAAAAAAAAAATTATATGTTTATATGAAAAATGCCCAAACAGTAAACACAAATAGCTGTGCAAAGTATCAGATCCGGTGCATTGAAAAAGTATTCTGTCATGATCACTTAGTGCCCCTGTTCCTCATTCCAGCACCCGGGTGTTGGCTGTTGCTTTTCCCCTCTCTGTGTTCACCTGCAAGATGATTGATCTGATCAGTCACCAGATATAAGCAAATCCAACACTTTGCCTCTTGCATGTGGTGGAGACAGTTACCTGCACTGTTCCTGATCAAGCCTCCCATTTGCCTGTCTTGCTTTGCTGTTGGATTTCCCTTTGTATGACCCAGATCGGATATTGGAGTATTCCCTGAACTCAGTCTGCCTTTCACCTAGACTGTCATTGGATCGGATATTGAAGTATTCCCTGAACTCAGCCTGCCTTATTACCTTGACCGTTTTAGAACCACGCTGTCTGTCTGCTAAATTGCAAGTAGTCTTCCGTTTGCCCTGTTCGTGTCTGCTCTGGTGTGGTGGTCAGGCACTATAGCATTGTGTATAAGTTCTGGGGGCAACCAAGTACCGGTAGGCCTGCCTGCCTGCCTTAAGGGAAAGGGGGCTACTATAGGTGAAGCACACAGTAGCTAGCTATAGTGTCTGACCACCTGCATTGAGGTAGACGTGACATTATCACAAGCCTTTAACAAAAAATTCCTATCAAGATGGACACTGCACTGGCCCATTTATTCACTGAAGAAATTGGCAAACTGACACGTCAAAGTCCAGGAACTGTCTGTGTTTGTAAACGCACCTCCAGCAGTAACGCAGGAGCCAGAGCCCAAAGTTAACCTCCCTGACCGTTTTTCTGGTAACCCCCATGTATTTTCTGACTTAAAAAATTGTTGTATGCTATACTTTAAGCTCAAACAACACTCCTCTGCTTCTGAAGCACAGCGGGTCAGCCTGATTATTACATGGTTGCAGGGGGATCCCCAGTCTTTGTCTGGGTCATCTGTGGAGAGACTAAAAGCCCGAGTGTCAGTTAAAGAATTTTTCAAGGCCCTGGGTTTACACTGATGATCCTGACTGTGCCCACTCAGCAGAAGCAATCTTAGGTCATTACGTCAGGGTAAACGCACTGCGGAGCAATACTGTTCTGATTTCCACTGCTAGGCACCTGACTCAGGGTTTCTATTGACCATACTGTGTCTGTTTCCCTCAGAAATGGCTTATTTGTTCCTGCACAACTTAGTTCTGCTAAGTTCTCTTACCACCTCTCTGTTTTCATTGATTCTGGTGCTGCTAGTAATTTCATTGATAGGGACCTAGCACACAGTCTACAGATTCCAGTGACTAAGGTGCACTGACCCTTCTCAGTCTTAGCCGTTGATAATTGCCCTTTGTCCATGGGTCTGGTGACCTTGTGTAGGGTACCCATTACCCTGAACATTGGGGAGGCAGGGTAATCAGCTTCTACCTGATCTCTTCTCCTGCTTATCCCCTTATCTTGGGGTATCTCTGGCTTAAACTTCACAACCTGCACATAGACTGGGCTGCAGAAGAGATTGGGTCCTGTTCCTAGACCTATATCCAGAATTGCATTAAGACCTGCCCATGTATAACTCTTGTGTGGCCAGTACCAGTCACCTGCCTTTTTTCCAGTCCTATTCAGATCCTGTTCATGACAACGTTTCCAAATGTGACTACAGTTTACATAACCATGCACCTTTATATGACTGTTATAACAAAAGACGCAGACAAGTCTATTGAATTCTCTACAGGCCACCTCTTCAGCCAATGGCCACAGCCTGAACCCTCTCCCTCTAGAAACCAAGTGTATCTGTTGTCTCGTAGCCTTGAGCCCTGTTTGGAAACGTCCTCAAAATCCTCAGAAGTCAAGCCCCCTGGATTACTACTACCTTTGCTGTCACTAAACTCCCTTGGACGCACAGCCAGGCTAACTTGTCCACAAGTTCCCCTTTCGCTACACCTTGTGATGCGATTCAGACAGTCACAACACCTAGTGATGCAATTCAGACAGTCGCTACACCTGGTGATGTGATTCAGATAGTTGCTACACCCAGGGCCATCTTTAATATTAATTGGACCCTGGGAAAAAAAATTCTTTGGGGGGGGGGGGGGCATGCAATTTCACTCTCCACCTGCTCTAAGACATACGATAAATAGCAGCTAGACTTAACCACTACAATACAGGGCACTTTTGCCCCCTTCCTTCCCAGCCCAATTTTCAGCTTTCAATGACAATTGGGCAGTCATGCTACAGTGCACCCAAATGAAATTTTTATCATTTTGTTTGCACAAATAGAGCTTTATTTTGGTGGTATTTATTCACGACTCCGTTTTTTTTATTTTTAGCGATATAAGCGCAAAAAAAGCGGAAATTTGGAAAAAAAAACAATATTTTCTATTTTAAAAGAAATCCAATAAAATCAAATTTTGTCATAAATTTAAGCCAAAATGTATTCTGCTACATGTTTTTGGTAAAAAAAAAATCTGTTAAGTGTATAATAATTGGTTTGCGTGATCACGGACATATGTACGCAAATGATCATGTACATGTGTGCAGATAATCATTGGAACATGTGATTTTAGTGGGACATATGTGGGGGACATGTGTTTTTTTTTTTTTTTTTTTTTTTTATTTGGGGACATGTCTTTTTATTATTTGGGGACATGTGTGTTTACACTGTGTGGTGATGTGTGTTTACACTAGACTGGTGATCAGTTAGTAAAAAGCTGTAAAAACAGCTCATACTCACTGATCATCAGCCGGCTCAGCGTTCTGCTCTCCTCTCCTCAGCGATGACTTCTGTGTGAGGAGAGGAGGAGCCGATTGCCTAGCAACCGGCTGTTTGTTTACATCACATGACGGCCATGATTGGACACGGCCGTCATGTGATCAGGAGGGCAAATCACAGAGCCCTCCTGCTGATCCGAGACGCGCCGTGTCCGGGTGACATGAGCACATCGGGATCGCACGATCCCCCTCCTTCTGAAGGACGTTCCTGAACGTCCTCTCAGAAGTAGAGCGCTCCCACCCGGCCTTTTATGTACATTGGCCGGGTGGGAAGTGGTTGAAATCAGGTTACTGTTTCAGATCAGGCAGCAATTGCGATTGGTTACAGCATATTGCTTAATGACTGGTTGCTAGATGCTACAGCAAATGATTTCTGCTTGTTAATTGGTTGCTAGAGATTACTGTACAGTAATAATGCTCACTGATTGGTTGCTAGAGGTTACAGCACAACATCTCACTGCAGGGAAGCATGATACACATATGACTGCCACCTTTATTTACATATCAATGTCACCACTATTTACAGATGTATGCCATTTATTTCCATGTAAACACAGGGTCTGCAGGTGAGTCATCTGTACACAATAGGGCAGAGCTGGACAGCATTAGTACCAGCACTTCACACTGAGATATCGTGACACAGCACAAGATTAAAACTTCAAGGGACAAGGGAATTTAAACTGGGATAGTTGGCAAGTATGAGGCAGCTGCTTTGGGCCCCACAACAATGACAGGGCCCAGGGCAGCTTCCCCCTTTTCCCTGCCTTAAAGACAGCCCTGGCTATACCTGGTGATGTGGCCCAGTCGGCCACTGCATCAATTATGCCAGTTCAGGTCATGCCCATTGAACTTTCTGCTTTTCTTATTCTGGACTCTCTAGCGATGTAATTCGGACAGTCGCTATGCCTGGCAATCCGATACAGACAGTTGCTACACCTGGCGATGCGACCCAGTCGGCCACTGCATCAGTTACGCCAGTTTAGCCCATGCCCATTGAACTTCCTGTTTTTTCTTACTCGGGACCTTCTGGTGACATGATTCAGACAGTTGCTGCGCTTGGCGATGCAGCTTGGTGGGCCACTGCATTAATTGTGCCGGTCCCGCCCATGACACTGTGCCTCCTGCTTTTTCTTATTCAGGGTTTTCTGTAACCTGAGCTCACCCTACTTCTCTAATTGGTCTAAGAGGTTCAATCCACCCTTTGGATAAACTGCCTCATTCAACCAGGTGGGGCTTTCAATCCTTTTTTCAGAGCTCTCTGTATTCTGCTCCTGTTTCAGCTGTCCGGCTTGACCCCTGTGACACTTCCCCTGCTAACTAGCCTGACCTTCTGGATCCACGGACCTCTGCCCAGTCTTATGGTACTCTGCTGGATGTCCAACTGGTCTTTTAGGTTCTGGGGGCCCCTCCTCGGGGGGGGGGGGGGTGTAGTGTAATGTCCTGATCACTTAGTGCCCCTGTTCCTCCTTCCAGCACCCGGGTGTTGGCTGTTGCTTTTCCCCTGTCTGTGTTCACCTGCAAGATGACTGATCTGATAAGTCACCTGATATAAGCAATCCAAACACTATCCCTTGCTTGTGATAGAGACACTTATCTGCATTGTTCCTGATCAAGCCTCCCATTTGTCTGCCTTGCTTTGCTGTTGGATTTCTCTATGCATGACCCTTATCAGAGTTTGGGCTTTTCCCTGAACTCAGCCTGCCTTTCACCTAGACCAGTGATGGCGAACCTTGGCACCCCTGATGTTTTGGAACTACATTTCCCATAATGCTCATGCACTCTGCAGTGTAGTGGAGCATCATGGGAAATGTAGTTTCAAAACATCTGGAGTGCCAAGGTTCGCCATCACTGACCTAGACTGTCATTGGATCGGATATTGGAGTATTCCCTGAACTTCGCCTGCTTTATTACCTGGACCGTCTTAGAACCACGCTATCTGCCTGCTAAACTGCAAGTAGTCTGCCATTTTCTCTGTTCGTGTCTGCCCTGGTGTGGTGGCCAGGCACTATAGAATTGTGTAGAAGTCCTGGGGGCAACCAAGTACCGGTAGGCCTGCCTGCCTTAAGGGAAAGAGGGCTGCACACGTTAGCTAGCTAGAGTCTCACCACCTGCATTGAGGTAGACGTGACATATTCATACCCCTTGAAACGGTGGGGATGGTGTGTTCAAGGTGATGTGCAGTGTTAGATTTTCCACCGCACATTTTGCTTTTTAGGCCAAAAAAGTTACATTTTGGTCTGATCTGACCAGAGCACCCACATGTTTTCTGTGTTCGTCACATGGCTTCTCGAAAATGGCAAATGGGACTTCTTATGGCTTTCTTTCAACAATGGCTTTCTTCTTGCAACTCTTCCATAAAGGCCAAAGTTTGTGGCATGCACAACTAATAGTTGTCCAGTGGACAGATTATCCCACCTGAGCTGTGGAACGCTGAAGCTCCTCGAGTTACCATGGGCCTCTTGGCTGCTTCTGATTAACCCCTTCCCATCGAGTGTACGCAGATCTGCCTACTCGACTTCCAGGGGTTATACTGGGATGATGCCCGCACCTGCAGGCATCATCCCGGTACTGTTTTTTCCAGCGGGCGATTGGCTATCCAGCCATAACAACCGAAGCAGCTAAAAGCCGCTCGGCTGTTATGCTGGAGGAGTGGGAGGGGACGTTAACGGTGCTCCCGATCAAGTAGCACAGATTCAACCTCCGATGCCTCCGGCTGCTGGGGAGGAACTGGAAAGAAGCCGTAATTGGCTTTGTTCCAGTATCCTAATAGTAAACACAGAAGCGACGTCATGACGTCACTTCCCGTTTACTCGGCTGCCAATTGAGCCGGTTTTAAAAAAAAAATATACGGTATTCAGAATCGCTGTTTTAGGTGATCTGAATACATTGAAGTGTAAAGGAGGGATCGGGGGTCTTTTAGACCCCCGATCCCTCCATAAAGATTACCCGTCACCACCTATTACTGTCACAAGGGATGTTTACATTCCTTGTGACAGCAATAAAAGTGATCAAATGTTTTATTTTTTAAAAACAATTTATTCATTTTAAAATAAATTAAAAAAAATAAAAATAATTTTTTAAAGCGCCCGTCGTCCCCGCGAGCTTGCGAAGCAAAGAAAGCGGATACGGAAATCTCGCCCACATATGTAAACGGTGTTCAAATCACACATGTGAGGTATCGCCACGATCGTCAGAGCAAGATCAATAATTCTAGCACTAGACCTCTGTAACGCTAACCTGGTAACCGTAAAAAAAAAAAATTAAATCGTCGCCTATTGAGATTTTTAGGTATCGTACTTTGTCGTCAATCCACGAGTGCGTGCAATTATAAAGTGTGACATGTTTGGTATCTATTTACTCGGCGTAACATTATCTTTCACATTATGCAAAAAAATTGGGCTAATTTTAAGGTTTTTGTTTTTCTTTAATTCATGAAAGTGTCCCTTTTCCCAAAAAGTTGCGTTTAAAACACTGCTGCGCAAATACTGTCACATTAAATATTGCAACAATCGCCGTTTTATTCTCTAGAGTCTCTGCTAAAAAAATATATATAATGTTTGGGGGTTCCAAGTAATTTTCTAGCAAAAAATATGGATTTTAACTTGTAAACACCAATTGCCAAAAATAGGCTTAGTCATGAAAGGGTTAATGCTCTTGTTGCCTAGCCTGTCAGTTTAGGTTGACGGCCATGTCTTGGTAGCTTTGCAGTTGTGACATACTCCTTTTCATTTTCAGATGATGGATTGCTCCATGAGATTTTCAAAGCTTGGGATATTCTTTTATAACCTAACCCTGCTTTAACCTTCTCCACAACTTTATCCCTGACCTGTCTGGGGTGTTTGTAGGTGTCGCGGACACTGGCTGCAAGGACCTTTTTCTGTCCATTCACCTGTTTTTTGGTATTGCTATATTAATCTTTTTTGTTACATTTTTGAGAGACTGTTTTCTTGAATGTTAATTTTGAACAATACACAATCCTTGAAAGAGCTAATCACATTGACCTGCGGAAACGGACTGTCTGGCCACCTAGGCTGCCTTAAGTGCTGGGTTAATTAGCCACTTAAGGACCGCCGTATTGCCATTGTACGTCATCGCAATGGCATGTACAGGCACAAGCACGTACATGTACGTGCTTGCATTCCAGCGGGTGGGGGGTCCGATCGGACCCCCTCCCGCTGGATGCGGCGGTCCGTTTCACTTCAGGAGCGATCCGGGATGAGGGGATGGCCGTTGGTTTCTGGCCATCCCCTCTCGATCGCTCCTGGCGAATGAGAAGCTTCCTCCCTGCCTGTGTATTGTATACACAGGCAGGGAGGAAGTGATGCTATTCTCCTCGGGGCGGTCTTTTTGACCGGACTACGAGGAGAAGACAGAAAGCAAGTGTGCACCAACACTACACTGACATGTAGGCACACACAGGCACACAAACCCCCCCCCCCCAGTCACAGTGTCACTGATTGCAGTGATCATTTATTTACTGATCACTGCATTCAGTGTCAGTTGTAAAAGTAAAAACTGTCAGTGCAGTTAGTGTTAGGTCCAGGGTAGCCCCCTACCACCCCCCCAATAAAGGTTTAACCCCCTTTATTGCCCCTAGAGTTAACCCTTTCACCCCCTTTTGCCAGTGTCACTAAGCGATCATTTTTCTGATCGCTGCATTAGTGTCGCTAGGTAACTAGTTTTTTTTAGGTTCACCGCCAGGTTTTTATAGCGCTAGGTACCCCGATATACTACCCAATAATGGTGTTAACCCTTTCACCAGCGATCACAGTATAAGTGTCACTGGTGACGCTGGTTAGCCAGTTAGTTATTTAGGTTCCCCGTCAGGTTTTTATATAGCGCCAGGGACCCCCATATACTACCTAATAAAAATTTGAACCCCCTGATTGCCCCTAGTTAACCCTTTCACCAGTGATCACCGTATAAGTGTTACGGGTGACTCTGGTTAGTTTGCTTTTTATAGCATCAGGGCACCCACCATTTATTACCCAATAAAGGTTTTACCCCCTGATCACCCGGCGGGTGATATCAATTAGGTTTTAGGGTCATGGTCTGTGTCGCCCCAGGCAGCGCTAGGTTAGTGCCAGTACCGCTAACACCCACACGCAAAGCATAAACCTCCCGTAGTGGTATAGAATCTGAATAGATCAATATCTGAACAGATCTATACTGGCATCCCCAGCAGTTTAGGGTTCCAAAAAAACGCATTGTTAGCAGGATCAGCCTAGATACCTGCTGGCACCTGCATTTTGCCCCTCTGCCCAGCCCACCCAAGTGCAGTATCGATCGATCACTGTCACTTACAAAACACTAAACACATAACTGCAACGATCGCAGAGTCATGCCTGATCCCTGCGATGGCTAACAGGTTTTTTTTGGTAGCATTTTATATTTAAATCCGGAAGGCAGTGCTTGGTTTTCGTGGTCCCGTACGTGGCTAGGCTCCCAAAAAGTCCCCCACATGTGGTAACCCCGTACTCGGGAGAAGCAGCAGAATTTATTTTGGGGTGTAGTTTGACTTATGCCCATAGAATGTGTGAGCAATATATCATTTAGTGACAACTTTGTGCAAAAAAAAAATAAATTAAAATTCCTGCAACTTGTGGCAAAATATAAAATATTTCATGGACTCAACATGCCTCTCAGTAAATAGCTTGGGGTGTCTACTTTCCAAAATGGGGTAATTTGGGGGGGTTTTGTGCTATTTTGGCATTTTATGGCCTTCGAAACTGTGATGGGTAGTGAGGAGTGAAATCAAAAATTTGCACCCTTAGAAACCCTGAAGGCGGTGATTGGTTTTCGGGGTGCTGTACGCAGCTAGACTCCCAAAAAGTCCCATATATGTTGTATCCTCGTACTCAGGAGAAGCAGCAGAATATATTTTGGGGTGCAATTAGAAATGTACTCTAGTTTATAGACTCTATAACTTTTGCGCAAACCAATAAATATACGCTTATTGACTTTTTTTACTAAAGACATGTGGCAGAATAAATTTTGCCCTAAATGTATGACTAAAATTGAGTTTATTCGATTTTTCTTATAACAAAAAGTAGAAAATATAATTTTTTTTCTCAAAATTTTCGGTCTTTTTCCATTTATATCGCAAAAAAAAAAAATCGCAGAGGCAATCAAATACCATCAAAAGAAAGCTCTATTTGTGGGAAGAAAAGGACGCAAATTTTGTTTGGGTACAACAGTGCATGACCGCGCAATTACCAGTTAAAGCAGTGCAGTGCGAAATTGTAAAAAAGACCTCTGGTCCTTAGGCTGTTAATTGGTCCGGGGCTGAAGTGGTTAACATGTTAATTGTGTAATTGTCTTTTAAGTTGTTGCTATAGGGGAGGGGGCAGTATCCATGAGCAGCCCTACCTCGTTATCTACCCCCTTGTGTAAAATGCATATAAAAAGGCTGTATTCTGTCCAATAAATCATTCCTGATGTACTCCAAGACTGGTGTTGTCTAGTTCTTGGGGGTTCCTATAGCCAGATGCATTGGACTTGTCTTCTTAGACTTAGGAAGCGGTATTACTGACAAACACTCAAGCGGAGTGTGGGGGACATTCCGTCACAATTGGTGGCAAGCTGTGGGATGCTTCCTCTTGCCTAGGCACACCCAAACCACCATTGGGACTATATTCTGCTCATTAGCTATGACTAAGCACTGTGTTCAGTGTGAAACATTTCAGCGGCTGTGCAGTTAGTCTGTTTACCAGCCTAGATGCTATGATTTTAATTACATTTTTGAAATAAAGTTAAATAATTCAGAGTGTGGCTATAAAGCTACATCTTTTCTACTTCAGTTGCTGTTGCAAACAGAGCCAGCAGCCTGTGGGATTGTGGAGACAGCTGTTTTGGGAGAAGTCATTACCTTAGAGCGGTAATTCTTTGTATTCTCATCACCGAACTAATGGAGATCGAAAAGGCCAGTAACCCACCAGCACATACCTCAGAAGCGACAGAGTTCCAGCGTGACGTCCAGTGGCGGCTGGCCTTGTATGGTACTCACCCCCCGCAGGAGGTTATCAGTCAAGTGTTACGAGAGGTGTCCCAGCTGCAAATGGCTTAAATCCAGCAGGACCAAGGAGCGTCAGTTATGTTCAACCGGGAAGCTCCGGCGGCCAGCAAAAAGCTACCCTATGCCGCTTTCCAAATGTTTCAAGATGGGGAAGATAAGATGGATGTTTACCTGCAAATGTTTGAGCGGCAATGCAGTCTCCAAGGTGTCAAAGCAGATTGGGTCACGCTCCTGGTCAGTCGGCTCACAGGAAGGGCTGCAGAGGCGTACAATAATGTCCCAGACGAGATCAGCCAGGACTATGATTGGGTAAAAGAGACTATTGGCTTGCTTCAGCATTACTCCAGAGGCACTTCGTTTTGAGGTTTCGCCACCTCCGCTGAAAGAGAGAGCCCTACACAGAATGGGCTCATCAAATGACCTGAGCAGCGGAGAGTTGGATGACCAGGCACCAAGCTGTTGCCATGGCAGATGCACTCAAGCTAATCCTCCTGGAATAATTCTACAATCATTACCCAGTCTCTAACTTCAGGTGGGGTAAGGATCGGCGGCCAGTCACAGTAGATGAAGCTACCACCCTAGCTGACCAATATGTGATTTAAGGCGGACTGTACAACCAGAGCCTAAGACCTCAGCTTGGCCTGTCCCCAACATTCCACGGAGCGTTGCCCCTCCACACCAGCCGTCGATCCAGTCCCACTCAGCTACCATCTTCTCGAGGGAAAGGCGACCTCTGCTACAGATGCAACCAAGCAAGGTATGTTAGGAGGTATTGTCCGCAGAATGTTTCCCAGGATGTGTGAAGCAACAGGCCCCTTGGACCTGCCCAGGCTGCTGCACACTGTCTGGAGAGAGATGTGACTTACCCAAGTGAGGAGAATATTGGAATTCTGCATGAGGCAGACCCTGTGCAAGCTGTTGCTACGGATAATCGTTTGCACCATCGACAAGCTGTGTGGATTAATGGTCAGGCTGCCCAGGGACTGCGGGACACCGGAGCTACTATTACCCTCATACAGTCCTGGATGATAAACCCAGCAGAGCAGACAGGACGCTCCATGACTGTGCGGGTTGCCGGGGGAAATGTTATGCAGGTGTCCACTGCCAGGGTTCACCTTGATTGGGGTTCGGGGGCCAAAGAAGTGGAAGTTGCAATAATGCAGAACTTGCCTGCAGAGGTTTTGTTGGGCAACAATTTGGGAAGTTAAATTCAGCCTTCTCCTTGGATGTATCCCCGGAAGCCTGCCCTGTTACCACCCGCCAGCAAGCCCGGATGGAGGTGCGCTGCCTCGAGGATGGGACCCAGGTAAGACCTGTCACCCCTGACCTAGACTGTCCTACCCCAGCTATTCCTACCCCGACTTGGGCTTTTCCCCAAGACTTTGCTCTGGCAACTCTGTGACTCTTCCCTAGCTAGCTATAGGGAAAGAGCAGGATTGGACCGGGGTTGGAGGTGGATTGGGTAGAGTGGGTCCAGGAATTACTCTATCGGGTTACTGAGGGAAAGGCAGCCTCCCATCCACCCAAGCGGCAGCTGGCTGTGCCGCAGAAATATCGGCATGACCTGCTGCGCATTGGGCATGACATACCCTTGGCCGGACACCTGGGGATGTCCCGGACCCTCCGCCATCCGACTCAGCCGTTTTTTTTTGGCCGGGGATTGCAGGGGATGTCCGACAGTATTGCCGGACCTGTGACACATGCCAGCGAGTGGGTAATCATGGGGCCCACTGAAAGCTCCCCTACATCCTTTACAGATCATTGATGAACAATTTAACTGCATTGCTGTAGACCTGGTTGGGCCACTGCCCCGACCTAGTCCTTCTGGGAAGAAATATATCCTTACTGTGGTGGATTATGCCCCCCGGTACCCGGAGGCCATTCCCCTGGCAAATATCCACAATTCCTTGCTCCGGATCTTTACCAGGGTGGGTTTCCCTTGGGAAATCTCTGACCAGGGGACCCAGTTCACTGCTGAGCTCGCTCCAGCAATTATGGAGGCTCTGTGGGATAAAGCCCCTACAGAGCTTTCCTTATCAACCCCAGACCAACGGACTGTGTGAGAGGTTCAATGTAACACTGAAACAGCTGCTTAGGACATTTGCAGCCTCACAGGGATTGGGAGAGATATCTGCCGCACCTTCTCTTTGCTTATTGGGAGGTGCCACAGGAATCTACTGGGTTCTCCCCGTTTGAGTTACTGTATGGGAGGCAGGTGAGGGGGCCCCTAGATCTAGTCAGAGCCCACTGGGAAGGGGGAATTGATCCCCAAGGGTCCTCTATCGTAGCATACGTTCTTGAGTTTAGGGACAGACTGAAGGAGCTCATGGACACTGTCCAGGAGAACCTTCGGGCTGCCCAAAAGTGGCAGAAGCAATGGTACGACCGTACTGCTCGGAACCGCACTCTGGAGGTTGGGCAGAAGGTTCTTGCCCTCAGCCCAACCAAGCAGGACAAGTTACAGGCCACTTGGCAGGGTCCTTACCGGGTTGTGGCAAAGCTCTGTGATACAACCTACCTAGTGTCTAAATGTTCGGATGAAAGAGTCTGACGGACCGTTCATGTGAATATGTTGAAAGCATACTGGGAAAGATCAGGAGAGGTAGCCACTATATGTGCTCTAGCTGTGGAAGATTCTGAGAGTCTTCCCTTGCTGGTGCTCCCGGAGCTAAATAGGATTACTGCAGGGATAGAGATGATAAAGCTTGACGACCAGCTAGGTCCAACACAGAGAGAACAAGCTAGACTTAGTCAGAGAAGGGAAATGTTCTCTACAGTCCCTGGGTACACTACTATGGCAGTCTACCGAGTGGAGACCCCGGGACAACTGCTACTAAGACAGGCGGCTTACCGGATACCTGACAGTGAGAGAGGGGATGCATCATGAGATTAAGGAGATGCTTGAGTTGGGAGTCATTGAGCCATCCAGCAGCCCCTGGGCTTCCCCGGTGGTCCTTGTACCGAAGCGAGATGGCACGACTCGCTTCTGCATAGACTACCGCAAATTAAATGAGTGCACCACCACTGATGCTTACCCTATGCCCTGGTTGGATGATCTGTTAGATCGCATTGTTCTGGGAAAATTCCTGACAACCCTCGACCTATGCAAAGGGTACTGCCAAATTCTTCTGGATGTGGAATCTATTCCAAAATCGTCTTTCATTACCCCATTTGGCCTAAAGTCTAAAGTAATGAAATTTGGGATGAAGAATGCCCCGGCGACTTTCCAGAGGATGGTAGACCAACTCCTCGATGGCCTCCAGGACTATGCTTGTGCATATCTGGACAACATTGCAATCTACAGTGATACCTGGGAGGACCATCTGGTTCACCTGGGTGTCATGTTAGACCGCATCAAGGCTGCAGGACTAATCCTTAAGCCAGAGAAATGCAGCATAGGGATGTCCGAGGTACAGTGCCTTGGACATCGAGTAGGTTTGTGGACAACAACGAACAGAGCCTAAGATTGTGGCCGACACCCCCCCCCCCCCCTACTAAAACCAAGGTCCTGCCTTTCCTCGGTACAGCTGGGTACTATAGGAAGTTTGTCCCGCAATATAGTTCCGTCGCTAAGCCCCTGACAGACCTGACTAAGAAGCACCTTCCCCGACAGGTACTGTGGTCCCCCAAGTGTGAAGCTGCCTTCCAACAATTAAAGAATGCACTAACTTCAGCTCCTGTTTTAGCTGCCCCTGACCCAAACGTTTGTGTCCACACAGATGCCTCTACATTCAGGCTGAGGGCAGTACTAAGCCAAGTAGGATCTGATGACAGTGAGCACCCAGTGGCCTACATCAGTCGGAAGCTGCTACTCCAGGGAAGTCTTTTATGCAGCCGCGGAGAAGGAGTGTTTGGCGCTGGTGTGAGCTCTCAAGAAATTCCAACCTTATCTCTATGGACGATCATTTAAGGTGCTCACTGACCACAACCAGGGCTGGACTGGGACAGGAATTTGGCCCTGGACTTCATCCAGACCGGCCCACTTACATTTTGAGTGTCCCATCAGCACCCCCTTACATCAGAGTGTCCCATCAGCAGCCCCCTTACATCAGAGTGTCCCATCACCAGCCCCCTTACATCAGAGTGTCCCATCAGCACCCCCTTACATCAGAGTGTCCCATCAGCACCCCCTTTGCATCAGAGTGTCCCATCACCAACCCCCTTACATCAGAGTGTCCCATCAGCACCCCCTTACATCAGAGTGTCCCATCACCAGCCCCCTTACATCAGAGTGGCCCACTGAGCCATCGGCCCACCGGGAAACTCCCGGTAGTCCCAATGGCCAGTACATGCCTGACCACAACCCATTAATCTGGCTTAATCAGGTCTCCGGGGACAATGGACATTTGTTACGATGGAGCTTTGCCCTGCAGCCTTACAATTTCGGCCAGGAAAGCAGAATGGAAACGCTGATGAATTTTCCAGACAAACTGAACTATAAAGACTCTCCCGGACAGACCCAAGCTGACCCGTGGTGGATCTAGTTGGGTCTGCCGGACTATGGGATGGGGGGGCACTGTCGCGGACACTGGCTGCAAGGACCTTTTTCTTTCCACATTCACCCTGTTTTTTTGGTATTGCTATATTAATCTTTTTTGTTACATTTTTTAGAGACTGTTTTCTTGAATGTTAATTTTGAAAAATACACAATCCTTGAAAGAGCTAATCACATTGACCTGCGGAAACAGTCTGTCTGGTCACCTAGGCTGCCTTAAGTGCTGGGTTAATTAAAATATTAATTGTGTAATTGTCTTTTAAGTGGTTGCTATAGGGGAGTATCCATGAGCAGTCCTACCTCATTATCTATCCCTTGTGTAAAATGTAAAAAGACTGTATTCTGTCCAATAAATCATTCCTGATGTACTCCAAGACTGGTGTTTTCTAGTTCTTGGGGGTTCCTATAGCCAGATCCATTGGACTCGTGTTCCAGGACTTCGCTTGAGTGTTTCCGTCAGTAATACCACTTCCTGAGTGTGGGGGATGTTCCGTCACACTAGGCCTTTGTGATGCTGTTTCTTCACTAAGGTTCTCTTACAAACCTCTGAGGGCTTCACAGAACAGCAGTATTTATACTGAGATTAAATTACACACAGAAAATAGAGTCCACTATTTACTAATTAGGTGACTTCTGAAGACAATTAGTAAAATAAATTGCGGCGCTACCAAGAAATCAAATGAAAAAATGCAATATATCAAAACACATATAGTGCAAAAAAATATATATAGTGCAAAAAAAGTGAATCAACCTCACTCAAATGATAAAAGTGCAATGTAGGGCAATATATAGTATAGCATCTAGTAAAATGATAGATGTGCATACATAATCAAACAATCATGCATGAAGTGATAACACAATCCAAAAATGCAAAAAAAGGTTGCTAAATAACATGTGCAAACAATGCAATATTAAATAGTGCTCCTCAAAAAAAGTCCATGCAATTGCTTCGTGAGCATATAACAAAGTCCATGCACAAGATAAAAGGTGACTTTCAAACACGTGACTGTCCACCGACTAACTTCAGTGCAAAGCTTGTGCACCACCAGTTTCCCCCAGCCTCTCACCTCAAATGCTTAGTATACAAGCACTGTATGTAAGCAAAAGCAGATCCATCCTTATCTGTCCAGCAAATAATATTCCCCTGTACACATACGATTAATCCTTTCCCGGGTACTTCAAATAGATCCCAGTATAGCAGGCGGTACATAAAGCATGGAATAAAAGGACAGGGGGACTCTCATGTGTAGTATTCAATAAAAACACTTTAATAACGAAAATCTTCACTTACATTCAAGTAGAAAACAGCGAATAACGTAACACGATCGAAACTTCCGGTCTCGGCCGCGACCGGAAGTGATGAGTGTAACACCACAGCTCCTTCCCTGATGCGTTGCGTCACGACCTCGTGACTTTTTCAAAGGGTGAAGGGAGGATGGTGTTCAAGGAGCTTATATGTGGTCAGCGCCGTCGCCATGGCAACCGCGGCGGTGCCCCCACACATATATATAAAATTGTATCACAAATACCATTTATTTATACAGATAGTTGTCTCTATAGAATTAAAAACATATTATTCACTGCGGAAAATAAAAAAGTTATCTGAAACCTCTAAAGGAATATATAATGATAAACCTAGAGCGACATCTAGTGGTAGTATTTCAGAATTATTTTTCCTCTAATGAACTTAGGTTTTTTCTATGTGTAAATAATCCCTTTTTTTAAAAAAAATTATATAAAAAAATGTGTATATATCTCTATAAAATTCTTGTTTTAAAATATAATATATCTCCTTTTAATAAGTAACACATACAAATAAAGGTTCAAAAATAAATAAAAATAAGAAGAAATATTATTAATATAAAAATAAATAAAAATTAGAAGAAATATGAATGTTGTCTTCCCAAACTATTACTACCATCAATTATTGCATGGGTGCCTCCTCCATCTATCGATGGATATGCAAGAAAAATAATATACACCCAATATACACCACACCTATTGCAGTAATAGTTTGGGAAGACAACATTCATATTTCTTCTAATTTTTATTTATTTTTATATTAATAATATTTCTTCTTTTTATTTATTTTTGAACCTTTATTTGTATGTGTTACTTATTAAAAGGAGATATATTATATTTTAAAACAAGAATTTTTTAGAGATATATACACATTTTTTTTATATTATTTTTTTTAAAAAAGGGATTATTTACACATAGAAAAAACCTAAGTTCATTAGAGGAAAAATAATTCTGAAATACAACCACTAGATGTCGATCTAGATTTATCATTATATATTCCTTTAGAGGTTTCAGATAACTTTTTTATTTTCCGCAGTGAATAATATGTTTTTAATTCTATAGAGACAACTATCTGTATAAATGGTATTTGTGATATAATTTTATATATATGTGTGGGGGCGCCGCCGCGGTTGCCATGGCGACGGCGCTGACCACATATAAGCTCCGTGAACACCATCCTCCCTTCACCCTTTGAAAAAGTCACGAGGTTGTGACGCAACGCGTCAGGGAAGGAGTTGTGGTGTTACACTCATCACTTCCGGTCTCGGCCGCGACCGGAAGTTTCGATCGTGTTACGTTATTCGCTGTTTTCTACTTGAATGTAAGTGAAGATTTTCGTTATTAAAGTGTTTTTATTGAATACTACACATGAGAGTCCCCCTGTCCTTTTATTCCATGCTTTATGTACCGCCTGCTATACTGGGATCTATTTGAAGTACCCGGGAAAGGATTAATCGTATGTGTACAGGGGAATATTATTTGCTGGACAGATAAGGATGGATCTGCTTTTGCTTACATACAGTGCTTGTATACTAAGCATTTGAGGTGAGAGGCTGGGGGAAACTGGTGGTGCACAAGCTTTGCACTGAAGTTAGTCGGTGGACAGTCACGTGTTTGAAAGTCACCTTTTATCTTGTGCATGGACTTTGTTATATGCTCACGAAGCAATTGCATGGACTTTTTTTGAGGAGCACTATTTAATATTGCATTGTTTGCACATGTTATTTAGCAACCTTTTTTTGCATTTTTGGATTGTGTTATCACTTCATGCATGATTGTTTGATTATGTATGCACATCTATCATTTTACTAGATGCTATACTATATATTGCCCTACATTGCACTTTTATCATTTGAGTGAGGTTGATTCACTTTTTTTGCACTATATATATTTTTTTGCACTATATGTGTTTTGATATATTGCATTTTTTCATTTGATTTCTTGGTAGCGCCGCAATTTATTTTACTTATTACTCCTTTGGTGCAGAGATCACG
Source organism: Lithobates pipiens (assembly GCF_037356315.1). Classification (NCBI taxonomy): domain Eukaryota; kingdom Metazoa; phylum Chordata; class Amphibia; order Anura; family Ranidae; genus Lithobates; species Lithobates pipiens. The sequence goes on along the minus strand of NW_027507785.1, from coordinate 191,194,398 downwards.
ATTTCTTTGCTGGCTGCTTCCACACATTTATATATATTTATTTATTTATATATATATATTTTTATTATACACGTTTTTTAGTTCGTTTCTTTCTACACATTCATTATTAGTGAGGTGAAGCGCATTAGTACTTTTTAATCATATTCTGAAGACAATTGGTTTCTCTAGATTTTAGTTAGGGGCATTAGAGTAAAGGCCGCGTACACACGGGCGGACTGTTCGCTCAACTTTGTCCGCTGAACAGTGTTTCAGCGGACAGTCCGCTCGTGTGTGGGGCTTCAGCGGACAGTTTCAGCGGACAGTTTGACGAACAACGTTTTTCGGAAATTCCGAAAAACTGTCCGCTGAAACTTGGTTTGAGCGGACAGTCCGCCCGTGTGTAGGCCACTTTCGAAATGAGCAAACTGTTCCCTCTCGGAGGAAAGTCTGCTCATTTCGAGCGCGTCTCCAGGTAGGCGGGGCCCGCGAAGGAGACGTTGCGGGCCCCGCCGCCTGGTATGGACTTAAAGGGGAACTCCAACGCCGAAAAAAATCGGCGTGGGGGTCCCCCCAAAGTCCACAACAGACCCTTGTCCGAGCACGCTACCCGGCCGGCCAGGAAAGGGGGGCGAGCGAGCGCGCCCCCCCCTCCTGATCCGTACCAGGCCGCGTGCCCTCAACATGGGGGGTGCCTTGGGGAAGGGGGGCCGCGCGGCCCCCCCACCCCAAAGCACCTTGTCCCCATGTTGATGAGGACAAGGGCCTCTTCCCGACAACCCTGGCCGTTGGTTGTCAGGGTCTGCAGGCGGGGGGCTTATCGGAATCCGGGAGCCCCCTTTAATAAGGGGGCCCCCGGATACCGGCCCCCCACCCTATGTGAATGAGTATGGGGTACAATGTACCCCTACCCATTCACCTGTAAAATAAAAGTACCCAAAAAAAAACAACACACGAGATAAAATATTTTATTGCACAGCTCCGGGGGTCTTCCGTCTTCGGGGGTCTTGTCCCCCTCTTCGGTTCTTCTGCCGGGCCACCGCGCCTTCTTATAGCTCTTTTACAGGCGGTGGCCCGGTCTTCTGTCGTCGCTGTCGCCTTCCATTCTTCTTGTTCTTCTTGTTCTTCTTGTTCTTGTTCTTGTTCTTGTTCTTGTTCTTGTTCTTGTTCTTGTTCTTGTTCTTGTTCTTCTTCTTGTTCTTCTTCTTGTTCTTCTTCTTGTTCTTCTTCTTGTTCTTCTTCTTGTTCTTCTTCTTCTTGTTCTTCTTGTTCTTCTTCTTGTTCTTCTTCTTGTTCTTCTTCTTCTTGTTCTTCTTCTTCTTGTTCTTCTTCTTCTTGTTCTTCTTCTTCTTGTTCTTCTTCTTCTTGTTCTTCTTCTTCTTGTTCTTCTTCTTCTTGTTCTTCTTGTTCTTCTTCTTGTTCTTCTTGTTCTTGTTCTTCTTGTTCTTCTTCTTGTTCTTGTTCTTCTTCTTCTTGTTCTTCTTCTTCTTGTTCTTCTTCTTGTCCAGGAGATGTTGACACGTCGCTCTCTCCGGCCGGAATGCCAGAGCCACGCTGTGCGGCCACTTATATAGTGACAATGGAGCGGTGTCACATTGGCCGGCCGGGTAGCGTGCTCGGACAAGGGTCTGTTGTGGACTTTGGGGGGACCCCCACGCCGATTTTTTTGGCGTTGGGGTTCCCCTTTAAGTTCATTCCAGGCGGCAGAGCCCGCGACGTCTCCGTCGCGGGCCCCACCTACCTTGACACGCGCTCGAAATGAGCGGACTGTTCCCTCGTGTGTGGGCGAGTCCGTTCATTTCAAAAGTTGCGCGGACTTAGTACGACGAACAAAGTTTGCCGTATTTGTCCGCTCAAAAAGTGCCGTGTGTGGGCAAGTTCGTTCATTCAAAAGTTTGAGCGGACTGTTTGACGAACTTAGTTTCGGCAGACAGTCCGCCCGTGTGTACGCCGCCTAAAGGCGGCTGAATACAAATGCACACCATGCTTTTCATATTGTAAAAAATATTGAAAACCATTTATTTTCCTTCCACTTAACAATTATGTGCCACTTTGTGTTGGTCTACTACATAAAATCCCAATAAAATACATTTACATGTTTGGTTGTAACATTACAAAATGTGGATAATTTCAGGGGGTATGAATACTTTTTCAAGGCACTGTATACAGAGCCCACTTCCCAAAGTATACAGCTGTGCTCAAAGTTTTGCATAACCTGGCAGAAATCATGACATTTTGGCATCGATATTAAAAATATGACTTCATACCAATTTTTTTTTTATTTAAGGCTAGTGAGCATATGAAGTCATTATCACATACTGTATTTATTGGCATATAACACGCATTTTTTCACCCTGAAATCGGGTGCAAATAGTGTGTGCGCATTATACGCCAATACTGCAATTTTGGCTGCCTAGGAGGGAACAGGGAGGGAGGCAGGACGAGCGCCATCAGATTACATACAGCGAGAATCTCCTGCTTACTCAGCGGCCTCTGTAATAGGAAGATCCGTCTCCTGGGCCGGCATTGGACCAGTGTTCTGTCTATCATAGAAGCTGGTCCAGGAGGTGGGACTTTGTATTAAAGAGGCTGCCGAGGAAACAGGAGACTCTCACTGTATGTAATCTGATGGCACTTGTCCCGCCACCCTCCCTGTTCCCTCTGAGGCAGCAGTAATCTGAGGTGAGGCTGCAAATGGGCATTGATCAGGCTGCATTCATGGCAATAGTGAGGCTGCATATGGGCATTGATCAGGCTGCAGATGGGCATTGATCAAACTGCATTGATTGGCAATTGTGGGGCTGCAGATGGGCATTGATCAAGCTGAATTTATGGAAAATTGTGAGGCTGCAGGTGGCATTGATCAGGCTGATGGCATTGATCAGGCTACAGATGGGTAATGGTGAAGCTGCATTGATGGGCACTGACCCTTATTTTGCTTCAATGTTTTTATTTAAAAAGTTTTTTTTTTTTTCCTGAAACTTCCCTCCTAAATGAAGGTGCGTGTTATACACCTATTCGTGTTATATGCCGATAAATACGGCTGTTCGCGGTGGACATATTTGTTTACATTGTGAAGAACTTTGATCCATGACACATCCATCATGGGGTACAGGACAGCCAATTGAGACATTTCAGCACATGGACATACCCCCTACCTTTTAAATAGACCTGATCTGGTGGCCATTTTACATTCTGTCTTTTGTCAGTGTAGGGAAAGGACGCTGTGTGGAGCAGGGACAGTCAGTCTGTAATCACTAGCTATTACTATTGGGTCCAAAAAAGTCCTTTTAAGGACTGGTATAGGTGTACAGTATATAGGGTTGTAATACACTTATAATATACTTTCTTTCAAATATAGAAAGCATATTATAGTGCACTGCAGTGCTGACCAATTCTGCAGCTGTCTTTTCTCAGTGTAGGGATAGTTTGCTGTTTGGAGCAGGGACAGTCTGTAGTTCACTAGCTAGCTACTATTAGGTCCACAAAGGTCCTTTTTAAGGACTGGTATAGGTGTACTATTTGGTGTGCAGTATATAGGGATGTAATACACGTATAAAATACTTTCAAATATAGAAAGCATAGTATAGTGCATTTCCACTGTGCAGCATTGTGACTGCTGAGCGGTTCTGCAGCGTTACTGCAAAGAGTGACAAACGCAATTAGAAAAAAGTATTATAACCCAAAACGATAGATTGAAGCGGGGTGTTATATACCTTTTTCCACATATACTGCACTTCTCTAGATACTTTTGTCACAGGGTCATTTAAAAAATAACAGGAAGAGGAAGAGGCAGACCCTTCCGCAGGGGTGTTAGGGGTAGAGCAGGAGCAACAGGCTTGAGCCAAAGTGGCAAATTGCAGAAGGTGCGTTTGATTACGTCAAAGGATGCACCAGACTTGGTTGAGTGGCTCGCTCTGCCTTACTCTTCTGCACTCTCCTCATCCTCTCGATCTGCACCCTCTTCACTCTCTGCTGTGTGCATCCCCAAAGACACTACCACCAACACCACCACCATATATCCTCCGCTTGAGTCACAGGAATTATCTTCCGATCTATCATCATAAGACATTTCCGATGTGCAGCCACTCTTGGCATTGGATCAGGAAGAGGAGGTAGCAACAACCGCCACTCAGCAGTCTGACGACAGTACCTAGATCAGCCCAAGGAGGTTGGTCCCCGCTGTTGCTGCCTACTCTGAGATCTTTTTTATTTTATTTTAAAACTTGTTATTTTATAAACATACAGTTAAGAATAAAGAAACTGCCAAGAGATACTCTTACATAAATCCATCAGTGTCACAATTATGTATTACTCCCTTTGTACATTATTCTTTCTATAAGCCTTTAAACCCCCCCCCCCCCCTTCCCTCCCAGTGCCCTAGTGCCTTATCTCTAAACCACCTTTTTACTGTGCCTTGACTTTTTGTGGAATTAATAAACAATAATTATATTACCATTATCCTACTCTCCCTCACACTAACTACTTTTCCACCCTTGTAATCTGCTCTCCCTACCTTATATCGTCCCCTCAGTGTTTAATTCTCCCTTACCATATACCCGTTAGTGCCCTTTATGTTGGATAGCCCATTTTATCCAACCATGGTGTCCACAAATTTAAAAATCCACCAAAGTTCCTTCTTCTAGTGTATACCACTTTTTCCCTCCATATAGTGTCATCCATCACCTTTTATCCATTCTTCACATGTGGGGGGTTTTACCGATTTGCCAGTTCTGGGCTACTAGCTTTCGTACCTGAAATAGGCCCCTTATTACTACTGGTTTAACTTTTTCTGATGTCTTCCTGCCTTCTATTTTTCCCAATAGACACATCTCCCCAACCGGTTTAAGCATAGTCCCAAAAGTACTATTAATAACTTCCACTATTCCTGTCCAGTACCTCAATAATTTTGGGCACTTCCACATCATATGTATCAAATCCCCAGTTTCTTGATACCTTGGACATTTAGCGTCCACTCTTGTCAGGGCTGGCTTAGCCCTTCCTCCTCTGGGCTGGCCGCTCAGCTGTTGGCTAATTGCCAGCTCTCTTCTCTTTCCACAGTTACCAGCTGTTCCCGATGATGCTTGTCTGACCGGCCTATTTTAAGCCTTCCTGCTCATTTTTCCATCTCCTGCTGTTTGTTTCAAGACTGGCTTGCTGACATCCCACCTGGCTTCTTATCCTGCTTGTGATTGCTCTCCTTGGATCCCTGACTTCTGGCCTGGCTGATTACCCGATCTGGTTAATGAACTTTGGACTGGCTGACTACCCGATCTGACTATGCTTGACTACGCTTTTTCTATTTACCTTTTTATTTTTATTAATAAACAAGTGTGATTTGATTGTACTTCTGTCTCAGTCTGTTTCATGGTTTCTGACAACTCTATAACCAAATCCCAAAAGTTTTTTTTTCGGGGGTATAGTAAACCCTGTGTAAAAGAAAAAAAAAATAGCTAGGACATTTTTTGTGCAGGGGACACTGAAACCAGGACACTGCCTTCTAATATCCTTCTCCACTGTACTTCTGTCATCTTTACTCCAAGGCCCTCTTCCCACTTTTTTTTTTTTTGGACAATGCTGCCCTAGTGATAGATTTACTGCAGAGCTGTACATATATCTGAGATATCAGCCCTTTAGATGACTCCGTTAACAACTTTTTGAATAAGAGGGATTTTACACCATACTACCGTTTGAGTTCTAAAATGTGTTTGTAGGGCATGTCTTATCTGAAGATATCGGAAAAAAAGAATGGTTTGGAACACCATACTCCCTCCTCAGCTCCTCAAAAGACTTGCTCCCCTCATATAGTTGGGCCAGTCTTACAACACCACACTTTTCCCATACACCTACTTTACCTATAGGTGTCAAGTCTGGAAAATACTTATCATCCCACAATGGGGTATATTCTGTTGGTCCTACATATCCCATTCCTTTTTTGACCGCCTGCCAGACCTTTGTAATTAATCTTAGTGTGGGGCATTCAGGAAGGAATGAGTCGGCTTCCAGAGCTTCCACCAATTTACCATGCTTAGCTCCCCTCCTTTTTATTCCTATCCCAACCCCTCAAATGCTGTAGCTGAGCAGCCAGAAAATAGCAACGGGGGTGTGGAACTGCTGCTCCCCCCCCCTCTTTTATTGGTAGCTGCGGTGTCTGTAGGCCTATACGTGGTTGTCTATTCTTCCATATTAGTTCCCTAAATAAAGTTTTGATCTTTTTAAACCATTCCATTCTTATCCAAACTGGAGCATTGTGTAAATAGTACAACTACTGGGGCATCCAGACCATTTTAATAAAATTAATTCTGCCAGCTACTGACAAAGGTAGATGTTTCCAGATGTCCCACTTCTGACTAAATCTAAGCAGGAGGGGGGCAAGATTGTCATTTATATATTGGTTTGGATCTCTTGTTAGCCATATTCCTAGATATTTCATCCTGTCTACCACCAGTTGAGCAACTGCAGGTGGCCGAGAGCTTATTGAGTCCACCGGCAGCAACGCAGACTTCTCCCAATTAATTACCAACCCTGATATCCATCCGAAGTTTTCCACTATATTCATGGCCGTCACTAAGGATGCATCTATATCACCAAGGAAGAACAGGATATCATCTGCATATAATGTAATCCGGTCTTCTCCCGTTTCTCTTTTAAATCCCTGTATCGCCCCTGCTGCTCTAGAGGCAATCGCTAGTGGTTCAATTGCCAAAGCGAACAACAGGGGCGACAAGGGACATCCCTGTCGTGTACCCCTCTTGAGTTCTATCGGATCAGAATACGCGTTGTTGATCTTTATTTACGCTTTAGGGGTCCTATAAAGTGCTTTTACCCAGCCCACAAAGGTGGGTCCGAACCCAAACATCTCCAGAGCCCGCCATAGCCCCACTCCAAGCTATCAAAAGCTTTAGCGGCATCTAGAGATACTTTGGCCCGCGACCCCATGTTTAACGTCGGAATATGTAAATTTAGATACTCTCCTGATATTAACACTGGTGGACCTATTCGCTATAAACCCAGATTGGTCTGGGTGTATAAGCTTTTGTATGTCTATTCACCCTTGCTGCCAATACTCTTGCAAGTATTTTAGCATCAGAGCACAGCAGTGATAATGGCCTATACGATGCGGTGTCCTTAGGGTCTTTCCCTTCTTTTGGCAACACTATTATCGTGGCTTCTGACATTGAAATAGGCATCCCCCCTCCTATTGCCACATTCTCTAATACCTTTAATAGTTTGGGGAGAAGCACCTCCCCATACCGTCTATAAATCTCTGCTGGAAGACCATCTGGTCCTGGGGACTTCTGATTGGCCATCCCAGTCACAGCGCACTGTACTTCCTCCAGGGTTATAGGGCTCTCTAGTTCCCCTTTCGCTTGTTCTGACAGTGTTGGTATTTCTATCCCCCTCAAAAAATCAATCCCACCCCCCTCCTCTTTCTGTCTAGACTTATATAGCTTTGAGTAATAATGCCTAAATGAATAAACAATTTCAGAGGTCCGAGAGGAGATCTCCTCCCCTCCCGGCAACCTAATCACTGCGATCTCTGATGGGGAGTTATTGGTTTTAACCAACCTAGCAAGCATACGGGCCTGCACTCTCCCCATCCGCGAATGCCGCTTGTCTCTAAAAGAGGCGCTTGTTTTCCACCTTTCTCGTAACAATGTTTCTATATCTCTGCTGGCTTCTAAGCCATCTCTCTTGTTTTTCAGGGGTTGGGTCTTCCACATATAATTTTTCAGCCTCCACCACTTCCCCTCTGATACTCTCTTCCCATTTCCTAGAGTTTCTCTTAATCCCTGCCACCTGCTGTATTAATAACCCTCTGAGGAATGCTTTTAGGGTGTCCCATACCACCCCTATTGGTGCTGTCCCATCATTTAAAGTTACAAACTCTTTTCATTTTGCATTTACCTCGGTTGGTTCCCCCATTAACTCCAACCAGAATGGACTTTTTTTCCATTCTCTTTGCTTTTTGTCCGCAACTTGGACCATTAATATTAAAGGTGAATGATCCAACACTCCCCTTGGGGCATAGACTATATCTTCTACTATCCCTAGCGCATCCCTGTTTCCAAACGCCATGTCAATTCTTGATAGTGTTTTGTATGAGCTGGAGAAACTGCTGCAAGGTTGGGTTCCAGGTTCTCCAGATATCACACATACCTATTTCTTCTATAAATCAGGCCAAACGGCTATCAGGAGCCTTATCTGATTGAACCCCAGGCGGAAACCTGTCTTTTCTCTTATTGAGGACTTTATTAAAATCCCCCACCGTAATAACTGGTATACCCTCTTTATCTTCCAAGAATTCTGCCAACCTAAATAATACCTCCATTTTAAAAGGTGGTGGGATATAAATGTTTACCAGAATGTAGGGATTATTTTCTATTTGGCAGTGTAAAAACACATAGCACCCTCCGTATCTATTATGACTTTCCGAGGAGCAAAGCGCATCTCGGTTCTAACCATTATGCTCACCCCCCTTGCATATGAGGAATAAACCGAATGGTATTGGAACCGGAATTGCTTGCTGTAAAGTCCCCCCTATAGTGTCTTTTGTTAAATGTGTCTCCTGTAGATAAAACTAAATCTGCCCGGTTTTCCTCCATAATTGAGAACACAGCCATTTTCTTAACTGGGTTCCCAAGCCCCCTGATATTCCAGGAGGCTATATTCAAACTGCTAGATTGTATCGGCAGAGGCTCTGTTATGTTCCTGGCCTAGCAGACTATAACCACCAGAAGTTGGGGAGCAACCCATTTCCCTTAATAACAAATTATATTCACTTAAAACCCTTTCTCCAAAAGGCTAAACATCTTGCACCCATAAATAACCAACCAAGTGAATTATTATACTAATCCCATTTCGTGATACATAGGTAAAAACTTTTTATCCTTTCCATGTGACAATCCTGTGTACTCATTTTAATGTGGTTAAAGTACCTTCCCTGCTCCCTCCCCTTCACCCCCACCCCCCCATACCATTGCCTACCTTGGCTCCCCCCAAGGGTTTTATGCGTGACCTTCCTCCAACCTAACCCCTCATCCAACTCCTTATACCCCCCAGTGCATTACATACCATTCTTAAGTTATAGTTGTTCTTCCCTTTCCCACCCCCTCCCCCCCCACAAATGCAACCAAAACAACTTGGCAGGCACATTGCCTGCCCCATACATTATAATGTCCACACACATATATCTCCCCCCTCCCCTCTATCTTGAATGTAAAGTCCGATCATATCATATCTAAAGTTCTTCATCCTGTAGATTCTTCTTATTCTCCTCAAGCCATCTTGCCGCCTCAGCTACTGTATCAAAAAATTGTGTCCCTCCCAAAGCCCTCATCCTCAGACGGGCTGGGTACAGTAGGGCATACATGATTTTGCTCCCAGTTGATCCCTGTAAACTCTGATCTACGTTTTTGTAGCATTGGGGAGTAGTCTGGGTAAAATGATATCCTGACACCTTTGAAAAAAGTATTCCCCTTCTCCCTGGCTTTTCTCAAAAGAGTTTCTTTATCCTTATAGTTAAAAAGCTTTAAGAGCATTGACCGGGGGTGTCCATCAGTTAACGGAGCTCTAGCTGGAACTCTATGAGCTCTCTCTATAGCGAACAGAGGCGAAAAACTAGTCTCCCCAAACTCCTCTTTAATCCATTTCTCCAGGAACTCAACAGGGTGAGGACCTTTACATCCCTCAGGAAGTCCTACCACCCAAACATTGCTCCTACGTGCCCTGTTTTCCATTTCATCCAATTTTGAAATCTGGAGAGACATTTGTTCTCTTATTAATTTAATTTCCTGTTTGAGGGGGAAAAAGTTATCTTCCATTAAACTCAATCTTTCTTCTAGGGCCGTAGTCCTTTCAGTGGTTTTCTGCAATTTTTGACCAAGCGAAAGTAATTCCTCCGTAATTCCCCCAATTTGTTCGCATAAACTGTTCAGTGAGCTCTTGCATTAACGGCGGTGAGTATATCCTTTAGTGACGGTTCTTCTTCTACTAAAGGGATATGAGAGTAAGGTTCAACCACAGGCTCTGGGCTCCCATCTACTGTCTTATTACCTGCCATTTTTGTCCCTATTAGTGAAGAACTTTTCTGGCCCTGTGCTTTGCTTTGGCTTTTTCTATCTTGGGCGGATTGAGCTTTTTCCGTTGGCTGCTGCTGAGGCCCCTTATTAGGAGAATTTTCTAGAGTGTGAGCAAACCTTTCAAGTTTAGCTGCTGTGGCCGCTGCAGGCTGGCCTCCCCTTTCCTTCTCCTTCACCGGACGTGCTGTTTGTGACCCGGTATTTTCCTGATGTGACTGCTCTTCTCCCGTCTTTCTAGTCATATTGCTTACACTGAGTAAACAGGTGCTGAACCAGCACCAATTTTCCAGAGAGGGAAGGAACAAAAAACAAAGAGGGGGGTTATTATGCAACAGGCTACACTCCCTGCAACCTTTATCAATTTTAGCAGTACCAAAATACAACAGTTATACAAAAAAGAATTCAATGTAATCAGTTTGCAGCGTACCTGTATACAGTCGAAGCTGTAGCCACAAAAAAATGAAAAAATGTTTTTTCCCTGCGATTTACTGCTTGTACCAGTCCTGCCAGGTTTTCAGGAGCTTAAAATAGCCCAGGGGGATCTGGGGGGCGTGACCGGAAGCGGAAGACGGCGGACGTGAATCTGAGGAGCTCCGCTGAGGCCTTCTGCTAATCCGAGGCCATCCTCACCCAGCGAGCTCCCCAGAAGTTCCACGCCGCACATCACGGGTGCGGGCAGCGAGGGGCACAGTCCGGTGCCAATATCGGACACCTAGACGCCGAATCCCGGTCCGCGGCCGGCCGCATTACACGGCGCGGCGCCGCCATCTTGAGGCCTACCGGGTCCGTGAGCCTAGCGCTGGCCTGTGGCGCTCCGCGGATCCCCCTCCATGTCCGAGGACCACCCGGGGAGCCCCCTGACAGCGGAGCCCCGAGAGCCACCTTTCCAGGAACGGAGGGACCGGCGGATGAGCCTGAAAAACGGAGGGCAGGTGCGAGGAATAGCGGCCATATTGGTACACCTTGGGCCCACCACTCCCAGATCTGAACAGATCCCCCCCTATTCCCCACCGGACTTCCTCAGCCTAAGTGTCCTAGCTACTTACACCCCTGAACCACCTCTCAGCAGCCAGGGGCTTCTCAGATACTCTGCAGCCCTCAGACCTGTGCTGGCTTTCTGTCCTATGCCATACACCAGGTGGCCATCTTGCTTCACCCATCTGACTTCACCCACCTATCATACTGCAGATATTCCTACTAGTACAGATGTGCTTCGCAATCCACCGTACTCTCTAAACAGCAGGTGTGTGTTACCCCCGCCGGGGGTGTGCGCCGAGCTCCACATTTATTAAATCTGGACTTTTGGCTATCATCTGGCTATCAGAGACGTTACAACTTGGTGGCACTACACCCTCTCCTCCTCCTCCCCTCCTTTACAGTTTTGAGGAAGCGTGACACCTCATCCGAACCTATACACCTACCTCTCCCCCCAAAAGAAGGGGAAAAGCAAACCCAGAACAGCTCATACTTGCCACATAAGGTCTACAAATGTGATAGACTACTAAGGCCTGGACCTGGCTCCCCCGTCATCTCTCCATGACTCCCGTCTTTCTTTCATGTGAGCTTTTACAGACACGGGTGTTTCCTTTTTGACTCATTTCAACCGGCCACACGCCCCATGGCCAAAATTGGGGACCAACGATGCACCTATTCCTCTTCTATAAAATCACAGTCCTCCGCGGCTATGGACCGCTACTTGAGCAAACCCTCTCAAAATGCCTCGGGGGCTCCCGAAGGCTCTCAGTTCCCACCGGAACAGCCTGATATGTGCACCAACATGCTCTTCAATGCCACCTCCTCGCTCTCATCCTCCCCATCTCCCCCCCTAACGGCAGAGCTACTGGACACTAAACTACACTCCCTCTTACAAGCAATCACCCATACCATTGCACAGGAGATAGGGAAAGTAGCCAAGGAATTGAGAGGGGAGATTGATCAGCTGGGTGAACACACAGACTCCTTGGAATATAAATTTGACGAAATGGTGCAATATGTCCAGGTTCTCGAGGAAGACAATGCCACCATTAAAAATACCGTGACTCAATTACAAGCCCAGCAGGAAGATCTGGAAAACAGAGAGCGTAGACAGAACCTTAGGTTCAGAGGCATTCCCGAAACAGTGGAAGACAAAGACCTGCGCAACTACCTCCTAAGCCTTTTCAACTTTTTAGCCCCTAATGTCCCAGACATAGACTGGCGCCTAGACAGAGCACATCGGTCGCTGGCTCCGAAACCTCCTTTGGGGGCCAACCCGAGAGATGTGATTGTGCGTTTTCACTATTATGACAGCAAAGAAACCCTGACGCTAGCATCCCGCAACCAGTCCAGAGTTGAATTTAAAGGCTCCAAGCTCCAAATCTTCAGTGATCTGTCACCCACTACCCTGGCGAGGAGGAGAACCCTTCGACCATTGACTTTGCATTTACAGTTTCACAAAGTGGCCTACCGGTGGGGCTTCCCTTTTCGTCTTTCCGCTTCTAAAGACGGCATCCAATATTCCCTACGTGATCTGCAAGAATGTGACTCTTTTCTTCGCAACTTGGGGCTTCCACCTCTTCCAGAAGAGGATTCTCAGCCTCTTCCAGCTACGCCCAAGCCTCCGCTGGCTCCGAGCCGCATCTGGACCCCGGTGCGACAGAAGACGTCCAAATCTAACTATACGCCCTGGAAAGGTCGTGCCTCCAGGCTCCCAACCTGAACTGTCCCCTCCTGACTCACTTTGGATACCTTATTTACTTTGACACCCAAGTGCTATTATGGGTGGTCCATGCCCCCTAGAGGGTAGATCTACCCCTTGACCAGTGGGGTAGGTGGCCGGACTTATCTGCCGCTGCCTCCAGTTTAACTAACTTTTATTCCTCTTCCCTCAACAGGTTGTGATATTTTTGTCTGATAGAAACTATAGTATTATGATTTGTTTGTGTATTTTTGTGTACGGTTGCACACTTATGGGGGTCTGTACATGTAAGTGTATAGCTCCCCCCCCCCTTTTTTTTTTTTTTCCTTACACAACCGAGGTCTCCTGTTCACACTGGGGGCACCCTAATTATTTCGGAGAGAGACGGGGGACTCCCCCTATCCATGTTCCTCCTTTTTCTTTTTGCATGTTTTGGAGATGTACAAATCTCCACTTCTGACCCATGGCTTTGACCTGGGCTCCCTGGTGGCGCCGAGCCATCCAGGTTTCTATTGGTTGGTCGTTGAATTTCGACCCCTCATTTTACCCCCGTTTTTTCCCCTTCCCCCTTTTCTTTTCTGGAACGTTTTTTCCACTCTGGGTGGGACACTGGGATCTTTCCCTGTCTTCCACTGGTTATACTTACCTCTGGTACAGGTTTTTTTTTTTTTTTTGAACGATTGCACCGATGTTTATGTCATGCACATTGCTTTGTTATGTATTATATATTTGTTTTGGGTCCACTGTTATACCCTACTTGTTGCACTTGTGAGGTTTTCTGCCATGCTCTGGCCCTTGGTTGACGTATTATGGCTTTAAAACTCCTAACATATAATGTTAAAGGATTAAATTCCATTCAAAAGAGATGGCTAGCTCTGAAGGAGTTTAAGGCCTCCAGGGCGGACGTGATATTGGTCCAAGAGACCCACTTCTGTGTTGGAGGTTCACTTAAGTTTGCTAGCAAACATTTCCCGACCTCCTTTCTGGCATCTGACCCGTCGGGTAAGGCGGGTGTTGCTATACTGATTAGTCGGCATTGCCCGTTAAAGGTCATATCATCCCATTTAGACCCTCATGGAAGGTTTATCATCCTGAAATGCTCCCTACTTGCTAAATCCCTCACCATAGTTAACATTTATGCCCCTAACTCGGGTCAGCTTAACTTTTTGTCCTCAGTCTTTGACACTCTCGACCGCTTTGCCCAACCGTTTATGATATTAGGAGGAGACTTTAATATGACGATGTCGTCAGACAGAGATAGATGCACTCTCTTTCCCTCAGCTTCCCCGCCCCGAGCCACTCGCCTATCCAAATCGTTCCGTAGGCTGATAAGATCTAGGCGTTTGTTAGACATCTGGAGGATAAAACATCCTACTCATAAACAGTACACCTTTTTCTCACATCCCCACAAGCTTTATTCCAGATTAGATCATTTCTTTATCTCCTCGCCCCTATTAACGTCAGCGGTCTCCTCTGAAATCAACCCTATCACATGGTCCGACCACTCTTCAGTCCAACTGGATATCCACCTTTCATCTACCTTTCCTAAGACATGTCATTGGAGACTGAATGAGACTTTCCTCCATTCTCCAGAAACTAAGAGTCTTTTAACAAATGGTCTCACGGAATATTTCCAACTTAATACTGACTCGGTCACGGAGCCCTCCACCCTGTGGGAGGCCCACAAGGCTGTTTTCCGCGGACAGTGTATAGCGCTGGGGTCCCGCCTTAAAAAAGACGCGACATCCCAGCGTTCTGCCATTATGACTGACTTGCGCCGGGCAGAGAGATTGCTGTTGGCCTCCCCCACGGTGGACAGGCTCCGGAAGGTCGGCTCCCTGCGCAATCGGCTCAAATCCTTAGCCATGAGCAAGATAGACACGTCTCTTCTGTGGTCCAAACAGAAGTTTTATGAATTCTCTAATAAACCTCATAAGCTGCTGGTAAATAGGTTAAAGCCACGCCCCTTTCAACCCTCTCCCGACTTTCTACGACAACCCGATGGCTCACTTACATATTGCCCCCTGACTATGTCACGGATATTCGGAGACTTCTACCATAACTTATATAACTGCCTACAGACAGACCCAAATTATGACTTTACAAAAGAGAGATTCGATCTCTTCTTTAAGCATTTGAAACTACCTAAACTTCTTCCTGATCATCTTGCTACCCTGAACTCAGCCATATCACCCGATGAACTTGAGAAAGTAATCATGCAGCTCCCTAGCCAAAAAGCTCCAGGCCCAGACGGGCTACCCTATTCCTATTACAAGACCTTCCTTCGCCCCCACATGATCTCACTCTATGCCTCCCTACTTAAAGGTTCTACTCCACACGCCCAATTCCTCCATGCCCACATATCGGTCATTCCAAAGCCTGGTAAGGACCCCTCCCTACCGGACAATTATAGGCCCATAGCGTTGTTAAACTCAGACTATAAAATTTTTACGAAGATCCTGGCTAACAGGCTGACCCATATAATCCCTACACTCATCCATAGAGACCAAGTGGGCTTTGTACAAACCCGTCACGCAGGAGATAATACCAGACGCACGATAGACCTGATTGATTTACTGAACAAAACCTCCCGCCCAGCCCTGGTCCTTAGTTTGGATGCTCAAAAGGCCTTTGACAGACTTAGTTGGCCATATATGTTGGCCACTCTTTCTAGATATGGTTTCGCAGGTCCTTTTGTAGCAGCCCTTGAAGCTGTCACGTACCTGGCGGTTGAGCCTGGAATGCAGGGAGCGGCCCCTCGTATCCCCTGGCTATTGAACCCCTGGAGGTGGGAACAGGTATTCAACAGTTCAGAGGGCACAAGTGCCTGGCAGGTGGTATTGGTCCAGATGATCAGCTGGGCACAGACAACAGGCTGGAACAGCGGATGGAACTTGACTGTAGCCGGTAGGCACAAGTGCAGAAACTGGCTGGTGAGCAGACTCACCAGCCCGTAACACAGGAACTCAGATGGGTAGCAGGAACAGCGGTAGTCAGATACAGGCCGGGTCAGCAGGAGACGATCAGCACGGTACAAAGGGAAGAGGCAGAGACGTGGTCAAAACAAGCAAAGGTCGTAGGCAGGCAGCAGTCGATCGGAGTCAAGGAACAAGCCGGATGTCAGGAATCAGATAACAGGTTCAGATACAAATAGCACGGATCACGGACACGCTGTAGACCGGACAGCACGGATGGAAGGGAGCCTGTGACTTAAGAAGGCCTTAGGGCGCCAAACGGACGTACGACGGGTCAGCGCACCCTCGCGCGTAGACGTGCACCCGTTCGTGACCTGCGTGCGTGTGCGCGTGCGTTCGTGTTGACGCGAACGCGTTCGCTGGCTTTAGCGCGCGTCAACGGGAAACGACGAGATCTCCACGACGGATCTCTACGGGTGAGTCTCTTGGATACGACCGGAGTGCCCGAGTGGTCATGACATTGCCCCCCCCCCAAGGGGCAGCCTCCGGATGCCTAATCGAGCCAACTTATTCGGATAGGATTTCTTGAAGGCGCGGATGAGTCTTTTGGCGTGGATATTGGTCTCCGGCTCCCAGGAGTTCTCCTCAGGTCCATACCCTTTCCATTTGACTAAGAATTGAGTCTGGTTCTGCCTCTTCCTACAGTCCAGAATAGCCTCTACCTCGAACTCCATTTCCCCATTGATCAGTACAGGTTCCGGAGGGTTGGAGATTCTGTCGGTGAAGAGGTCCGTGACGGTGGGTTTGAGGAGTGAGACATGAAAAACTGGGTGGATTCGGAAGGATTCCGGGAGTTTGAGTTCAAACGCCACATCGTTAAGTTTCCTCTTAATTGGAAAAGGACCTATGAATTTTGGGCCCAGCTTCTTAGAAGGGCAGGAGAGTTTAAGGTTCAGGGTAGACAGCCAGACCCGATCCCCAACCTTAAGATCCAGCTCCCCTCTTCTCTTACGGTCAAATACGTCTTTATTATGCTCCTGTGACCTGGCCAGGGTTTCCTGTAGGAGCTTGTTATTCTCTTCAAAGAAATTCAGGTTCCTCTGAACCGCTGGCACAGAACACTCAGGAAGGTCGCCAGACAGGAACAACGGGTGAAAACCAAAGTTTGCGTAGAACGGGGATTGCTTGGTGGCCGAATGAACAGTATTATTGTATGCAAACTCCGCCATTGGTAACAGAGAAGCCCAGTCGTCTTGGGAGAAGGACGAAAAGCAGCGAAGATATTGTTCCAATGTTTGGTTTGTTCTTTCGGTCTGGCCGTTGGTCTGCGGGTGGTAGGCTGAGGATAGGCGAAGGTCAATTTTCAATGCTTCGCAGAGCGCCCTCCAAAATCTTGAGGTGAACTGCACCCCCCTGTCGGACGTGATGTTGGCAGGAATGCCGTGAAGCCTCACAATTTCTTTTATAAAAGTGTTAGCTGTCTCCGCGGCTGAAGGGGTGCCCTTCATGGGCAAGAAGTGCGCCATCTTGGTGAGTCGGTCAACCACAACGAAGATCGTGGAATGGTTTTCTGAAGGGGGGAGTTCAACGATGAAGTCCATGGAGATCATTCTCCATGGTCTGTCGGGGACGGGTAGTGGTTTCAGAAGACCCCAGGCTTTTAATTTGTTGCCCTTACTTCGGATGCAAGTGGTGCAGGCTTGTACGTAGTTTTTACAGTCATCTTTCATCCGTGGCCACCAGAAGGTGCGTCTGAGTAGTTCCAGGGTCTTGAATGATCCAAAGTGGCCAGCCAAGGGATGGTCATGACAGGAGGCCAGAACCGGAGTTCGGGCTGCCTGGGGGACGAAAATCCTGCTCTCATGCCAAAGAAGGCCATCACTGGAGGACAACGGAATGCCAGATGGAGGGATGGCGCCTATGGACGCCTGCTTAAGCTGAGAGATCACGTCTCCCTGGAGAAGAAGGAAGTTCCCAGCCGAGAGAATGGTGTCGGAAGATGGTAAGTTCTCCGGCTGACTGAACATACGAGACAAAGCGTCCGGCTTGGTGTTCTTGGATCCAGGACGGTACGTTATGTGGAATACAAATCGGGAAAAGAAGAGTGCCCACCTGGCCTGACGAGGCTTAAGTCTCTTGGCTGACTTCAGGTACTCCAGGTTTTTATGATCTGTATAGATCAAGATTGGATGAGTAGCCCCTTCTAGTAAATAACGCCACTCTTCAAGGGCGGACTTGATGGCTAAAAGCTCACGGTCTCCAACGTCGTAGTTTCTTTCAGCCTCTGATAACTTGCGGGAGAAGTAGGCGACTGGATGGAGTAAGGACTTGGGTCCCTGCCTTTGGGAAAGTATTGCTCCTACTGCTATTTCCGAGGCGTCCACCTCAAGGGTATACGGTAGAGCAGGATCAGGATGCTTCAAGATCGATGCGGAGACGAATAGGTCCTTCAGAGACTGGAAGGCCTTTTGTGCTTCGGGAGTCCACTGGAACCTTCGGTTCTGTCTGGTCAGCTCAGTGATGGGAGCGATGATAGCAGAAAAACCTTTTATGAATTTGCGGTAAAAATTAGCAAAGCCTACGAATCGCTGGACTCCCTTTCTATCTGAAGGAGCAGGCCAATCTTGGATGGCTGAGATCTTCTGTGGGTCCATCTCTACTCCTCTTACCGAGATGACCAAGCCGAGGAACTGAATGCTCTGCTGTTCAAAGGTACATTTGTCTGGTTTGGCATACAAACCGTGGAAGCGGAGACGGGTCAGTACCTTCTTCACGTGTTCCCGATGAATGGCTAGAGTGGAGGAGAAAATTAAAATATCATCCAAGTAAATTATTACAAACAAATCTAGATAGTCCCTAAAAATATCATTAACAAAATGTTGGAAGGTGGCCGGGGCATTGCATAGTCCAAAAGGCATCACCAAATATTCGTAATGCCCAAAGCGGGTACGGAAGGCGGTCTTCCATTCGTCACCCTTCCTGATGCGTACAAGGTTATAGGCACCCCGAAGATCTAACTTCGAGAAGAACCTAGCAGATCCTAGTCTTTGGAAGAGTTCAGGTACCAATGGCAGGGGATAGCGATTTTTGATGGTAATCTTATTCAGGGCCCGATAGTCCACACAAGGGCGTAGTGAGTGATCTTTCTTTTCAACAAAGAAGATGCCAGCGCCTGCCGGGGAGGTGGAAGGCCGAATAAACCCCTTCTCCAAACTGTCATCTAGGTATGATTTCAGGGCACTCAGCTCAGACTCAGAAAGAGGGAAAATTCTACCGAAGGGGATTTCTGCCCCCGGGAGTAGTTCTATTGGGCAGTCATATGGCCTATGAGGAGGAAGGGTCTCTGCACCCTTTTTGCTGAAAACATCTAAGAAGGCGTGGTATTCTTTGGGTACCGCTAGTCGGGTATCATCATCAGATTCAGAACAGAGAAGAACCGAGGAGTCCCCGTCAGGATTCTGGCAGCAATGCCGGTGGCAGTAGTCCGAGGGGAACTCGATGGTTCCGGTGGTCCAATCAATCCGTGGGTTGTGTGCCCTCAACCAGGGCATGCCAAGGATGACTGGAAACAGCGGGGACTGAATAACATCCAGGCACAGAAGTTCTTGATGAGTACCGGCAATGACAGCAGGTAAAGGACTAGTCTCCAAAGTCACTGGTCCTGAGCCCAGGGTAGATCCGTCAGCCAGGTATACAGAGAGCCCCTTCTCCCTTGGTCTGAGGGGAATCCTATTTCTTCGGGCGAAGGATGAGTCGACAAAGCCACTGCAAGCCCCGGAATCAATAACCGCGTGGGTTTGGATAGTCCTTCCTGGGAGCTGCAAAAGGACGGGAATGGCCAGATGAGAAGTGTTATCAGGCAGCACAGAGGAAGGAACAGGAGGAACAAGAAGGCACTTACGTAACTTGGCTGGGCAGGCACGAACAAAATGTCCTGGCTCTCCGCAATACAGGCAAAGGTTATTGGCCCGGCGACGTTGACGTTCTTCTGGTGTCAGAGACGGGCGCAGGAGCCCCAGCTGCATAGGCTCTGAGGTGTCCGACGTGGATGCAGGTGGAGCAGGGGGAGTAGGGTGACTAGGCACCCGTGGTAGCATCCAGATTGGACGGGTAGCCGTGGAAGAGCGTTCCTGGCGGCGTTCTCTCAAGCGCCTGTCGATCTGGATGGAGGTGTCTATTAGAGCTTCTAATGTCTCGGGGATGCCTACACGGGCCAACTCGTCTTTCAAGGCCTCGGAAAGGCCCAGGCGGAACTGAAAACGCAGAGCCGCGTTGTTCCATTCCGTGTCCGCACTCCAACGCCGGAATTCAGAGACATAGTCCTCCACTGGTCTACGACCCTGCTGCAGGGCACGTAGGGCTGCTTCTGCGGTAGCAGCCAGTTGGGGATCCTCATAGAGCTTGGACATTGCCTGAAAGAAGGTATCCACAGAGTCTAGAGCAAGGTCTTTACGCTCTAACAGACGGTGTGCCCAGGTCTGAGGTTCATCTGTCAACAAGGAGATGATGAATCCCACCTTCGTTGCTTCAAGGGAGAAGCCCGGGGTTGCAAGGCAAAATACAGCTCGCAGGAATTGCGGAAGGCCCTAAACTTGCTTCGGACTCCCGTGAATCGTTCCGGGGTTGGCACCCTGGGTTCCGGTGGCAACATAACTACTGAGGGCGAAGCATGGGCCCCTGGGGCGGCTGGTGCTGAAGCAGATAGTGCCTGGACTTGTTCTTCCAGTCTTCCGTAGCCCTCCTGCAAACTCTTGACTGCTTGAGTAAGGCCGGCCAGATGATGGCAGAGCTCGTCCATGGGGGAGGCTCCCTGCGCAGGCTCGGACATGGCTGTCCGGTACTGTCACGTACCTGGCGGTTGAGCCTGGAATGCAGGGAGCGGCCCCTCGTATCCCCTGGCTATTGAACCCCTGGAGGTGGGAACAGGTATTCAACAGTTCAGAGGGCACAAGTGCCTGGCAGGTGGTATTGGTCCAGATGATCAGCTGGGCACAGACAACAGGCTGGAACAGCGGATGGAACTTGACTGTAGCCGGTAGGCACAAGTGCAGAAACTGGCTGGTGAGCAGATGACCCGTAACACAGGAACTCAGATGGGTAGCAGGAACAGCGGTAGTCAGATACAGGCCGGGTCAGCAGGAGACGATCAGCACGGTACAAAGGGAAGAGGCAGAGACGTGGTCAAAACAAGCAAAGGTCGTAGGCAGGCAGCAGTCGATCGGAGTCAAGGAACAAGCCGGATGTCAGGAATCAGATAACAGGTTCAGATACAAATAGCACGGATCACGGACACGCTGTAGACCGGACAGCACGGATGGAAGGGAGCCTGTGACTTAAGAAGGCCTTAGGGCGCCAAACGGACGTACGACGGGTCAGCGCACCCTCGCGCGTGACCTGCGTGCGTGTGCGCGTGCGTTCGTGTTGACGCGAACGCGTTCGCTGGCTTTAGCGCGCGTCAACGGGAAACGACGAGATCTCCACGACGGATCTCTACGGGTGAGTCTCTTGGATACGACCGGAGTGCCCGAGTGGTCATGACAGAAGCCCTCTATTCCCGCCCCTCTTCTCAGGTCAAATTGGCATCCTATTTATCCTCCTCCTTCCCTTTGAGTAACGGCACCAGACAGGGCTGTCCCTTGTCGCCTCTTCTTTTTATTCTATGCCTGGAACCCCTAGCAGAGGCCATCCGTATACACCCAGACATTAGAGGGGTATGTCTACGCCACAGGGAATACAAACTGTCCCTGTTCGCAGATGACATCCTCTTGACGCTGACTAGTCCCCATATCTCACTCCCAAACCTCTTATCCCTGCTGAAAGACTTTAGCTCCATATCAGGGTACAAGATTAACACAAGTAAAACTGAAGCTTTACCCATACATATTCACTCTTCTGCTCTCAATTTACTGCAAGATAATTATACCTTTCACTGGTGTACAGATTCCATTAAATACTTAGGGATCAATGTTACGCCCTCCTATTCAACCTTATACTTGGCTAATTACCCTCCACTGTTTCGCGACATTGATAGGCTATTGAAGCAATGGGATTCGCTTCCCCTCTCACTTCTGGGCCGTATTAATGTCCTGAAGATGTCGGTGATGCCTAGGCTCCTCTACCTTTTTGATACTCTCCCGATCCCAGTCCCTATGTCCCAACTAAAAGCAGTTCAGAGAACTTTTCTTAATTTTATATGGCATTATCGAGCACATAGGATTGCAGGTCCGGTGATGTTAGCTCCAAGATGGCGCGGAGGTCTGGGAGCCCCAGATCTGATTAAATATTATTACGCTACACACCTTAAACCAATTGTTACCTGGTCATCCAGGAAAGCCCCTACAGTGTGGGCGGAAATTGAGATGAGCATCACCAGACCTGCACACATTTGTGCCATGCTCTGGACGGACCTTAAAACCTCCATGGGCCCACTTCGCAGCATCTGTCTAGCCCCGATGTTATTCTCCCTGGATGTCTGGAGGAAATGCTTAAAGTTGTTCTCTCTAGCCTCCCAATGCCCTCCTTTGATAAACATTTTGTTTAACCCAGATATCCCGGACAGCCTGGCTTATGATAGGATGATTCCTTGGTCCCAAGCTGGTATTTTTCAGCTCCGCAACATAGTACATCCTCTCACCAGGAAACTTCTATCGTTCGCGGAATTGCAGAAACAGCACCAGATTCCCAAACAACTTTTCCACTCCTATCTCCAGATCAGACATTATTTCGCTTCTAAATCCCCCACCCTAAGTCTCGACAAGCCAACCCCATTTGAACTTTTATGCGCACAAGGCCCGTACCAGGCCCATTTAATCTCTGACATATATCGAATACTCCAGGAATCGGTACCCATTACAGAATCTTCCCATTCTTATATGCGGAAGTGGTCACAAATGCTAAAACATCCCATATTGCTCCCACAGTGGCAGAGAATATGGGCAGCTGTCTCTCAGACATCGCGTTGTGTAGAACAGAAGGAAACAGCTTATAAGATATTGCTTTTCTGGTATAGAACGCCTGAAATTCTACATAAATATGACCCCACGGCCCCTGCGGTCTGTTGGAGATGCCGAGGAGATACAGGTTCTCATTTTCATATTTTTTGGGAATGCCCACTGTTTAGTCCATTCTGGCTGACAATACAGTCTTTCATCCAAGACTTGTTTGAGATTTCCCTCCCACTAGATCCTCTGTACTTCCTATTTGGGTTACCGATTCCTGGACTTTCTAAACATGCTCAGAAGCTCACCACCTTCATTTTACTAGCGGCTAAAAGAGCCATCCCTACTCGGTGGTTATCTCATATTCCGCCCGATCTCACCCAGGTTTTGCAGAACTTAGAACATATCAGCCGTATGGAAAAGCTTACAGCCATAGTCCACGATACTATGCCCCAGTTCTCCAAGATTTGGGATCTGTGGAACCGCTCCAAACTGAATACTGCTGCGTAATTCAGATTACTACTCCACGCCCTCTTATGATGAGTTTAAATGCTCAAATTAATCGACCAAACCATGTCATATAATTCTGAAAGGAAGACATTCCCACGCCCCCGGCTCACTGAGACTTGGTTATTTGAAAGTGGCATTTACGGATCTGTACTGCAAATAACTGATAATCTTTTGAAGACATAATAAATATGCTGAACTATTATGCCCCACCCTCCTTCTTCCCCCCTCCTTTTCCTTCTTGTTTTTGATTTGTCTCATATGTCAAACTTACTGTTTCTATGAACACTTGTACAAGTGTAAGATACTGTATTCTTGTTATCTTTCTATTTT
Organism: Lithobates pipiens; assembly: GCF_037356315.1. Classification (NCBI taxonomy): domain Eukaryota; kingdom Metazoa; phylum Chordata; class Amphibia; order Anura; family Ranidae; genus Lithobates; species Lithobates pipiens. The sequence goes on along the minus strand of NW_027507785.1, from coordinate 191,170,970 downwards.
CAATAAAAATACAATTAAAAAAAAAAAAAAAAAAAAAAATAGCCCAGGGAAGTATCCACTTGCTGTTATATCTATTATTGCTATAGTCCTGAATTCAGCGAGATTTTCCAAATCAGATGTATTTACACCACCTTCCCCTAACGTTTCCTTCAAATTATGTTAAACGGAAGATCAATATGAAGCAGTCTGTGATAGTGGTTTCAAGCAGCTTAGATTTTTCCCACTGCTCCTACTCACCCCTTCCTCGGCAGCATGATATTTTCTTTCTTAAATATATAAAAAGTCCCTCACCAGTCCAAATGAGCCTGGGTTGTACCTCTCACATATCCCCTGTATTCTTCACTTTTTCCCAGCGTGCTTACTTACACTGCTTGTCGCCACTGCAGATGGATGGATCTCTGTGGATGGGTTAGCAATCCTCTTGGCTCCTTACAGGCTTCTCACAGCCTCTCAGTGCTACACCCAACACAGCTTCAGCTTCTTCTGTACAGCGCCCTCCATCCAAACAGCCGCTCACCACACCAGGGGGAAAGCAAGGAGGTAAGCCACCGCTGCCGCCTTAGCCGCTCCAGCTATTCCTACTGCCGCGCCATGCCGCCCCTGCTACAGCCCTCTCCGGCTGCCCGGGCTAACTCCAGTGTTCTCCAGCACTCTCCAATCCATTCAGACACACACCCTCTCCCTTCACATCGCTCCTCTCACTCTCCCGTGCCTTGCATCTGGCCACGCCACCCCCACTCCGAGATCTCTATAGCGGTGGGTTTGGTGACGCCGACGATGACGTGTCTAGGGATGTCACATGGGTGCCCACAAGAGAGGAAGAGGAGGGGAGTTCAGAGGGAGATATGGCGGAAATGTTACCATACAGAGGGCTGTCAGAATGGAGAACTTGCAGGCCTTCCTTAGAGAAATGCTGCATTCTGCTTTTGCGTGCGCTGGCAGAGGAATTCCCACTCCCAGAGAAAGAGTTGCGGGTACCAATCCAACAGCGCCTGCAAGAAGAGGGCGGTTTGAAGATGTGCTGGTCACTTCTGATATGAGATCATTCTTTCAGCCGACCCATCGACAGGTGTCATCCGGATCCAGCATCAGGGAACGCCTAGGCCGACAGAAGTCCGACTACATCGGGTTAGCGACCGATGTGGACGCTCTGAGAAGTGGTGAACCCCTGGACTACTGGGTGGGCAGGCTTGACCTCTGGCCAGAGCTTGCCCAATTTGCAATGGAACTGTTGGCTTGCCCCTAGTCCAGTTTCCTGTCCGAAAGGACGTTCAGCGCAGCAGGGGGGATGGTGACTGATAAGCGTACTCACCTAGCTCATGACAGTGTTGACTACCTCACATATATAAAAATGAATGAGGCATGGATCTCGGAGGAATTCAACACATGTGACCAGTAGACCATGTATATGCATAACTCTATAAACGATTTATATAATCTAGCACACTGACCTTTTTTCTACCTTTGGCTGACTTGTACAAAAAAAGCACACCGTACTATATGCCCGTACCCTCCTGTTTGAAGAGGTTGAGCGGTGTCATATTTTTGGGTCCTGCAGTGAGTTGCTGGTGTCAGTGCTCTCTATCACGGTGCTGGTGTGGTGTCAGTGCTCTCTATCTTGGTGCTGGTGTGCTGTCAGTGCTCTCTATCTCGGTGCTTGTGTCAGTGTTCTATCTCTGTGCTGGTGTCAGTGGTGTTAGTGAGGGAGTTAGCAGCAGAGAAGCCAATCATCAGGCAGTGCCAGCACCATGGCTGAGGATTAGCACTGGACTGGCACCTCCGGACCACCGCAGTGGAGCCCTGCATAGGTGGGGGTAAGGGCCGGGCAGAGGGAGGGGTCAGGGGCTCAAGCATAGGTTGGCACACTGGGACACTGGCACAGGACTGCGCTGCCCTGACTGTGGCACTGATCATCTCCTGCACCCCCTTCATAGCCTGGCCGGACCTTGCCTCTCCTCCATGGCCTTCATGGGCTCCTGAATTGACAACATTTCACAGATAAAAAAAAGAATGCTTGTTGTTGTCGATCCCAGATTCACTTAATACTTCTGGTATGTCAGTGTCCATGTTGTGGGACTGTGTGTGCACAGCTAGTATTTTGTGGCTGAAAATATGACCTGGAGGTTTTTAAGGTTCGCCTGACATTAAAGTGAATGAGGTCCACCGCAAACCTGCGGTTCGCGAACATTGGGTCACGTTCACGGATCACGTTGGCGAAACGTCCCATCGGAAGTTCGTCCATCACTACTCAGAATCAGGGATGAAGGTTTACTGCAACTGTCCCCTACAAGTGTATTCGGAAAGTAGTCACATCACTTCACTTTATCCATATTTTGTTATGTTACAGCCTTATGCCAAAATGGATTCAATTAATTATTTTGCTCAAAATTCAACAAATACCCCATAATGACAACTTGAAAGAAGTTTATTTGAAATCTTTGCAAATTTTAGTAAAAAATCCCATGTACATAAATAGTTACAGCCTTTGCTAATACTTTGTTGAAGCACCACTTCTTTATTTTATTATTTTTATTTTTTTTCCCCCTTTCATTTGAAATTTTATTTGGATGAAATTTGCTTATGAAAAGTATTGTGAATGAACTTTATTGGGAGCAGAAGGTGGATATTTGCACAAAATATTTATTAATTGATCAATATTGAATGTATACCTGTTATTTATAGTTGGGATAATCATAACTGATTTTGCACAAAGTGGCTATGTTGCACAATGCACATTGCATAATTTACATTGGTATTGAAGCACTTTGTTATTGCATACTTTTTTATTTGTTTTTTAAACCAAATTTTTATTGGATTTTAAACAGGTACAATACAATGTCTTTAAACACAGTTTGATACACTCATCAACAGATAACAGGCAACATTATGCTGTTTTTGGCATATTGTGATCTTGTTGACATACAATATATAGTGCTGATATTAGATAGTAATTTTGTCTAAAACAGAATATGCAGCAAGATCCATGGCCCTGTCTCGCCGCCTCCGACACCCCAACTGGGAACAAACTGTGTCGGATGGGCTCGGCAAGGGAAAATGATCACTCTGATCCAAAGAAAAAAACATGTCACAACCTTCAACCATAACTGCATCCACATATAATTTTAAGTGGAATTGATCTATTTGGCACTATTATTATTATTATTGGGATAGCAATGGAAAGAAAGGAGGAGGGGGAATCGTTTATCGCCCATACCATTCTGTCCAGCATTTCCAGTTGTTGTCAAAAGACTTGCATGAGGATCTTCTGATTGCTAAAAGTCTTTCATATTGATAATTGAGGTTGACCTGCGCTGTCACTTCCGAAGGGTTCGGAGAGAGGGCGCTTTTCCAGTGTCTGGCTATGACCAGTTTAGCGGTAATTAGAACGTGTGTAACCACTATACGAAATTGATTAGGGTAGTTATGTATGCCAAGATGTAGGCCTGCTAGTGCTGGGTCAGGGGCTTGTATTACCCCAGTTATGTCTGCAAGAATAGTGAAGATTTTCCTCCAGTAGCTGGATAGGTTCTTACAAAAAAAAAATGTAATAATGTCCCAGGGATACCACACTCCCTCCAGCATAGCATGGAGTGAGTAGGGAACATTTTGGCCAGTTGGAAGGGGGTTCTATACCACTTTGTTAATATTTTTTGGGTTAACTCCCAGTGATTTATACAACTTGTGGCTTTATAGTTGTACCGAAATACTGTGGTCCAATGTTCTTTCTCGTAGGTTTTGTTCAAGTCTTTTTCCCATGACAATATTACTGGGGATTTGTTAAATTCTTGTTTGGATTGGAGTGCATTGTAAATAAGGGATATTTCCTTACACTTGTCATTGGCGGTCGTAAAGAAGTGCCACACTGAGGTGTTTATGTTAATTTGTGGCGGGGGGTACTTGGCTAAGAACGATTAAATTTGTCTGTATAACAAACTACTTGTAGAGGGTAAATTGTATTTGGCCTGCAGGAGCTGAAAGTTTGGGGGGGGGCCCTGTAGCCAAGATGTCATCGACCCATTCTATACCGTGTTTTGACCATTTTGTGATGGAGCTGTACGGTAGTAATACTCCAAGTGTTCGAAATGGGATCTTCACTACACTGTTAGGTGTATCCTGTCCTGGTTGGGACAGTAAATGTCTCCAAGCTAGAATCCAGGACATGGTTGTTGGGGAGAGGGATGTTAAGGAAAGAGGTTTCCAGGCATCTGCAAGGAGTAATAGACTCATGGGGTGTACTTTGCTAACTGTAGACTCTATACTCACCCAGAGAGGTGCGGTATGTGAACTAAACCAGTGTTTGGTTTGTGCTAAGATGGATGCCCAGTAATAATCCTTGATATCTGGGAGGCCCATCCCGCCAACCTTTCTGTGTTGTATAAGGACAGTGTGGGAACAGTGGGCTCTTTTCTCTTGCCAGAGGAACAATTTAAGTGTTTGTCAGTTCGTGAAAGTGAGATGTTTTGAATGTAATGGGGAACGTTCTAAATAGGTATAATATTTTAGGGAGGATAATCATTTTAAAAGAAGCAATTTTGCCTGCCCAGGATAGTTTGGTTTTGGCCATGCCAGATAGTGTCTCTCGTATGTCTTGGAGTAGGAGCTTGATATTTGTTTCTGCCAGTTGTGATACTTTTGGCAAATGCCCAGATATGGAATATGTTTCTCTGCCCATACATATGGCAGCGTTTGTTTTAGGTGCGATCTAGCATATTGACTTACGCCTAGGTCAAGTATTAGGGATTTATTGAAGTTAACCTTATAATAGGACAGTGTACTGAATCTACTAAGGATCTCATGGGCAAACAGAAGTGATACGGTAGGGTTTGTCAGAAGAAGGATCACGTCATTCGCAAAAAGTTTAATTACATGCATTTTTTTTTATTGAATTTGAAGTCTGAGATATGAGGGTGTTCTCTGATGGTCTCTGCCAGGGGTTCCATCATTAAGTTGAAAATAGACGGAAAAAGCGGACATCCCTGGCGGGTTCCATTCGTAATTATGAATTTTTTGCATAATAGACCTGAGGTGAAAACTTGCGCTGAGGGATTGGAGTACAGGGCTAATATGGCTGATAGAGACTCTCCCTGAAAGCCAAATTTCTGTAAAACCACTTCCATGTACCCCCAATGGACTCTATCAAACACCTTCTCTGCGTCAATTGATAGAAGCAGAGAAGGCGTTTTCTGGGTTTCTGCATGGTGGATAATGTTCAATAGACGTCTAGTGGCGTCAGAGGCTTGGCGTTCCTTTGGTGAAACCAGTTTGATCTGGCTTCACCGAATTCGATATGATGTCATATAACCTAGTAGCCAACATTTTGGCATATAACTTGATATCTCCATTCAAGAGAGATATGGGGCGAAAGTTGGCTGGAGCATCTGGGGATTTACTTGGTTTTGGCAGGCTAATCACATAAGCTTTAAGCATTTCTTGTGGGAAGGTTCCTGATGACCTGGCCTCATTAAATAATGGCATAAGATTGGGAATTAGAATTTGGCTGAAGGCTTTGAAATATCCATTTGTCAAGCCATCCGGTCCCGGGGCTTTATTTGGTGGGAGAGACTTTATGGCTCTATTTAGTTCTGTTGGGGAGAAGGGAATGTTTAGTGATTGCGCTTGTGAGTCCGATAATGAGGGCAAGTTCAGTTTAGCCATGAAGCCCTCTATGTCCTCCTTCCGTGGCTGTATGGCCATGGGGTCTGTTTTTAAGTTGTATAGGGACAAATAGTAGTCGGCAAAAGCATCTGCAATTGCCTGTGGGTTTTCCACTTTCACAGAGGGATCAGGATAATATAAGTGCGGGATCACGGTTTTTGACCTGCGCTCTTTGAGTCGATTGGCTAGGAATTTGCCCGTCTTGTTGTTGTTTGCATAGTAATTCAGTTTGAGCTTACGCATATACTGATCATGTTGTACACTAAACATTTCTCTAAGTTTGAGGCGAGACTAGATAGCTTCATGGCCAAATCTGTGGTGGGATTCGTTGGGTTATTCCGTTCTAATATGCAAATTTCCTCAAGTAGATCTGTAATCTTAGATAAGCGGGCCTTTCGTAGTCTAGAATTTAATATGAGGATACCTCGTATAAATGCTTTATGAGCATTCCAATTGTTAAAGGGGTTCGTGGCCGCAGAATTGTTAAATATAAAAAATTCTTCTAGATGCTGTGTTATTTCTTTTTGACATTTTGGATCCGGGATTATATAATTGTTGCACCTCCATAAGCGTGCCGATGCATAGGCATTCCCCTCCTCTATGTGGACTATGACAGGAGCGTGGTCGGATCACGTAATGTCGTGGATGGAGGAATGGGAAATTCTCTGCAACAACACCTTATCTGAAAAAAACATGTCTAATCTAGAATAAGAGCTGTACCTAGGGGAGTAATATGTAAACGATTTATCATTTGCATTCAAACAACGCCAGATGCCGTACAGTTCCTCTTTTATCAGGGTGTCCCGGAACTTCGGGTAATGGGCTCTGACTCGAGAGGAAGTGTCCAGACTATCACCTATAATTGTCATGGTTATGCAATAGAGTTCGTCTGCTTACCTGTCTGCATGTGTTCATTTCTAGAGACCAGCCGAGCCTCACCTGACTGCTTTTATATCCATCCTCTGGCATGGCTCCACCCTAACTCCTATCAGACAACTCTATATTAACCTGTGCACTGCTAGCCTATCCTGCTGATCAACCTTTGTGTGTTAGCTTCCTGTTTCCTGCCGTGTGCTCTGCTACTGTTTTCCGTTACCGACTTTGGCGTGTCTTGACTATCCCCGTTTGCCTGTGATCCTTACGTACCCGACTATTCTTGTCTGCTTGTGGCCCTGACCTTGGCTTTGTCTCTCACCATCCCTATCCTCCTGTTGCCTACTGTGGGTGTGAGCTGGGGGACCCTGGGGGTCACGACCTGGAGCCAGTTGCAGCCAAGTCCATCCTCAACACCAGAGGCACTGGTGAACACCTGCTGGCTCTTAGACTCCGCGCCCCATGGAATCTTACGCTCTTACCCCAGTGGGATCTGTCCCCCGTCTGCAACAGTCAACCGTAGGGTCCACAACCTTGAGGTGCACTCCTAAGCCCTACGGTGTGCATCTGTCACCTGGGCTCTAGATGACCTGACAATAATCATGTTAAAATCGCTGCATATCAACATGCTCCCCACTCACATTTTTGCCGCCCTTTTGAGAACACGTTTAACGAATTTAATTGGATGCGAGTTGGGAGTATAGGACACGTTAAAGTAATAGGTAACTTATCGATGGTACAGACCAATATAATGAAGCGTCCTTCTGGGTCGATGAGTGACTCCTTTAAATCAAAATTTACTGTTTCTCTGATGGCCAGCAATCTTAGCGGTGATGGAAGAAAGAAACATATGGGGAAAGTTTGGGTGTGAGCATTTGGGTGTAGCCAACCTGTGGAAATGCGTTTCTTGAACCGCCAGAATGTCTATTTTGTGCTGGGGGGCCTCTTTCCAGAGAGATCTTAATTTGGCCAGGTGATTGAGACCCCTTGCATTGATAGAGAGAAGTTTAATGTTCATTCAGATAATTGTAAACAATATGGTAAGTGATGTGGGTGTTCCTGGGGAGTTGTGGGTTGGGTCTTGCTATCCATTGTGGGAACAGCCAACACCTAAAGCGGGTCGGCCCAAGGAGTCCATAGTGACTTGCACGAGGGTTGGTGGGGGGGGGGTTGAAAGTCTATTTTCGCAGTACGTACTACCGAGAAATCATGCCAAAGGTAGTAGCTGGGATGATGTTCCATAGAGTAGGTGGGTTCTGTTGCCTTCCCAGCATGAGACTTACTTAGTAATAGGGATGAGCTTCGTGTTCGAGTCGAACGTACGTTCGACTCGAACATTGGCTGTTCGGCCGTTCGGCGAATTCCGAACGTTTTGGCCGTTCGCGTCAAAATTCGAGTGACGCGCGCGCGGACCACAATGCACTGCGGTGGCGCAGTGCATTGCTGCCTCATGATTGGCCAAGCATGCACTGTGACCCCGCATGCTTGGCCAATTGCAGCGCCAGCAGCGAGGAGAGCCATGATTGGCCACAGGCATCCTGCCTGTGGCCAATCATAGCTCAGGCTGTGTAGTGCACGCCCCACACTATATAAGGCCGCCTTTGAGGCGGCCTCGTGTAGTGTGTTAGCATCTGAAGCAGTGGGTGTTCTGTGTACCTTCAACACAGTACACACCAATCGTTTTTGGCTGATTTCCTATCTTGCTGCTGTGTAGTGGTTGTTGTCTGTGCCCTGACCGCAGTATACACCACTATATTCACCTCACCTATATAGCTAGTGATCTAGCTTTAACCACTTAACAACTGCCCATTGCCGATTAACTGCTTCAGGGCGGTTGTTTAACTCTGAGAGGCCGTTAATTAACGGCCTCCCAGAATTCTGCTCTCGCGCGCCCCCTGGGGCGCGCACTCGAGAGCATCCGTGACCGCCGGGTCCACAGGGCCCGGCGCATCACGGATCACGGTAAACGGCCGCTCGTCGCGGCCGTTTACCACGTGATCGCTCCGTCAAATGACGGAGTGATCACTTGTAAACAAACCGGCGTCATGTTATGATGCCGGTTCCTCCCTCCCCTCTCTGTACCGATCGGTACAGCGGAGGGGAAAGAGATCGGTGTCAGCAGCGATGTGGGCTGCATCTGCAGTGCCCACATCGCTGCTCACCGAATTTAACCCCTCAATTCCCTGCCAATACTCTGCAATACCAGTGCATACTCTGCAGTACCCTGCCATTACTTTGCAGTACCCCGCCATTACTCTGCAGTGCAGTACCCTGCCATTACTCTGCAGTACCCCGCCATTACTCTGCAGTGCAGTACCCTGCCATTACTCTGCAGTACCCTGCCATTACTCTGCAGTACCCTGCCATTACTCTGCAGTACCCCCCATTACTCTGCAGTACCCTGCCATTACTGTGCAGTACCCGCCATTACTCTGCAGAGCAGTACCCTGCCATTACTCTGCAGTACCCTGCCATTACTCTGCAGTACCCTGCCTTTACTCTGCAGTACCCTGCCATTACTCTGTAGTACTCTCCAATACTCTGCAGTACCCTGCTATTACTCTGTAGTACCCCGCCAATACCCCACCAATACTCTGCAATACCCTGCCATAAATTGCCATACCCAGCCATACTCGGAGATACCCAGCCATACTCGGTGATACCCTGAAATACCCAGCCATAGACGCCCCCCACCCCTCACCGCCCTCCGGTGCTTCTACCAACTCGCCAGTACGATCAAAGCCAGAATCTTTTTTTTATTTTTTATTTCAGGCTTCCCAGCCTAGAGGTGAGATGTGGGGTCATATTGACCCCCAGATTTCACTGTAAAGAGGACCTGTCACCCCATATTCCTATTACAAGGGATGTTTACATTCCTTGTAATAGGAATAAAAGTGATCAAAAATATATTTTTGGGGAAAAAAATGTCAAACTAAAATAAATAAAGTAAAATGAACAATAAAAAAAAAAAAAAAAAAATTAAAGCGCCCATGTCCCCATGTGCTCGCATGCAGAAGCGAACGCATGCGTAAGCCCTGCCCACATATGAAAACAGTGTTCAAACCACACATGTGAGGTATCGCCGAGAACGTTAGAGCGAGAGCAATAATTCTAGTCCTAGACCTCCTCTGCAACTCAAAACATGTAACCAGTAAAAAAAAAATAACTTCATCTTTCACTTTATGCAAACATTGGGCTAACTTTACTGTTTTTTTTGTTTGTTTTTCTAAGCACAAAACTGTTTTTTCCCCCAAAAAAACGCGTTTGAAAAATTGCTGTGCAAATACCGTGTGAGATAAAGATTTGCAACGACCACCATTGTATTCTCCAGGGTCTTTGCTAAAAAAAAAATATATATAATGTTTCGGGGTTCTCTGTAATTTTCTAGCAAATAAATGATGATTTATACATGTAGGAAAGAAATGTCAGAATTGGCCTGTGTGCTCCAGAACGCCTGATGGCGCTCCCTGCATGTTGGGCCTCTGTGTGTGGCCACGCTGTGTAAAAGTCTCACACATGTGGTATCGCCGTACTCGGGAGTAATAGCAGAATGTGTTTTGGGGTGTAATTTGTGGTATGCATATGCTGTGTGTGTGAAATAACCTGATAATATGACAATTTTGTGGAAAAAAAGAAAAAAAAAAGGAAATAGGCCGTCAGTACTTCAGGTGTGATCAATTTTCAGATATTGGCACCATAACTTGTGGACTCTATAACTTTCACAAAGACCAAATAATATCCACCAATTTGTACTTATTTTTACCAAAGATATGTAGTAGTATGAATTTTGGCCAAAATTTATGAAGAAAAAATTACTAATCTGCTAAATTTTATAACAGAAACGAAGAAAAATTCATTTTTTCGCAGAATTTTCGGTCTTTTTTCTTTTATAGCACAAAAAATAAAAAACTGAGAGGTGATTAAATACCACCAAAAGAAAGCTCTATTTGTGTGAAAAAAAGGACAAACATTTCCTATAGGTCCAGTGTTGCATGACTGAGTAATTGTCATTCAAAATGTGAGGGCACCGAAAGCTGAAAATTGGTCTGGTTATTAGGGGTGTTTAAGTGCCCAGTGGTCAAGTGGTTAATAATAGAGCTTGCAGTCAGTAGTGTTAGGAGATAGTGCGTGCTGTCTGCGTGCTCTGTACCCAGTACATACCGCTATAATATAGGGCAGGCCCCTACTTTCAAACATCCAACTTACAAACATCTCCTACTTGCAAACGCAAGGAGACAGCAGCAAGTGAGATGAAAAAAGATGGACGACAAAACAAATTATACAGGGGTGATAACCCTTCCCTATGTTTTCCAAAAAGCTTAAAAATCGTTTTTTTGACTGGAGCTACACTTTAAAAATGTACCGGTTGAAAATGACAAACAGATTCAACTTAACACAACAAACCTACACAGTCCCTGTCTTGTTTGCACCGCCTGTATACTGCTGTTCTGAGTATATAGGGCCTGGGGGCCACACGCATTTCCTTTTTTTAATATGGGTACGGGGTTCCCCTTAATATGCGTACAAGACCCAAATAGGCTGGTAATGGGCAGGGAGGGCTACCCATGCCATGTTTCTCAATGATTTTCAACCATATTGCAGGAACCAGATATAACATTAAAACCGCAAGCAGTTTTAAATGGTGTTATTTCCGTTTAATGTCATTTTGTGCAGGGACTGTTCTAAACACGGGAAACATGTGGCACTTCACAGGCATACTACAGACACCCCCCAGGCACCATATTTAAAGGAATATTTCACCTTTTTTTTTTCACTTTAATCGTCATTAAAATCAGTGCTCCTGCCAAAACGGCAGTTTTTAAAACTTTTTTTTGCAGTGACCCATGTCCCCTGAGGCAGGAGGCAGGTCCCCAAACCCTTTTTAGGACACTATCTTGCATATTGGCCGTTAAAATGAGCACTTTCCATTTCGAACGTTCGAGTCCCATAGACTTCAATGGGGTTCTAACGTTCGTACCGAACGCGGGGGTCGTTCGCAAGTTCTGGTGCGAACCGAACCGGGGGGTGTTCGGCTCATCCCTACTTAGTAACTTGAGAGTATACCTCTCCAAAATATTTGTGGATGATAGAGAAGAAAAATGTATAAACAAAGTCCAAGTGGACCAGGCAGAGCTGCTGCCCAAGCAGTGGGTGCTAAGGTATGGTGGACGGTACCATAGGCATTCGGGGGAATCCTAGTGAAACTTCTTAGGCGGGAGCTTAAGTAAACTAATTTCACGTATGCTTTGAGCTAGATTTCCTTTGATACTTGGTGTGCCAGTCTGGTTGAATTCTTCCAGGAGGGATTTGACGTTGCGGGAGTGATTCTGTTCCCATGTCGGGTGGTATGATTTGCCATTGCTTAAGGAGCTGCAAGCCTTCTTCCAACATGCTGACAAGGTGGTTGGAGCCCTGGTGGGAGATAAGTTTAGCTGGCCATTTGTACACTATTTTGTGCTTTCGTGAGTGTTGCCATGTTGCAGCGTAGTTGCAGCGTGTGTTGGGAGAGATCGGGAAGCACTTGTAGGTTGGTGGCTTGTTCCGGCAAGTTTTCCCCTTTACTGAAGACTTCCAGAATCTTTTCTTTGGTTTGGAAGAAATGGACCCTGAGGAGCACGTCTCTAGGGACCTCTTGAGGTAGGAAGGACGGCTTGGGTACTCTATGGATTCTGTCAATCCTGAGGCCCAACGGGGTCAATGATGGTATTGCCGCTTGGAACAGGTCACTGACATAAGATTGGAGCTGTTGTGCTGCAACATTTTCTGGTATGCCACGGATTTTAAGATTGTTCCTACAGGAACGGTCCTCAAGGTCGGCTAATTTTGTTTGCATTTTGAAAATGGTGTCTTGGTGGGATGCGTGAGAGTCCACCAATGCGTTGAAGGATGTTGTGACATCACATAACCTAGTTCCACTTGGTGCACTCTATCCCCCAGTTCATTGATTTCAGCTCTGCACTGTTGAAAGCATGATATCATGTCCGATTGCAGTGATGTTCTCAAGGACATAAACATATCTTTCAGTGTGGTATCTGATATCATTTGTCCTGTAGTTGGGAACATGGCGATTGGGTCAGCGTGACATTGCGCTGCTGGGTCATTGCTTTTTGGGCGGGCCACTCACCTCCATGGCTAATGCAGAATATCTGTTGCGCTGTGTGGGTAATTCAGGATCTAGCCTGGGCTTGGATTTGACAGGGCTCCTCATAGTGGGTGAGCTGCAGGGAGAGTTTGAGTCACTGCCCTGTGTATCGTCCATAATAGCTGCCTCTGCTGTGACATTATCACGCTCCAGCCTGTGTGAGTGTGTGGGCGATGCTGACGCTAGAGCTCCTGGCGTCTGTCTGAGAGGCTGTCCCGCCGCCATTTTGGTGTAGCCCGTGGGAGACGGGCGGAAAGAAATACGGCAATTTTAACATTTTAGCCGGTGCCTGATGTCTCCTTCGCATAGCCTGTAAGGCTCGGTGCATCGGTGGAGATTCGGCGGGTGGAGGCGGCGTTCGTACCTGTCGCGGTGCCGCGATGCGCTGATGATTCCCCTGCAGCCGAGCGGAGCTCTTCTAAGTTACGGCCATTACAACAAGCGGTTGCCACGCCCCCTGTTGAAGCACTTTTTGACACCAAATACAGCCTCAAGTCTTTTTGCGTATGATGCTACAAGCTTGGCACACCTATTTTTGGGCAGTTTCTCCCATTCTTCTTTGCAGGGCCTCTCAAGCTCCATAAGGTTGAATGGGCAGTGTCAGTAGCTCAGTGAAGCTGGCCCCACACAATCAGCACAAATAAAAAAGTGCTACGTTTGTGCTGTTTTGTGGTGCTTTTATTTTTAAGATATTAGCAATTTTTTTTTTTTTCTAGATGATGGCATCATCCAGCCCGCCAACACCCAAAAGACATGAAACCGGGCTGGTTGGTTAGTGCCACGTTTGTGCTGGTTTGTGCCATTTAAATCTCCATTCTATCCTTTATCATTTTTGTGCTATTAATGTATTAAAGGTCACTCAGCCCCCCTACAACACCCAAAAGACACACAAATGTGCTGGTTAGTTAGTGCTGTGTTTGTCATGATTTGTGCCATTTAAATCCCCGTTCTATCTTTATAAAGTTATTGCATTATTAGCCATTTATTAAAGTTCAACTAAGGTCACTCAGCCCCCCTACAACCCCCAAAAGACACAAACATGATGGTTGGCTAGTGCCACATTTGTGCTGGTTTATGCAGTTTAAATCTCCGTTCTATCTATCATTGATTTTGCATTATGATTGATTTATTAATGGTCACCCAGCCCCCCTACAACACCCAAAAGACACAAAACTGGGCTGAGTGGTTAGTGCCGTGTTTGTGCCATTTAAATCTCTGTTCTATCTTTAATCGTTTTTGCGTTATTTTTTATTTATTAAAGGTCACCAAAGGTCACTTAGCCCCCTACAGCATCCAAAAGACATGAAAACGGGCTTGTTGGTTAGTGCCGTGTTTGTGCTGCTAAAAATGTTGTTTGTGCTATTATGTTTAGTTATAACAGCTTGTTTTTATTTTATCTCACCCTCCCAATTTGCAGCCCATTTTATTAAATCTTAATAACAAATTTACCATTTGTTAGTGCTACGTTCATACTGTTTTATGCCATAAAATTTTTAATTTGTGCTGCTTTTATTTTTTTAGATAATAGCAATTGTTTTTCCAGATAATGACATCACCCAGCCCACCTACAAGAGACAAAAGACATGAAATTGGGCTGGTTGGTTAGTGCAGTGTTTGTGCTGGTTTTTGCCGCTAAAATCTCCAGTCTATCATTTATAATTTTTGCATTATTAATGATTTATTAAAGGTCACCAAAGGTCACTCAGCCCCCCCTATAACATTCAAAAGACACAAAAACGTGATGGTTGCTTAGTGTTGCGTTTGTGCCATTTAAATCTCTGTTCTATCGTTTAATATTTTTGCGCTAGTAACGATTTATTAAGCCTCCCTACAACACCCAAAAGACACGAAACTGGGCTGGTCAGTTAGTGTCGCGTTTGTGCTGTTCAAATCTCCATTTTTGTCTTAATATTTTTGCATTATTAACAATTTATTAAAGGTCATCTGAGGTCACTGAGCCTCCCTACAACATCCTAAAGCCATATAGAAGTCCCCGTGCATCAGAGGGGGTGGGGTCACGGGGTGTCAGAAGTGTCAGAAGAACCGAACCGAAGCGCCACACAACGGAAAACTCCCACTGAGGCAGCTCGTGCGGATGGAGCGGAGCAGAAGCCGGAGCAAGATGAGGGACAAGAAGAGCGGAGGAAGAAGATGAAGATGAAGAAGAAGATGGAGGAAGAAGAACACAGAAGGAAGACCAGAAGAAAAAAGATGGAAGCGGAAAGAAGAAGAAATTTAATAAAGGAATTGTCAAAAACCGTCTCTTGTGTTTTTTAACCTTTTTGACACTCTTTTTTTGTGAAATGGTAGGGGTACATTTGTACTCCATTACCAATTCACATGGGGGGTGGGATCTGGGGGTCCCCTTGTTAAAGGGGGCTTCCAGATTCTGACAAGGCCGCCGCCCACAGACCCCCACAATCACCGGGCAAGGGTTGTAGGGATGAGGCCCTTCTCCACATCAACATAGGGACAAGGTGCTTTGGGGCTACCCCAAAGCACCCTCCCAATGTTGAGGGCATGTGGTCTGGTACAGTTTAGGGGGGGCGCTCTCTCGTCCCCCCTCTTTTCCTGTGGCTTGCCAGGTTGTGTGCTCGGATAAGGGTCTGGTATGGATTTTTGGGGGGACGCCATTTTTTTTTTTTTTTTTGGCGTGGGGTTCCCCTTAATATCCATACCAGACCTGAAGGGTCTGCTATGGAATTTAGGGGGGGCCTCCATGCTTTTTTTTTTTTTTTTTTTTTTTTACATTTTGGTTTGGGGCTCCCCTGTGGGGAAATTCCATGCTGTTTTTTTATCAATGAACTTTTATGTGTTTTATCGGACCGACAATTCATTATAGCCACGAGTAGTTTTAATTACTTTTTTTTCCTTTAGAAATGTAATTTTTCTGTCAGACTCTTCTAAACACTGGAAACATGCGCCCCTTTAAAGGCATACTATAGACATCCCCCAGGTTCGAAATTTAAAGGCATATTACACTTTTAGTGTTTCACTTAAAGCATTACTAAAATCGCTGCTCCCAAAAAAACTGCAGTTTTTAAAACTTTTTTTTGCATTGATACATGTCCCCTGGGGCAGGACCCAGGTCCCCAAACACTTTTTATGATAATACCATGCATATAAGCCTTTAAAATTAGCACTTTTGATTTCTCCCATAGACTTTTAAAGGGTGTTCCGCAGCTTTCAAATTTGCCGCAAACACTCAAAATTGTTCAGCCAATGTTCAAGTCAAACTCATGTTCAACTCCAACATAAAGCTCATCCCTAGTGCTGATATATAGGACCAATAATAGTGCTGATACAAAACTCTATTAATTTATAGATAGACTACTAAACATGACCATGATAGAGATGTGTGTGTATATATACAAAACCATATGGGTGCATATTCTCATCCAACAAAGCCTATCAAAAGCAAGGGCCTGCTAAATGCATGGGTATGTACGAATGTAAATGCCTGACAGGGGCAGTAATCCATTATCATATATTTTAGTGCTATATAACTAAAGTAAAGTTCCCAACTCCCGCTCCCCCTGCTGTGTATGTGGTTAACGGATGGGCCAATGAAGAGATTGATCAAAGAGAGGGAAAATTGTATGTAGCAAAAAAATCCTCAAAATCGACAAATTGATCACAACATGAATTGAAAAATCAATATATCAATCCATATGGCCCTATTACCTTCATGGACCATTACTAGACTCAGTATACAGGCAACTATTACATTAGAACTTCTTATGCTAAACATCGTAACTAAAAATACAAAAAACATATAAATATAAGGACCTATAAAACTTATAAAATCTACATAAAAATTTATGACATGCACCAATGAACACTTGTACCCTCTTACTTCTATCCACATGTGCCTCATTTTACATAATTGAATGGTGTAAACTATTTATATAATTGCGGTGTAAACGCATTGAGTATCGTGGGTGTTCTTATTAGGACATTCTGAGGAACGAGGGGTAGGTGTCCATATGAAATTTAATATAAGCGAAACCCTCACTTATTGGTTTTTAAATCCAAAGCCTACACATGTAAATGATTTTTGTAACAAGCAAATATTGAAATATTAAAAATGAAGGCTAGGTAATAATGAATGGCCGTGATGGTAATAGGCCAAAGCACTGAAATCAAAACAACTAAACCTCTTCTACTTGAACATGCAGGCAATCACACTAAATTTTTTCAAACAATGCTGGACGAATTGTGGGACAAAATGTGTGTGTGTATGTATGTATATAATATATACTGTGTGTGTGTGTATGTGTGTATATATATATATATATATATATATATATATATATATATATATATATATATATATATGTATATATATATATATATATATATATATATATATATAATACACTCTGACAAGATGTCTGTTAAAAACCCCATTCATTAACTGATTCGGTTTTTTAGGACAATATTGGTTGTCATACACTGTACGATTGCACAACAACTAATTCCATCTAATAAGTCAATTGGTTGTTGTGCAATCGTACGGTGTATGACGACCAACATTGTCCCAAAAAAAAATGGACATCTTGTCAGTGTATATATAGATAAAACCATATGAAGATGTGCTATATATTTATTATTATAATATATTGCACATCTTCATACGCTTGGGCCCGGTGCAGCCATTGCAGCGCACAGCTGATGAGAGTGGGATCTGAACGACAGGAGGGGAGGTATTTCCCTGCCAGCACAACCACTGGACCCTTCCTGCCACAGGTTCGGATGATGCAGAGGGCTGCGGTACATCACAAGCAATCTCGGAGGAGGTCCAGACTGATTCTACAGAGTCGGGAGTACCAGAGGTAAAGGTAGGATATGAAGGGGAGGCCTGAGACCTGGCTGGGGAACCTGAGGATGTGGGTGTAGATAGGCAGTCCCCACGGAACCTCCCCGGAGAGCCGGTCATATGCAAGTCCCCTGGGGAACCTGTCCAGAAGGAGCCACTGTTTTACAGAGGGGGATCTCTCAGGTGAGCTGGGCAGGGGAAGCAGGGGCCGGGCCATAGACTGGGGTTTGCCTGAGGTGTTGGATCAATATGGGTCTCTAGAACACCTATTTGTATGGTCCTCACCGGAGGAGGGTGGTTCAAGTGGAGAGGAGGACTGGTATATGGAGAGCTCCACCTCCCTCAGTGCTTCAAACTGGGCTCTGGAAAGTATTGCCACCTTCCCAGCACCCACCACTAAGTCGTCCACGGACGCACTACCTCACAATAGGGCACATACTTTTCAGCAGAGGGCTTGAGGGCCTCTGACTCTATAGTTCTGCCTGGGCAGGGAAGGCCCAAGGAACTATCTAGACTGTCTCGCTTCCAATGGGATGTGCAGAAGAGTGTTGCCCAGGAGTGGGGACTAGACTACCCTTATGTACCAGAAAAGGTGATGAACATTGTTTTCCTGGGAAGGATGGGAGCAGGATCTTGTCTGGGACTATCTGCATGTTCCTAAACCTCAAAGAACCCCTGATCATGAGATGTGGGTAAGGTTTCAAGACATTTACAAAGAATGGCCGCAGGGGAGGGCCATTTACAAGGAAAGTTATAGTGCAGAAACCTGAACAGCAAACCAAGTCCTATTCAATCTCGTTCAGAGGGGAAGAGGACACACGCCGAAGGTTGCCAGACCCCCGGTATTACCTATAAAGTGATCTGCAGGATCATGGACACTATTCCTCGCTGTCCCTGTCTATTCCCTTTGCTATTCTAAAAAGTTCTAGACTTCTATTGAAGCCACTCAGAAAGTTCTCTGGCTTCTTTGTTGTACATAATTTGGCATGTCTGCTCAAGTTGCATCCTGCAGAAGTCAGGCTGACTTCTTTTGAGGGGATGGAGGTCTTGAAAGGATCACACATGCCATACCATTGTAATATATTGAATTGTATAGTTAGATTGAGAGGATGTTTTCTTTTACAGGTGCGGGACAGCTGTCTGAAGAATCAGAAGACCTGGGGTAATGGAAGTATTCTCCTCCCAGGGGTAATGCTTTGGTTTTCCTTGTAATTTATTTTTGAAGTTTAGGGATGATAGGAATTTTGTATAACTGTTTGAAACGTTTGTTGTACATGTATGCACCTACACTTTAATTTTCCACAATTGGGGAAAGTTGTGATTTGAGAGGGGGTGTATGTAGCGCCCACCACTTACTGTATTTTGTACAGGCCTGGAGGTTTGTTTGGGTTAGGGAAGAGTAATAGGTTAGAGGAGGGGTGTGACCACCTGTTCATCACCCTGGGAGAACACTCCCTTGCTCTCCAGAGGAATCTTCTGGAAAGGAGGCGGGCCAGGCTCTGATGGACAGGCAGTGTGTATGGAGCTCTTGTCCAATCGGTAATTTGCTTGGTCTGGGGTGGGGCTCATACATATACACTGGGGTCACATGTTCCCTGGGGAGTTGGAGATGGGAAAAGGACTAATTCCTGCAGGCATGAATATGTGATGTTTAGGCCTAGGGCTGGAAGGCCTGGAAGTTCAGAGATTCCAGTGCTGGATAGCCACACAGATCTTCGCCGGAAGGTGATGGAGGTTCAGAGACTCCAGAGCTGGAAGGTTTCCACCATGTTCTGAAGCAAGATATAGCTGTAAACCGACCGAAGTGAATTAGGGTTGGCCTGGACCTTTCCTGAGCTGTCCTGGGAGGAAAAGGGCAGGAGGAGAAGACAGGTGAGGCCTGAGACTGCTAGCATTTCAATACCACATGCTTTTCAGAGGGGCTTTTCAGAGGGTGCGTGTCAGCTCACCAAAGGAGGGGGCTTGTCACTCACACACCTTCTAATCCAGAGGCAACTCCTATTCTGTGCCTCACTGTGGTGATAGTACCTGCCGGAATCTGCAATAAAAGTTAAAGTTTTCAACTGTTCTACACGTGTCTGTGCTTTACTACAGTGGAGGTGGAAGAAGCGGGGGTTAAACCAGCCGTACTGTATGAACCACTAGCAGCTCCCAAGGGAGTAGTGTGCTTCATTATATTTGTTTTTTGTATTTTGAGTTACAATGTTTAGCATAATAAGCTCTAATGTAATAGTTGACTGTATACTGAGTCTAGTAATGGCCCATGAAGGTAATAGGGCCATATGGATTGATAAATTGATTTTTCAATTCATGTTGTGATCAATTTGTCGATTTTGAGGTTTTTGTTCTACATACAATTATCTCAATCTTTGATCAATCTATTCATTGGCCCATCCATTAACCACATACACAGCAGGGGGGAGCAGGAGTTGGGCCCTTTACTACGTTTTATATAGTGCTAAATATGATAATGGGTTACTGCCCCTGTTGGGCATTTACATTCATACATACCCATACATTTAGCAGGCCCTTGCTTTTGTTGACTTTGTTGGATTAGAATATGCACCCATATGGTTTTCTATCCATAAATGAATACAGTCGAATCTGGCAGAGGTATGCACTAAAAACAATTGATATGCTCACCTCTACTCCCAGCGCTCAAAGGGTGCAGTCAACTTACTCCCACCTGGGGATGGTTCTTAATACTTAGCTGCCATTATAAAATAAAACTTATCATGCATAAAAAACAAAAGAATTGGTTAACCTGAGGATTCAAATATAACCACTAACAGCGCTGATACCACATCTCCATATACAACAAACAATTTGTCTATGTTAAGCATGTAGTACTTTTTTTTAAAATCAGCAAGTCTTTTATCAAAATTGGTGTCCAAACACTAAGTATTAAAGAACCAGCAAGACTTTTGTCAGGAATTAATGTCCATACACCAAGAGATCACACTCTATTCCTCATCAATGAGTGCAGTCCTTCATATTCATACAATCTTCTCAGATATCTGGGTGTGTATGGGTATGGTCCTACACCTTCACCATGTGCTGTTCCACCTCCGTGAATATGTATATAGATGGCTGCTTACCAGATTCCAATCACTTTAGAGCCTGTCTCCACTATGTGGAACTCCTCTGTCTGGTTCTGTGTGTCCCGCTGATTGCTCTCACATTGGTAGTAGACATGCAAAAGATTCAAGGGGTCTCATATAGTGTGATACCTTTTATTTAGGATTGAAAAAATTCCTTTCCCCCCTTACATAATATGCTTACATTTAAAACAACTTAAAACCAGCGTATAACATATGTGGTGTAAGTGCTGCCGCACGATCGTCTCACCGGTAGGCTGCAGATCTCATCCAACACAGTCTCCGTGTGTGGACCCGGGTCCTTGTCGGCTAACACTCACCCTCTTGCTCGTGTGATCACCGCCCTGACGTGTTTCGTGTTTTCACGTCTTCAGAGAGCGTGATCACACGATATACTAAGCAATCTTATATAGTTATGTGTATTTAAAACCAGGGCGTCGCTAACCTGCACAGGTGCGTCTGTCCCTCCCACCATTTTCAGCAGCTGTCAGCAGAGAGTGATCTCCCTGACTTCCCCTTAGGCCTTTCTACTTCCGGTTCAACTGCAACCAGGAAGTGACATCTATTTCCGGTTCAGATGTCACTGGGAGTTTATGTCTACATCGCTGTGTGTGGGAGTGTCTTATAATCCTTATCTGTATGGGTGAATGATACAGAATTGTATATAAAGCCATATATCAATGATATCTGGTATCTTATACTATGTGAGTATAGCGGAACTGTTTGGCAGAATTAGACGCAACTGCACTTGGGATGAGGATTATATAAGGCAGGCAAATTCACTTAAACTCCAATTTGTGGAGAAAGGATACAAACCAGAAATATTGGAGAAATTAATAGTGAACATTAGCCAAAAAACTCAGGATGAGTACTTGTTACCAAAAATCAAGCGAGATAATAATACGCATGAATGGGGGTTCATTTCTAATTATCATAAACAATACAAAGATGTTGAGACCATCATTACCAGACATTGGCATATTCTGCAGTTGGATCGGGTGATAGGTCAAAATTTACCAGTAAAGCCACCCTTTATTTATAGAAAAAACCCTACGTTTGGGGATCAGGTCGTTAAAAAAGTACTAGACCCACCGAAAAGATTGAAAATTTCTCTGCTGACAGCTGCTGAAAATGGTGGGAGGGACAGACGCACCTGTGCAGGTTAGCGACGCCCTGTTTTTAAATACACATAACTATATAAGATTGCTTAGTATATCGTGTGATCACGCTCTCTGAAGACGTGAAAACACGAAACACGTCAGGGCGGTGATCACACGAGCAAGAGGGTGAGTGTTAGCCGACAAGGACCCGGGTCCACACACGGAGACTGTGTTGGATGAGATCTGCAGCCTACCGGTGAGACGATCGTGCGGCAGCACTTACACCACATATGTTATACGCTGGTTTTAAGTTGTTTTAAATGTAAGCATATTATGTAAGGGGGGGAAAGGAATTTTTTCAATCCTAAATAAAAGGTATCACACTATATGAGACCCCTTGAATCTTTTGCATGTCTACTACCAATGTGAGAGCAATCAGCGGGACACACAGAACCAGACAGAGGAGTTCCACATAGTGGAGACAGGCTCTAAAGTGATTGGAATCTGGTAAGCAGCCATCTATATACATATTCACAGAGGTGGAACAGCACATGGTGAAGGTGTAGGACCATACCCATACACACCCAGATATCTGAGAAGATTGTATGAATATGAATATGAAGGACTGCACTCATTGATGAGGAATAGAGTGTGATCTCTTGGTGTATGGACATTAATTCCTGACAAAAGTCTTGCTGGTTCTTTAATGCTTGGTGTTTGGACACCAATTTTGATAAAAGACTTGCTGGTTTTTTAAAAAAGTACTACATGCTTAACATAGACAAATTGTTTGTTGTATATGGAGATGTGGTATCAGCGCTGTTAGTGGTTATATTTGAATCCTCAGGTTAACCAATTCTTTTGTTTTTTATAAATGAATACAGTTTTGTATCAGCACTATGATTAGTCCTATATATCAGCACTATTAACATCTTATTATCAACATCAATATATTTAATCTAGACTATCAATTAAATCTATATACATTTTGTGTTTACACATATGTGGAAAAAGGTCACTATATACACTCATACAGAGGGCAGAATTAATGGTCATGTTCGGATACCCACCAATATCCCACTATACATGTGTTTATTCACTTTCACTAGTCCGTATGAGTTCATATAGATTTCACTGTTCTTCTTCTTCTTCTTTCCATCCCCTTTCATTTTTCTCTCTCACCCCCCCCCCCCTTTTCCTTAGTCCACGCCTCTCCCTTTCCACTCTTTTTTCCTCCGTCATCCTTTTTTTTTCCCCTCTCCCCTCCTCCCCCTTTTCTCCACACATTTATATTCACTTATTTCTTCACTCACATACCTGTATGTATATACAGGTTAGTTTAGATACCAATATGGTTCACTAATGCCGCGTACACATGATCAGAGTATCCGCCGGACTTTCCGAACAAGCAGACTTGCCCACACACTAGGTCCGGCGGACAATCCGCCGGACTTTTGGCGGAGGTCCACTGGACTTTCCAAATGTACAGACGTGCCCACACACGGTCCATTCATTTTGAATGTGACTTCAGGTACAACGGGACTAGCGAAGGAAGAAGATGACCGGGCAAATGCTAGTAAAAGAGCTGGAAGAAGAACCGAAGAGCGGAAGAAGAGGCCAGAAAGCACGG
Source organism: Lithobates pipiens (assembly GCF_037356315.1). Lineage (NCBI taxonomy): Eukaryota > Metazoa > Chordata > Amphibia > Anura > Ranidae > Lithobates > Lithobates pipiens. The sequence goes on along the minus strand of NW_027507785.1, from coordinate 191,147,653 downwards.
AGAAGTCGGAAGAAGACCCCCCGGACGACGATTAAGAAGAAAGCTGGTGTCCTCTGCTAGCAAAAGAGCAGAAGATGGTGGAGGAGCCCGGCAAGAAGACCCCCGGAGCTCACATAGGGTGGGGGCCAGGATCTGGGGCCCCCTTATTAAAGGAGGCTCCTGGATTCCGATAAGCCCCCCGTCCGCACACCCCGACAACCAATGGCAAGGGGTGTCGGGAAGCGGCCCTTGTCCTCAACATGGGGACAAGGTGCTTTGGGGACACAGGCCCCCCCCTTCCCCAAAGCACCCACCTCCCCATGTTGAGGGCATACGGCCTGTTACGGTTCAAGGGGGGCGCTCTCTCATCTCCACCCCTCCTTACTGACCGGCCAGGCTGCGTGCTCAGATAAGGGTCTGGTATGGACTTTGGGGGGACCCTCACTCCGTTTTTCGGCGTAGGGGTTACCCTTAAAACCCATACCAGGCGACGGGGCTCACAAGGTGTCAATCTCGTCAATGGAGGCGACGACATTGACCTCCTTAGCTAGTCCTGTCGTACCTGAAGTCACGTTCAAAATGAATGGACTTTAGTCCGTGTGTGGGCTAGTCCGTTCATTTGGAAAGTCTGGTGGACTAGCACACAGACGAGAGGATTGTCTGCCGGAAAGCCGAGTCCGGCGGACAATTTTGAGTCAAGTCTTCTTTCAAAGTTTTCTTCCCAAAAGTCCGCCGGAGCCCACACACGGCCGAATTGTTAGGTGGACTCTGGTCTGCCGAATAGTCCGATCATGTGTACGCGGCATTACACACCCAGATCAAATTTACATATATTTGTACACATATGTAATGTAATGTAATTCAGTCTTCTTATTCATTTATATGGACATATCCATGTAGCCCTTATATAGATTTTTTGGATAGCATTCACTTTGTTTATCCATTTTTTATTACATTATTATTATTTTTTTTATATTTATACTTTATACATTTTTGCATATCAGTTTATTTTAAGAGCACATCACATAATCACATGTCAGTCAAGGTTTGATTCACAATATTTGTTGACATCTCAGGTGATCCATCTAATTTAATTAATTTATCAATTAAACAATTATCTGGTCAACAAGAAAAAGTATTTATTAAAAATTAATTCTTGTGATTATCAGCTATGAGTAAGTACTGTTTATAGTGTGAAATGCGTACGTTTTCTGTCCGCTCTGCTGTGGCATGTATTTTTGATCCTGTTTTTTGAACAAAAGGCAATCTTTGGAGTGCGGCTGTCCAGAATTTTTATTTTATTGCTATATGCATTGCCAGAGCCCATGGCTTCTAAACTGGAGGAGAGGTTTTATCCCATTTTTTGATGGACCTAGCTGGAGCGGTGATATCCCCTTCCCTACAACCTTCAGGGCCCCGGTCCAAGAAACCAAGAAACCTTGAAGGGCCCCTCTGACCCCATCCCAGGGCCTTTTCTCATGTTCTGCAGGGGGGCACCTTCTGCCATCTTGAGGCCCCTGCATGGTGGTGAAATGTCAGAGCCCAGTCGCAAGTGCAAGTGAGACCAAGGTAGTTCTGCAACTGACCTTACTATTACTAGGGGCATTTTGGAGGATGTAAGGGAGCGCTTTGGAAGATATAGGGGGCCCTCTGGAGGTACTAAAACGGTACCTCCAGAGTGCCCCTTTAATGCAGTAGTGGCGGTGGTGGGATCAGTGAGGGGATGGAATCGGGGACAGAGGGGTGGTGGTGGGGAGAGTGGGATCAGTGACAGAGGGATGGTGGGGGGATGGCATCAGGGACATAGGGATGGTGGTGGGATCAGGGACAGAGGGATGGTGGGGGTGGGGAGTGGGATCAGGGACAGAAAGATGGTGATGGGGAAATGGGATCAGGGACAGAGGGATGGTGGTGGGGGGAGTAGGATCAGGGACAGAGGGATGGTGGGGGGGTCAGGGACAGACGGATGGTGGGGGGGATCAGGGACAGAGGGATGGTAAGGGGGATCAGGGACAGAGGGATGGTAAGGGGGAGAGAGGGATGGTGGTGGGGGGGATCAGGGGAAAAAGGGATGGTGGTGGGGTGAGATGGGATCAGGGACAGAGGGATGGTGGTGAGGTGGGATGGGATAAGGGACAGAGGGATGGTGGTGAGGTGGGATGGGATCATGAACAGATGGATGGTGGTGGGATGGAATCAGGGACAGAGGGATGGTGGTGGGGTGGGATGCGATCAGGGACAGAGGGATTGTGGTGGGGTGGGATTAAGGACAGAGGGCTAGTGGTAGTGGTGGGGGTGGGATGGGATCAGGGACAGAGGGATGGTGGTGGGATCAGCGACAGAGGTGGGATGGGATTAGGGACAGAGGGATGGTGGCAGGATGGGATCAGGGACAAAGGGATGGTGGTGGGGTTGGATGCGATCAGGGACAGAGGGATTGTGGTGGGATGGGATCAGGGACAGAGGGATGGTGGTGAGGTGGGATGGGATAAGGGACAGAGGGATGGTGGTGAGGTGGGATGGGATCATGAACAGATGGATGGTGGTGGGATGGAATCAGGGACAGAGGGATTGTGGTGGGGTGGGATTAAGGACAGAGGGCTAGTGGTAGTGGTGGGGGTGGGATGGGATCAGGGACAGAGGGATGGTGGTGGGATGGGATGGGATCAGCGACAGAGGTGGGATGGGATTAGGGACAGAGGGATGGTGGCAGGATGGCATCAGGGACAAAGGGATGGTGGTGGGGTTGGATGCGATCAGGGACAGAGGGATTGTGGTGGGATGGTATCAGGGACAGAGGGCTAGTGGTGGTGGTGGGGTGGGATCAGGGAAAGAGGGATGGTGGGGGGGGGATCAGGGGAAAAAGGGATGGTGGTGGGGTGAGATGGGATCAGGGACAGAGGGATGGTGGTGTGGTGGGATCAGGGAAAGTGGTGGGGTGGGATGGGATGGGATCAGGGACAGAGGGATGGTGGTGAGGTGGGATGGGATCAGGGACAGAGGGATGGTGGTGAGGTAGGATGGGATCAGGAACAGAGGGATGGTGGTGAGGTAGGATGGGATCAGGAACAGATGGATGGTGGTGGGATGGAATCAGGGACAGAGGGATTGTGGTGGGATGGGATTAGGGACAGAGGGCTAGTGGTAGTGGTGGGGGTGGGATGGGATCAGGGACAGAGGGATGGTGGTGGGATCAGCGACAGAGGTGGGATGGGATTAGGGACAGAGGGATGGTGGCAGGATGGGATCAGGGACAAAGGGATGGTGGTGGGGTTGGATGCGATCAGGGACAGAGGGATTGTGGTGGGATGGGATAAGGGACAGAGGGCTAGTGGTGGTGGTGGGGTGGGATCAGGGACAGAGGGATGGTGGTGGGATGGGATGGGATCAGGGACAGGGGGATGGTGGTGGGATGGGATCAGGGACATAGGGATGGTGGTGAGATGGGATCAGGGACATAGGGATGGTGGTGGGGTGATATGGGATCAGGGACAGAGGGATGGTGGTGGGGTGATATGGGATCAGGGACAGAGGGATGGTGGTGGGGTGAGACGGGATCAGGGACAGAGGGAAGGTGTTGGGGTGAGACGGGATCAGGGACAGAGGGAAGGTGTTGGGGTGAGACGGGATCAGGGACAGGGGGATGGTGTTGGGGTGAGACGGGATCAGGGACAGAGGGATGGTGTTGGGGTGAGACGGGATCAGGGACAGAGGGATGGTGGTGGGGTGAGATGGGATCAGGGACAGAGGGATGGTGGTGGGTTGGGATCAGGGACAGAGGGATGGTGGTGGGTTGGGATCAGGGACAGAGGGATGGTGGAGGGATGGGATCAGGGACAAAGGGATGGTGGGGTTGGATGCAATCAGGGACAGAGGGATTGTGGTGGGATGGGATCAGGGACAGAGGGCTAGTGGTGGTGGTGGGGTGGGATCAGGGAAAGAGGGATGGTGGGGGGTCAGGGACAGAGGGATGGTAAGGGGGATCAGGGACAGAGGGATGGTAAGGGGGGGCAGAGGGATGGTGGTGGGGGGGTCAGGGACAGAGGGATGGTGGGGGGATCAGGGGAAAAAGGGATGGTGGTGGGGTGAGATGGGATCAGGGACAGAGGGATGGTGGTGTGGTGGGATCAGGGAAAGTGGTGAGGTGGGATGGGATCAGGGACAGAGGGATGGTGGTGAGGTGGGATGGGATCAGGGACAGAGGGATGGTGGTGAGGTGGGATGGGATCAGGAACAGATGGATGGTGATGGGATGGAATCAGGGACAGAGGGATGGTGGTGGGGTGGGATGCGATCAGGGACAGAGGGATTGTCGTGGGATGGGATTAGGGACAAAGGGGTAGTGGTAGTGGTGGGGTGAGATGGGATCAGGGACAGAGGGATGGTGTTGGGGTGAGATGGGATCAGGGACAGAGGGATGGTGTTGGGGTGAGATGGGATCAGGGACAGAGGGATGGTGGTGGGGTGAGATGGGATCAGGGACAGAGGGATGGTGGTGGGTTGGGATCAGGGACAGAGGGATGGTGGTGAGGTGGGATGGGATCAGAAACAGATGGATGGTGGTGGGATGGGATCAGGGGCAGATGGATGGTGGTGGGGTGGGATCAGGGACAGAGGGATGGTGGTGGGGTGGGATCAGGGACAGAGGGCTAGTGGTGGTGGTGGGGTGGGATGTGATCAGGGACAGAGGGATGGTGGTGGGGTGGGATGTGATCAGGGACAGAGGGATGGTGGTGGGGTGGGATGGGATCAGGGACAGGGGGATGCTGGTGGGATCAACGACAGAGGTGGGGTGGAATAGGATTAGGGACAGAGGAATGGTGGCAGGATGGGATCAGGGACAAAAGGGTGGTGGTGGGGTGGGATCAGGGACAAAGGGGTGGGATGGGATGGGATCAGGGACAGAGGGAGGGATGGTGGTGGGATGGGATCAGGGACAGAGGGATGGTGGTGGGATCAGCGACAAAGGTGGGGTGGGATGGGATTGGGGACAGAGGGATGGTGATGGGATGGGATCAGGGACAAGGGTGGGGTGGGATGGGATCAGGGAAAGAGGGATGGTGGTGGGGTGAGATGGGATCAGGGACAGAGGGATGGTGGTGGGGTGAAATGGGATCAGGGACAGAGGGATTGTGATGGGATGGGATCAGGGACAGAGGGATAGTGGTGGGGTGGGGTGGGATGGGATCAGGGACAGAGGGATGTTGTTGAGATGGGATCAGGGACAGAGGGATTGAGGTGGGATGGGATTAGGGACAGAGGGATTGTGGTGTGGTGGGATGGGATCAGGGACAGAGGGCTAGTGGTGGTGGTGGGGTGGGATCAGGGACAGAGGGATGGTGGGGGGTCAGGGACAGAGGGATGGTAAGGGGGATCAGGGACAGAGGGATGGTAAGGGGGGGCAGAGGGATGGTGGTGGGGGGGTCAGGGACAGAGGGATGGTGGGGGGATCAGGGGAAAAAGGGATGGTGGTGGGGTGAGATGGGATCAGGGACAGAGGGATGGTGGTGTGGTGGGATCAGGGAAAGTGGTGAGGTGGGATGGGATCAGGGACAGAGGGATGGTGGTGAGGTGGGATGGGATCAGGGACAGAGGGATGGTGGTGAGGTGGGATGGGATCAGGAACAGATGGATGGTGATGGGATGGAATCAGGGACAGAGGGATGGTGGTGGGGTGGGATGCGATCAGGGACAGAGGGATTGTCGTGGGATGGGATTAGGGACAAAGGGGTAGTGGTAGTGGTGGGGTGAGATGGGATCAGGGACAGAGGGATGGTGTTGGGGTGAGATGGGATCAGGGACAGAGGGATGGTGTTGGGGTGAGATGGGATCAGGGACAGAGGGATGGTGTTGGGGTGAGATGGGATCAGGGACAGAGGGATGGTGTTGGGGTGAGATGGGATCAGGGACAGAGGGATGGTGGTGGGGTGAGATGGGATCAGGGACAGAGGGATGGTGGTGGGGTGAGATGGGATCAGGGACAGAGGGATGGTGGTGGGTTGGGATCAGGGACAGAGGGATGGTGGTGAGGTGGGATGGGATCAGAAACAGATGGATGGTGGTGGGATGGGATCAGGGGCAGATGGATGGTGGTGGGGTGGGATCAGGGACAGAGGGATGGTGGTGGGGTGGGATCAGGGACAGAGGGCTAGTGGTGGTGGTGGGGTGGGATGTGATCAGGGACAGAGGGATGGTGGTGGGGTGGGATGGGATCAGGGACAGGGGGATGGTGGTGGGATCAACGACAGAGGTGGGGTGAAATGGGATTAGGGACAGAGGAATGGTGGCAGGATGGGATCAGGGACAAAGGGGTGGTGGTGGGGTGGGATCAGGGACAAAGGGGTGGGATGGGATGGGATCAGGGACAGAGGGAGGGATGGTGGTGGGATGGGATCAGGGACAGAGGGATGGTGGTGGGATCAGCGACAAAGGTGGGGTGGGATGGGATTGGGGACAGAGGGATGGTGATGGGATGGGATCAGGGACAAGGGTGGGGTGGGATGGGATCAGGGAAAGAGGGATGGTGGTGGGGTGAGATGGGATCAGGGACAGAGGGATGGTGGTGGGGTGAAATGGGATCAGGGACAGAGGGATTGTGATGGGATGGGATCAGGGACAGAGGGATAGTGGTGGGGTGGGGTGGGATGGGATCAGGGACAGAGGGATTGAGGTGGGATGGGATTAGGGACAGAGGGATTGTGGTGTGGTGGGATGGGATCAGGGACAGGGGGATTGTGGTGGGGTGGGATGGGATCAGGGACAGAGGGATTGTGGTGGGGTGAGATGGGATCAGGGACAGAGGGATGGTGGTGGGGTGAGATGGGTTCAGGGAAAGAGGGATGGTGGTGGGGTGAGATGGGGATCAGGGACAGAGGGATAGTGGTGGGGTGAGATGGGATAAGGGACAGAGGGATGGTGGTGGGGTGAGATGGGATCAGGGACAGAGGGATGGTGTTGGGGTGAGATGGGATCAGGGACAGAGGGATGGTGTTGGGGTGAGATGGGATCAGGGACAGAGGGATGGTGTTGGGGTGAGATGGGATCAGGGACAGAGGGATGGTGTTGGGGTAAGATGGGATCAGGGACAGAGGGATGGTGTTGGGGTGAGATGGGATCAGGGACAGAGGGATGGTGGTGGGGTGAGATGGGATCAGGGACAGAGGGATGGTGGTGAGATGGGATCGGGGACAGAGGGATGGTGGTGGGTTGGGATCAGGAACAGAGGGATGGTAGTGGGATGGGATCAGGGACAGAGGGATGGTGGTGAGGTGGGATGGGATCAGGAACAGATGGATGGTGGTGAGATGGGATCATGGACAGAGGGATGGTGGTGGGATGGGATCAGGGACAAAGGGATGGTGGTGGGGTGGGATCAGGGACAGAGGGATGGTGGTGGGGTGGGATCAGGGACAGAGGGCTAGTGGTGGTGGTGGGGTGGGATGTGATCAGGGACAGAGGGATGGTGGTGGGGTGGGATGGGATCAGGGACAGAGGGATGGTGGTGGGGTGGGATCTGGGACAAAGGGGTGGTGGTGGGGTGGGGTGGGATGGGATGGGATGGCATCAGGGACAGAGGGATTGTGGTGGGATGGGATCAGGGACAGAGGGGTGGTGGTGGGGTGAGATGGGATCAGGGACAGAGGGATGGTGGTGGGGTGAAATGGGATCAGGGACAGAGGAATTGTGATGGGATGGGATCAGGGACAGAGGGATAGTGGTGGGATGGGATGGTATGGAATCAGGGACAGAGGGATGTTGTTGGGATGGGATCAGGGACAGAGGGATTGAGGAGGGATGGGATCAGGGACAGAGGGATTGTGGTGGGGTGGGATGGGATCAGGGACAGAGGGATTGTGGTGGGGTGAGATGGGATCAGGGACAGAGGGATGGTGGTGGGGTGGGATCAGGGACAGAGGGATGGTGGTGAGGTGGGATGGGATCAGGAACAGATGGATGGTGGTGAGGTGGGATGGGATCAGGAACAGATGGATGGTGGTGGGATGGGATCAGGGACAGAGGGATGGTGGTGGGATGGGATCATGGACAGAGGGATGGTGATGGGGTGGGATCAGGGACAGAGGGCTAGTGGTGGTGGGGTGGGATGTGATCAGGGACAGAGGGATGGTGGTGGGGTGGGATGGGATCAGGGACAGAGGGATGGTGGTGGGATCAGCGACAGAGGTGGGGTAGGATGGGATTAGGGACAGAGGGATGGTGGCAGGATGGGATCAGGGACAATGGGGTGGTGGTGGGGTGGGATCAGGGACAAAGGGGTGGTGGTGGGATCAGCGACAGAGGTATGGCGGTGGGGTGCGATGGGATCAGGGCCAGAGGGATGGTGGTGGGATCAGCGACAAAGGTGGTGTGGGATGGGATTAGGGACAGAGGGATGGTGGTGGGATGGGATCAGGGACAAGGGTGGGGTGGGATGGGTCAGGGACAGAGGGATGGTGGTGGGGTGAGATGGGATCAGGGACAGAGGGATGGTGGTGGGGTGAAATGGGATCAGGGACAGAGGGATTGTGATGGGATGGGATCAGGGACAGAGGGATGGTGGTGGGGTGGGGTGGGGCGGGATGGGATCAGGGACAGAGGGATGTTGTTGAGATGGGATCAGGGACAGAGGGATTGAGGTGGGATGGGATCAGGGACAGAGGGATTGTGGTGGGGTGGGATGGGATCAGGGACAGAGGGATTGTGGTGGGGTGGGATGGGATCAGGGACAGAGGGATTGTGGTGGGGTGAGATGGGATCAGGGACAGAGGGATGGTGGTGGGGTGAGATGGGATCAGGGACAGAGGGATGGTGTTGGGGTGAGATGGGATCAGGGACAGAGGGATGGTGGTGGGGTGAGATGGGATCAGGGACAGAGGGATAGTGGTGGGGTGGGATCAGGGACAGAGGGATGGTGGTGAGGTGGGATGGGATCAGGAACAGATGGATGGTGGTGGGATGGAATCAGGGACAGAGGGATGGTGGTGGGATGGGATCAGGGACAGAGGGCTAGTGGTGGTGGTGGGGTGGGATGTGATCAGGGACAGAGGGATGGTGGTGGGGTGGGATGGGATCAGGGACAGAGGGATGGTGGTGGGATCAGCGACAGAGGTGGGGTGGGATGGGATCAGGGACAAAGGGGTGGTGGTGGGGTGGGATCAGGGACAAAGGGGTGGTGGTGGGGTGGGGTGGGATGGGATGGCATCAGGGACAGAGGGATGGTGGTGGGGTGAGATGGGATCAGGGACAGAGGGATGGTGGTGGGATGGGATCAGGGACAGAGGGATGGTGGTGGGGTGAGATGGGATCAGGGACAGAGGGATGGTGGTGGGGTGAAATGGGATCAGGGATAGAGGGATTGTGATGGGATGGGATCAGGGACAGAGGGATGGTGGTGGGGTGGGGTGGGATGGGATGGGATCAGGGACAGAGGGATGTTGTTGGGATGGGATCAGGGACAGAGGGATTGAGGTGGGATGGGATCAGGGACAGAGGGATTGTGGTGGGGTGGGATGGGTTCAGGGACAGAGGGATTGTGGTGGGGTGGGATGGGATCAGGGACAGAGGGATTGTGGTGGGGTGAGATGGGATCAGGGACAGAGGGATGGTGGTGGGGTGGGATCAGGGACAGAGGGATGGTGGTGAGGTGGGATGGGATCAGGAACAGATGGATGGTGGTGGGATGGGATCAGGGACAGAGGGATGGTGGTGGGATGGGATCAGGGACAGAGGGATGGTGGTGGGATGGGATCAGGGACAGAGGGATGGTGGTGGGGTGGGATGGGATCAGGGACAGAGGGATAGTGGTGGGATCAGCGACAGAGGTGGGGTGGGATGGGATTAGGGACAGAGGGATGGTGGCAGGATGGGATCAGGGACAAAGGGGTGGTGGTGGGGTGGGATCAGGGACAAAGGGGTGGTGGTGGGATCAGCTACAGAGGTATGGCGGTGGGGTGCGATGGGATCAGGGCCAGAGGGATGGTGGTGGGATCAGCGACAAAGGTGGGGTGGGATGGGATTAGGGACAGAGGGATGGTGGTGGGATGGGATCAGGGACAAGGGTGGGGTGGGATGGGATCAGGGACAGAGGGATGGTGGTGGGATGAGATGGGATCAGGGACAGAGGGATGGTGGTGGGGTGAAATGTGATCAGGGACAGAGGGATTGTGATGGGATGGGATCAGGGACAGAGGGATAGTGGTGGGGTGGGATGGGATCAGGGACAGAGGGATGTTGTTGAAATGGGATCAGGGGCAGAGGGATTGAGGTGGGATGGGATCAGGGACAGAGGGATTGTGGTGGGGTGGGATGGGATCAGGGACAGAGGGATTGTGGTGGGGTGGGATGGGATCAGGGACAGAGGGATTGTGGTGGGGTGAGATGGGATCAGGGACAGAGGGATGGTGGTGGGGTGAGATGGGATCAGGGAAAGAGGGATGGTGGTGGGGTGAGATGGGATCAGGGACAGAGGGATGGTGGTGGGGTGAGATGGGATAAGGGACAGAGGGATGGTGGTGGGGTGAGATGGGATCAGGGACAGAGGGATGGTGTTGGGGTGAGATGGGATCAGGGACAGAGGGATGGTGGTGGGGTGAGATGGGATCAGGGACAGAGGGATGGTGGTGGGGTGAGATGGGATCAGGGACAGAGGGATGGTGGTGGGTTGGGATCAGGGACAGAGGAATGGTGGTGGGATGGGATCAGGGACAGAGGGATGGTGGTGAGGTGGGATGGGATCAGGAGCAGATGGATGGTGGTGGGATGGGATCAGGGACAGAGGGATGGTGGTGGGATGGGATCAGGGACAGAGGGATGGTGGTGGGATGGGATCAGGGACAGAGGGATGGTGGTGGGGTGGGATCAGGGACAGAGGGATGGTGGTGGGGTGGGATGGGATCAGGGACAGAGGGATGGTGGTGGGATCAGCGACAGGGGTGGGGTGGGATGGGATTAGGGACAGAGGGATGGTGGCAGGATGGGATCCGGGACAAAGGGGTGGTGGTGGGGTGGGATCAGGGACAAAGGGGTGGGGTGGGATGGGATGGGATCAGGGACAGAGGGATGGTGGTGGGGTGAGATGGGATCAGGGACAGAGGGATTGTGGTGGGATGAGATCAGAGACAGAGGGATGGTGGTGGGGTGAGATGGGATCAGGGACAGAGGGATGGTGGTGGGGTGAAATGGGATCAGGGACAGAGGGATTGTGATGGGATCAGGGACAGAGGGATAGTGGTGGGGTGGGGTGGGATGGGATCAGGGACAGAGGGATGTTGTTGGGATGGGATCAGGGACAGAGGGATTGAGGTGGGATGGGATCAGGGACAGAGGGATTGTGGTGGGGTGAGATGGGATCAGGGACAGAGGGATTGTGGTGGGGTGGGATGGGATCAGGGACAGAGGGATTGTGGTGGGGTGAGATGGGATCAGGGACAGAGGGATGGTGGTGGGGTGAGATGGGATCAGGGACAGAGGGATGGTGGTGGGGTGAGATGGGATCAGGGAAAGAGGGATGGTGGTGGGGTGAGATGGGATCAGGGACAGAGGGATGGTGGTGGGGTGAGATGGGATCAGGGACAGAGGGATGGTGGTGGGGTGAGATGGGATCAGGGACAGAGGGATGGTGTTGGGGTGAGATGGGATCAGGGACAGAGGGATGGTGTTGGGGTGAGATGGGATCAGGGACAGAGGGATGGTGGTGGGATGGGATCAGGGACAGAGGGATGGTGGTGGGATGGGATCAGGGACAGAGGGATGGTGGTGGGATGGGATCAGGGACAGAGGGATGGTGGTGGGATGGGATCAGGGACAGAGGGATGGTGGTGGGATGGGATCAGGGACAGAGGGATGGTGGTGGGGTGGGATCAGGGACAGAGGGATGGTGGTGGGGTAGGATGGGATCAGGGACAGAGGGATGGTGGTGGGATCAGCGACAGAGGTGGGGTGGGATGGGATTAGGGACAGAGGGATGGTGGCAGGATGGGATCAGGGACAAAGGGGTGGTGGTGGGGTGGGATCAGGGACAAAGGGGTGGTGGTGGGGTGGGATGGGATGGGATGGGATCAGGGACAGAGGGATGGTGGTGGGGTGAGATGGGATCAGGGACAGAGGGATTGTGGTGGGATGGGATCAGGGACAGAGGGATGGTGGTGGGGTGGGGTGGCATCAGGGACAGAGGGATGGTGGTGGGATCAGCAACAGAGGTATGGCGGTGGGGTGCGATGGGATTAGGGACAGAGCAATGGTGGTGGAGTGGGATGGGATCAGGGCCAGAGGGATGCTGGTGGGATCAGCGACAAAGGTGGGGTGGGATGGGATTAGGGACAGAGGGATGGTGGTGGGATGGGATCAGGGACAAGGGTGGGGTGGGATGGGATCAGGGACAGAGGGATGGTGGTGGGGTGAGATGGGATCAGGGACAGAGGGATGGTGGTGGGGTGAAATGAGATCAGGGATAGAGGGATTGTGATGGGATGGGATCAGGGACAGAGGGATAGTGGTGGGGTGGGGTGGGATGGGATCAGGGACAGAGGGATGTTATTGGGATGGGATCAGGGACAGAGGAATTGAGGTGGGGTGGGATCAGGGACAGAGGGATTGTGGTGGGGTGGGATGGGATCAGGGAAAAAGGGATTGTGGTGGGGTGGTATGGGATCAGGGGCAGAGGGATTGTGGTGGGTGGGGGAAGGGGGGTGTTAGTATTACTCACTTTCTCTGTCCACAGGACAACTATTAGGCCCCTTTCAGCCTGGGGCGATGCGGGCATCGGCGGTAAAACTGCGCTATTTTTAGTGCCACTTTATCGTTGTTTTAATGGCGGTATTTGGCTGCTAGCAGGGTGGTTTTAACCCCCGCTAGCGGCTGAAATAGGGTTAAAAGGGTTGCAGCGGTGCTTTGTCGGCGGTATAGCCGCACTGCCCCATTGATTTCGATGGGTAGGAGTGGTGAATGCACTGCTCCAAAGATGCTGCTAGCAGGACTTTTTTCACCGTCCTGCTAGGGGCCGTTTTTTTCAGGCGCTATACAGGCGCTATTTTTAGAGCACTCCACAAATCTGGCCTTTATGAAAGAGCGGCAAGAAGAAAGCCATTGTTGAAAGAAAACCATAAGAAGTCTCGTTTGCAGTTTGAAAGAAGCCATGTGGGGGACACAGCAAACATGTGGAAGAAGATGCTCTAGTCAGATGAGACCAAAATTGAACTTTTTGGCCTAAAAGCAAAACGGTATGTGTGGCGGAAAACAAAACAGTGCACATCGCCCTGAATACACCATCCCCACCGTGAAACACGGTGGTGGCAGCATCATGTTATGGGGATGGTTTTCTTCAGCAGGGACGGGAAAGCTGAGCAGAGTTTATGGGAAGATGGATGGAGCCAAATACAGGGCAATAGAGAAGAAAACCTGTTAGAGTCTGCAAAAGACTTGAGAGTGGGGTGGAGGTTCACCTTCCAGCAGGGCAACAACGATAATTGAGGGAATCATGGCGCCAACTGCCGAGCAGCTAGCTCTGCTCAGGCGGGGGTGCCATCCCTGTAATTAGCCGTCTGCGTGATGTTGGCTTGTCACCCATTGGCTACATTGGAGTATGTATACTCCTCCTAGCTGGATTAGACTTCCCCTGTCGAGGGTGATGTCAGTGGCCATTATGCACTAGCTAGACTACATGAGAGGACATGGGATACCTAGGTAACTTTGTGGTTGATATATTTTGGTCTGTTCTCTACACTAGTTTGGTGGCTCGTCTGTAACTTTTCTTCACATACTCTTCCCAGTTGGGCCACACTGTCACATTCTATTCATATCTCTCATATCTATCAATTCACCCATTTTTACAACACTTACCTATGTCAGTAATAGTACACATTTGCACTTATGGATTACTATGTGATCTTTTTACTTTTAGGGTCCGTTCACACAGGGGCAACACGACTTTGAGCGAGACTTTGGGAGGCAACTTGGACACGACTTGAGTATGAATCGCAGCACGACTTGAGGCAACTTACAAGGCAACTTGAAGTTGCTTCCAGGAGAGGAGACTTTACCAGTGGCCAATCACATAATAATCAGCTCTGTGGGAGGGAGGGGTTTGCCTAGAAAACTATTTTTACTTCCTGGAAAGTTGCTTCAGTTAAGACAGGTGATCAGACTTGGAGGTAACTTCTATTGAAATCAATGGGTACAAGTTGCCTAGAAGTCGGATTGAAGTAGTACAGGGACCTTTTCTGAAGTGGGAGCGACTTCAGTAGTGTACATTAAGACGGCTCTCATTCACTTACATTGATTTTATCATGTTGCGCAACTTGAGGCAACTTGGGACGACTTCAAGTCGGATCCAAAGTTGCTCCTGTGTGAATGGACTCTTAATCACATACAACTCTTATAATTCATTTTTAGTCAATTGTTTCAGTTTCAGTTTCAAAACTTTGTAAATAAGTAAGTTTTCTCCTTCACTTATGGGCACTGATGGGGCTACACTGATGGGCACTGATAAGGCGGCACTGATGGGCACCAATGAAGTGGCACTGATGAGGTGGCATTGATGGACACTGATATGTGGCACTGATGGGTGACACGGATGGGCACTGATAGGTGGCACAAACTGGCACTGATAGCTGGCATGGATGGGTATGGATAGGCGGCACAAATGGGCATGGATAGGCGGCATTGTATTACATTATACCATACTAATGGATGCCAATCATTGCCAAACAATAATGCATGCCAATCAGTGATGCCCATTGTGGGCACTGATTGGCATCCATTATGGGCACTGATTGGCATCCATTGTGGGCACTGACTGGCATCCCTGGTGGTCTAGGGAGGATTACCTTGGGCTGGGCATCCCTGGTGGTCTGGTGGCATCCCTGGCGGTCCAGTGTGGGCCTCCTCGGGGGGGCTGCGATGATAATCGATCAGCACAGACCCCCCCCCTGTCAGAGGAGCAGCCGATCGGCTCTCCTCTACTCGCGTCTGACGGATGCGAGTGAGGAAAAGCCGATCACCAGCTTTTCCTATTTACACTGTGATCACTCAAGTCCAACGGACTAAGAAAGTATTTTTGCACTCCAATCTGTCCGCCGGACTCTCATTTCGGCAGACAATCCGGCCGTGTGTGTGCCAGTCCGCCGTAATTTTGAAATTAACAGAATTTTCCCGCCCGGAGAAAAGTCTGCTCATTTTGAGAGCGTCTCCAGGTAGCCGGGGCAAGCAAAGGAGGCATCGCTGGCCCCGTCACCTGGTATGGACTTAAACGGGAATTCCTACACCGAAAAATCGGCGTGGGGGTCCCCCCTAGGTCCATATCAGACCCTTATCCGAGCATGCTACCCGGCCGGCTAGGAAAGGGGGTGGGGGCGAGCGAGTGCCCCCCCCTCCTGAGCCGTACCAGGCCACGTGCCCTCAACATGGGGGGTGCCTTGGGGAAGGGGGGGGCTGCACGGCCCCCCCCACCCCAAAGCACCTTGTCCTCATGTTGATGATAAGGGCCTCTTCCCGACAACCCTGGCCGGTCGGGTTGTCGGGTCTGCGGGCGGGGGGCTTATCGGAATCCGGGAACCCCCTTTAATAAGGGGGCCCCCGGATCCCGGCCCCCCACCCTATGTGAATGAGTATGGGGTACAATGTACCCCTACCCATTCACCTGTGAAAAAAAGTAAAAAAAAAAAAAAAACACAACACACAAGGGTTAAAATAGTTTATTGCACAGCTCCGGGGGTCTTCTTCCGTCTTCAGGGGTCTTCTCGCCGGACTCCTCCGCTATCTTCTGCTCTTTTGCTAGCTCTTTCACTAGCAGAGGAGCCCGGCTTTCTTCTTCGCCGCCGCCCTCTTCTACCCACTTCGGGGGTCTTGTCCCCCCTCTTTGGTTCTTCTTGCCGGGCCACCGAGCCTTCTTCTAGCTCTTTTACAAGCGGTGGCCCAGTCTTCTGTCGACGCTGTCGTCGTCTTCTGTTTTTCTCCTCTTCTGGAGATGTTGCCTCGTCGCTGCCTCTGGTCACAATGGCAGGGACGTGTACGTGTGTACGCGGCATTAGCGTAAGATGGGGCACAACATGTGGAGGAAGCGTGACCTATCAAGGCCAAAGAAGTTGTGGTTTAAGAATTTAAGAGATTCCACTACAAATCCACTGTACTGCCAATCATGGCATGTAAGCTGAGATAAAACTTTGTGAATACAGGAAATACCTTGATCGTGTGGCATGGAGCTATATAAAGCTTCTACGTCTATAGCTACCAAAAGTGATGATGGGGAGACCATAGTACCTTCAAGTATCTGTAACAAGTGGATGGTGTCTTGCAAGTAAGAGGGAAGGCTGACCACGTGTGATCACAGATATTCATCCACTAGATGACTTTGATTCTTGGTTAGAGATCCAGTACCTGAGATTATAGGTTTCAGAGGTGAGCATATGGCATTTTTGTGCAATTTGGGTAATGAGTAGAAAGTAGGGATGTGGGGAAAGGGGATTTTTTTTTTTTTTTTTTAAAGCTTTCAGACATATGCCTCTGCCTCTCTCCCCTTTTGCCTTGCGGTTGGTGGTGTATCCATTTGCAGGTGTTTGGTCCACCGGGTGCACAGAGGCCATCTCGTTACATTAGGGTGGCCTTTTATATTTGTCCTATCCTTCCCACACAGCTATGATCCTACATACCTGGATTGTTTGCTGTATTGCCCCGCAGCCAGGCTTGTCCGGTCCTATTTGTTGATTGGCGATCAACATCGCCCCGATGGGGCACCCATCTTGCTCCTCTTCACCCATAGCGAGGCTGAATAACAACCAAGCCTAGCTATGGACATGGTATGTAAATATTTATATTTAGCCTGCAGGTTCTCTTCTAAAAGGCCCAGGACTTGTATAGGACTATATAGAAGCACCTTTCTTGTATTCAGGGGAAATTCGATCAGCTTACTATCCACAGATGCCCTTGATTTAGATTCTGGCCAGAGGATGTAAGAAATGTTATATATATATAAAAAAAAATATATATATATATATATATATTAATTATAATAATTGTGCTATTATGTGATGTATACTATTTTCTTTGTATTTGTAATTACACAGTATCTGTACTTATATTGCAGACAGCAATTTATGCCACCTTATGACACCTCTGAAGAAGAGTCCTCAAAACGCCTCATGTGTCATTTCCTGTTACTGTATTACCTATATTCTTTATGCCACAACACTTTACTTTGTTGAATGTTTAAATGTTTTTTACTCTTTTTGTACAAATAAATATTACTGTTCATATTTCTTGATGATTTTTGGATAGTGCCTATATAGTCCCAATCCCAAGGGGCAATTTCTTTTCTCAAGGACAATTTATAGGGACACTTACCCATGATACACTTAGTGCAAGGATTTTAATTATCAGTGAATAGCATTTATCATTTACACATTGAACTGGAATGCTACACCATGCCAGATCACTCTTGTTTTTTCTAAATTTCACTGAAGACTTGCATAGCTTAGACTTGCAATACATCATTTATAGGCTATATGAATCAGTAAAGTACAAGTAGGTATTAAAGGTCTTATGTTGTCCAAGGCAAAATTCAAAAATTATTAGGTCATACAGTTATTTAAACTGGAACTAAAAAGCACCTACTTCTGCATACTGGTAGCTCTGTCCAAACTGAGTTCTCGCAGGTGATATAATTTGCACTTTGTCCCATCGTATAGCCATTAGAACACTCATAAATAACTCTTTCACCCGACAAATATGTGGCCTTCTTTTGTCCTTTGAGTACTCCATTAGAAATTGTTGGTGGCTGTCTACATGAGGAATCTAAAAGTGGCACATAAAACATACTCATATTTAACATAACTCAGCCATAATTAGACAGGAAAAAAAAGCCCAAAACTTTGCATAGTGTATTGCAATCTCGAATCCTTATTCAATTTCTATAGCTCTTATAGTCATGATTGCCCACTGCAGCACAGACATCCAAGGAAATTAAGATGTAACACTGCCTGGCACAGTATACCAGATAATACATGAGAGAGATGTTTTTTCTTTTAAACATAAACCTTAGGTAAATACCCAACACAACTATGCCTTTTCACAATTTATAAGGGAAACCTTTCCAAACCCCAAAAAGTTAAACGTATGGAGTAAAAAGTATCTGTGTGAGTGGTGGAGTTGTGTTTTGATGCATCCTTTGATTACCTCATTCTATCAATCATCTCTACAATACTCAGTCAGAATCACGTTTACAACATCATATGTTATAATTGATGAGTAAATAACTGTGTTTTGCTAATAGAACATTGCTAAACAACCTTTACTAGACCTGTGGCCAAATAAATTTTTTGGGCAGCTGATGTGGTGACATAATAATAATAATGGGCCTGCACTTGGGACTTGTGGAATGTAGAAAAGGTGTCAATAAGTAAATAGAGCAGTCAGTGGTGGTGATAGCAGTAACAATGGTAACTGTACCCATTGGTATCAGGGATAGGTGGCTTAAACTCTTTACTTATACAATTGTGATGTATTTTGAGCAAAACCAGTTTGGGCCAAAACGTATGGGAGAAAAAACGGCATTTGTTTTGAGGTTGTCACCTGCCACACTAAAATGTTCTCAAAAAGGATGCTGGTGGGAAGGCACAAGATTGGGCCAGTTGAGGCCACGGGTCCAGTGTATAGTACAGGCCCTGTAATCAACTGATACATTTTCTGAGACAACTGGGCAATAGTTTTTCTAATAAGACTGCTCCTATTCTGTAAGCACCAGTCTGGATTCGTCACTATGTAGCTAGATGTGTGCTAACTATGGTAGCTTTTTTTCCAAGGAGTTGTACTTTGGATATTTTTGTGCTGATGTTCAATAAAAAGTTATCTGGAAGACAGGCTCAATATCATGCATACTTGTATTGTCTCTAGTTTAGCCGTTGAGTGCATGTGGATCACCAATGGCCTAAATCAGTAGTTCCCAACCTCAGTCCCAATGTACCCCCAACAGGCCACATTTTGGGAATTTCCCTTAGGTAAAACGACTTTCATGAATACCAAGTCATTGACAACCTGTGCAAGGTGAAGGACATCCTGAAAACATGACCTACTGCAACAATCCTGCTTGAAAAAAAACAGCAGCGGAGATGTATGTCACTGCATATGACCACAGTTCCTCTGCCTGTCACAATAGTCCCTTGAGAAAGCAAAGATACAGACACCCTTTTTTGGTTTACTTAACATTTTTAAAGTAAGAAACCTCAGACAAATGTTAAACAAAAAAAGAGGTCATGCAACTATCCTTTCCTTTCATCTTGCTCTATTGTGGCCTGACGGAGGAGTAAGTTGCAGCCAGCACATCACTGCAGTAACACCCACTCAACAGTGAATAACATTTAGCAGACCTTATGCATATCTGAATAATACACACATCTTTAGCTAAATGTGCACAATTAAAGGCAGTAAACTGGATACAGTCCAGATCACACATCACAAACAACCTGAGCTTCCTACCTATACTCTTTACTATTTCAGTATAATAAGTGGATAATATAGCACACATCACCAAATACAATAAACACAGTAAGTTATTTCCACTCACTAAGAAACAACAACACATTTGCACATGGAGAGCAACCCGAAAACTTACAGGGCACTGTTGGTTGTAGTTCCTGAGCCCTACACAGGATTCAGGGTGCACAGGGAGTGGGTCATGCAGAAAATCTTTCTCATCCAGATGATACTGGCTCACTGGAAGTTCAGTGCAGCAAATAAGGTACAGCAGCTGTGGTATACACACCCTAAAGCCCAGGGGGCATGTCTTAAGCTGAGTACGCACTGAATTTGGGTACATGTGCACCCCTGGATGTTCAACAAAAGCTGGTCTAATGACTGACTTCTGTCAAGCGGTCATGCTGAAAAAACAGCATTCAATCAGTGCTTGCAGCCAATAGCTGCAATGCTGATCAGTGTATTCTGATGGGGAGGGTCTCCACTGTCAGAACAGAACAGTGGGAAAAACCCCTGCAACCACACTGTGTTGATGCAGGGATCTGGAACTGGGAGGTTTTTTTCTGTTCAACCTTCTAGTTGAACTAAATAACACTCAGAGGGTATACCCTGCTTAAGACAGAAATTGCTTTTCAATTAAAATTTGGATGAACAATGGTAAAGGACCTTGTTTAATCTGCCTTCTGTTGGCAACCAAATGTTTGCTGAATTGTGGACAAGATTATCATCTCATGGTTCGTAAGAGCACCTTTTTATCACAGTTGCATAATGAAGAGGGATCTAGTGTTATGCTGGACACTTTCTTGTCACTGAGGCAAAGGAACCTTGCCAAGTTTTTCAACCCCAAGACCTCCTTTTCCCCAGGCTCCATGTGTCTCTGGCAGGCTATTTCAGCAAAGCAGATGGAGAAGCCCTCCTCCATGTGAAATTTGGACCCTACCTATTCTTCACAAGGTTACATGCTCCAAGATTGTTCATAAGATAAGGGGGTGTCCGCTGGGATTTGCTGATTGTTGGATTGGTCATATTTCAATTGCCTCTGTTCATGAAGCAGTGACTGCACAATAGAAATCCAGTTCCCTCCATTAGAGCATTTCTTTGCCTCCAACCTTTGTTTTACGCCTACAAAGATTGGCACATCTATGGTTGGCCATTAAGGGATTTTTGATCCCAGTGGGTTATTGTTTCAGTTCAACCAGCATAGGTTCAAAAACTTTATTAACCACTTGGCGCCAAGTGGACGTCCTGGGACGTCCTTGACTTTCCGGGGGTATATCTGAATGATGCCTGAGGCTACAGACATCATTCAGATATTGGCATTTTCAGCCGGCGATTCCCTGCAACATAAGAACAATCATTTCAGCTGTTCCACCGCTTGATCGTTCTTACGGTGAGTCGGACACAGGATCTGCCAGCCCCCGGATGGTGATCATAGAGATTTCCTGCGGACCAGATGGTCGCTGGAGTCTCTATGATCGTTTGGAGGCCGGGCGCGATGTTATAACGTCACGCCCAGCCTCTGCATTCAAATAACGGCGCCGCCTCGGCTGGGAATCCGTGATCGTTTTTTCGCCTTTTTTTTTTTTTTAGGCTTCCCAGCCTAGAGGTGAGATGTGGGGTCTTATTGACCCCATATCTCACTGTAAATAGGTCCGATCATACCATATTCCTATTACAAGGGATGTTTACATTCCTTGTAATAGGAATAAAAGTAATCAATTTTTTATTTTTTTTAAAGTGTCAAACAATAAAAAGTAAAATTAACAATAAAAAAAAAAGTAAAGGGCCCCTGTCCCCGTGAGCGAGTACGTAGAAGCTAACGCATACGTAAGTCCCACCCACATATGAAAACTGTGTTCAAACCACACGTGAGGTATCGCCACGAACGTTAGAGCGAGAGCAATAATTCTAGCCCTAGACCTCCTCTGTAACTCAAAACATGTAACCAGTAAAAAAATGTAAAGCGTCGCCTATGGGGATTTTTAACCACTTCCTGACCGGCGCACACCAATGTATGTCAGTAGAATGGCACGGGCAGGTATATTGCCGTACAGGTACGTCCATTTCTATATGCCGCTCTGCCATCGTGTGCGCACCGCCGGCGGCGTGCTTGCATGCCGGTCGGGACCCCTGTGAGTCCGGTCGTGGGTTCCGCGGACTCGATCACCGTGGGGATACCCGCGATCGTCTCACGGGGCGACTGAACAATAATGTCGCAGTCACAATAAAAATCGCTGATCGCCGCCATTACTAGTAAAAAAAAATATATATATAAAAATGCCATAAAACTATCCCCTATTTTGTAAATGCTATAACTTTTTCGCAAACCAATCAATAATCGCTTATTGCGATTTTTTTCTACCATAAATATGTAGAAGAATACATTACATATCGGCCTAAACTGAGGGAATTTTTTTTTTTTTTTTAGATTATATTTTTGGGGGATATTTATTATAACTAAAAGTAAAAAATAATGCGTTTTTTTCAAAATTGTCGCTCTATTTTTGTCTATAGCGCAAAAAATACAAACCGCAGGGATGATCAAATAACACCAAAAGAAAGGTCTATTTGTGGGAAAAAAAGGACGTCAATTTTGTTCGGAAGCCACGTCACATGACTGCACAATTGTCAATTAAAGATTAAAGCGACGCAGGGCTGAATCGCAAAAAGTGGTCTGGTCTTAAGCCAACAAAATGGTCCGGTCTGAAAGTGGTTAAATACCAAAGTTTGGCGCCATTCCACGAGCGTGTGCAATTTTGAAGCATGCCATGTTGGGTATCTATTTACTCTGCGTATCTTCATCATTATGCAAAAATTGGGCTAACTGTTTTTTTTTTTTAAAGCATGAAATGTGTTCGAAAAAGTGCTGCGCAAATACCGTGCGAGATAAAAAAGTTGCAACAACCGCCATTGTATTCTCTAGGGTCTTTGCTAAAAAACATATATAATGTTTGGGGGTTCTATGTAATTTTTTAGCAAATAAAATATGAATTTTACATGTAGGAGAGAAATGTCAGAATTGGCCTGGGTGCGAAGTGGTTAAATCCTCCTCATGGTGCCAAAGAAAGAGGGAGTCCATTCCATCCTGGGCCTGAAGGCTCTCACTATATTTAGGAGGATATTGACATTTCAGATAGAGAGGCATGACCACTGAGAAGTTTGACTCTATCAGGAGAACTGCCGACATCAAAAATGTGTAACTTCAAATCCCAATGTGTACCTTCATCGTTATCTGATTCTGGCCCTTCTGTATCTCAAGGGTATTTTGGAGGTAGGTGACCTCAGTTATCTGCTGCTTCCAACAGATTCATTCCAGGATTTAGGGATACATGTCAGCATTACACTGAGGACACTAGAGGACTTCAGTTGGCTTCAGTATATTTACTTTCTCCCTCTCTGTATGTAGAATATGTAGGTGTGAATCTGAGCTCCAGGATAAGAGTGTTCCTGTCAAAAAAGTTACTGAAATGGCAGAGTCAAGTTACATTTCCAAAGACTCCCTGTATTCTCAATGTTGCTGCATGAAAATTTGAACCCTAGATCTCTCTAAAGCCGCATACACACGTAGCCGTCTGTCCGACGTACTTAGTCTGGCGGACTTCCCGCCAGACTGTACGTCGGACTTTCCGAACGGGCTACTTGCCCACACACGGCACTTTTTCAGCGGACTAATATGGCGTACTAAGTCCGCCGTACTATCCGCCCTACTTTTGAAATGAACGGACTCACCCACCCACTCATTTCGAGCGCGTCTCCAGGTAGGCGGGGCCCGCAAAGGAGACGTCGCTGGCCCCGCCGCCTGGTATGGACTTAAAGAGGAACCCCAACGCCAAAGAAAAACGGCGTGGGGGTCCCCCCCAGGTCCACATCAGACCCTTGTCCGAGCACGCTACCCAGCCGGCAAGGAAAGGGGGGACGAGCGAGCGCCCCCCACCCCCCTCCTGAGCCGTACCAGGCCGCGTGCCCTCAACATGGGGGGTGCCTTGGGGAAGGGGGGGCCGCGCGGCCCCCCACCCCAAAGCACCTTGTCCCCATGTTGATGAGGACAAGGGCCTCTTCCCGACAACCCTGGCCGTTGGTTGTTGGGGTCTGCGGGCGGGGGGCTTATCGGAATCCGGGAGCCCCTTTTAATAAGGGGGCCCCGGATACTGGCCCCCCACCCTATGTGAATGAGTATGGGGTACAATGTACCCCTACCCATTCACCTGTAAAATAAAGTACAAAAAAAACACAACACACTAGATAAAATAGTTTATTGCACAGCTCCGGGGGTCTTCCGTCTTCGGGGGTCTTCTCGCCGGACTCCTCCGCTATCTTCTTGTAGCTCTTTTACTAGCAGAGGAGCCCGGCTTTCTTCCTCGCCGCCGCCCTCTTCTTCCGACTTCGGGGGTCTTGTCCCCCTCTTTGGTTCTTCTGCCGGGCCACCGCGCCTTCTTCCAGCTCTTTTACAGGCGGTGGCCCGGTCTTCTGTCGCCGCCGCCTTCCGTTCTTCTGTTCTTCTTCTTCTTCTTCAGATGTTGCCTCGCCGAGTCCTCCGCTCACAATGACGGGGACCGGGCACGCGGCAACTTATATAGGGAAGAGGCCCTTGTCCTCATCAACATGGGGACAAGGTGCTTTGGGATGGGGGGGCCGTGCGGCCCCCCTTCCCCAAGGCACCCCCCATGTTGAGGGCACGCGGCCTGGTACAGCTCAGGAGGGGGGGGGGGGCGCTCGCTCGTCCCCCCTTTCCTGGCCGGCCGGGTAGCGTGCTCGGACAAGGGTCTGATGTGGACCTGGGGGGGACCCCCACGCCGTTTTTTTTCGGCGTTGGGGTTCCCCTTTAAGTCCATACCAGTCAGCGGGGCCAGCGACGTCTTCTTCGCGGGCCCCGCCTACCTGGAGACCCGCTCGAAATGAGCGGACTTTTCTCCGGGTGGGAAAAGTCCGCTCATTTCAAAAGTACGGCGGACTGGCATACACACGCCGGATTGTCTGCCGAAATACGAGTCCGGCGGGAAGATTGGAGTATAAAACTACTTTCTAAGTCCGCCGTACTTTCGGGTCAAAAAAGTATGCCGGAGGCTACACACGGGGGATTGTTTGGCGGACTTCAGTTTGCTGGACTTTTCCACCCGCTTGTTTGATCGTGTGTACGCGGCATAAAAGACACTTGTCTGTTGCAAAAGCATCTGCTCATGAGATATGAGTTGCCCTGTATTCCTCAGGATCTCATTGGAATAAGTGTGACCTTAACTTGGTTTTTATGGTCTTACAGAATCCTCTATATGAGAGTATTCATAAGATTCCTTCACTGACCTTGTCTCAAAGTACCATCTTCTAGTCATTACATCAGCAAGGAGGGTTTTGCAGCCTTATTTTTTCAACCTTTTTGCTCATCTTGCCCTAGTATTTTCTTTTCATAAAAATTATCTCTTTTTATCCTAATGAGGAAATTGCACTCCCTCTCGTACCTGGCTCTGGTGCATACTAAAGAAAACTGCCTTACGTTTTCTGCTTCTGGTCAGGGCCACTAATGCCGCGTACACACGACCAGACTTATGTTCCACAGACTTTCGAAGGAGTTCTGCCGGAGTTCTGACAGAGTTCTGACAGACTTTCCGAATGAGCGGACTTGGCCACACACAATCACACCAAACTCCGACGGATTCGAACGTGATGACGTACGACTGGACTCGAATAAGGAAGTTCATAGCCAGTAGCCAATAGCTGCCCTAGCGTCGGTTTTTGTCCGTCGGACTAGCATACACACGAGCGGATTTCTCGGTAGGAACTGGGTCCGGCAGAGTTCTTGCAGAAAAATTTGAAGCATGTTCCATTTCTAAAGTCTGTCAGACTTTTGCGAATCAAAAGTCCGTTGCAGCCCACACACGATCGAATAGTCTGCCGGAATCATTCCGTCAGACTTTTGATGTTGAAAAGTCCGGTCGTGTGTACGGGGCATTAGTCTTATTCACTATTTGTCAATACAAGGGCATGGAAGCCTCCGTCCACATTTTCTAGGTGCATACGCCAGATTATATCTCTGACTTATACAATAAAGCAGGGCTCGACAAACCCCGGTCGCCAGGTCGCATTTGCGCCTAGATTTCGTGTCCTGGCGACTGGGGCAACGCTGCTGGGGTATCCTGTCTCCATTTGGACCCCGAACTCCGCCGCGCAATTCCATCGGGCCGCGCCGGCCAGTAATTGAGGCCGCGGCTTTGCGGCCTACTAAAATCTTTCGGTAGTCTGGCGCCATCTTGTGGTGGATGTAGAAATTACACCCTATTCCAATAATGATAATTCCTAATGGAGTGAAGCTCCCTGACTGTTTTTCACTGCCCGCCCATTTCCTTCCCCTAATTAAAATAATTTTTTTTACTTTTTACAAAAAAAAATAATAATAATTAAATAATATTATATATATATATATATATATATATATATATATATATATATATATATATATATATTATTTAATTATTATTATTTTTTTTTGTAAAAAGTAAAAAAAAATATTTTAATTAAGGGAAAAAAAAAAATATTATTTGTAATCCTCCCTGCTTGACCCCTTTCACAAGGGCTGTCTGATCAGGTTCACCTGTCAGTTTTTCAGGCGGACCTGATCTAACCCTTAGCGGGGATATGACGTTAAGAAGCGGGAACATGGCGGAAATAAAAGTCACATTCTTTTGTTAACCACTTCGTGCCCGCGCTATAGACAAAAGATGTCTACAGCACGGACACCAATTGCCGGGAGGGTGTCCCTGGACATCCTCCTGTTTACTTCCCCTCTGAACGCCGCCATGGGCGCACATCGGGGAAGTTCTGTGTTGGCCGTGTCCCTTGGATACAGCAAATCACAGATCATGCTAAATGGCCAATCACAGCGGCCATTTAGCACTCAAGCGGTGTGTCCAATGAGAGGTGATCTCATATGTGGGGGGCTGGAGGCTATCTTCCCCTCACTTGTCTCCATGTCAGGCCAGGGACAGGTCCAGATCGCCGTCACGGACCTGGCTCCTAACTTTTTTAGCTGGCTCCCAGATTCCAAACAAATTTGTCAACCCCTGCAATAAAGCATAAAGATTTTCCTTTTTATATTACTGTTCATTCCATAAGAGAAGTCAGTGCTTCATGAGTTTTCTGTTTTCAAAGCATTAGCCTCTCAAATCTGTAAGGAAGCATCTTGGTCTTCAATTCATACATTATCAGATAATTTAAGGCAGATGTGACTGACTAGATGGATGCCAGCCTTGGCCACAAGGTTTTTCAGTGGAGAGATCGGGAGCCTGGTCCCTAACCAGGCCTCCCCAAGTAAATAGGGCAAGTGGACTATCTCCGTACAGTATAAAGTATACAAGTGTAAATATGTACACAGTTATAAGAAAAGTACAAACATGTATTGACACATAGATATTAACACTTAGCAGAAGAATCAGTTACAAATTAAAAACATTGGTAACAATCCATCGATATCACCAAGATAATGTTCCCCAAATGGGGAAGATCACAGTGGGATAGTTGATCACCGATAACGTCTCAACTAGTTTTGCAGACTAATGCCGAGATAATGTAATGTAATGCATTATCATAATCTCTTTATGTGTTTCAACTGTAGTTATTTGGATATACAAGTGTTGAGTTTCCATTGGTTCTTCCTTGTCCCCTACCTCCTCTGTTTGAAACTTAATAAACTGTTTTATTGCTCTGCATGTTTAACCCTCAACCCCTGTGTGGCTTGTCTCGTGATTGAGGGGTTAAGGGCTGGTTATGGCAAATCTGCAGGCTTCGGGTGCGTTTGGAGGACAGGAGACACAGGTCTGACGGAGATGCTCAGCAGGAGTATCCAAGATCCGTCACAGTGATGGCAGCAGTGCGACGTCTCCTGCAGTCCAGGACACCCAAATCACCACTGGGATTCAAGATCCGGGCAGCCGCCGAGGAGCAATACGGGGACCAGCCAACATGAGAGCAGAGTTCGGGAGGAAGCTGCAAAGCATCCGGAAGCAACATCGGAGACCAGCAACAGAGCACACCATGCGCCGGCAACTCTGGCAATAGATGCTAAGCCACGTGTGGCATCATCAGGGGAAGATCCTTCCCTCCTCCACAGAGATGTACTGGACACAGTACTGTGCACGAGAGGTATTCCTGAGGGAACAACCACGAGATGAGTTGAAGACTGAGCTCGGAAGATTGGTTCGGGAGGAGATGAGGCTGGATGCCAGCTATAGAGCCCTCCAGTGGTTCGCGGCTCAACTGTGGCCAGGTACAGCAGATAACAGCCCAACAGAAGGCATTGGCTATGGCTGCGTGGGGCTACTCCATCAAAGAATGTATGGAGATCCAGACTTTGGGAGCTCGAGGAGGGGCGACTGGAAGACATCCTGGACTTCCAAGATGAGGTGCTGGACCTCCCAGAAGAGGCATGTGACCTGGAGGAATTGGAGTTCCTGGTTGAGCAGGAATGGGAGCTCGAGATTGCCTTCAAGCAGCTGTTTGATGGTGATCAGCAGCCTGGCATGGCTCCCGTTGCCTGGGACTGTCCAGGAGAAATAATGGACAGTCACGAAGATGCGGAGCAAATGGGGCCAGGGGTGTTCCTACGTTTTCCCGTCCTAGCCGCAATGGAAGAAGCGGCGATGATACAGAGGGCACTATGAGTGCTAGAATGCCGGAACGCATCTGAGGTTTCCCAGGCAGAGAGACAATCTAATAGCATAAAAGTCTCCGAAGGGGGAGTTTGGACGGGTGCTGGAAGGCTGGTAGATGGTGATCAACAGCAAGTCCAGAGTATCGCATCTGGTGCCCCAGCAGAAGCGCTGGCTATGAGGCAGAGCCCCACTGGCCTCTGCCCACCCTCAGAGTTAGATCCAGGGAGACCGAGGGATGACCTCAGTGAGATGTTTCCCTAGCAGCAGATATTCCCACCGGGAGTGGAGAAAGCAATTCTCCCTCCCAAGCACTTGGACCCTACTCCAGTGTTTATATCCCCAGCAGAAGCGTTGGCGACAGAGCAGAGCGCTGCTGGCCTCTACCACCCTCAGAATTGGATCCGGAGAGTCAGAGAGATGATCTTCGGGAGCTGTTTCCCCAGCAGCGGATATCCCCACCGGGAGTGGAGAAGGCCATTCTACCTCCCCAGCAATTGAACACTACCCCAGTGTTCACCTTTCCAGCAGAAGCGCTGGCAATGGAGCAGAGCGCTGCTGGCCTCTGCCCACCCACAGAGATAGATCCGGGGGATCCGAGGGATGACCTCAGTGAGCTGTTTCCCCAGCCGCAGATATCCCCACTGGGAGTGGAGAAAGCAATTCTCCCTCCCAGCACTTGCACACTACCCCAGTGTTTTCAAATATATAATTTTATTGATTTCCAGAGAGGTCGAAGCTCCTCAGTACATATAATAAAACATATACACAGGGCAAGGATTACAATAGAGGCAGTACAAAAACCAGGTCATGAGACAGGAAATAACAAATAGTATTCCGTTGTACTTGCAACCAAAAGAAAGAAGGAGAATATTTATTAATAGCCCTTGTCAACGCTCAGTTGGAAAGCACTGGAGCGCAAGTCGACCCCTACGTCCCCCCCTGTAAATAAGGGGGGGGGACGTCCCGAGCTACTAAATAGGGGAGCTCGGGACCAAAAAGTAACAACAGCTAAAGACATAGGGGGGTCAGAAAAGGGGGGGGAGGGGGGAAGAGAAAGGCAGAGATCAGGCGAGGAAAAGATTAAAAGGGTAAAACTAGCATGGACACGACGGTGGCCCCAGCCCACCCCTCACTCGAGATGGTGGAGAAGGATCAGGACGACAATAGACGCTGACCTTTGGCCGAAAATATAAACATGCACCAGATGTCCCAGGTCTTTTTAAAGACTTCTTGTTTGTGTTGTGCTGTGAGAATCACGTCCTCCAGCCTTCGCACGTCCTCCACTCTCCTCAACCAATGTGCCACAGTTGGGGGAGAGTTTTGCTTCCAATACAGAGGGATACACGCTTTGGCCGCATTGAGAAGATGGCAGACCAGGGATCTCTTATATTGCTTGACTGGTGTCGGGGAGTGGTGTAGTAAAAAGTAGGCCGCCTCATTCGGAACCTCATATGTCGTAAATTGCTGAGTGATGCGGCGTACCTCATCCCAAAACCCCCTCAGTCTAGAGCATGTCCAAAAGACATGAAATATAGTACCCTCCTCTTCATTGCAGCGCCAGCACCGGTCTGAGGAGGAAGGGAAGCATTTACTCAGATGAGAGGGGGTTAAATACCAACGGTTGAGGACCTTAAAGTTAGTCTCCTGGATTTTGGTGCAGGATGAGGACTTAAGCGCCAAGGTGACAATGCGCTGTGCTTGCGCGGTCGAGAAAGTGCATTGAAGGTCTCGCTCCCATTTGGATAGACAGGCTAGGCAGAGCGGTTCCCGGGGTGTGGATAGCAAGGCGTAAGCCTGCGAAAGAATGTGGGTCAATTGTTCCGTACCCGAGCCTAAGAGCTCAAAAGGAGTTAAACGTTGCTCAAAGTCCCGCGGTCGTGGTAACGAATAAAGGAAATGGTGTAGCTGTAGGGCTTTCCAGAAGGGGAGTCGATATGTCCCTGCCGCTGCCGAAAGGTCTGTAATAGAGGGCCAGTATCCTTCGGCCAGAAATCTGGCTGCATGATCATGACCGGAGTTTCTAAGGCCGCGTACACACGGGCGGACTGTTCGCCCAACTTTGTCCGCTGAACAGTGTTTCGGCGGACAGTCCGCCCGTGTGTGGGCTTTCAGCGGACAGTTTCAGCGGACAGTTTGACGAACAAGGTTTTTCGGAATTTCCGAAAAACTGTCCGCTGAAACAAGGAACAGTCCGCTCGTGTGTAGGCTTGTTCGTCAAACTAAGTTCCGCGCATGCTCAGAAAGGATTTACACACCGAAAGTTATAATGCAGTGTATAGGACGTCGTATTTTTCGTCCCGTCGTACATGCCGTTCACGTCATCGCGCACGGTTTCAGCAAACTGTTCGTTCGTCGTGTGTGGCCATGTCCGTCCATGCTAATTTTGAGCGGACTGTTTGCCGAAACTGTTTGACGGACAAAGTTGGGCGAACAGTCCCCATGTGTGTACGCGGCCTAAGAGACGTGTAGTTTGTCTGGTCGAGACCCGGTTCGAACTTCGGGTGACCCAGAATGGGAAGTAAAAGGGATACAGGTGACAGGAGGGACGCTTGAGCAACGGCCCGATGACTCTGCGTCAACGTCACCCCTATCAAGGGGTGTGTCTTCAATGTAGTCGGTAGGTCTTTGTAGCACCAGAGTGCTCCAGGCAGGGATATACGGGTTTGGGATTGTTCTATACAGATCCAGAGCTTGGAGGTCTTATTTCTGCGCCAGTCAAGAATCCGTCCGAGATGAGATGCTAGATAATAGCGACGAATGTCGGGGAGTGCCAAGCCTCCCCACTGTTTGGGAAGAATCATTTGGGAATAACGCAGTCTGGGTTTCTTAGCAGCCCATACAAATTTGGTAAAGAGAGCCTGTACCTGTTTAAAGAAGGAGGGAGGAATATGTATGGGTAATGCTTGGATGAGATAGATAAATTTGGGTAAGACGGTCATTTTGAGAAGATTGCACCTCCCGAACCAGGAATGGAGACCCCCAGTCCATGATTCAAGGAGCAAACGGGTAGAGGTCAATAGGGGTGGGAAGTTAAGATCGAACGTCCGGGAAATGTCTGCACGGATTTTCCTGCCCAGATACATGAGGGCTGTGGTAGTCCATTTAAGCCTAAAACTGGCCTGGAGATCTGATAAGGTTCGGGTGGGGACTGCCAACCCCATGGCTTCCGATTTGGTAAAGTTGATTTTTAGATGAGAAAGCTTCCCAAACTTCCCAAACTCCTGAAGTAAATTCGGCAAAGATACGTGGGGGTTCGTTAGGGAGAAAAAAAGGTCATCTGCATATGCGGAGATTTTATTGTGGGAATTACCGATCTGAAGCCCCGAAACGTCCGGATTATTGCGAATGGTACAGAGAAACGGTTCCAGGGAGATAGCAAAAAGTAGCGGGGATAGAGGGCAACCCTGTCTCGTCCCATTCCTGATAGGAAAGGGGGTCGACAGGACCCCATTGGCTTTAACTTGAGCTGAGGGAACCGAGTAAATACTGGTGATCCACTTCATCATTCTCTCACCTAGGCCTATATGTCTGAGAACAGAGAACATGTATTGTCAGTTAACCCTGTCAAATGCCTTCTCGGCATCAGTATTGACCAAAAGGCACGGGATTTTACGGGAGTTGGCAACCTGGAGCAAGTTCAAGACCTTGATAGTGTTGTCTCTTGCTTCAATGTTGAGTATGAACCCCACCTGGTCCAGGTGCACGAGGGATTGTAGATGGTGTGCTAATCTAGAGGCAATAATTTTAGAAAACAATTTCAAATCCAGATTTAACAGGGAGATCAGTCTGTAACTGCCGCATTGGTGGGGATCTTTCCCCTCTTTAGGGATCAGCGATATGTGGGCTCTCAACGTGTCCCTGGGGAAGCCCATGCCCGTACTTAAAGCATTAAAGAAAGACACCAGGTGGGGTCCCAGAATTGGCAATAGGGTCTTATAATATTGGGCGGTGAAGCCGTCCGGGCCCGGTGCTTTATCCGCCTTCATTGCAGCCACAGCAGTCGAGAATCTGCAATATAACTGTCTATTTGTGCTTGTGTGCAATTAGAACTAGGTAGATTATAAAGACCTGAGTAAAATGCACCGAAGGCCGTGGCAATCTGCTGCGGGGTGGAGGCCCGTTGGCCCTGCGCATCTATCACCTGGGGGATGTAGGATGCTGATTTAATCGATTTGACCGACTTGGCCAACATCTTCCCGCATTTATCTCCCGTTTCGTATGACAGTCTACGCGTGAATTGCACCGCCGCTTTCGCCTTGTATTGGAGGGCTTCCGTTATTTGTGCGCGAAGCGATGTCAATTCTATTTCTATAGGTTGAGTGGGGGAATGTTTATGGGAAGACTCCACAGAGACCAGCCGAGAGAGTAAATGAGCTAAGTGAGCATTTCTCTTTTTTTTCAGAGTAGCTCCATGTTTGATTAAAACCCCTCGAATGACCGTTTTATGCGCTTCCCATAGAATCCCGGGGTCGCCGTCTTGGGTGGCGTTTTCCTGGAAAAAAAGGTTAAGTTCTTTGGAGACATCTGCGAGGACCTCAGGAACTCGCAGAAGGCTTTCGTTCAACCGCCAAAATAGGGACCTGGGCGAAGGGTGGGCGCTAAGGGTGTAAACGAAAGAAATGGGAGCATGGTCGGACCATGTGATCTGACCCAGGGCGGTGGAATTGACTAAATGCAATTGATCGTGCGGGATCAAGAAGAGATCTATCCTGGAATAAACTTTATGGGGAGAGGAGTAAAAAGTATAGTCCCTCTCTCCGGGGTGCTGAAGTCGCCAGATGTCTATTAGTTGAGTGTCATGTAGCGTCTGCGTTACCCGTTTCCTGCAGCTTGGTGGTGCAGAGGACAACCCAGAGGACGTGTTGGACGCTGGGAACAGAGGCACATTGAGATCACCTCCCAGAATCAACTGGCCTGTTTTGATTTCCATCAATTTGGAAAGGGTGTGTCGAAGGAAGGTGTCTTGGTGGTCGTTAGGGGCATAAAGCGTGGCCAGCTAGGGGAAAAAAGAAAAAGAAAAAGGGAGGGGGGGGGGGGGCACCAGGGGCGAGGAGAGAAATAGCTGTCAATTATAGTATACAATTCCCCTCTCCCCCAGCATCCCCACCACAGCAGCATCATCATATAACCATGGTACGGTACCTGGAACCCCGATGGGCCAGAAGAGTCCCGTGTAACCGTAGCCCCTCCGGCCAAAAGCATAATGGAAAACCCCCCTCTTCCTCAGTCCATACCGTGCGAGGGTGTCCATTAGGCGGGTGCAGTATCGAAGAGGAAATGTCCACATCTGTTCGTCGGGTGGCACAGCACATCCAAGGCGAGGGACCGGTAACAACCGACCCCCAGCGCCTGGCCGTGAGAAAAACACCCCTCCGCCAAAACGGTGGGCGGTGCCGGTTACCAATGGGGGCAACGGGCAGTGCGGGCCACTAAGCCAGGAGAGTAGAGGCCGTGCAGAAAGGGGACGTGAGCCGGAGGGCACATAGGAGGGTCCAGGCAGGGAAACCGCTGTGCCGGGAGCCTTGCATCCGAGTGATTAATTGAATGAGGTACTCGCCAGGTAGCGGGCGGCCTCACTCTCCACAGAATCTGGCGCTGCGGTGGACATTGTCCAGGGGGTCACGGACAGCAAGAACCCACCTCAAATTTTATGCAAGGGGTAGCAGGGGGCCAGGGAAAAGAAAAACAATACACACCAAAAATAAAGGAGGTAGGGGGAGAGTTAGTGGGATAAAAAATAAAGGGAGAAGGTGCCGGCAAGGCCAGGACAGTAAATGGGAGGTCTAGATACAGTACTTACGCCTCTCTCTCCCCATCCCGGGAGATGGAGCGTGGACGGCGGGCCTCACGTGATCTCCTTTGCGGCAGTGGTGTGCTCCCCCCCGGGACGACTGAGCGACTCTGCGAGCGGGGGATGTAGGCCAGCCAGTCGGGAACCTCGATGGGGTCCGTGGCCAGAAAAGCAAATAAAGCTGGAAGGGCCTCCGGAGATTGTAGCAGGAAGGATCGCTGGTTCCTGTGAAAGGTAACAGAGAGGGGGAAGCCCCAGCGATATGTAGCGTTACAGCGTCTAGCCAGGTCCAAGAGCGGCTTGAGGAGTGCTCGGCGATGCAGGGTCGGTCTGGAGACATCAGGAAGTATCTTCACCGCAGCCCCGTCGAAATCCACTGCACCCAGTTCCCACGACTTACAAGCGATCAGTTCCTTATGCGTGTAATGGTGCAGCCTGCACAGAACGTCTCTCGGCCGGGCCGGATCAGAGGATTTTGGACCCAGGGTCCTGTGTACCCGATCAACTTCTAGGCGTTCTGGCAGTTGGTCGCCCCCGATCCGCTGAAAAATCGCCGTTTCTGTGGCCAGAAGGTCAGTAGCACCAGTAGCCTCCGGGATGCTGCGGAGCCGCAAATTATTTCTGCAGCTCCGGTCTTCAATTTCCTCCATGGGGAGCTGAAGGTCCACCGCTGCCAAGGAGTGAGCACTGTGTCGGCTCTCCAGCGCGGAGACCCTGTGCTCCAAAGCGGCCACCGATTGTTCCCCTGACGTAAGGCGAGTGTCTAGAGAGCTGACCTCTTGCCGGACAACCGCCATCTCCTGCCTGTGTGCCGCTTCCCACAATCGCCTCTATATCTGCCTTGGTTGGCAGGGACTGAAGGATCGCCTTCAGCTCCGGGTCAGTGCGATACAGCAGCGGTAGGTGAGGAGGTCCCCCGGGGTCTGTCAAAGGTGCTGCCTGTGAATTCGGGAGAGGGAGCGGGTTTTGGGATCCCTCTGGAGTAGCCGGCAAATCCTCCTGAGTCAGGGCCGGGGGATGAGAACCACGCGGCGCCGCCATCTTGGATCCCGAGACACCCGGGCTCGAACGGCCAAAAAGTCTTTGTAGTTCCCCAGCTGCGGGAGTGGTAGGGGTAAGAGTGGTCCGGTTTTTGTGCCTCTGACTTGTCCGCTTTTTAGACGAGTGCATCCTAAGCAAAGCCGTAGATAAGTGCCAGGTTAGGAGGAAGGTGGCCGGGAGCTCAGAGCAAACACCTCTTCACTCGGCCATGTCCAGACCACGCCCCTACCCCAGTGTTTATCGCCCCAGCAGAAGCGCTGGTTATGGGGCAGAGTGCCGCTGGCCCCTGCCCAGCTCTCAGGATGCTTTTGGAGGGTTTGGGAGACAGCCCCTGTCAGAAGTCGCCCCAGCAGCTAATCACAGAACCAGGAGGGGAGAATACCTTTCCCCCTCTCCAGCGGCTGAACTCTACCTTTGTATATGTCCCCCCAGCAGAAGCGCTGGCTACGGGGCAGAGTGCTGTTGGTCTCTGCCCAGCATCAGAAAAAGAAATGGGGAGTCCGGGAGATAGTCCCTGCAAGATACCTCCCCAGCAGCTGGTAACTACACCAGGAGAAAATCAAGTACCTTTTCCTCCCCAATGGCTTAGCACTACCAGCCTAAGCTCCCTACCAGCTGAAGCACTGGCATCGGGACAGAGCATTATTCAGCTGCCCCCAATACCTGCAACCAGGCCCCGGATTAGGGGAGTGTGGACAGCTGTTCCCACTCTGCAGTGGCTGTTTTTATTCACAGGAGACCCTATGTGCGGTTTTGCTCCCCAGCACCAGAGTTATACTTTTCCTTTTCCTGTTTGCACGGGTTGGGAATTTGTGACTAACACAGGTCCAGACCAGTTGAGGGTCAGGGACCTGGTTAGTCTGTTTTTAAAAGGGGAGAAATGTGACAGAACCCACTGTCACTGTGTGTTTTGGAGGGGGCTGTGGGCTTGCCTCCTACCCACAGACTATGGCCCAGCAGAGAACATGATATTTGGAGGGCTATTTGCCATCTCCCACCACCTGAAAAAGATGCCACCTCCAGACATTTGTGTCGGTTTGTCCGTCGGAAACGGGTGAACGCAGGATCTGTGGCTGGGCTTGTGGAGTCGTTCCTGGCTACCTAAACCTATTGGCCCGTCTGGGTTAAATATATACTTTCATTCCACAATGTACTTTTAGCTGATAAAGACATATACAAAATAGTACTGAGATAATGTAATGTAATGCTACATCCCTTCCCCCCCCCCCCCCCCTTTGTTGTTGTGTTTGTCATAATCTCTTTATGTGTTTCAACTGTAGTTGTTTGAATATACAAGTGTTGAGTTTCCATTGGTTCTTCCTTGTCCCCTACCCCCTCTATGACAAGGCTAAGGGGAGTGCCCCTAACTGTGTTTAACCACTTAAGGACCGCCGTATTGCCATTATACGTCATCACAATGGCACAGGCAGGCACAAGCACGTAGATGTACGTGCCTGCCTTCCAGCGGGTGGGGGGTCCCATCGGACCCCCTCCCGCTGGATACGGCGGTCCGTTTCCCTCCAGGAGCGATCTGTGATGAGGGGATGGCCGTTGGTTTCTGGCCACCCCCTCTGGATCGCTCCTGACCAATGACGAACTTCCTCCCACTGTGTATTGTTTACACAGGAAGGAGGAAGTGATGTCATTCTCCTCGGGGCGGTCTTTTTGACCGGACTACGAGGAGAAGACTAAAAGTAAGTGCACCAAAACACTACACTGACACATAGGTACACAAACCCCCCCCCCCGATCCCCCCCGATCTTTTAATTATTTATTTAGGTTCACCGCCAGGTTTTTATAGCGTTAGGTACCCCCATATACTACCCAATAATGGTTTTAACCCCCTGATTGCCCCTAGTTAACCCTTTCACCAGCGATCACAGTATAAGTGTCACTGGTGACGCTGGTTAGCCAGTTAGTTATTTAGGTTCCCCGTCAGGTTTTTATATAGTGCCAGGCACCCCCATATACTACCTAATAAAAATTTTAACCCCCTGATTGCCCCTAGTTAACCCTTTCACCACTGATCACCGTATAAGTGTTACGGGTGACTCTGGTTAGTTTGCTTTTTATAGCATCGGGGCACCCACCATTTATTACCCAATAAAGGTTTAACCCCCTGATCACCCGGCGGGTGATATCAATTAGGTTTTAGGGTCAGGGTCTGCGTCGCCCCAGGCAGCGCTAGGTTAGTGCCAGTACCGCTAACACCCACATGCAAAGCATAAACCTCCCGTAGTGGTATAGATCTGAACAGATCAATATCTGATCTGATCAGATCTATACTAGCGTCCCCAGCAGTTCAGGGTTCCAAAAAAACGCATTGTTAGCGGGATCAGCCCAGATACCTGCTAGCACCTGTGTTTTGCCCCTCTGCCCAGCCCACCCAAGTGCAGTATCGATCGATCACTGTCACTTACAAAACACTAAACACATAACTGCAGCGATCGCAGAGTCAGGCCTGATCCCTGCGATCGCTAACAGTTTTTTTGGTAGCATTTTATATTTAAATCCGGAAGGCAGTGCTTGGTTTTTGGGGTCCCGTACATGGCTAGGCTCCCAAAAAGTCCCCCACATGTGGTATCCCCATACTCGGGAGAAGCAGCAGAATTTATTTTGGGGTGTAATTTGACTTATGCCCATAGCATGTGTGAGCAATATATCATTTAGTGACAACTTTGTGCAAAAAAAAAAAGTTTGTAATATTCCCGCAACTTGTGGCAAAATATAAAATATTCCATGGCCTCAACATGCCTCTCAGTAAATAGCTTGGGGTGTCTACTTTCCAAAATGGGGTCATTTGGGGGGGTTTTGTGCTATTTTGGCATTTTATGGCCTTCGAAACTGTGATGGGTACTGAGGAGTCAAAACAAAAATTTGCACCCTTAGAAATCCTGAAGGTGGTGATTAGTTTTCGGGGTGCCGTGTGCGACTAGACTCCCAAAAAGTGCCACACATGTGGTATCCCCATACTCGGGAGAAGTAGCGAAATATATTTTGGGGTGCAATTCCACATATAACCATGGCATGTGTGAGCAATATATCATTTAGTGACAACTTTTTGTAAAAATTTTTTTTTTTTTTGGTCATTATTGAATCCCTTGGGACAAAAAAAAAAAAATATTCAATGGTCTCAACATGGCCCTCAGCAAATAGCTTGGGGTGTCTACTTTCCAAAATGGGGTCATTTGGGGGGGTTTTGTGCCATCTTGGCATTTTATGACCTTCAAAACTGTGATAGGTAGTGATAGGTAGTGAGGAGTAAAATAAAAAATTTATGCCCTTAGAAATCCTGAAGGCGGTGCTTGGATTTCGGGGTCCCGTACGCGGCTAGGCTCCCAAAAAGTCCCACACATGTGGTATCCCTGTACTCAGGAGAAGCAGCAGAATGTATTTTGGGGTGTCATTTCACATATGCCCATAGCATGTGTGAGCAATATATCATTTAGTGACAACTTTGTGCAAAAAAAAAAAAAAGTTTGTAATATTCCCGCAACTTGTGGCAAAATATAAAATATTCCATGGACTCAACATGCCTCTCAGTAAATAGCTTGGGGTGTCTACTTTCCAAAATGGGGTCATTTTGGGGGGTTTTGTGCTATTTTGGCATTTTATGGCCTTCGAAACTGTGATAGGTAGTGAGGAGTCAAATCCAAAATTTGCACCCTTAGAAATCCTGAAGGTGGTGATTGGATTTCGGGGTGCCGTGCGCGACTAGACTCCCAAAAATTCCCACACATGTGGTATCCCCATACTCGGGAGAAGTAGCGAAATATATTTTGGGGTGCAATTCCACATATAACCATGGCATGTGTGAGCAATATATCATTTAGTGACAACTTTTTGTAAAAAATTTTTTTTTTTTTTTTGTCATTATTCAATCCCTTAGGACAAAAAAAATAAATATTCAATGGGCTCAACATACCCATCAGCAATTTCCTTGGGGTGTCTACTTTCCAAAATGGGGTCATTTGGGGGGGGGGGGGGTTGTACTGCCCTGCCATTTTAGCACCTCAAGAAATGAGATAGGCAGTCATAAATTAAAAGCTGTGTAAATTCCAGAAAATGTACTCTAGTTTGTAGACGCTATAACTTTTGCGCAAACCAAAAAATATACGCTTATTGACATTTTTTTTTACTAAAGACATGTGGCTGAATAAATTTTGCCCTCAATGTATGACTAAAATTTAGTTTATTCGATTTTTCTTATAACAAAAATAAGAAAATATATTTTTTTTTCAAAATTTTCGCTCTTTTTCCATTTATATCACAAAAAATAAAAATCGCAGAGGCAATCAAATACCATCAAAAGAAAGCTCTATTTGTGGGAAGAAAAGGACGCAAATTTTGTTTGGGTGCAATATTGCATGACCGCGCAATTACCAGTTAAAGCAGCGCAGTGCGAAATTGGAAAAAGACCTCTGGTCCTTAAGGTGTTTATTGGTCCGGGGCTGTAGTGGTTAAAGTGTATGTTTGAAACTTAATAAACAGTTTTATTGCTCTGCATGTTTAACCCTCAACACCTGTGTGGCTTTTCTCGTGATTGAGGGGTTAAGTGCTGGTTAGGGCAAATCTGCAGGCTTAGGGTGCGTTTGGAGGACAGGAGACACAGGTCTGGTGGAGATGCTCAGCAGGAGTATCCAAGATCCGTCAAAACAATATACTTAGTCAAAGACAAAAAATATCAGTGTTTGATACAATGTATCAGTTATACAAAACAAACATAAACAGGGGCAAAAGTAAGACTGCTTACCCACATCCCGGTAGGCACAAGGTGTCACCAGTAAGGGGAGTCTCATGCGGCGACTATGGGGAACTAACCAAACAATAAGCTGGAAACTGGATGGGATAAGGTAAATACGATGGGTAAACTATGTACTGGAGGAGATTGCCAGTAAAGGGATGTGAAAAAGTTTGACCAAGGTGATTAGAATAGAGAAACCACAAGTGAGAAGATGTGACTGAAAGTGTGATGGGTGAAGAACCAAGATAGGTCAAAAGATGGAAGTGAGGAGCTGAATCAAGTGGAAAAAGGCAAGATTAAAAAAAAACACAGGAAAAAA
The DNA here is from genome assembly GCF_037356315.1 of Lithobates pipiens. Lineage (NCBI taxonomy): Eukaryota > Metazoa > Chordata > Amphibia > Anura > Ranidae > Lithobates > Lithobates pipiens. The sequence continues at coordinate 191,107,682 of NW_027507785.1, read as the reverse complement.
TATATTGAACTGGGAGAATGTGCACAGTGAATATGAAGTTTGGATTGAAGATGATGTATGGGGTTGATGAGGGAAGCTATTAAGCCCTTAGGAAGGGAAGGAGAAGAGGAGGAGAGGAGGAGGAGGGGGAGAGAGTAGGATGTGGGGAAAGGTGGAAATGGAAAGGTGGGAAGGATGGAGTCGGAAGGGGACAGGGAGGGAAAGAAAAAGGGGGGAAGCCGGACCAACAGAGACAGGGGGTAATTAGAAAAGGAGTAGGGAATATAGGTGAAGAAAGTATTGGAAGGTAGCTGGAATTCCTGTTGAAGTGTGGGGAATGTTTGGATGGAGGAACCCATGTTTAAGTCTTGGGGGCTACAGATGCCCTGATGCTGCCAATAATGTATTGAGCTGTAAGGAGTTAAGAGGGAGAGGACTCCTAAAAGGATCTTCTGGGATATCTGCTGTAAGGAGGAACATTTGCCGTTGAGTAGCAGCTTCCATATAGATGCCGCGGCTTTCATAGGAGGGGAGAGTACTGATGGGAGTGGAATGCTCCCGAGTGGTATTCCTAAAAGCCATGTTCTTAGATTCTGTCCAGGGACAAGTGTGGATTCTCTCTGTCCCCATCTGGTGGATGGTGATGGTCTAAACCAGGGGTGCCCAACCAGTGACCCGGGGGCCACATGTGGCCCAAGGAGCCCTCTGATGTGGCCCGCGAACTCCTGCTCTTGGATAGAATAGAAAGAATACTGTAATTAAAGGTCAGTTTATTACTAAAATCACAGTGTATATATGGACATATCCGTCCTGTAGTGGTTACTGGGCTGCTTTCAAATTGATCCGCAGGTGCAGAGCAGTTTACCTGCAGGTTACCTGCACTGAGCCATAGAAAGTGCACCAAACCTGCAGAATATAATAAAAGTCTATTGCAAACTGCAGGAAAGCCAAAGGTACAGAGCTTTGCACATGTGGTGTGGGTAAACCACAGAGCATCAGTGTGAAAGCAACCTTGGACCCCTTTCACACAGTCAGTCCGACAGTCCAACCAATTGGACCCTCCATTCACCTCTAAGTAGTGGCAGACGTAAACCGACTTGTGTTCCACCTCCAATACGATCCGCCAAAAAGTATCGTGGGCTGCGTCTGTGTCCGCTCTGCAAATGCCTAGTGGACACGAACATGCCATCCACCCACTCCTCTCATTGTGGCCTGTGACCGGTTAACAAGTCGCTTAAGTGGCCCTTGCTCTTCATAAGGTTGGGCACCCCTGGTCTAAACCGCTCACTCAGTTGTGAGAGTAGGGAAGCTGTGCAGTAGTCTCTAAAATCGATATGCCTGGATCCTCCACCTGTGTTTTACAAGTTTGTGAAAAGCACAGCAAGGTGTTTTGCCTTGCCATATATAAGTGTTAAGAGAAGTTTGCAGCGACTTGAAATATGACTGTGGCAGTGGAATAGGGAGAGTCCTAAACAAGTAAAGTATCTGGGTGCAAGGACAGGCATTTTAAAAGCAGTGAGTCCACCTGCCCTGGAGAATTCATGTTTTTGTAGAGCCATTAAGTATTAAGTGTTGCATTTTGGTGAAAAAGGGGGTGTACAGTTGAAAAGAAAAGTATGTGAACCCTTTTGGAATGATATGGATTTCTGCTCAAATTGGTCATAAAATGTGATCTGATTTCATCCAAGTCACAACAATAGATAATCACAGTCTGCTTAAACTAATAACAGACAAATAATTAAATGTTACCATGTTTTTATTGAACACACCATGTAAACATTCACAGTGCAGGTGGAAAAGTATGTGAACCCCTGGATTTAATAACTGGTTGAACCTCCTTTGGCAGCAATAACTTCAACCAAATGTTTCCTTTAGTTGCAGATCAGACGTGCACAATAGTCAGGAGTAATTCTTGACCATTCCTCTTTACAGAACTGTTTCAGTAAAACAATATTCTTGGGATGTCTGGTGTGAATCTCATTCTTGAGGTCATGCCACAGCATCTCAAATAGGGTTGAGGTTAGGACTCTGACTGGGCCACTACAGAAGGCGTATTTTCTTCTGTTTAAGCCATTCTGTTGATTTACTTCTATGCTTTGGGTCGTTGTCCTGTTGAAACACCCATCTTCTGTTGAGCTTCAGCTGGTGACAGATGGCCTTAAGTTCTCCTCCAAAATGTCTTGATAAACTTGGGAATTATTTTTTTCTTTTGATGATAGCAATCCATCCAGGTCCTGATGCAGCAAAGCAGCCCCAAACCATGATGCCCCCACCACCATACTTCACAGTTGGAATGAGGTTTTGATGTTGGTGTGCTGTGCCTCTTTTTCTCCACACATAGTGTTGTGTATTTCTTCCAAGCAACTCAACTTTGGTTTCATCTGTCCACAGAATATTTTGCCAGTACTGCTGTGGAACATCCAGGTGTTCTTGTGCAAACTACAAACATGCAGAAATGTTTTTTTGGACAGCAGTGGCTTCCTCTGTGGTATCCTTCCATGAAATCCATTCCTGTTTATTGTTTTATGTATCGTATATTTGCTAACAGGGATGTTAGCATATGCCAAAGACTTTTGTAAGTCTTTAGCTGACACTCCAGGATTCATCTTTACCTCATTGAGCAGTCTGCGCTGTGCTCTTGCAGTCACCTTTACAGGACGCTCACTCCTAGGGAGGGTAGCAGCAGTGCTAAACTTTCTCCATTTATAGACAATTTGTCTTACCATGATGAACAGCAAGGCTTTTGGAGATACTTTTATAACCCTTTCCAGCTTTATGCAATTCAACAATTCTTAATTGTAGGTCTTCTGAGAGCTCTTTTGTGTGAGGCATCATTCACATCAGGCAATGCTTCTTGTGAAAAGGAAACCCAGAACTGGTGTGTTTTTTATAGGACAGGGCAGCTGTAACCAACACCTCCAATCTTATCTAATACTGCCCTGTCTCCGAAGGGAGGGGATCATGCTCTGCTTCAGTATGTCACAGTACATGTTGGCATTCATGGTTCCCTCGATGAACTGTAGCTCCCCAGTGCTGGCAGCACCCGTGCAGCCCCAGACCTTGACACTCCCACCACCATGCTTGACTGTAGGCAAGACACACTTGTCTTTGTACTCATGCAGATCATGCAAGTGAAGTAAGTTGAAGTAAGTTGTTCAACTGAAAGGTGTAACACCTGGTACTAGTTGAAGAGTCTAGTTGGGAGTCTGGAATGATGTTGAAGTCTCCACAAAGGAGTAGGTGTCCTTGTTGGAGCTTTCTGGCTTTGTGGATGGTTTTGGTAAGAGAGGCAATCTGTCGCTAATTGGGTGTGTAGATGTTCAACAGAGTGTAAGAAACAAATATTGTTGATGGTGCAGATGAGAATGATGTAATGACCATTGGGATCCATGATCTGCTGGTGTAGTTTGAAGTAACTGAGTATTTAACTCTTTTCTTTGCTGTGAAGCAAGCTTGAAAAATATTTGGGAAATGCTTGTTTTGGCAATATGGCGTAGCCGACTGGGAAAAGTGTGTCTCTTGAATGCAAAGAATATTGCAGCAGTGGGTCTGAGCAGTTTTCCCATAAGGAACTGCACTTCGCGGGGTGGTTCAGTCCCCTGGTATTGATGGAAAGGATTGTAACTGGCATAGTATTATGTAAAGTGTGGTGGGTAAGGACCCAGACACTAACAAGATTGTAATATTCTTCTACGGTGTGTAGACCTTGGCTGAAAGTTGCTAAGAAGCCACTGGCACCTATAAAGGAAGAGGAATTGTCAAACAAATATAGTAATGCCAGATGAACACTTCAAAACCAGTATGAACAAAACAAAAAAAAAAAAAAAGAGAGAATAGCAGTGATTCAGACCAACAAAGTGGTATTGCTTCAGTAAAGTAAACTTCACTTAAATAGGAAGTGCCAGCGTGTGGCCAGAGAGCAGTCTATTAGAGCGGCATGGAGGTCCTCATTCCTACCCATTTTCAAGTATGTTGTTTATATCCTCCAGGGGTGGATCATCGAGAGTACAATGGTATAGGTGATGCATCCTGCATAGTGTTTTCCCACGGTGGTTCTGGAATGATCCCCCAGGTGTGGAGTAGCCTCATTCCATAATTTAGAGTATTGACGACAAGAGAGGTGCCGTTGCGGGTGATGACAATTGTAGCTGGGTGGTGCCATTTATAGAGGATATGATGATTTTGAAGAGCCTTGGTGACTGAATTGAGCTTACGCTGAAGTTGTAGGGTGTATTTAGAGGGGTCAGCAAAAATTTGAATTTTTTTTAAAATTGCGCCAAAAACAGTTGGAGGGATTTGGACGCTTGTAGAAGCTGTTCCTTGGTCTGGAAAAAGTATCCTCATGAGCACATCCCTGGGTGGATGCAGTCTATCATGAGCTCTATGGGAGGGATATCTGGGAGAATGGCAGACATTAGATTGCGTGCAAAATTTTGGAGCTCATTTTGTGCAACCAATTCTGGAATCTGTTAAAATTTTACGTTGTTACACCGGGGCCATCTTCGAGGTCTGTGGGTTTAGCTTTAATCCAGTTGTGTTCTTCCTAAGTTTCATCGTATGCATCTACTAGGTAATTTATGGAGTCAGTGCATCCCCCAGTTTAGACTCCACATGCATTACTCTGTGCCCCATTTCATGCAGGTCTGATGAAAACTTGTGCATCATGGATGAGAAATTAGCAAACAGGGATGATTGTAATGAGAGTAACATCTTCTTCATAGTGTTGTCCAATACTGGTTGTCCTGTGGTTGGGAAATCAGCTATAGTGGATTGTGTAGTATTGTCAGCGTATAAGGAGTTAATCCTCTGGCTCGCCTCAGAATTAGATGTCGGCTCCATTCTCATGCGAGCTTTGGCAGGACTACAAGACTCTGGGCTATGCAGACAGGGGCCCTACTGGAGGAGAGCTGATACTCTGTGCCTCATCGGGTAAGTCTGTGTAATGCGCGGCCATGCGGGAGGCTGAGGTGCTGGCGCCATCTTGGCCCTGCTGTCTGAGGCGCCGGCTGCATAAAAAAAGGCAATGAGCTTCTTTGAACGATCCTCGTCCTTTCTTTTCCAATACATGAGTGGCAGTGGATATCCGGGTAGCTGTAACAGTGACAGGGAAGGTTGTGATGTGCGGACGGAACCGGTCATCGCTACAAATCTCCCTCCAGCCAACAGAGCTGAGAGCTTAAGAATCCTTGATGGTTGCAGGCAAGCCACGCCCCCTCTTTTTGTTTAAAATTTGGATAGTAAAAACATAATTTCTGCCAGTCAAGGATCCTACCTATGACATATTTCCTGGGGTGCCAACCCTTGGATCCACACCAGGAAACATATGCCTTCCAGACTCTATAGTAAATGACTCTGGAAGCTGGCTTCCTGGCATTAATCAAGGTAGACACTACCGAAGGAGACAACCCATGATCCTTTAGAATGTGTGTCTCAATAGCCAAAACCGTTACATTTAGCGACTGTAAGGTAGGATGGAATACCGGACCTTGTGCGAGAAGGTCTGGCCATAATGGCAGAGTCCAAGGGACTCCTACTGCCATCTTTATGATCTCGGCAAACCAAGATTTTCTGGGCCACGCTGGGGCCACCAGAATCACCTCCTTTTGTTCCTGCTTGATCCTACGAAGCAGACACTGAAGTAGCAGAACTGGAGGAAATGCATAGATCAGAGAAAACTGATCCCATGGGAAGACCAATGCGTCTGTTCCAAAAGCTAGCGGATCCTTTGTTCTCGACACAAAGTTGTCGATCTTGTTTTTGAATCTGTCCGGGGTACCCCGCTTCTGAAATATTGCTAGGAAGATGTTGGGGTGAAGAGACCATTCCCCGGAAATAATTGTTGGCAACTCAAGTAGTCCACCTGACAATTTTCTATTCCCGGAATTAATATTGCCGATAGGCAAGGGGCATTGTGTTCTGCCCAAGTCAGGACATGATTCACTTCTTTTTTGGGCTGAATGACTCCTCGTGCCCCCCTGGTGATTTATGTAAGCCACAGCCATGGCATTGTCAGACTGAATCCTTACAGGAGAGTCCCTCAGTCTGACTGCCCAGGACTTTAGAGCCAGACAAAGTGCCCGAATATCCAAAATGTTGATAGGCAAGGTCCTTTCCAACTTGGACCATCTCCCCTGGACAGAATCCTCTTCCAGGACTGCTCCCCAGCCTAGAAGGCTGGCATCCGTTGTCACCACTTTCTAGGAGACTGGTAGAAACGATTTCCCCTTTTGGAGGTTGCAGGATACCAACCACCAATTTAGGCTCTGACGTATGTTGGGAGCCAGGCGTATTGAAAAATCTAAGGCCTGAACCTTCTTGTTCCAGACCAACAGGATTGTGTTTTGTAGCAATCTTAAATGAAACTGCACGTAAGGGACAGCCTCGAAGGAGGCCACCATTTTTCTCAACAAACTCATGCACAACCAAATGGAAGGCTTTTTCTTTGCTTTGATGAGTTGAGTTAGCTCTAAAATGGAACTGATTCTTGTATGGGGTAGAAATACCTTTTCATGTATGGTATCTATGACCAGACACAAGTACAGTAATCTCCTTGATGGTTTTAAGGAATATTTTTCTAGGTTGAGAATCCAGCCTAGAGATTCCAGGTAGTTTACAGTTGTGACCAGACTGTGTTTAGACCTGAAACTGAATGATTAAAAGCAGATCGTCTAAGTAGGCTAGGATGGTTAAGCCTTGAGCCCTTAATCTGGCTAGAGGAGGTGCCAGAATTTTTGAGAACACCCGTGGTGCTGTGGCTAGACCGAATGGCAGGGCCACAAACTGAAAATTATGATTTTCTATTTGGAAGCGCAGAAATTTCTGGTGAGCGGGAAATATTGGCACGTGGAGATATGCATCTTTGATATTGATAGAAGCCAAAAACTCCCTTCCTTGGAGGATGGCAACAACTGTCCAGATTGACTCCATGCGAAAGGATCGGATATTCAAGTCCCAATTCAGATCTTTGAGATCTAGAATAGGTCTTACTTCTCCATTTGGTTTTGGAACCGTAAAAAGGTTTCAATAAAAACCTGTGCCCTGTTCCTCTAAGGGAACCTCTGATATCACTGACTTGGATAATAGATGATCCAGCGCTAGAAGAAGAGCCTTCTTTTTCTCTGGGTCCTTGGGAACATTTGACCTTAGAATCCGAGGAGACGGAAAATCTCAGAACTCTAGTTTGTAACCTAGAAACACAGCAGAAGCCACCCATCTGTCTCCACATTGTTCCTGCCAGATCCTTGAGAATTTCAGGAGCCTTCCCCCCACCCACAGCACCCCTGTTCCTCTAAGGGAACCTCTGATATCACTGACTTGGATAATAGATGATCCAGCGCTAGAAGAAGAGCCTTCTTTTTCTCTGGGTCCTTGGGAACATTTGACCTTAGAATCCGAGGAGACGGAAAATCTCAGAACTCTAGTTTGTAACCTAGAAACACAGCAGAAGCCACCCATCTGTCTCCACATTGTTCCTGCCAGATCCTTGAGAATTTCAGGAGCCTTCCCCCCACCCGAGCTAGTGGGGGCGCCCCTTCATAAGGAGGCTTTAGTGGGCTTTCTGCCCCAAGATCTCTTCTGATATTGGTGCTGCCATTGGGGTTTTCCCCTTGAACCTGATGGTTGAGGCCGTCGAGACTGTCTAGAGGCTGATGCCCCTGGAACAGGAGAATAAGCACGCTTAAAGGTGAAATGTTTGAATTTCATAGTTTCATAGTTTCATAGTTAGTTAGGTTGAATAAAGACACCAGTCCATCCAGTTCAACCTGAGTAAGTGTCTACAATTGTCCCTATCCCTGTACACTGCTACACCCACATTGGTCTCTATCCTCAAGGAGCCCACCATCCAAGGTCCCCATTCATATACTAGGGCCAATTTTGGACAGAAGCCAGAAGCCAATTAACCTACCTGCATGTCTTTGGATTGTGGGAGGAAACCGGAGTACCCGGAGGAAACCCATGCAGGCACAGGGAGAACATGCAAACTCCAGGCAGGTAGTGTCATGGTTGGGATTTGAACCAGCGACCTTCTTACTGCTAGGCGAGAGTGCTAACCACTACACCACTGTGCCGCCCCAATTTCTTCTTTACTGGTAAAAAAAGAGCTTTTGCCATTAGAGATCTTTTGTAGGTATTTATCCAAATCATCACCAAATAGCCATTCACCATGAAAAGGGAAACTGGCTAAGAGCTTTTTACACAGTACTTCGGCTGATCAACTTTTCAGCCATAGAATTCTGCGAGAATGCACTAGTCCAAGCATAAGCCGTGAGATTTGAATGACAGAATCTCTCATAGCATCTACTGTGAAACATAGTGCGTCTGATAAATCAGCGCAATGTTGGGCCTGTTCATCAGGCAAAACTTTAAGCATCTCCTCAAACTGTTCCTTAATGGATTGGGATACGCCAATTGTGGCAAGAACCGGCTGCGCTACTGAACTTGCTAAAGCCATATGGCTTGTAGAAAGAAGCTCCAACTTTTTATCTGTTGGATCCTTTAACATTAGCACATTATCTACCGGACATGTGAGATTCTTATTCATTGAGGTAATAGCAGCATCAATTGCTGGAACCCCCCATTTCTTATAGAAGTCCTCTTCCATAGGATAAAGTGTGGAGAATCTCTTAGGAGGATAATATTGTTTATCCGGAAGTTCCCATTCAGCATACATAAGCTTCCTTAGCCATGCATGAACAGGAAAGGCATCCCCAGATGGAGGAGGTTTTAATGATCCCAATTTAGATGTGGGATCATTAAGAGCCTGCGCTGCACGCAGCAAAAAGGTTGAACGAACCAAATTAGCAAGAGAGTGCACAAGCAACCTGTCTTGTGATGTTACTCCTTCTATATTAGGATCCTCCGAAGAGGATAAGCCAGTATCTTCCAAATCTTTGGGAAGATCTACCTGATGCCAAGCGTCCTGAACCTCCAAAAGAGGGTCTTGAGCACTAGATGGGAATCTGCTATGTTTGACCCCACTATGGAGGGATAAAATAGCATTAATCTTCTTTTCCAAACCAGCAATGGTAGAAGACAAAACCACTTGTGTGAGATACTCAGGGGCTGAAGTGTCTTGCATGACTGCAACCACAGTTTCCCCTGACGGCTCAATCTGACTGGCCACAACACTCTCAGAAGAGGATGACATTATTTGGAAATGATTTTAGTTCGTTGTGTAACCATTGACCCTTTAGAACCCTTAGAGGAGTTCCTGGTCCCTTTGCCACTCATAGCTTTAAAGCACAAAGCAGAGGCACTACCAGCAAAAGAATGCAAACTGCTAGGCTATAGTACAGCACAATAGCTGCTATTAATCCTAGCCTCTTTACAGTTAAAGGTGTCAAAGGGAAATGCCTGTGTCACCAAACCTGATCCAGCCAACATCTTTGCTCTGCCCCTCCACAGCCAGGCAGCAGCTATACACACAGTGCTTAAATCACTTCCTGTACTTGTGGCCGACGTCTGATGCCACTAGCCACGCAACCGAAGCGGAATACGCCCCCCTTTCCTTTTCAAAGGAAAGTGCTTTCCTGTGCAAGCGGCATCTGCAGACATGGCACGGGGTAAAGCCCCTGCTGAGCGACCATGGTCTGACCCTTTTTTTTTTTTTTTTAAAGGCAACTGCTTTGACATCCTGTCCCCCAAAGGGGAAAAAAACTATTTGGGGGCACAGGAGAATACCAGACCCTCCCTTCTTACCGGAGGATCTGTTGTGGCTGGAGGAGAGGAGAATAATGGCTTCTGTGCTGTTTCCAGCATCAGGATGGTGAGTGCTCTTTACAACCCCCAGTTCTGACACATAGGCATGACAACATTATACTTAGAAGGAGAAATTCCTGAGAAAATCTCCCTTACCTTTTCCTCGCAGCAGGGTTTTATCAGAGATAAAGACCCAATCTTCACCCTTCACAGTGGGCTCTGAGACCTTTTAGGAAACCTTCAGGAACCAGGGGAACCTCAGGTTACCCACAATCCTTGACCTGTGACAGCAACTGAAGCCCAGGATCCAGCTCTCTAAATAGCAGTGTGCACAAGCAAAACCAAATTTCTTCAGACACGAGGCCCAGGTACCATTCATTTAGCCCATGAAAAGACATAAGAACGGATCCGGTCAGCCTGGCTAGCCCCAGCAATTATTGCTTCCAGTGGAGCTCAGCACAGGGGAGTACAAGTCTTGCCTTAGGGGCGTGCCAGTGTTCATCATCTGTTGGTTCCCATATTAACCCACATAGTAAATACTATGGCTCTGTGGCCCCTGATGTAAGAAAAGAAAAATATATAGAGATACCCACCACCACTACACACTCACAACATTGTCTTAGTACAGATTTATGGTTACAACTACCGGAAGATTATATAGCGTGCATCAAATCCCAATGTCATAACTAAAATAGCTCAAAGGCCATGCCAATTAGTTCATTCACCAATCGCACATGCTTATTGCGGTTATCATGAAATATATACAAAAATCCATGGTTGCATTCCTTGAGCACAAATAAATTAGCAGAAAGTGATAGTAGCAAAAGCTCATATCCAGAGTGAGAGAATTGCATGGGAAACTGGTAAGATGCAGCCATATATAGGAGCCACAGTCCCTAGATGGGACTGTCCACTAGGGATGAGCCGAACACCCCCCCCCCCCCCCGGTTCGGTTCGCACCAGAACTTTTGAACGGACCCCAAATTCGAACGAACTTTAGAACCCCATTGAAGTCTATGGGACTCGAACGTTAGAAATTAAAAGTGCTAATTTTAACAGCTAATATGCAAGATACTGTCCTAAAAAGGGTTTGGGGACCTGGCTCCTGCCCCAGGGGACATGGGTCAATGCCTAAAATGTTTTTAAAAATGGCCGTTTTGGCGGGAGCACTGATTTTAATGCCGATTAAAGTGAAAAAAAAGCGAAATATTCCTTTAAATATGGTGCCTGGGGGGTGTCTGTAGTATGCCTGTGAAGTGCCACGTGTTTCCCGTGTTTAGAACAGTCCCTGCACAAAATGACATTAAACGGAAATAACACCAGTTAAAACTGCTTGCGGTTTTAATGTTATATCTGGTTCCTGCAATATGGTTGGAAATCATTGAGAAAAATGGCATGGGTAGCCCTCCCTGCCCATTACCAGCCTATTTGGGTCTTGTACGCATATTAAGGGGAACCCTGTACCCATATTAAAAAAAGGAAATGCGTGTGGCCCCCAGGCCCTATATACTCAGAACAGCAGTATACAGGCGGTGCAAACAAGACAGGGACTGTGTAGGTTTGTTGTGTTAAGTTGAATCTGTTTGTAATTTTCAACTGGTACATTTTTAAAGTGTAGCTCAGGTCAAAAAAACTATTTTTAAGCTTTTTGGAAAACATAGGGAAGGGTTATCACCCCTGTATAATTTGTTTTGTCGTCCATCTTTTTTCATCTCACTTGCTGTTGTCTCCTTCCGTTTGCAAGTAGGAGATGTTTGTAAATTGGATGTGTGAAAGTAGGGGCCTGCCTATATGCTCTGCAGAAATGGCGGAACAAGGTGTTGGTTTTGCCACAACATTGTAAGCCCTCAAAGTGACTCTTGGTGGGCGCTGGAGCGCCCTGCTGTGAACAATTATATCAAGAATTGTAATTACATGCCATTGTTGAACAGTGGTAGAAAAATTGACCTTTGGTGGTTGTGGTGCTGGTGCCACAACAATATAAGTCCTCACTGTTACTCTGGGTGGGCACAGGAAGGGGCCCTCCTGTGAAATATTATATCAAGAATTGTAATTACATGTCCCTGTTAAACAGGGGCAGAAAAATTTGGCCTTAGGCACTGCTGCTGGTGCCACCACACTGCAACCTCTCCCGTATACTCTAGTTTTATTGCAGGAATTAGCCCTGCTGCAAAGCATTGCATCAAAAATTGTACTTAAACGCCCCTGTTAAACAGGGGCAGAAAAATTGGGCCTTAGGCACTGGTGCTGGTACCACCACACTGCAACCTCTTCCATATACTCTAGTTTTATTGCAGGAATTAGCCCTGCTGCAAAGCATTGCATCAAAAATTGTACTTAAACGCCCCTGTTAAACAGGGGCAGAAAAATTGGGCTGATGGCATCACCCAGAACCAGAAATGTTCTTCCAACATATCAGCGGAGGAGGAAGAGGATAGATAATCAACATAACAGGACAGTCACTCAGCATCAGCATAGGCAGTCTTGAAGGGATGTGATATTTAAAAAAAAATGATTCTGTTACATCAGCTTCAGGTGCTTGGTAGCTGTGGGTGATCCAAGACTGATTCATCTTGATGAAGGTCAGTCGATCAACTGATTCGGTGGACAGGCGCACCCTGTGATCGGTAACAAAGCCACCAGCAGCACTGAAGGTGTGTTCCGAAAGAACGCTGGATGCAGGACAGGCCAGTAGCTCAATTGCATACTGTGCAAGCTCTGGCCAGTGATCCATCCTCAAGACCCAGTAAGCCAGAGGATTTTCGGTGGGAAAGGTGTCCAAGTCTGACCTTGCCCCTAGGTATTCCTGCACCATATAAATCAGACGCTGGCGATGGGTGCTGGAACCGATCATACCTTGGGGCTGCGGACTAAAAAATTGTCTGAAAGCATCAGTCAGACGGCCACCTTCTCCACCGCTCCTTCTGACCGATGCCTCAGCAACACGTTGTCCAGGACCAGGAGTTTGTAACCTCCCAGTCTCTGGGAACGCGTTGCACAGACCTTTCTGCAAGGCCTCCCGGAGATGTCTCATCCACTGCTCCCTCTGTGATGGCAAGATAAGGTCGGCAACCTTACCCTTGTACCGTGGATCAAGGAGAGTGGCCAGCCAGTAATGGTCCCTCTCCTTGATCCAAAGAATACGAGGATCCTTCCGCAGGCTTTGCAGGATCAGGGAGGCCATGCAGCGTAGGTTAGCTGAGGCATTCGGTCCGGAGTCCTCTGGGTCACTAAGGGCAACATGAACCCGCAGCTACCTCCTCTCAGCCACGTACAAGTCCACGTGTTTCTTGGGACTGTAAATCATCCCTACAAGACTGCTGCTGCTGATGCTGAATGCCAGCCTCCACCTCCATGCTGACACAATCATCCTCCTCCTCCTCTTTCTCCTCCTCATCCTCTTCCTGTGTGATGGGTGGCACCACAGGAACACTGTCTGGATAAAGGGGGCCTTGAGAGGCAAGGAAGTCCTCCTCTTCCTGCCTCTGTTCTGCCTCAAGTGCCCTGTCCATTATTCCACGCAGCGTATGCTCCAAGAGGTGGACAAGAGGTACAGTGTCACTGATCACCATCCTTGTGGCCTCCTCAAACGGTGACAGGACAGTGCATGCATCCCTGATCATGCCCCACTGGCGTGGTGAGAAAAAACCGAGCTCCCCTGACCCTGTCCTGGTGCCGTAGTCGCACAGGTACTCATTGATGGCCCTCTGCTGCGTGTGCAGCCGCTGCAGCATGGCCAACGTTGAGTTCCACCTGGTGGGCATGTCACATATAAGGCGGTTCTTGGGCAGGTTCAACTCCTTTTGGAGCTCAGCCAGCCGAGCACAGGCATTAAATGATCGGCGGAAATGCACACAGACTTTCCTGGCCTGCTTCAGGACATCCTGTAAGCCGAGTTACCTGCCCAAGAACCGCTGCACCACCAGGTTATGGATGTGAGCTACACAGGGCACATGGGTCAGTTGTCCCTGTCGGAGGGCAGAGAGGAGGTTGGTGCCATTGTCACAAACCACCATTCCTGGCTTAAGCTGGCGTGGCGTCAACCACCTCTCGGCCTGCCCCTGCAGAGCTGACAAAACATCCGCCCCAGCGTGGCTCCTGTCCCCCAAACAAACCAGCGCAAGCACGGCATGGCATCGTTTTGCCTGCGTACTTGCGTAGCCCCTGGAACGCCTACGGAGCACCGCTGGTTCTGAGGACAGAGCACTGGAAGAGGCCATGGAGGAAGAAGAAGAGGAGGGGGTGGAGGAGAGAGGTGTGTCACAACCAATAGTAGCATTTTGGAGGCGTGGTGGCGGAACAACCTACAATACTACTGCACCTTGTCCTGCATCCTTCCCAGCTGCCAGAAGAGTGACCCAATGGGCCGTGAAAGACAGGTAACGTCCCTGTCCATGCCTGCTGGACCATGAGTCAGCGGTAATATGCACCTTACCGCTGACCGCCCTGTCCAGCGAGGCAAGGACATTGCCTTCCACATGCCGGTAGAGAGCCGGAATCGCCTTCCGTGAGAAAAAGTGGCGTTTGGGGACCTGCCACTGAGGAACCGCACATTGAACAAACTCACGGAAGGGGGCCGAGTCTATCAACTGAAAAGGCAGCAGTTGAAGTGCTAGCAATTTAGCCAAGCTAGCATTCAACCGCTGGGCATGTGGATGGCTGGGAGTGAACTTCTTTTGCCAGTCCAGCAGCTGGGGCAGGGACATTTGCCTGCTATAATCGGACGTGGGTGTACTGCTAGCAGAGTGCCCAGAAGCACTTGGCTGTGACACACCTAATTCTACACCTTCATTCCTCTCAGAGCAGGTTTCAGGGAGGACTGAAGGTCTAGTGGGGTTGGAGATGCCAGCTGATGAGGAGCAAGGAGAGGTCCGCTTTGTTCTTTGGTGTGGGTCTTTGAGGTACGCATGCCAACGAGCTGCATGGCAGGTCAACATATGTCTGGTCAAGCATGTGGTGCCCAAGCGGCTGATGTTTTGGCCACGCGAGATACGCTTGAGACATATGTTGCAAATAGCAGCGGTGCGATCTGATGCACTCGTCTCAAAAAAGGCCCACACCAAAGAACTTTTAGAATAACGCGCAGAGGCAGCGCCCTGCACAGGCGGAGCTCTGCGGTGTGATTCAGTCGGTGTGCTGCCCCTAAGCTGGCCCCCGGAGGGCATCCTTCCTTGTTGGACATGTGCCTCCTCCTCCTCCTTCTCTCTCCTACCAGGCACCCACGTGGAGTCAGTGCCCTCATCATCCCCTCCCTCTTCATCGCTGTAGCAAACCTGGCAGTATGCTGAAGCTTGTGGAACATAACTGCCAGATTGCTGTCCTTCTTGAGCATCCCCTCTCTCTGCGCTCACGCTACTGCCTTCCTCTAGCTGAGTGTCATCATCAGAGCCTACAAAACACTGGGCATCCTCCTGGAGCATGTACCCAACACTGTGCTCAAAGAGTTCAGGAGACTCCTCAGGAGGACGTGGTGGGTCTAGGGAAGGAGTCACTGATGATGACATTGAGACGAGGGAAGACGATGCGTTGGCAGCTGCTTTGCTAGTACCCTGAGACTGGGTGAGAGAGGATGAGGAGGATGAAGAGGGCTTGGTCATCCACTCTACCAAGTCGTTGGCATGTTGCGGTTCAACATGTCCAGCTGCCGAAAAGAAGGACAAGCGTGTCCCATGGCCACGTGCTGATGACAATGCACCGCGTCCACGACCAGCACTGTTGTCTCTAGACACAGAGCCTGCTTGCCCTCTTTTATCGGCTCACGCCTGTCTGCCTCTCCTTGCTGGCCTTCCAGACATGGTAATGGCCTGAAGTGAGTTGGTTAAAACAGCAGTGTAATGGAGTCACACAACACCCACTAAGCCCTGTAGATGGCTCTATTAGAGAACAGCAATAAACGGTAGATACAGGTGTATATTGTGCTGGAGTCACACAACACCCACTAACTCCTGCAGATGCCTTTATTATAGAACACCACAGATAAAGGGGTATACTGTAATTGAGTCACACAACACCCACTAAGCCCTGCAGATAGCTCTATTAGAGAACAGCATTAAAGGGTAGATACAGGTGTATATTGTGCTGGAGGCACAAAAAACCCACTAACTCCTGCAGATGCCTTTATTATAGAACACCAGAGATAAAGGGGTATATACAGATGTATACTGTGCTGTGCTGGAGGCACACACAACTTCCAATAACTCCTGCAGATGGCAAGTGGGCTCAAATAGAGAAGAGCTATATAGGTGGATATAGCGGTGTGTACTGGGTACAGAGCACGCAGACAGCACGCACAAGCTCCTAACACTACTGACTTCAAGCTCTATTATAAAAGATAGATCACTAGCTATATAGGTGAGGTGAATATAGCGGTGTATACTGCAGTCAGGGCAAGCAGACAACAACCACTACAGAAGAGCAAGATCGAAAATCGGCCGATAACGATCGGTGTGTACTGTGTTGAAGGTACACAGAACACCCACTAACTGCTTCAGACGCCAACACACTACACTAGGCCGCCGCGCTGGGGGCCTTATATAGTGTGGGGCGTGTACTACACAGCCTGAGCTATGATTGGCCACAGGCATCCTGCCTGTGGCCAATCATGGCTCTCCTCGCTGCTGGCACTGTGATTGGCCAAGCATGCGGGTTCACAGTGCATTCTTGGCCAATCATGAGCCAGTAATGCACTGCGATGACGCAGTGCATTGTGGGCCGTGAGCGCCACACGAATTTGGCGCGAACGGGCGAACAGCCGATGTTCGAGTCGAATGTATGTTCGACTCGAACACGAAGCTCATCCCTACTCTAGTAAGGTTATCTTTAATCCTCAGCTTCGGCGGTGCTCTGTGGGAGGGGCCTCGGTGCGTGCCAGTGACTCCCCCAGCCCTCTCGGCAAGGACACCATGCAGGTACGGACTCTCCCTCTCCTGTTCCCACAGGTAGGGGGAGGTCTCAGCGAGGAAGAATGGCCAGAACAACTGCCAGGTTTTCCCCATACCCAGCCGGCGGTTCAGAGGTTGGGAGGACCCAGCGGTGAAGAAGAGATGACCAGCCCAGCTGTTCCACGGTACACGCCGTGGCTAAGTCTGCTGAAAAATCAGGAGGGCAGAGCCAGAGCCGGGAGGCGGGGCATGCAAGATACTACAGAGACTGCGTCCAGGCCCTCTCCCCTGGGGATGGACGACCCGGAGCCCCTGCAGTCGCCGAGCCACTTATCTGAAGGGGAGCTGAGCGGGTCTGAGGCAGAAGAAACGCAGAGGCGTCCGGTGTCAATGGAGATGGGGATGGCGGCGGGGACACCCCGTGGTCAGCCTGGTGAGTCTCCTTCAATGTTGTCTGTGTCCGTGTCTGATGTTTTGCACAGTTTGAAAGGGGTTGCTACTCTGGGGGGGTAGGGGTTCCTCAGAGTGGGCCTGCCATGGCAGGGTCTGATGGGCAATTACAGGCGCTGTTGGGGGGTTTACGGGACCTGGTCCAGTGGTTTGGGCCTGACCGGGGGGACGGGCACCGCAAACGGTAGTGTGGGTGCCACCGGGTGGGGGGTCATCTGCGATGGGGTTGGGGGGTTAACCCCTTCCATGGGTGTAGTAGCCGCTTCAGCAGTAGCGGCAGGGGAAAAGCAAAGGTCGCCTCGGAGGCGGGCGGCAAGACTGCTGTAGTGCGGATCGCGGATGCGGCCAGGTGCGAAGTCTACATTTGCTTCGAGGGTCCTCTGGGATCGCATCTGAAGCCGGAAGTCGGGGAGAAGATAGCGAAAGGGGAATACATGGAAATATTTTCTCTCTTACCCCTGGAAAAGTTTAACCTTGATAAGGTTAAACCAGATGATAATAAAAAGGAGGATGAGGAGAAACGGCGTTATAGGTTGATCCCGCGCATGTTCTCCAACTGGTTACAGGCGTTCCCCATCATGGCGAACGTGATCGGCGAAAAGAACCCCCGAACATTGTTTGGTGTTATTTTGCTACATGGACGCGATTGAGGAGGCTTACAGAGTTTACGAGGGGACTGCGTGGCTTCGGTATGACTAGCAGTTTCTACAGCGCAGAGAGGTTCGCCCAACCTTGCGTTGGGGTCACAAGGACATCAGACTCTGGATAAGGGTGATGACCTCCACTCGCCAACCGAACCAGTTTTTTCCAGGGAGGGCCGGTGGTTCAACCTCCCCCAGACAATCGGCCGCCAAACGTTGGGGCGTTTGCTGGCAGTATAGTGAAGGGACAAGTTTGAGAGCTCTTGCCAATTTAAACTCGAATGTTCCGGACGCGGTGGATCTCATCCCGGATCTCACTGTTTTAAGAAGGGAAAAGGCCGTCCTGGAGATCTTGGGAACAAGAGGGTGGACCCAGTAAAGGTGGAAAGGATGCAGCCTTTCCTAAATAGGTACCCGGACCGGACGGCTGCCCGGTTGTTGTGGGAGGGTTTTGTAGGGGGTTTCAGGATTCCTAGTGCATTATCGGCAATCCCACCAGTGGCGAACAATTTGCGTTTGGCAAGGTTGCATCCGGCAGTAGTGGCGGAGAAATTGGGAAAAGAGGTGGCTTTTGGACGCATGGCCGGGCCATTCGTGGCCTGGCTGATGTCGAACTTGGTAGTCTCCCCTTTGGGGGTGGTGCCCAAGAAAGAGCCGAACAAATTTCGGTTGACCCACCACTTGTCATTCCCAAAAGGGGGTTCCATGAATGATGCTATTGATCCTGATTTTTGCACGGTTTTGTACACGTCTTTCGCCACGGCGGTGGGATGGGTGTGGCATTGTGGAAAGGGTGCTCTGCTGGCAAAGACTGACATCGAATCAGCTTTTTGCCTACTCCCGGTGCACCCGGACAGCTTTTGGCTGTTGGATTGTTGTTGGGAAGGGGCATATTTTGTCGATCTTTGTCTACCGATGGGCTACTCAATCTCATGCACGGTTTTGAGATTTTTAGTTCTTTTGTGGGATGGGTGGTCCGGGACATCCTGGGGTTGAATTCTATTATTCACTACCTGGACGACTTTCTTTGTGCGGGGCCCCCGGCATCCACTGCTGTCCACCCTGCAACACATGGCGGAAAAATTTGGGATTCCATTGGCAAGACGGAAGGTCCTACCACGGTGCTCAGTTTTCTGGGCATCATTAATTCAGAGGCTATGGAGCGTCGACTTCTGGAGGAGAAGTTGGTGGCGTTGAAAGGGGAAATTCAGGCAGCGGTTGGGCTGCAGAAGATCCAGCTTCGGCAGCTGCAATCTTTGTGTATCAAAGGGGGTAGTCACGGCGCACACCTACTACTATTTTGTGCAAATTGCAAATATGTGGAACAAATTAATTGTGCAAAAATGAACTAGAAAAAATGTGAAAATAAAATAAAAATAGGAAATAATAAAAACTGATAATAAAACGCATGCGTAGTGGTAACAAATGAAAAATACCAGAACTATATACGTGCTAACCACCAATTCTTTAGCAATATGGGTAAAGATATTCCATACCTGATACAATATTTTAAGTAAAGTGCTCGATATTCTTAAAAGTGTATAGTGCAAAAATATTAATACAAGATGCTTAATAAAAAGTGCATAGTTCTCTGAAATTTATAAAAACCGAAAATACAAAAACCAAAAATTTAATTTATCAAAGTATAATTATACTTTTCATGCGATTATAAAATCGCTAAGTGGAGACATGCAGCAAAATATATTAGAAGTCCAGCATCAAGATACCATGAGCAATTGTACTTTTCATGCGATTATAGAATCGCTAAGTGGAGACGTACAGAAAAAATGTAAAAGTCCAGCATCAGGGTGCCATAAGCAAAAGAGTCACATTAAACCAGTGGATAAAAAATAATAATAATAGTAATAATAAAAGTCTTCTTAAATGAAAGTGACAGTGTGCTTCAGAATTCCTGGGTAACAACTGGTGCATTTGTAATGTAAAGGCAGTAATCCGCACTAACCAGCTCCCCATCCCCTTAAGGGGTTAACGTGCCTTCACAGTGTGAGCCCCTGTGTCGCTATGTATGGCTGGTCCGGTTTAAATATCCAGGGAATTCCTCACAAAAAATAAAGTGGAGCAGACATAGTGTGAACCAGTATAAACAATCCTTTATTATAATATTTAAAAACGCTACTCACAATGTGTGGGATAAGAACCGGCTTTTTCGATACATCAAATGTGGGTATCTGTTTGTATTCCCCGCCGCCACCGCTATGCACGAGTGGATACACCTGAGGCCACGCCCTACGCGTTTCGTCATCGGACGTCGTCTGGAGCGGCCATCTTGGTGCTCCACTTACTTTATATAGGGTGTACTATTAGTACGGCGCATGCGCGAATACGCAAGCGTCATTTTACTTACTGGAACAAAACAATATAACGAGCCAATACAGGGCTGTCGGAAGCTGCCCGATATATTAGAAAGCAAGAGGCTCTAAACAACCAATGGATGCTGCGGGGCGGGAGCGGTATCTAATATATATTGTGTTGCGGCGGTGAATACAAACTTAGCAACAGTAATAGTAGATGGACAAAATAATTAAATAAAATACACACATAAAAAGGCAAGAAAATATATATATAATATATATAATTTTTTATTATAATGTGTCTCAATAGTATTTATAATTGCACAGTTTAAAAAATCTCCCCTTGCCTTTTCCCTTTCTTCCCCCTTCCTGGCCTAAATAATCTCATATAAATTGGGAGATGAGGTGCCTATATCTATATGGTGTCATCGGTTAGATTGGACCACACTGTTTCTATTCTCATATATATAATCGCTTGACAATAAAATGTATAAATGTATAAAATGTGAAAATATGAATTAGATTAAATAAAATGAAAATGAAAATAAAATAAAAATAAAAATAAAATAAGATAAAAAATAATAATAAAGATAAAATAAAATAAATGAAACTATGCATATGTCAGTATGTTTGAAGTGGTGAAATCAGGGAATATATTAATATCACTTGGCAAGGAAAAATTTTTTTTTGATGGGGAAATTGTTTTTGATAGGAAAATAATAAATAAATAAATAATTAAACAAATACATTATACATTATTTTATAATCCTAAAACAATTTTTCTACCACTAAGATCTACCTGGGCCTCTATCCATTATATATGCCCTTTTGTGGTGACAAAAAATGAAAATATATAGAAATGTGAAAAATGAGAATGGGTAAAAAAGTATAGATAAATAGATAAAAATATATAAAAATAAAAATAAAAAGAAACAGTCTACTGAAATTTTAATTAGAAAGTTAATGTGTGTCTATTTATTAATAAATAATTATAGTATACTATGATTAAAATAAAAAAAAATTTTGGGACAAAAATGTTATACTACATTCAGTCCCAAGAAGATATATTATATTCCGCCTTATTAAAAATAATTAACGTAGATAGACGAAGGGGGGCGTAAAGTAAAATGGAGGGGAGGAAAAAATCCACTGTATCCACTGTTAGTATATTATTATGCTACGGATGAGATAATTGATTATACTACATTCGACCTGGCTGAATGTATTACCTTCGATCTAATGAATATGAAAAATAGACCAAAGAAAGAAAGAAAGAAGGGGAGGTAACCGGCAAACTAGATCATAAAAAGCTAATAATTAGTTAAAAAACAATTAAGGTCCAGTTCTATGTTGAGGCCCACCGGTTTTAAAGTGTCCAGAAGGAATACCCATTTAGTTTCATTTCTTGAGATTTTGATTCTTTTATCTTCCCCTCTCCAGTGTCCATTAATTTTATCGATACCGTAAAAGGTCATAAGGTTAGGGTCTCTGTTGTGGTAATCTCTAAAATGTTTAGAAACACTATGGTTTTGAAATCCTTTTTTGATATTTTTAATATGTTCTCTGATTCTTATGTATAATTTTCGTGTGGTCCTACCGACGTACTGTTTGTGACACGGGCACTCGATCACATACGTGACATGAGTACTATTGCAAGTAATGAGCTCGTTGATTTTATATTCTCTTTTATTGGAGGAAGATATGAACTTCGTTATCTTTTTCGGAATATTTTTTGAACTTGTTTTACATGGGAGGCATCTGCCACATTTAAAAAAACCTTTCAAATTCTCAAAGATTTTAATATTTTTTGGTGGATCAATAATGTTTTTGGCTAACGAATTTCTCAAAGTAGGGGCTCTTCTATATACGAACACCGGTTTGTTGGGCAGTAGGGACTTTAGTGTTTCATCAGTATGTAAAATTGACCAATATTTTTTAAAAATTCCTTCAAGTTTCTTATACTGTCGACTATAACCAGTCAGGAAAGCAGTGTCCATCCTTTTGTTGTTTTTATTGTTCCTTCGGATTGTCTTGGGCACTTCATCTATTAGCCTTTCCCTCTTCATTTGGCCTATTTTGGTTTTCAGATCACATAACTCTTTCTTTTTGTATCCTTTTGAGACAAATCTATCTATGATCTGGTTTGCCTGTTTGTCGTAATCCAACTGATTGCTGCAATTTCTATATATCCTCATTAACTGGCCTTTAGGGATATTATTTAACCATTTCGGGTGGTGACAGCTAGTGATGGGAATGTACCCATTTCGGTCAGTGGTTTTAAAGAACGTCCTCGTGCCCAACTTGCCATTCTCCTTAAAAATTTGTAAGTTCAAAAAGTCAATGCTTTTGGTATTCCAACTGCCCGTAAAGGAAATTCCATAAGCGTTCTGACTAATCTCATCAAAGAAGTTATTCAATTCTTCTACTGGACCACTCCATACTATGATTATGTCATCTATATACCTGCGGTACATTTTCAGATGTTGCCTGGGTACGCTGTAAATCTGTTCCTCTTCCCATCTATTAAGGAAGAGGTTAGCTACGCTGGGAGCATATTTTGCTCCCATGGCTACTCCTTTTGTTTGCGTATAATATGTGCCCTGATACCAAAAAAAGTTATGTGACATTGCCAGTTGTAAACCTTCAACTATGAAGTCAATCTGCTCCTGTTTTAGGTCCGTCAGAGTTTGTAATGCCCAATCAGTACTGCTTAATGCATGTTCTTGTTTAATGTTGGTATATAACGAATTAACGTCGATTGTGACCAGTATATCTTCTTCTTTTAAATCTATGCTTTGTAATTCAGTGAACAGCTGTCTACTATCCTTTAGATAGGATTTACCTTCTGATACCAGGGGTTGCAAGTAACCATCCAAGTATTGGACCAAAAAAGCTGCAATCTTTACTTGGGAAATTTAATTTTGCCTGCCGCATCATTCCCATGGGCTGGGTGTTTTGCTGTCGGCAGTCAAATCGCCTAGACATTTCATCCGTATCACCAGGAAACATCGGGAGGACCTGAGGGTTTGGGAAACTTTCTTGTCACAGTACAACGGTAGGTCACTGTGGATGTCAGGCCCAGTGAGCAATCAGGATCTGGAGCTCTTTACTGATGCCACCGGGTCCACAGGGTATGGGACTTTCTATCAGGGTCAGTGGAGCGCCAAGCCCTGGCCTAGTTCTTGGAAGGAGGCCGGGTTTTGCAAAAAATAGGATTTTTTGTACTCACCGTAAAATTATTTTCTCTGTAATTCACCGACTGACACAGCTCCTCTCTGTAATAATTGGGTTGTTAGCCTTATCACTAAGAGAATACTGGACATAGTTGTAAAACAACACTCAGAACTCTTAGTTCCACCCAGGGGGGCAGTCCCTTGGTTAACAACCCTCTCGTCTGCAGACAGACCTCAGTACGTCAACAAGCAGGATAACATAAAGAGAAAAACAGGAGCGGGTGCGTTGTCGGTCGGGGAATTACAGAGAAAGGGATTTTACGGTACAAAAAATCCTATTTTCTCTTATATTCACTGACCGACACAGCTCCTCCCTGTAAAAAATGGGACGTCCCCAAGCAGTGCCAAACAAGGGGTGGGAAAACAGCACAAAAATTCATCCACCATGGCAAGTGGGAACTAGTGAAACTTTACCCACAAAAAACAACAGTGAGTGGAAAAACCACCACAAAAAACCCCCCAAAAAACCAGGGTATCCTCAACAGGAGTGATCACCCAAAACCGCACCAAACTGCGGAAGTAATGCAACAGTGCAATAACATAACATTACTGTGTTTTTATCGAAAAACCAGGAAAAACAGAAAATATATATTTCATATTCAATTGCAACTACACGGCCGCCTGCAAAACTTTGCGGCCAAAACAGGCATCAGCCGATGCACTGACGTCTACCTTGTAGAACTTGGTAAACGTGTGGACAGACGACCAGGTCGACACTTTAAACACCTGAGCAGCGGACGCTTGGTGTTGGAAGGCCCAAGACGTTCCGATTGCCCTTGTGGAGTGGGCCGTGACCAGAAAGGGGGGCACCTCTCCCTTCAAGGCGTAGGCTTGTACTACAATCTGTCTGATCCACCTGGAAATGGTGGCCGATGAGACCGCTATGCCTTTCTTTGGACCAGCCACCGAAACAAACAGTGAGTCTGACTTCTGAAAGGGAGCCATGGCAGACAAATACACCTTAAGAATCCGAACCACATCCAGAGCGTGAAGGACCACCTCCTTAGGGTGCTTCGGCTTAGGACACTTAGATGGCAATACAATGTCCTCATTGATATGAAAAGCCGAGACCACTTTCGGTAGAAAAGACGGTTGCGGACGCAACACCACTTTATCCTTGTGGATAACCAGATAGGGCGACTTGCAAGACAAGGCCGCCAGTTCCGAAACCCTCCTAGCCAATGTGATGGCCACTAGAAGGACCACTTTCAACAGGGGAATCTCCCTGATGTTTTCAAATGGCGGTTTTTGAAGTGCCGATAACACCAGGTTCAGACCCCAAGGGGGTAACGGTGGACGCACTGGAGGGACAACATGTCATACCCCCTGAACGAAGGTACTCACTAAGGAGTGAGATGCCAGGGGTCGCTGAAAAAAGACAGCCAAGGCTGAAATTTGCCTTTTAATGTTGCTTAATGCCAATTTCTTGTCTACTCCTTGCTGAAGAAACAGCAGGATCCTGGATATGGAAAAGGAGTGCGGATGCCATCCTTTCTCCTCACACATGGAGATGTAGGCCTTCCAGGTACGATGGTATATCTTCCGAGAAGAAGATTTCCGTGCTCTCAACATAGTTGGGATCACCGAGTCTGACAGACCCCGGTTCCTCAACACCTGGCTCTCAATAGCCATGCTGTTAAATCCAGCGATGGTAAAGTAGGATGGAGAATCAGACCTGGAAACAGAAGGTCCTCTCGCAGCGGCAGTCGCCAGGGAGCGTCTGCCACCAGACGCACCAGGTCTGCGTATGAGGGACGCTGAGGCCAATCTGGTGCAACCAGTATCACATTGATCCCCTCGGCTTCCACTCTGCGAAGCAGACGTGGTAACAGCTTCAGTGGAGGAAAAGTGTAGATCAGCTGGTACTGATCCCAAGGAGCCACCAGCGCGTCTAATGCATCGGCCCACGGATCCCTTGTCCTGAACATGAATCTTGGCACCTTCTGATTGATAGGGGAGGCCAGCAGATCCACGTCTGGTGTGCCCCACCTCAGGCACAGCAACCTGAATGTCTCCGAATGCAATGTCCATTCTCCTGGGTCCAGCATCTGTCGACTCAAATAGTCTGCCTGCCAGTTGTCCACTCCCAGGATGTAAACAGCCGACAGGGCCAGTACGTGTCGCTCTGCCCACCGAAGTATGTGAGCGGCCTCCTGTGCAGCGGCTGAGCTTCTTGTTCCCCCTTGGTGATTGACGTATGCCACAGCCGTGGCGTTGTCTGACTGGATCCTGATCGGATGTCCTTGCAGTCTCATCGGCCATGTGGAGAGGCACAGCCTGATCGCTCTCAATTCGAGCAGATTGATCAGCAACTTGGATTCTTCCGTCGACCAGAGGCCCTGAGTCGACTGAACCCCCATCACTCCACCCCAGCCGGATAGACTGGCATCCATTGTGATCACCGTCCATTTCAGAAGAAAGGGACGATTTCCTGGACTGAATCACCGGGGACCTCAACCACTAGATCAGTGAGTCTCTGACTGACTGGATCACCTGGATCTGTCGATCCAGGGACAGCAGAGATTTGTCCCATTTTGTCAAAATCTCCTTCTGCAGGACTCTGGTGTGGAACTGGGCATAAGGTACTGCCTCGAAGGAGGCTACCATGAGTCCCAGTACTCGCATGCAAAAGCGGAGCGATGACCACTTGCAGTTCATCAGCAGTTTTACCGCGGATCTGAGAGTCTGAAATTTGTCTGAAGTGAGAAACACTCTCGCTTCCCTGGAGTCCAGCAGCAAGCCTTGGTACTCCAGACGCTGGGTCAGCACAATCACTGACTTCTTTAGGCTCAACAGCCACCCAAATTCTTGCAGGGCCTGCATGGTGATCGCCACATCCTCCTCTAATTCTGAGGTGGAAGATGCCCTCAGGAGGAGATCGTCTAGGTATCCTGCGATCCCACGTTGCCGCAGCAATGCCAAAAACTGGGCTTCCCCGACTGCAAACTGCAGAAACTTTTGATGCCGAAGGCATATGGGCATGTGCAGGTACGCATCCTGGATGTCTAAGGATGCCAGGGAGTCCCCTTGATGGAGTGCAGTGACTACTGAGCGAACTGATTCCATTCTGAACCTCTGCACTTTTACATAGTGATTGAGGGCTTTTAGGTCCAAGATCGGATGTACCCCTTCCTTCTTGGGAACCACAAACAGATTTGAGTAGAATCCCTGGAAGCATTCCGATTCCAGAACCGGTAAAATCACCCCGAGATTCAGCAAATCCCTTACCGCCCCCAAGAGGGCCTCCCACCGAGCCAGGGATACGGGTATACTGGAGGGGAAGAATCTGTTTTGCGGCCAAGAGAGAAACTATGTTGTAGCCTGTGGAAATCAGATCACAGACCCATTGGTCGGATAACCGGGAGGACCAGCGGGTTGCAAACTCCCGAAGGTGATCCCCCACCTGAGACATGCCTACGGCGTGGCTCCTTCACCTTCCTGGCCTGTGGGAGTAAGGTACTCTTACCACCGGTGGCATTTTTAAGAATGTCATCTAATGAGGCTCCAAAGAGCCGGTCGCCAAGGAAGGGAAGATTCGTCAGGGCTTTTTTGGATGCCTGGTCATCAGACCAGCATGTTAGCCAAATTAGGCTCCTTAGCACGCTGACACTGAAACCCTGGATAGCAGAGGGAGAGTATCCAGAGCCGCGTCACAGATGTACTTAAGGCCTTGCACTAGTTCGTCTGCTAGTTCCACGCAGACAGGAGAAGCCTGTTGCTCTCCCAATTCGCGGTACAAAAGTTTTGCCCACTCAGTCAGTGTCTGCGACGCAAGTGCGGATGCCAGTACTGGTCACACGGCTGACCCCACAACCGTAAACAAGGAACGAGTCACTGCCTCTGCCTTCCTGTGCCTGGGATCCTTTAATGCAGAAGTCCCCTCAACCGAGATTGTGGTTACTTTGTTTAACCTGGATACTGGGGGGTTCACGACCGGAGGAGCCGTCCATTTTTTTGAGAAGGCTCTCCTTAAAAGGGTAATGCACCGCCATGTATTTGGGGACCAAAAAGGTCCGTTGCTGGCGACCCCATTCCTTGTGAATGAACTTGTCAAAATAAGTCAGATACGGGAACACCTTAGGTGAAAGTGCTGGCTTGCGGGATCCAAAAGGGACCGGTACATCAGCAGAGGGATCCTCTTGAATCTTCAGGGTATCACGCACAGCTGTGATAAGTGCTCCAACAAGCGATTTGTCGTGCCTGGACCCGGACGGGGGAATCATCCTCACTGTCTGAACGGTCCTGGTCAGCGTCATCTGAAAAGACAGAGCAGGGATCACCAGCCTCAGCAGGACCCGAGTCTGCATCAGAGCTCTCCCCAGAGGATGGGGGGGGGGCAGGGGCCTCTTTAACGCACCTTTCTTCCCACGCACCACCTCCATCTTGGCAACTAACTAATTGAGGACCGCCCTCAGGGTGTCCATGGGCACTGTGCAGTCAGCAGGTGACCCGGTTGGAATTTGCTGGATTTTGGGGGAAGAAACACCAGTTTCTGAAGCCATGCTGGCCCTACCCTGTCTGCCACCCGAAAAGGACTTAGGACAGTGACAGTCCCACCCTCCTTGCTGCCGCTGACTGAGGGGCTCTTTCCCGCTGGACTCACCACCCTGAGGAGTTCTGCGCTGTTCACAAGTAGTGCCTGTAGTCCCTGAGTGCTCCCAAGTGCAGAGGAAACAGCTGTGTTGGTGGCAGCCGCCATAATGAGCACTAAAACGTTCTAGAAAAGTCATATGTATGCCCCAGAGCATAAAAGCTCACGACCACCTCTGGAGCTGAGGTTTTATCGTGGCTTGCTGAGCCATAGTTGCGACCTGCACACTGTCAATGGCTGGACTGGGGGGACTACAAGGATAAGGGTATCCAGCCTGTCACCCAGCCGGCTGTTGATAGCTGATCACAGGATCATTCATCTTGCGCAAAAAGCCAAGCTTCTGCATAAAAAAAGCACGGACCAATGGGCCCGCAGGGTTTCTAGGTCCTTCTTCACTAGGTAAAATAAAACTGAGGTCTGTCTGCAGACGGGATTGTTAACCAAGGGATGGGGTTGTTAACCAAGGGACCACCCCCCTGGGCGGAACTAAGAGGGTTGTATTATAAGTATGCCTGGTATTCTCCTAGTGATAAGGCTAACAACCCATTTGTTACAGAGAGGAGCTGTGTCGGTCGTGTTACTCTACCTTACATCCACCTTGAGGATATGAATGGGGAAATCAAGTCCGTTTTTTTTTTTCTTTTTTTCTTTTTGTTTAACCTTTTGGTGGACTGTCTTAATCTGCTGTTTTTCCACAGAACATGCTGTTCTGCAGATGTAGCAGTTAAATGGACGAGACAAACCATTTACCACTGACAGGGGTACTTATAATGATCAGCATTTATTTATGTAAAACCTTTATCCCCTAAAAGAAAAACACTGTTTCTTTAACTGATTATAAGGTGTTAGCTGAAGTTTGTCTTCAATTAATTAATGTATAGAATTCTGCTAGTACATCAGACACTCTTCTCAGACTGCTGTTCAAAGGTACCCCCTGTGGTCCTTCACCCAGAGTTCAGGCAATCCAATCCAGGAGGCGTGTTACTGGCCAGATCACCAGAAAAAAATTGAGGGAAAAAAGCCTGAAAAAAAAGGGAAAAAAAAAAAAAACGAATGCAGCGGCCACATCTATTCAGGTATTGTGGCAGCCAGTGGTGTCGTCTGTCAGAATACAAAGTCCAGCAGAGGGAAGGGGGAGCTCATCCATCTGTGTTGTTAGTGTGGATGGAGGAATCTGTTAAGCTGGCTAAGCTATACATATACAATCCCATAGTTGCCAACTGTCCCGAATTTCTCGGGACATTCCTGGGATTAGGACATTTGTCCCAAATTAATTTTGTCCCAGGAAATGTCCCGGGAAATTCGGTTTGTCCCGGGAAATTGAATTTCCCGTTTTTTTTCCACTTGTCGCTAGAGGTCCGCGGCCGACAAAGACAATGTCTCTGCCGGCTGCCATTTTTAAGAAGACCAGAAGTTGGTCTTCAATAGAGAACCTATGGCGCCGCCCACCCCCGCTGCCAGTGTGTGTGTGTGTAAAGTGCAGTGGGCGGCACCACAGTTCAAAGCCTCCGTGCGGAAACGGCGGCATGTCAGGGTGGGGGCCAGTCTGTCACTGTGGATGTCGGGGGAAGGGGGCCAGTCTGTCACTGTGGATGTCGGAGCAGGGGCCAGTCTGTCACTGTGTATGTGGGGGCCAGTCGGATGTCGGGGGCCAGTGGTAAGATAATGTCAGGCCAGTCTGTGGATGTAAGGGCCAGTCTGTGGAAGTGTGGGGGCCAGTCTGTGGATGTGTGGGGGCCAGTCTGTGGATGTGTGGGGGACAGTCTGTGGATGTGTGGGGGCCTGTCTGTGGATGTGTGGGGGCCAGTCTGTGGATGTGTGGGGGCCAGTCTGTGGATGTCGGGGGCCAGTCTGTGGATGTCGGGGCCAGTGGTATGTCTGGAGCCGGTCTGTGGAGTATGTGGGGGGGGGGGCGGTCTGTGGAGTATGTGGGGGGGCACCAGATGTAAGGAGGGGCTCCACTGATGGACACAGATGTGAGGACGGTACCTCAGATGGGGCACCTGATGTAAGGACAGACTCCGCTTGGGACACCTGATGGCATCTGGTGGCAGGCAACATGGCTAGTGACGCGCTTATGGCTCCCACTGATTCTGGATTATGGTGAACTGAATGATTTCATTTCATATTACAATGTAATAATAGAAATAATGCGCTTCAATCATCCTGACACCATAACAATCATGGCGCCGGGATGATTGAAGCGCTAACACCAGGTATTTGGAGTATCTTTATCTGCTGATTGCCAAACTCTGGAAAACACATATTGCTATTGTGGTGTAGGATCGGGGGGCTGCTGTCCTTCATTTCCCTTTTCCCCTCCTCCTTTCCCTCTACATCCCGCATTCATCTCAGACTCTAACCACACCCCTTTGAGCCACGCCCCATGTAAGCCACACTCACTATTTTACGTAAACCACGCCCATATTTTGCCGCATTTTTACCTTTTCCTATACCACACCCATAACAGCATGCCCCGCCCCCTAATTATACCACTACTCTGCCTACTGCCAAAAAAGTGTCCCAAATTTTTTTTTACAATGTTGGCAACTATGCAATCTGATTGTACAATCTTTTAGCTTCACCAAAATTAGTCATATGAAGACAAACCTGAAATTATTATTAATATTTTTTTAACGAGTATCAAATCAGGCAGGTCATTATACTACATACTTGTTAATAAATCTAAACATATTGTATAATCAGATTATATAGTGTTAAGTTAGCCATAGATGGGTTGCCATATGGGGCTGGGAGGTTGTATTCTGGAATGGAAAGAGGACGATGGTGGGGGAGGGGCACCAAAATGCATATTTGCCCATGTAGACAAAATCCTTGCAGCGACCCTGTGTACACATTACTACATTCATGAATATTTGCTGGGAAAAAATAAATGAAATTGCACATTACATCTGCAAAGTCCTCTACAAAGTTCCTGGAGTAGCCAGTCACTATAATCCATAGGAAAGATACCTTTACATCCTGGTTTAGGCTGCCATCCATCATTACCGCATTGACTTACGCCTTCAGCTTTGTTATCACTACTGATAAATCCTTCCTTACATTTATATATGAAGTACGCTCCAACGTCAAACACATTCTCATTTGTTTTATATTCCATATTAGCCAGATCTGGTTTCTGGCAAGATTCTGAAAAAAATAAACACAATATATGTGATTACACCTATATATAAATATTTGCATGCATGATACTTTCATAGGTCATTACAGTAATGCAAGGACAAGGCATTATACTGTTCACATAGATTACAACAATAAAGCACAATTGTATTCTTCGTCTAGGTGTCTGTAGAGTTCATATGTAAGTAGAAGGTAGAGATAAGAAGCATTGTTATTAATCACTGTAGGTACAAACGTAACAGCAATTAGAACTTCACAAATATGTGTTTAGAAGATCCCTTTCACACTGGGGGCCGTTTTCAGGCGCCTCTGATTCATTGCAGTGTGTATTTTCACACTGGGGCCGTGTGCTTGCGGGACGTTCCAAAAATTCCTGCAAGCAAAATCTTTGGGGTGGGTTGGAAGGGCTGTATTTAGCGCTCCCAAAACTCCCTGCCCATTGCAATGAATGGGCAGCGCTTCCAAAGCGCCTTGAAAGCGTAGCAAAACTGGACTTTTTAACCCTTTTTTTTGGGGGGGGGGGCAAAAACCGCCTTGCTAGTAGCCGAAAAGTGGTGCTTTAGCGATCACGGCGGGTGCTATCAGTGTGAAAGTAGCCTAACAGGGCACTTTCTCACTGAAGCAGTAAAGTGTCGCTTTACCATCGTCTTAGCTGCTGGAAAGCTTTGCACTGGCCATTGATTTCAATGGCAGGCCATTTTAGGAGCGGTGTATTCACTGCTCCCACAAAGCTCCAAAGATTCTGCTTGCAGGACTTTTTTTCCTGTCTTGCAAGCGCACTGCCCCAGTTTAAAAACTGGTTGCAATTTAAAACCGCAGTGTATGTAAGTACTGCCGCTTGAAGGAAGAGTCTGTGTATATCCTAGGCCACGCCCTACGCTTTTCGTCAGAATATCAAACTAAAAAATAGAAAAAAATGACAAATGTGTAATATATATATATATATATATATACATATATATATATATATATATATATATATATATATATATATATATATAGCAGTAAAAATAAAAATAAAAAATTAGAATAAAGTATTATAACTTGTGTGATAGACCAGTGGCCCCCCAAAACGACAGATTGAAACGGGGTGTTATATACCTTCTTCCACATATACTGCACTTCTCGAGAGACTTTTGTCACAGGGTCATTTAAAAAATGACAGGCAGAGGAAGAGGCAGGCCCTTCCGCAGGGGTGGGAGGGGTAGGGCAGGAGCAACAGGCGTGAGAAATTGCAGAAGGTGTGTTCGATTACATCAAAGGACGCACCAGACTTGGTTGAGTGGCTCACTCAGCCTAATGCCACGTACACACGACCAGACTTTTCGAGGGACTATGTCTGACAGACTTTCGACGGAGTTCTGATGGAGTTCTGATGGACTTTCCGGATGAACGGACTTGGCCACACACAATCACATCAAAGTCCGACGGATTCGAACGTGATGACGTACGACTGGACTAGAATAAGGAAGTTCATAGCCAGTAGCCAATAGCTGCCCTAGCGTCGGTTTTAGTCCGTCAGACTAGCACACACACACGACCAGATTTCTCAGTAGGAACTGGGTCCGGCAGAGTTCTGTCGGAAAAATTTGAAACATGTTCCATTTCTAAAGTCTGTCAGACTTTTGCAAATCAAAAGTCTGCTGCAGCCCACACACGTTTCGAATAGTCTGCCGGAATCATTCTGTCAGACTTTTGATGTTGAAAAGTCTGGTCGTGTGTACGGGGCATTACTCTTCTGCACCCTCCTCATCCTCTCGATCTGCACCCTCTTTACTCTCTGCTGTGTGCACCCCCAAAGACACTACCACCAACACCAGCACCGCCATATACCCTCTGCTTGAGTCACAGGAATTATTTTCCGATCAATCACAAGACATTTCCGATGCGCAGTCATTCTTGGCATTGGATCAGGAAGAGGAGGTAGTAACATACACCACTCAGCAGTCTGACGATAGTACCCAGATCAGCCCGAGGTTGGTCCCCGCTGTTGCTGCCTACTCCGAGATCTCTAATTATAGCAGTGGGGAAGATGACGTCGATGATGACGTGTCTAGGGATGTCACGTGGGTGCCCACAAGAGAGGAAGAGGAGGGGGGTTCAGAGGGAGATATGGACCAGCAGATAGGGAGGAGAAGCAGACGGAACTTACAGTGCACAGGAGGAAAAACCAGACTGCTAATGTATCAGGAGCGAGGCATCAACCATGTACGGTCACATCTGGCACTCCCAGGACGCCGGCATATGACTCCACAGTATGGGCTTTTTTTAACGTGACCGCTGCTGACAATAGTGTTGCCATCTGCAGCCTTTGCACTCAATGCATAAGTTGCGGTAAGCTCAACACTCACCTAGGGACGACCACCTTAAGAAGGCACATGAGCTGCC
Source organism: Lithobates pipiens (assembly GCF_037356315.1). Classification (NCBI taxonomy): domain Eukaryota; kingdom Metazoa; phylum Chordata; class Amphibia; order Anura; family Ranidae; genus Lithobates; species Lithobates pipiens. The sequence goes on along the minus strand of NW_027507785.1, from coordinate 191,074,367 downwards.
ATCACCGAGCCCAGTGGGAGCAACGGAACCCACAAAGCCACACTCCAGGCTCTCACTGTCCAGCCTCTTTTACTTCTCCTTCTCCTCAGAATTTTTGTCCACTCCACCTTTCATCATGGCGTCCTCGCGTTTTTCTGAAAAAAGGCAGCCTTCCGTGGGCCAAATGTTCAAGCGTAGAAAAATGATGACACCGGATAACCCCCTTGCCCAACGGTTGACCGCTGGCTTGTCAGAACTGTTAGCCCGCCAAACTGGTGGACTCGGAGGCCTTTTGAAAATTTGTGGCCATTGGAACACCACAATGGAAGGTCCCAGGAAGGAAGTATTTCTCACAGAAGGGCATCCCAGAGCTATATGGCCATGTTTAGCGGCAAGTGAATGCATCTCTGGCACACAGTGTCAGTGCCAAGATACATCTGACCACAGACACGTGGTCTAGCAAACACGGGCAGGGAAGGTATATAACTTTTACTGCCCACTGCGTGAACCTTCTGACGGCCATCAAGCATATTGTCAGAAATCATGAAACAGACTGAGACAGAAGTACAATCAAATCACACTTGTTTATTAATAAAAATAAAAAGGTAAATAGAAAAAAGCATAGTTAAGCATAGCCAGAGTCCTGTAGCCAGATCAGGTAGTCAGCCAGTCCAAAGTTCATTAACCAGATTGGGTAATCAGCCAGGCCGGAAGTCAGGGATCCAAGTAGAGCAATCGCAAGCAGGATAAGAAGCCAGGTGGGATGTCAGCAAGCCAGTCTTGAAACAAACAGCAGGAGATGGTTCCCTATGATGTGACCAATGCGAAGGCAAATGAAAAAGTGTGCAGGAAGGCTTTAAATAGGCAGGTCAGACGAGCATCTTCAGGAACAGCTGGTAACTGTGGAAAGAGAAGAGAGCTGGCAATTACCTGACAGCTGAGTGGCCAGCCCAGAGGAGGAAGGGCTAAGCCAGCCCTGACACATGTAACCCATGGCACCCATGTAGATTTGGTTTTACCGCCATGGAATGCATGCAGGCCTGCCTCTTCTCCTCCTCCTACTCCATCCTCTCTCTCCTCCTCGGCTGACTTCTCCTTTTCCACTGCTAGCATCTCTTCTGCTGTGCTGGCCAAGATCCCCAGAACCTATTCGACATGCCAGGTGAGACGTTGCCATGCTGTACTGCGTCTGTTGTGCCTGGAAGCCAAGAGCCACACCGGCGTTGCACTCCTTTCAGCTTTGCGTTCACAGACAGATCAGTGGCTAACACAGCTCAATTTGACAGTTGGTAAAGTGGTGTGTGACAATGGTGCCGATCTGCATAGCGCATTGAAACAGGGCAAAATTACACATGTGCCATGCATGGAACATGTCTTAAACTTGATCGTGCAGCGATTCGTTGTCAAATACCCTGGGGTCCAGGCAAGGAAAATCTCAGCCCATTTCAGAAGAGCTTACACGGCCATGGCTTGCCTTGCTGACATTCAGCGGTGACACAATCTGCCGGTCAGACGTCTTATTTGTGAGTGCCCGACACGATGGAACTCAACCTTCTATATGCTTGATAGGCTGCTCCAGCAGAAATGTGCAGTTGAAGACTACCTGTACGAACTCTGCAGCAGAACAGGTTCTGGGGAGCTTGTTTTTTTTTCACCACGCCAGTGGCTGCTCATGCGCGACGCATGCCGACTTCTGCGGCCATTTGATGAGATCACCAAACTGGTCAGTAGCAGCCATGGCGCCATCGGTGACATCGTACCTTACGCCTTCTTTATGGAGCGTGGCTCCATAAACATGGCTGAGGATCAGCACTGGACTGGCACCTCTGGACCACCACAGTGGAGCCCTGCATAAGTGGCGGTAAGGGCCGGGCATAGGGAGGGGTCAGGGGCTCAAGCATAGATTGGCACACTGGGACACTGGCACAGGACTGCGCTGCCCTGACTGTGGCACTGATTATCTCCTGCACCCCCTTCATAGCCTGACCTTACCTTGCCTCTCCTCCATGGCCTTCATGCACTCCTGAATTGACAAAATTTCACAGATAAAAAAAGAATGCTTGTCGTTGTTGATCCCAGATTCACTTAATACTTCTGGTATGCCAGTGTTCATGTTGTGGGACTATGTGTGCACAGCTAGTAAGTATTTTTTGGCTGAAAATATGACCTGGAGGTTTGTAAGGTTCACCTGCCCTTAAAGTGAATGGGGTCCGCTGCGAACCTGTGATTCACGAACATTTGGGCACGTTCGCGGATCGCGTTCACAAAACGTCTCATCGGAAGTAAATCCATCACTAGTAACACAGACATTTAAAACCAATAACAGTGGGTATACCAATCATGGCGCAGTACAGTTACACATCATAAAGTATAGATGGATTGAAGTCTTTCAGCAATTGTGTCCCGACATGTTTCGCCCGCTGGGGCATCCTCAGGGAATATTTGTTGAAAGACAGAATGGATGTACTGTATAACTGCGCACTGATGAGAAGCCAATGATGACTGGATTGGAAGGACGGCACTGGGCTACGCTCGAATGGCTGACCAAAATGTCCCAAGGCCAAAGGCCGGGGCCAGGAGATCGCAATGAGCAAAATTTGAAAAAGAGGACCAGGGGTGCCACAATATTTTGTAACACAATCGTGTCTTAAATCAGATGATAAGGTGAGCGTGACATCCCTCTCTAGATTATATATCTCTCTATCCATCCATCTATCTATCTATCTCTCTATCTCTCTAGATATATTATTTAAAAAAGAAGAAAAAAAAAACTAAAATAAAAAAAATAAATGTGTGTGTGTGTGTGTGTGTGTGTGTGTATGTATATATGTGTGTATACATCACTCATCCCGCAGAAATTCACCGGATAGAAGGTCCAAGGGTCATAGTACCTCTAGAAGGGAGCACTCTGTCACTATAAAAACCTCTCCAAACATGGGCACATCTATTGCCTGATGAAGGAGCATGCACATTCCTTCCCCACTCTCTCACCTGGAAGTGACCTGTCCAGCTGCCCCTGAGCCAAATCTGAGAACCAGGAAGCGTTGGCAGCCACCAGTGCAGCTGGGAACATCTGCTGCCTCTCCACCCAGTGAGCCGACCGCCTTCCCTTAGGAGTGGATGAACTTCCTATACCATTTCACATGTGCTGTAATCTCAACAATCTTGAGAGTTTAAAATTGTCTGTCATATATTAAAATGTTTTTATCATGCTGCACTTGGATGATGGCGCTGCTCTCTTTTTTTGTTTTTTACTGTCTACAGAGCTCCTTCTAGCTTGTTATGAGCCGGCAGCCATCCAAATCAGCCTATCTGTGACCATTTACACACCTCTTGCTGCATTTGAACTGTCATGCATGGACTCCCCTCTATAGAGAGTAGATTAATCACCCATTTCTCTCTATTTGCGCTGACAGAGCGCACATGAACATTTGTATACAATATTTCAGCACTCTTCATCAACCCAGGGATCTCACAACTACAGATCCCCTCGACATGTGGCCAAGGGAACTTCATTTCCTCACCACTCCACCCGCCCCAGAGACCAGACCTGCTGGATCTGGGGCAGAGAAGCACTTCCAGAGAAATTGGTCTGTAAAGCAAGTTTTTTGGAAGCAGCAGGAGACAAAGAAAAGGAAAAACAAAAGTTCATAGATGCTATGAAAAAATTAATTAAGGACTCTGTCAGGTAAGTACTTACTGAGACTGAGAGTGGCTCACCCTTGCGACTACACACATCCCGCCCCCTGTAGGTGGTACAGGGAATGGGTGGCACGAAGAGGCATGGGCCACCAGCAAGTAGTAGAGTTTCTGAAGGTAGACTGCAGAGCTGAATCAATGTTTGCAAGTGTCCGGGAACCGACAGAGGATCAGACACTGTAGCAGGCAAGGAAAAGTCCGTTAAACAGGCAGAGGGTCAAACACTGTAGTAGGCAAGGCAAAGTCTGTTAAACAGGCCGAGGGTCAAATCCAGGAGAGTAGCAGCGTAGTCAGGAACAGTCCGGGTCACAACAGGTAATCAGATACGGCAAACAGGTAACAGGAACAAACAGGAAGCTGAAGACAAACCAGCAACCCATTTGGACACCAAAGCCATTTTAAATAGCCCCGCCAAAGCGCCACGTTAGGTGTGTGCCATTTCGCACGCACATGCGCTATTTCACACACGCGCTATTTCGCACGTAGTTCCATCTGGCCGCACTTGCGCACAGGAACATGATGGATGCAGCTGGAAAAAACCCTTCTCTGACAGTGCCCCCCCCCAAAGGGCAGGCTCCAGATGCCCAGAATGGACATCAATTTTGGATGTTCCAGATGGAAGGCTTGCATCAAATGTGGGGCGTGCAGGTTCCTAGTGGGCACCCAGGAGTTATCCTCAGGAGGCTACCCCTTCCATTGAATTAAATATTGGAGTTGCCTGCCCCTTTTCCTGCAACTCAGAATAGCCTCCACCTCAAATTCATTTTCCCCGCCCACTTTAACTAGCGGGGGGAGGAAATTCTTTTCTCCCAGGGAAAGGGCCAGACACAACGGGCTTCAGCAGGGATGTGTGGAATACTGGGTGTATCTTGTAGTAATTTGGTAATGCCAGCTCAAATGCCACAAGGTTGATCATCCTCTTAATTATAAAAGGCCCAATGAACCTTGGGACAAGTTTCTGTGAGGGCAGAGTTAATCTAAGATTTGCGGTTGACAACCAGACTTCCTCACCAACTTTGAAGACTGGGTTTTCCTTCCTTCCTCTGTCATAATGTCTCTTGTAACTGTCCTGAGCTTTATGTAAGGCATCCTGAACTTTTTGGAAGTTTGTATGAAAGCAATCCGGTCTTGTACGGCAGGGATAGACATCTCAGGAATGACGTTAGGGAGGAAGGGAGGATGGAACCCAAAGTTTGTCCAGAAGGGTGTTTGGTTAGTGGCTGAGTGAATGGAGTTGTATGCAAACTCAGCATACGGCAGGAGAGTGGCCCAATCATTCTGAGAACCAGAACAAAAACAACGTAGATACTGCTCCAGAGTTTGATTAGTCCGCTCCATCTGGCCATTTCTCTGGGGATGGTAGAGGAGAGGCAACTCTTTATTTCCAAGGTTTTTCAGAGTTCTTTCCAAAACTTGGAGGTAAATTGGACACCTCTATCCGAGACAATCCTCTTAGGTATGCCATGAAGTCTAATTATTTCCTTAAGGAAGATATTGGACTGTATCTGAAGCAGAGGGGGTGCTCACCATAGGTAGGAGATGCATCATCTTAGAGAGGCGATCGACAACGACCAATATGGTGGTAAACCCCCCAGAGGCAGATAGATCCGCAAGAGACATAGTCCTTACAATCCCGCCTCCAACCTGGCCACCAGAAAGAATGGGAGATCAGTTTGGTGGTCTTTTTTGTTCTGAAGTGGCCTGCCAGTTTGTGGTCATGAAAGGTTTTGAGAGCCAAAGGCCTTGCTTCCCTTGGGACGAAGATTTTCTCCCGAACCCAGAGCAGGTTGTGATGTTTCTCCAAGGAGTGCATTTCCGTATCGGAGCAGTGACTGGACGAAGATTTGATGGAAGTTATTAGATTGGATTGGGTAATCCCAAGGAAGTTGTGTGGAGAAAGGATAGTACTAGGTTCAGCTGTTTGAGGGGTTACAGAGAACATCCGAGAGAGAGCGTGTCTGCTTTTCCGTTTTTTGAGCCTGGTCTATAGGATATATGAAAGTTGAATCTAGAGAAGAATGTAGCCCAGCGGGCTTTTCTGGGCTTCAACCGCTTTGCTGTCCTGAGGTACTCTACATTCTTATGATTGGTAAACATCATAATAGGATGAGATGCACCTTCTAGTAAATACCTCCACTCCTCCAGGGTAAACTTGATAGCCAGCAGCTCCCCATTACCTACGTCATAGTTTAATTCTGGCAGACTCAGCTTCTGGGATGCGAAGGCTACAGGATGTAGAATGGCCTTGGGCCCATGTCTCTGGGAGAGAATGTAGTGTTTTCCAAAGCATCTACTTCTAGAACGAATGGTAAAGCCGAATCAGGTGCCGTAAGATTGGTGCAGATGTGAACATTGGAAGCGGTTGTGTTGGCGAGTTATTTGGGTGATGGGTGCCACAATGGATGAGAAGCCAACATGCCAACCCTATGAATCATTGTACCCCCATTTTGTCTGACAGTGCTGACCATTCTTGGATTGCCTTGACCTTTTGCGGGTCCATCGCGATCCCGTTGGTTAAAATGATGAATCCCAGGAACTGCACAACAGTCTTTTCATACACATTTCTCAGCTTTGAGGTGCAATTTATGACTTTGGAGTACTGTGAGAACCTTTTTGACATGGACTCGGTGCAGTTCAATGGTAGCAGAAAAGATGAGGATGTCATCAAGGTATTCTCGAAAAATATAATTAAGCAGATGTTGAAAAGTGTCTGGGGCATTGCAGAGCCCAAACAGCATTACCAGGTATTCATAATGTCCAAACCTGGACCTGAAAGCGATTTTCCACTCATCTTCAGCCCGAATCCTGATGAGATTGTAGGCGCCCCGTAGATCCAGTTTGGAGAAGATTTGGGCTGATCGGAACCGTTGAAATAGCTCTGGAATGAGTGGTAACAGATGTCGGTTTTTAATGGTTATGTTATTTAATTGCCTGTAGTCAACACACGGCCTTAAGGACCCATCCTTTTTTTCTACAAAAAAGATACCAGCTCCAGCTGGTGAAGAGGAAGAGAGGATAAAGCTCTTTTCTAAATTTCCGTCTATGTAATTCTTGAGAGCTTTCAGCTAAGTTTCTGACAATGGGAAGATGCGGCCAAAAGGGACTTCCGAGCCAGGTAGGAGGTCAATAGGGCAATCATAAGGCCGGTGAGGTGGTAAGCGATCAGCCTTTTGTTTGTCAAAGACATCTCGGAACTCAAGGTATACTGAGGGAACGTGTTGGAGATTATCAGGCACAGGTGTGACAGCTGAGCAAAGACTAGGAGCAGGGATGAAGCAGTGCTGGGAGCAGTACTGAGAGGAGAAGGAAACTTCTTTAGTATTCCAATTTATTTGAGGTCCATGCGCCTGGAGCCAGGGCAGACCTAAATAATGGGAAAAATAGGTGAATGGATTAGATCAAAAGCGCAGGAACTCCTGATGGCCTGTTTCCTTGATAGTGAGAATGGGTTTGGTTTCCTGGGTGATTGGTCCAGAACGAGGGATAGACCCATTGGCTAAGTGTACTTGGAGACTTTGTGCTTTGGTTTGAAGAGGGATGTGTAGGCTTTGAGCCAGTGAGAAATCAAAGAAGCAGCTACAAGCTCCGGAGTCAATTATAGCTGGCAAGCGGGTTTCCTTTTCTGCTAGCTGTAGAGAGATTAAAAGAGTAACATAAGTCTTAGGCACATTAATGGTTTTATAATTCACAGCAATTTGCGGGTAAGACTTACTAGGCCTCACTGGGCAGTTGCGGAGGAAATTACTGTTTCCTCCACAGTATAGCACAGGTTAGATATTCGTCTAGGTTGCCTTTCTTCAGGAGTAAGAAGGGTACGGACCAGTTCGAGTTGCATAGGCTCTACTTAAGGAGCCAAAATGGTGGCAGCAGCCGGTGAGGGCGGATGAATGGGACTTGGCCTAAGGAGCCAGGTCGTGGGCCCTGGAAGCATTGCAAGCGTCGCTCACGCAAACGCCTATCCAACTTGGTGGCTGAATAAATCAACTCCTCTAGAGAGGCTGGGGTCTCTATCCTGGCTAATTCATCGTTAAGAACTTTGGACAGGCCTTGACGATATTGGTATTTCAAGACAGGCTCATTTCAGCCAGTATCAGCTGCCCCCTTACGGAATTCCACTGTGTAGTCTTATATTGGTCTTCTCCCTTGAGACAGATTATGCAAAATCGCTTCAGCTGTGGCCGTGCGCTGCGGGTCATCATATAGTTGCACCATGCTCTCAAAGAAGGAATCAACTGAGTTTAACACAGGGCTCCTCTGTTCCTTCAGACTGTGGGCCCAGGCTTGTGGTTCTTCAGCTAGAATGGAGATAACAAACCCCACTTTTACTGCTTCAGAAGAGAAAGTCCTGGGCTGAAGAGCTAAGTAGAGGCCCTGTATTTCTTGTGATCCCCTGAAAATCGCTCCAGCATGGGGACCCTGGGCTTGAGGAGCGCCATTACTATGGTGGGATTTGCAGAGGTATGAGAGGAAGAGGCCCCACTGGTAGGTGTGGAAGTTGCGGCTGCAGGTAAGGGTGGCCCAGAGAGTTGCTGAAGGCGCCTATCAATTTGGGTATAGCCTTCTTGCAGTTTTTGGACTGCATCGGTGAGTCCAGATACCTGCTGGCACAAGATCTCCAGAGGGGAATGCGATCTGTCGACCTCTGACATCTGCTGGTTTGTACTGTCAGGTAAGTACTTACCGAGGCCGAGATGCCGAGAACGGCTCGCCCTTGTGACTACGCGCACCTGGAGGTAGTACAGGGAATTGGTGGCACGAAGAGGCATGGGCCACCAGCAGGTAGTAGAGATTCTGAAGGTAGACTACCGAGCTGAATCAAGGTTTGCAGGTGTCCGGGAACTGGCAGAGGGTCAAACAATGTAGCAGGCAAGGCAAAGTCAGTTAAACAGGCCGAGGGTCAAACACTATAGCAAGCAAGGCAAATTTTGTTAAACAGGCCAAGGGTCAAACACTGAGACAGGCAAGGCAAAGTCTGTTAAACAGGCCAAGGTTCAAATCCAGGAGAGTATCAACGTAGTCAGGAACAGTCTGGGTCACAACGGGTAATCAGATATGGCAAACGGGTAACAGGAAAAAACAGGAAGCTGAAGACAAACCAGCAACCCGTTTGGACACCAAAGCCGTTTTAAATAGCCCTGCCAGAATGTCACGTCAGGCGTGCGCCATTCCGCACACGCGTGCACTGAAGCGCCATACTGCCACGCATGTGCACAGGAACATGACGGAAGCGGCTGGAAAAACCCTTCTCTAACAGACTCAATCCAGGAAATAGCTTCCTCTTAGGACTTGGTAACTCCGTCAACAAGTGAGTTTTCTGCGGAGGCTCCGAGCGCCGATTTCAGTTCGGATGACGAAAAAGACACAACAGAAGAGCAGTGTTCCTCTTTTGAGTTAAATTGAGCCATTTGTAGTCGCAGTGAACGGTGCGATCCAATGGGAGGAAGCCCCCAAACCTCCTACCAAATCTAGGAAGTACTTTACTCATTTGAAAAAGGGCACCTACCTTCCCACTTATGGAAGGAATAAGGGAAGTAGTTACAGAGGAATGGCGGAAGATTGAAAAGAGGCCAGTCACCTTTAACCATCTTCATAAGTTATATCCCTTATTGGACTTAGATACTCAGCTATTTGATTCTTTACCTTCAGTAGACACCTCTGTTATAAGGTTGGCAACAAAAAACACTCTACCCTTAGAGGATACAGTTTGCTGTAAGGATGTACTTGATCACAAGATTGATGCAGACCTCAAGAAGGCTTATCAAGTGACTGGTGGGGCCTGTAAACCAGCGGTGGCCCTAACTTCGGTTTCCAGAGCTAAAAAGACTTGGGCAGTGAGTTAGCCTTGAGACAAGGTATCGAATCAGATGAGATTATCAAAGCCCTTGATGGCCGAAGCGGCCATTGATATATTAAGATGTTCTGCATGGCCATGTTATATTCAGTAACTGCCAGAAGAGCACTTTGGTTAAAACCATGGTCAGCAGACCCTATTTTCCAAACAAATTTGGTGCCGCATACCTTATGATGGAAAAGCACTTTTTGGCAAAAATCTTGATACCGCCATTAACCGAGTGACAGTAGGAAAGAGTGGTCTGATACTCCAGGATAGGAACAGGAGGAAAAAATTTACAACTCGCCCTTTCTTTCAACAGAGGAAAAAGGATACCAGCTCATATAGGCCAAGGAGAGAATATAGAAGAAGCTGGAGAGATTCCCAGGTGACTTTCTTGCATATCAACTGCCCCCAGCATCTTTACAAAAGGTATTGGTAGCGATTCTAGCTCCTCTTTGGGAGAAGAGGATACGTATCTTATACTACCTAGACAACATCCTAATTCTGTCTCAACACAAGGAGACGCTCCAAACCCACCTACAAGTGGTATTGGACACACTAACAAGGTATGGTTGGCTAATAAACTACCCAAAGAGTCAGTTTCTTCCAGCACAGGAAATGATATACCTAGGAGTGTTTTTCAATACCCCAAAAAGAGCGGTGTCACTGCCTCCGGAGAAGATCCCGCTAATTATAGCCAAGGTGGGGAAAGTAATGTCGAGCAAGACACTATCAGCAGCAAATTGTCTGAGTCTTCTGGGAACGTTTTCCTGTTGCATTCCCGTAGTGAACTGGGCCCGGTGCCACCTCTGTAATTTTCAGCAAGGGTTCCTCTCCCAGTGGTGGATGAGCTCCCTATCCCAGAAAATCCTAGTAACATGTTCAATGAAGTCCAATCTATAGTGGTGGAACAGACCACACAACCTGCTAAACCAATGTCACCTTGGCCCCATCTCCCGTCCGAGGTTCAGCAGGAGTGGATGCCCTCATCCAACCATGGAAGTTCCAGGTGGCATATGCTTTTCCTCCGACCCCTCTGATTCTGATGTTCCTTCAATACCTTACAGAAGAACGGGTGACCATCCTAGCAGTCATACCCTACTGGCCAAGAAGACCCTGGTTTACTCTGCTGTCCAGACTTTCCCTCTGCAACCCCTTAACTCTCCCGGTCACACACAATCTTCTGTCCCAGGGGAATCTCTTCCATCCACATCCAAAGGTTCTGGATTTGAGGGTCTGGAGGTTGAGTGGGAAAGGGCTCCATCAGACCATTGCCGTCCAAAAATCTGGTGGACTTTAGAAATAGAATAGGTTTCAAATTTTTCAGCCGGAACTCCGCTGGACCCAGTTCCTATCGAGAAATCCGTTCATATGTATGCTAGTCTGATGGACAAGAACCAACGCTAGGGCAGCTATTGACTACTAGCTATGAACTTCCTTATTCTAGTCCAGTCGTACATCATCACGTTCAAATCCATCTGACTTTGGTGTGATTGTGTGTTGCCAAGTCTGTTCGTTTGGAAAGTCCATTGGAACTCTCCTGAAAGTCCGTCGGGAAGACCGGCAGACCTAGTCCGTCAAAGTCCGGTCGTGTGTACGCGGCATAATAATTTTGACCCATTAAAACGAAGATCCCATGACATGCTTTTATTTCTTCAAAAAGGATTAGATATAGGACTGGGACTGGCTCACTGAAGGTTCAGGTCTGGGCTTTATCAGCCCTAACAGACACCAGATGGGCCATCGACCCACTAATAGTAAGTTTATTAAGGGCAGTCCTTAAATTAAAACTTCCAAGAAAGCCGCTATATATCCAAAGTGGAATCTTCCTTTGGTGCTCTTCATACTTGCAGCTCCTCCATTTGCTCCTATGGAAGAATGCTCTCTAGAAGACATTACTCTCAAGGCAGCATTTTTAGTTGCTATTACCTTCGGCCGAAGAGTCTCAGAGATCCTAGCGTTGGTAGCTGAGGCTCCCTACATCACATTCTTTCCAGATAGAGTGGTCCTCCAGCCAATTCACCAATTCGTCAATAAAGTTCCCTCTGTTTACCTTCTGAACCAAGAATGGGTACTCCCAGCTTTTGGGGCAGGTCCAGAAACCTCAAGGCTGCACGAATTGGATGCAGCAAGGACTCTTAGTCCTTACATTAGTCTAACATCCTCCTTTCCGTAAAGATCAACGTCTCTTTGTGATACCTAAGGGCGCAAGAAAGGGAATGGCAGCATCAAAGACGACTTTGGCAAGTTGGATCGTACGTCTCATTCAGAGAACATATCGGGCTAGTGGTCTTCCAGTTCCGAAATCAGTCAATGCACACTCAACGCGGGGTATGGCATCTTCTTGGGCGGTATTAGCATAAGTCTCGCCGGAAACTATCTGCAAGCTGGTCATCCTTTACCATGTTCATGACCCACTATAGTCTAGATCCAGCAGCGCTTACTTCTCGTGACTTTGAGAAAAAAGCCTTGCAGTTGTCTGCTCTATAATCTAAATTAATTAAAGCGGAGGTCCACCCTAAAATGGACCTCCGCTCATCGGAATCCCCCCCCCCCTCCGGCGCCACAATCGGCACCTTTCAGGGGGGAGGGGGGTGCAGTTACCTGGATAATCCAGGTAACTGCACCCACTTCCGGGCTAGCTCTCTGCGGAACGGGGCGTACGTTACGCCCCCGTTCCGCAAGCGCCCGCCCCCTTCAGCAAGTGCCCCGCTGCCTGCTGGGAAACACACAGCTCCCAGAGGCAGCGGGGACCGTCCGGATTGCGCCGCGCGGCTCGCGCATGCGCAGTAGGGAACCGGGAAATGAAGCCGAAAGGCTCCATTTCCTGATTCCCATACCCAAGATGGCGGCGGGACCCGGCAGCCGAGCGAGCGATCGGCTTCGGGTGCCGACATCACGGGCGCGCTGGACAGGTAAGTGTCACTATTTAAAAGTCAGCAGCTGCAGTATTTGTAGCTGCTGGCTTTTAAAAAAAAAAAAAAAACGCGGAGTCCCGGTGGACTCCCGCTTTAATATAAATGGTGCAGCGAAAAATACAAAAGTCCACACGTATTGGTCATATATGACAACAGAAGAGCATGTAGAGCGGGAACACCATGTGGAAAGACCGCTAATTACTTGTATGTGACACTCCTTCCACCAGTAGGAATAAACTCTTACCAGCTCTGATGGACTTCTGAATTCTCAGATGGTCAAATGCGCGTGTTCACACTCTCGGTGTGCAGGGGTCTTTATTTCCACATGCGAATAGAGCAGTTGTCTGAATCGTTTGATCACATGCAGCCGACTCCAGAAAAAACCCCAATGGATTCACTCCAGATGTAAGTAGGTAGGTATATATGAACACAAAAGTCCAGGAACAACTCCAACGAAAGGAAAAAATAAAAAATAAAAATAAAAAAATATATAGGGGAAAACAATAAACAGAACGCTTTATTAAAATATTCATTTGAAAAATAAAGAGAATTAAGAAGTTTTTATACAACACAAAAAAAAATCAAAAATCTTTCAGTTTCAAAGTTCACAGTTCTGTGAATGAATTACTGAATAGCAGTGAAGTGCTGTCAATACTGCTTTACACCACAAGATGCCAGTAGTGGGCAATAAGCATATTGAGACAAAAACTGAGCCATTTACAGCACAAGATACACTTAGAATGAACTCAATGTGTAAAGCAAAAACAAACAGCACAGAGTGGACGGCGGGTGGCGTCCGCACGTTACATCCTATCAGGACTTCGTCACCGCTGACGAAGTCCTGTTAGGACGTAACGTACGTACGGGAGAGGAGCTTATTGCGGACATCACCCGCCGTCCACCCTGTGCTGTTTGTTTTTGCTTTACACATTGAGCTCATTCTAAAGCCCTATACACACTGTCAGTTTTTCTGCTGAGTTTTTCCTTCAGATTTACCAAAACCATATAATATGAGGTCAAACCTTAGGAGTTTCAATTTGTATGCAATCAGGCAGACCCTTCCACTACATGGTTTTGGTAAATCTGAAGGACTCTGAAGGAAGAAAAACTCAGCAAAAAATCTGATAGTGTGTATGGGGCATAAGTGTATCTTGTGCTGTAAATTGTTCAGTTTTTGTCTCGATATGCTTATTGCCCACTACTGGCATCTTGTGGTGTAAAGCAGTATTGACAGCAATTCACTGCTATTCAGTAATTCATTCACAGAACTGTGGACTTTGAAACTGAAAGATTTTAGATTTTTTTTTGTGTTATATAAAAACTTCTTAATTCTCTTTATTTTTCAAATGAATATTTTAATAAAGCGATGCTACACTTAGATCGTTTTTTTTTTCCCCCTATATATTTTTTTTTCCTTTCGTTGGAGTTGTTCCTGGACTTTTCTGTTCATATATACCTACCTACTTACATCTGGAGTGAATCCTTTGGGGTTTTTTCTGGAGTCGGCTGCATGTGATCAAACGATTTGGACAACTGCTCTATTCGCATGTGGAAATAAAGACCCCTGCACACCGAGAGTGTGAACGCGCATTTGACCATCTGAGAATTCAGAGGTCCATCAGAGCTGGTAAGAGTTTATTCCTACTGGTGGAAGGAGTGTCACATACAAGCAATTAGCGGCCTTTCCACGTGGTGTTCCCGCTCTACATGCTCTTCTGTTGTCATATATGACCAACACGTGTGGACTTTTGTATTTTGCGCTGCACCATTTATATTAATTGATGTGTTATTAAGGTGTTTTTTGTATTGCTCCTTTAGGTGTTCCGCTTGCAATTAGTTTGTTTTGTATTATACATGTGAGCGCTGATTGTTTTTTCTTGATTTCTATAATCTAAATTAAAATGTTTTTTTGCAGCAACCCTCCCTGTGAGTGAGTTATTAACCATATGTACTGTATGCTGCCATGAAGGCACCAGGAAAAACAGAAAACGGAATACTTACCTTTCCATAATTTTCCTTTCCTAGTTCCTATCCATGGCAGCATACGCACTCCATTTTTTATATAATCCTTAAACATTTGAGTCTAGTTACAAGAATGACGCATGGGGGGGGGGGGGGGGGGGGGGCTGGTTCTTTTTTATAGAGTTAAATTGGTCCTGTGGGTTGGTTGGGGGCAGGGTAACCAACCATATGTATGCTGCCATGTATAGGCACCAGTAAAGGAAAATTACGGTAAGGCAAGTATTCAATTTTCCATTATACACTGCTATAGTTTTCATGCGCTGCCCCGCTTGCAGTTATTCCTGAAACAAGTCATAAATGGAATGATTGAACAAATCTGTCAATTCCAGTCATCTTCAGGTGATTGAACACTGACAAATAAACAAGACAGGATGTTCCCCTCCCAGGCATAAGTCCTTCCCATTAGGCAAGGCTTCATTTTTTTTCTAGCATCTTAGGTGATGGGTATGTCTGTGTAGTCTCTGTATATAAGAATAGCTAGCTTCTCAGTGATTCCATCTGGGATTAATAGACTGGCTTATCCATTATCTACTGATTTTCAGCATTCAGAGGAATGGTAGCTGGACCCGCACTGGACATGCAGGGATGACCCATAATGGTGCCAGTCAGCACTGGACCCTGCAAAACTGAACCCCATGCAATGTTATACAGGTCCAGGTCAGTGATCCCCAGCTGGGTACATGAATCCCTGAAAGCCCCTAGAAGCAGAGCCCCCCATGATAATTTAGTATTGGACCCCTTCAGGGTCCTGCAACAGAATCGTAAAGGGCCCTGATGTGGTCCATTTTGGTAACCCCCTAGCCTTATTTAGTGACTCCCCCAATCCCTGGGAGTAAATATATATAGGTGAACCACCAACGAGAAACATAAAGTTCTCAAGAGATGTTGCCAACATCTCAACATTTGTTTTAAGAAGAATCCCTAAATATAGGAATAACAGTACTCCCTGATACAGTGGGACTTTTAAGGATAACAACATTTTTTATTTTTATTTAAAAATAGCATTTATTCAAAAAAGATTTTAAAAACCAAACATATACACAGATGTAGCATCGGCTCCTGAAGAGCACACGCTATGTGTTTTTGTCATTTAACTTTACCCTTGAACCGCAGTTTGGTTTTGGGTTTAATTGCTCTAAATTTAGACCTCAGCACCAGTCTGGCTGAACTGCATGGTGTTCTGCCTGACCATGGGTGTTGCTGTTATCTTTGGCAGGGATTAGAATGCAGTCTAGTTGCGTGAATTAAGGTTATTCTCTCTCTGAACCAGCCCAGTGGGAGTGTCACTCTTGCTGTGCCTTCTGGGAGGGGGTACTTAAGGTGCAGATGTCATGTGTTTCGGGGTTCCAGTCCAGAAGTGCTTTCTGACTGTTTGATCCTGGTCCTCCTGACTGGCCCCCAGGACTTCTATGGCCTGGGTGCGGATCTGCCTTACCTCACGTCTCGGGGCTGGCTGGCCCGAGGCAGGGAAACTGAGGGAAGGATTCGGAGGTGGTCCGGTGCCATCTCGGTTGATGGAGAGGCCCAGCAACTCTGGGGGTATCCAGGGGAGGACTCTTCGGGAGAAGGCCACACAAGGGTTTGCTTCTCAACAAGAGCCTGGACAATTTGAAAGACCCCAAGTGAATACAATCTCGTGTGGCATCACCAAACCAGCTGCAAGACACTGGTACCATACGAGGGTTCTACAAGTTGTCTACAACCTTTCAGTTCTACTAAAGTGTTCTACACCAAGTCTGTGGCAGAGACTTTCTTTGATTTAAACACCTTATTGGCTGCTGGGCCTAGTGAGGGAGGGACTATCCAATGGGGGGTGAGGATCCACCTGTGAATGGCTATTCTCTGGATTTCCTGATATGAGAGACTTTTTTCATACTGACTTAGCACTAAGAGTACCTGGATTTTCCTACCTAAACCCTCTAACCCTACGTTGAGAGACTGTGTTAACTATTTTTTGCAAATAAAAATCTCTTTAAGTGGATCTAGCGTCAGTCTCTACAGTACTTGGGTCATCTACCTCAGGAAATTCCTAGACGCATATGACGTGAAGAAGTTAATGGTAAGCCCAATGGAATCAGCCGCTCTTTCGGGGGTCAGTGCTACACAGACAAAAAATGAGTCTACCTGGGGATTGATTTTGCCTCAATATTTCATCAGCACTATATTAGCCAAAATCAAAGGTGGGTACAGATTTGAGTTTTCTATTTTATAGTCTATTATATTTATTTCTATTTTGGACATATACAGGGATGCAGTGAGGGGGAAACTGTCTGTGCATGCAAATGTTTAATTAGACTTTCTAGCAGCACTGCCTTTATTATTTCTAGTAGTTGGCAGCATTTACCTCTTAGTGATGTTGGTTTCATTTATTATGAGGCATATGCCTTTGGATATTGGTATCCATCCGTGGCTAATTATTTGTGCGGTGGAATACACTTTATAAACAAATTTAAATTCCTTCTAACATATAGGCTATAAAAAGATACTTCTAGAGAGTTCTGTGATTCTGCAGAGCCTAGTATGTGACTTTATTTCAGCCAAATAGGGTATCCATTTAAATAGTTTTTTCATTTATTACTCTTTAGATTTCTGTGCTTGTGTGGATGTTTGTGCCTTCTTTGGCTCCTTGGCATGGGCTGGCCTGCGCCTGAAAGGTGACCCATCACCCTTTTTGGGAATCCTGGCAGTAAATTGACATCCCTAAAAGGCTGAGGGAAAACAAGTTGGAAGGCTGGCCATAGGCCAGCCTGTATTTGTAGGAGGAGACTGAGAGAGCTATTTAAACCTCCTCCTCTGTCAGGGCCAGTGTATTTCGGGGTGAAAGCAGCTGGCGCTCATGGGGGAAGGGCAGTCAATCTATCCTCCACCACTCACCCCCAGCTCCTCTCTCTCCTCATGTGCATTGCGCTGTCCGCCCGCCCGCCGATTCTTCCAGTGTGGGGGGAGAGGAGGGGGGGTGATCGGCCGCCCCCAGATTCTCTCTCCCCCCATGTGCATTGCACTGTCTGCCCGCCCGGCGATTCTTCTGGTATGGGGGGGAGGGAGTGATCGGCTGCCCCCAGCTCCTCTCTCTCCCCGTGTGCATCGCTCCGTCCGCCCGCCCGCCGTTTCTGCCGGTGTGGGGGAGGGGGGGTTGATTGACCGCCCTCAGCTCCACTCTCTCGTCATGTGCATTGAGGTTTTCAGTCGAGCCTCACTCACCCCACACCGACCACACAGCATAGGGACAGCCTCCAGCACCTGGTCGGTATCGCAGTCTGGCTCCCTCCGTGAGCAGAGTGGGGAATCAGTCAGAAAATCCCAGAGATGTTCAGATCACAGAGGGGCAATATGACGCCCTCCCGACACCCTGCCAGCCACCATTTCAGAGCTCCGGCTGGACATACACACGCTGGCTGACAGGGTTCTGATAGTGGTGTGATCGGCCACCCGCCTGCTTCTCTCCTCATGTATGTCTGGTTCATGAGGGGGGCAGGCTGTGGGTCACTCCTTTCTTCTCCACAAACTGGCATTCCCGTAGCAGTGTCAGTGGGTATGAGACCAGCCATGGCAACGACCTGAGGCCAGGTTTGCTGTTTGTACTTGTTTTACTTTCTATGGTCTATATTTTATCGCAGCCAGCGTTCTGTCCAGCATTCTTTCTCTCTAGCATTCTGTCCAGCATTTCTGTCTTAGTGTTCTGTCCAGCATTTCTGTCTTAGCGTTCTGTCCAGCATTTCTGTCTTAGCGTTCTGCCCAGCATTTCTGTCTTAGCGTTCTGCCCAGCATTTCTGTCTTAGCGTTCTGTCCAGCATTTCTGTCGTAGCGTTTCTGTCCAGCATTTCTGTCGTAGCTTTTCTGTCCAGCATTTCTGTCGTAGCGTTTCTGTCCAGCATTTCTGTCTTAGCGTTTCTGTCCAGCATTTATGTCGTAGCGTTTCTGTCCAGCATTTCTGTCGTAGCGTTTCTGTCCAGCATTTCTGTCGTAGCGTTTCTGTCCAGCATTTCTGTCGTAGCGTTTCTGTCCAGCATTTCTGTCATAGTGTGCGGTCCAGCATGTCTGTTAGTGTTTCTGCCCCTGGATTCCTGTCATAGCGTCCTGCCCCTGGATTCCTGTCATAGCGTCCTGCCCCTGGATTCTTGTCATAGCGTCTTGCCCCTGGATTCCTGTCATAGCGTCTTGCCCCTGGATTCCTGTCATAGCGTCCTGCCCCTGGATTCCTGTCATAGCGTTCTGCCCCGGCATGTCTGTCTTAGCATTCTGCCCCAGGACTTCTGTCTTAGCATTCTGCCCCAGGACTTCTGTCTTCACGTTTCTCTGCCCCAGGACTTCTGTCTTAGCATTTTTCTGCCCCAGGACTTCTGTCATAGCGTTTTCTGGCACTGGATTTCTGTCATAAGCGTTTTCTGGCCCTGGATTTCGGTCATAACATTTCTGCCCCAGGGTTGCTGTCATTGTGTTCTGCCCCAGGATTTCTGTCAGTGTTTAACACCAGAATTCTGTCACAGTGGTCCGCCCCAGCATTTCTATCACAGTGGTCCGCCCCAGCATGCGGCGTTCAGTCGCAGTGTTCTGGCTCGGCATTCAGTCTTAGCATTTTCGGTCATAACGTTTCTGCCCCAGGATTTCTGTCTTTGCATTTCTGTCTCAGCGTTCAGTCTCAGCATGTTTTCGGTCATTGCTTTTCTGGCCAGGATTCTGCTGTTGCTTCGCTGTCTCAGTTTTTCTGTTATAGCATTTCTGCCCCAGGATTCTGGCGTTGCATTTATGCCTCAGCGTTTCAGTCATGGTTTTGCTGTCATTGCGTTCTGCCCCTGGGTTTCTGCATCGGCATTAAGTTTCAGTGTTTCTGTCATAGCGTTGTCTCCGTCTTAGCGCTGTCGCCGTCTTAGCGCTGTTGCCGTCATAGCGTTGTCGCCGTCATAGCGTTTAATGTCATAGCATTGATGTTTTTGTGTTGCTGCCCAGCATGTCTGTCATAGTATTTCAGCCGTGAAGGCATACTCTGGTAGTCCTTTGTCTTCATTGTGTGTCATGTCCCATCGTGTCTGTGTCATGTTTGTACCTGGGTCAGGTAGCTAGGGCTCACACGTCAGGATCTGTCACATCTACAGATCCATACGGGCTGAGGTTTTGTTTGTTAATTAATTGTTGTCCACAATCTTCTCACCCGTATACCATACATCATACGATGCATGTTCATTCACCACATTCATATGACTACCCACCATGGCCTGTGGGTATACTAGCCCTGAGTTTTCAGTTAATTACCTGTCTCTGCGCTGCAGGTTACTCAGGCTCACTTACCACTCACATGGGGGCGGGGGGGGGAGTTCGTCGTCAGGTTCATTCACGCACAGTGGTATTGACATTTCTGCTCATGTTTCATTCTTAGGTAGGCGGGGGGGGGGGGGGGGGGGATTGTTGTTTTTCTCCTGTCTGGTTGTCTGTCTTTTCTCTAGCTTGTGTTTCAGGTTGGGCCGACTTGGCATCCATACCGGTATCAACCATGCTTGAACTCACTTCCTTCAGCCTGGCTGTTGTTGGGGGGCTAGTTGATTGGTGCTGATGTAGTTTTCACCACTGGGCTAACCCTTGGGTCAGAAGCATTTGGAAATGTTTTCTTCAGTTGATGTCCTGTTGTGTTGAGACCCTGGTTACCGCCCAGGGATGTATAGTCTCTCTCAGGGTTTGTGCTAAGCCACGTCCCCGTGACAGTCCGTGGGTGGTAGGTTGGGCAGACGTCATAATGATTCTGGATTCCACTCTTGGCTCTGTTCTTGTCAACATATTGCCTGGAGTTCTACTTGGGGACTTCAGTCCAGTCGTCTTTTCCGATCACCAGCCTGTTCCAAGTGGGGGGCTTCAGTCACCTTGGGTATGTCTGTGTCATGCCATGGGACTATTTCCCCGGGAGGGAGTCTGGCCCTCCTTCCTCGGTTCAGGGTTCTGACTCAGCTGTTAGGTCTCAGGCTGAAGCATGACCCGATCATATCCGGTGGGATCAGGGTTCTGTGTCTGGCATGGTTTCTCCATGTTTGACAATATTATTGCCATGGTGCATGGGTCTTATCTGCTTACTTCATCACATCCATCAGGTATCCAGCTTTTCGCACTCCTGCTAGTGGTTTTTTTGCCACTCACCCTCTTGGGGGGGGGGGGGGGGGTGTATGTTTCTGAGCTATTTCGTCTGGATGTCTCAGGCATCAGGCTCAATTCAATCTTTCAGGGGATGTTCAGTTGGGTTCGGGGTAGTTTCACAGGTTCTATAGGGGGTTCCTTCTCATCACCAAGTCAGGAGTCGGTTTGTTCTTTTGTTACAGCGGATACTTTCCGATTACTTGTTGGATACTTACTGTTGCCGTCTGGGAGCACATCATTATCCGTGGTGGTTCATTACCTTCCCTTCTTCACCTAATTTTTTGTCTTTTTGCCTTCTTTTCAGGCATACTGACCAGCTAGGCCAAGGCACACCTCAGGCCTTGGTTCTTAGGAGTATCACATTTCCCGCTTGAAGACTCTGACTACAAGTTGGAAGGCTGGCACAGGGGGACACTGGAGGGAGAGCACACACAGAGGGGGGCACTGGAGGGAGAACACACACACAGGAGGATTCTGGAGGGGGGAGAGAACACAGAGGGACACTGGGGAGGGAGAGCAGAAACAGGGGGATACTGGAGGGCGAACACACACACAGAGGGGGACACTGGAGGGAGAACACACACAGAGAGGGACACTGGAGGGAGAACACACACAGAGAGGGACACTGGAGGGAGAACACACACAGGGGACATTTGAGGGAGAACACACAGGGGACATTTGAGGGAGAACACACACACAGGGGACATTTGAGGGAGAACACACACACACAGGGGACACTGGAGGGAGAACACACACACAGGGGAAAATGGAGGGAGAGCACACACACACACACACACACACACACACACACACAGGAGGGACAGCACACACACACAGGGGGGTCACTGGAGGGAGAGCACAATGGGGGACACTGTGGGGGGGAGAGCACAAACAGGGGGACGCTGGAGGGAGAACACACACAGGGGGACACTGGAGGGAGAACACACACACAGGGGAAATGGAGGGAGAGCACACACACACACACACACACACACACACACACACACACACACACAGGAGGGACAGCACACACACACAGGGGGTCACTGGAGGGAGAGCACAATGGGGGACACTGTGGGGGGGAGAGCACAAACAGGGGGATGCTGGAGGGAGAACACACACACAGGGGACACTGGAGGGAGAACACACACACAGGGGACACTGGAGGGAGATCACACACACACAGGGGACACTGGAGGGAGATCATACACACACAGGGGACACTGGAGGGAGATCACACACACACAAAGGGGACACTGGAGGGAGAGCACACACACACAGGGGGACACTGAAGGGAGAGCACACACACACAGGGGGACACTGAAGGGAGAGCACACACAGGGGGACACTGGAGGGAGAGCACACACACAGGGGGACACTGGAGGAAGAGCACACACACACAGGGGGACACTGGAGGGAGAGCACACACACACACACAGGGGGACACTGGAGGGAGAGCACACACACACACAGGGGGACACTGGGGAGAGAGAACACACACACAGGGGGACACTGGGGAGGGAGAACACAATGGGGGACACTGGGGAGGGAGAACACACACACAGGGGGACACTGGGAAGGGAGAACACAATGGGGGAGACTGTGGGGGGAGAGCACAAACAGGGGGACACTGGAGGGAGAGCACAGACAAGGGGACACTGGGGAGGGAGAACACACACAGGGGGACACTGGAGGTAGAGCACACAAACACACAGGGGGACACTGGAGGTAGAGCACACAAACACACAGGGGGACACTGGAAGTAGAGCACACACTCAGGGGGACACTGGAGGTAGAACATACAAACAGGGGGACACTGGAGGGAGAACACACACACACAGGGGGACACTGTAGGGAGAACACACACACAGGGGGACACTGTAGGGAGAGCACACACACACAGGGGGACACTGTAGGGAGAGCACACACACACAGGGGGAATAGCGCAATGGGTAACACTATGGGGGGGAAAGAGCACAAACGGGGACACTGGAGGGAGAACACACACACAGGGGACACTGGAGGGAGAACACACACACACACAGGGGACACTGGAAGGAGAACATACACACACACACACACACACACACTGGAAGGAGAACACACAGGGGGACACTGGAGGGGGGAGAGCACAATGGGGGACATGTGGGGGGGGGAGAGCACAAACGGGTACACTGGAGGGAGAGCACACACATAGGGGGACACTGGAGGGTGAGCACACACACACAGGGGGACACTGGAGGTAGAGCACACACACAGGGGGACACTGGAGGTAGAGCACACACACAGGGGGACACTGGAGGGAGAGCACACACAGGGGGAAACTGGAGGGAGAGCACACACAGGGGGACACTGAAAGGAGAACATACACACACACACACGGACACTGGAGGGAGAACACACACACATGAGGACAGTGTGGGGTGGGGTTACCCGGGGCCCATACATCTGTACCCCCCTCCATCACTTGTGGTGGCCCTGGTGTCTTAGCTCACCGAGTCACTGGATGCCGATTATAATACTTCTAACGGCATGCTGCTCCCGCAGGCCCCTTCACTCTTCTCGTCCATTCCAGGTGATGTCACGATGCATACAGTACAAGCACCTGGGATGGACGGGAGGGAAGGAGGGGCCGGCGAGGAACAGCACACAGTTAGCAGTATTATTATCGGTATCAGGGCATGTGATACAGCCGCTTCAAGTGCCCTCTCATGTGGCCGAGTCTGGGCCTCTAATGGCCCCGGGCCCTCGGCAGTGCCCAAGTGACCGACTAGTCATTCCTCCCCTGGGTAGGACTCTGTTAAAATTAGACTTGTGCACAACAGAATATTTTGTTTAATATCGGTTCATTGTCATTCGTAAAATACATAATTTTGTTCTGTTATATTCCTTATGTTACGTTAGTACGCTTTCGGATAATTCGTAATTATTCATAGAGTGTCGAATTCATTCATTCGTATTCGTTGAAATTCCCTATTTATGTATGTATAGACATTCGTGATAATGATTCGTAGTTTGGAAAGTCGTTTGTTTATTGAATCTTTTAACACACACACAATGACAACATCTCTTCTCCTCGGCTCAAATACAATACCACACCCTTCTCACTCAGTTCTCAGGAATGTACTTTGCCAGTAATCCATCCTCTGGCACAAAATTAATTAGCTGATTGGACTATAAGATTTACTTTGAGCTGACCTTTTGTTTCATTAGAGCTTTAAAGAATTACCGAATCCATTTGAATTCATTCAAATTCATTTGTTATATTTCTTTCTATTCGTTGTTATTCGTTATTTTTTTTATTCGGACATTTGGATGCATCCGAATGTCCGAAAGATGCAAAATTCGGCCGAATTTCGATTTGTTACGAAACAAATTGCACAAGCCTAGTTAAAATCCCTATCATTGCAACCACTATAGATCACAACAAAACTGATGGATTTTTGCTGTCTGATCAGAGCTGCTGGCTAGTTTATTCTGATGGCAGTGAAATTTCCGCACTGTCAGAATACAATAGTTCACCAAGAGGATTCCCCCATCCTCATCGAATGTGTGGCTGGAAGAATCAAATTGCTGGTTGAATAAAAAAAAGAAAAAAAAAAGAAAGAAAAAAAGGACTCATCCAGCTTAAGCCATTATGCTGCCCTATGAGGGTATATATGCAGTTTTCATACCTCTGACCTAATACTTTCTATAATCTGTTTGGGTTAGTTCTAATTCCTATTCCTGTTATGAGATACTCAGATATTTTTATGTATGCTTGAACTTGTAAATAAAGCATTCTATAATTTTCTGTGTTCTTCTAGACTACAGGGCTCATCACATCAGGTGTATTAGTTGTAGTAATAGTAATATTTGTCCTGAACTTTGAAAGGTCACATTTTAAATTCACAAGATAATAAATTATTGTGTAGAGCACACATACACTCATTACTTACTAGAACATTTTTCCCCAAAAAATTTGCCATCTGGAAGACATTCAATTTCTCCACTTATCTGTCCATTTGAAGTCGTATGGTCTTTATAACACTGAAATCTTAATTTGTCTCCTTCAATATATATGTGTGACCGTGTTGTGTAAGAAATAACTGCATTTATTGAGTCTGAAGTAGGGACATCACATTTTTCTATAAAAATAAAAATAAAATAAAAAAGACAAACATCACATCAATAGGCTATTTTTACATATTACAGCACTCCAAGAGCAGCTAAATACAGCACACACACACACAAATATACATAATATAATATCTATCTATATCTAGCTATATCTATCTATATCTATATATATCTCTATATCTCTGTGCGTGTGTGTGTGGCGGCGGGCTCCTGAACACATGCACGTGCTTTCAAAATGTAACTTTGCCCAAACAGTTTGGTTTGGGTCTATTTGCCTAAATTGACTTCTGTGTCATGAGATGTTCTGCCTGCCCACAGGGGACACTGTCTCCGGTGGCAGGCGTGGAACTATGGTCTGGTTAGGCCCTTAATTTACTCTCTCCCAGAGTCAGGCGAGTGGGAGTGGCCCTCTCATTGTGCCCTCTGAGAGAGAGTATTTAGGATGCGGACGTTACGTGGTTCAGGGTTCCGGTCATTATGAAGTGCTGATTACATGGTCCTGGTCCTCCTAACCAGCCCCCAGGAAGGCTATAGCCTGGGGTGCGGATCCACCTGACTTGAATGCCTCAGGGCTGGCTATCCCAAGGCAAGGGAACTAAAGGAGGATTCTGAGGTGGTTGGGTGCCGTCTGTGAGAGACCCATTGAACTTCAAGCATTCCAGGGGAGTACTCTTTAGAAGAATACCACATACGGGTTGGTTTTCTTAACAAAAGCCTGGAAGGGCTGAAATAACCAAGAGAATCCGGACTTGTGGATATCGCCAAGTGGCTGAAAGATCCAGGTATCCTACAAGTGTTCTACAGCTTAGTTTCCCTACATTTTCTGCAACAACGTCGGTGATACAGACTTTGTTCCTGAATAAGCACCTTATTGGCTGCTAGGCCTTGTTAGAGAGGGGCTGTCCAACCTGTGTGCTCATCCAGCTGCGAATGGCTATTCTCTGGATGCAGTCAAAGTAAGCAAGTTCCTTAACGTTTATAGACTTTAACATTGAGAGTACCTGCACTCCTTTCCAACCCTCTGATCCCAAGTTTAAAGACTGTTCAATGGTTGAAGTTTGCAAATAAAATACATTCAACTGGATCTACTGTCAGTCTCATGTTACTGGGCCATCTACCGCAGGACATCCCCTAGACATGCAATAAGGAGAAGCGGAAGGTAACGGTAAGCCCGAAAATAACCAGTAGCTCCTTCGGAGGTTAGTGCTATAATATATTATATATATATTATATATTCTTAGTATTTGCATAGCAATCAGGAATAATCCCCATAATGTGTGTAATATGTTTATTGCGTATGATTGTCAGATCTAGCTAATGGTCATAATTAGAGATGGCCTTGCAGTTCGTGGCGAATTTTGCATGTTCGCGATTCGCCAAACCGCTGTTCGCCCGGCGGACATATGCGTTTACTTTGTGAAAGAACTTTGACTCATAATGGCACATCCATCATGGGGTACAGGACAGCCAATTGAGACATTTCAGCACAGACAATTGGACATTCCCCCTACCTTATAAATAGACCTGATCTGGCGGCCATTTTACATTCTGTCTTATGTCAGTGTAGGGAGCGGTTGCTGTGTGGATCAGGGAGAGACTGTAGCGACACAAATTGCTAACTGTTATAGGTGTAGTACAGTATATAGGGTTCAGTGCACTGCTGTGCTGGTAATTGCAGCTGTCTTTTGTCAGTGTAGGGACAGAATGCTGTGTGCAGCAGGGACAGTCAGTTTAATCACTAGCTAGCTATTACTATTAGGTCCACAAAGGTCCTTTAAAGGACTGGTATAGGTGTACAATATATAGGGTGCTGGTGCATTGCTGTGCTGCAGATTACTGCTCGTTTCTGCAGCTGTCTTTTATCAGTGTAGGGATTGAGGGACAGTCTGCAAATCACTAGCTACTAGGTCCACAAAGGTCCTTGTAAGGACTGATATAGGTGTATAATATATAGGGTTGTGGTGCACTGCTGCTGACTGCTGTCCTATTCTGCAGCAGTCTTTTATCAGCGTAGGTACTGAGGGACAGTCTGAAAATCACTAGCTAGTAGGTCCACAAAGGTCCTTTTAAGGACTGGTATAGGTGTACTATTTGGTGTGCAGTATATAGGTGTGTAATACGTGTATAAAATACTTGCACATATAGAAAGCATAGTATATTGCATTTACACTGTGCAGCATTGTGACTGCTGAGCGGTTCTGCAGAGATACTACAAAGAGTGACAAACGCAATAAAAAAATAAAGTATTATAACTGGTGTGATAGACCAGTGGCCCCCAAAAACGACAGATTGAACTGGGGTGTTATATAACTTCTTCCACATACATACTGCACTTCTCGAGAGACTTTTGACACAGGGTCATTTAAAAAAATGACAGGCAGAGGAAGAGGCAAGCCCTTTCGCAGGGGTGGTAGGGGTAGGGCAGGAGCAACAGGCTTGAGCCAAAGTGGCAAATTGCAGAAGGTGTGTGTGATTACGTCAAAGGACGCACCAGACTTGGTTGAGTGGCTCACTCAGCCTTACTCTTCTGCACCCTCCTCATCCTCTCGATCTGCACCCTCTTCTTCACTCTCTGCTATGTACACCCCCAAAGACACTACCACCAACACCAACACCACATACCTTCCGCTTGAGTCACAGGAATTATTTTCCGATCCATATCAAGACATTTCCGATGCGCAGCCTCTCTTGGCATTGGATCAGGAAGAGGAGGTAGCAACAACCGCTACTCAGCAGTCTGACGACAGTACCCAGATCAGCCCAAGGAGGAGGTTGGTCCCCACTGTTGCTGCCTACTCCGAGATCTCTAATTATAGCGGTGGGGAAGGAGATGTCGATGATGACATGTCTAGTGATGTCATGTGGGTGCCCGCAAGAGAGGAAGAGGAAGGGAGTTCAGAGGGAGATATGGACCAACAGATAGGCAGGAGAAGCAGGAAGAACTTACATTGCACAGGAGGGACAAAGCAGACTGCTATGGTATCAGGAGTGAGGCATCAACCATGTACGGTCCATCTGGCACTCCCAGGACACCGGTACATGGCTCTGCAGTGTGGGCTTTTTTTAACGTGTCCGCTGCTGACAATAGTGTTGCCATCTGTAATCTTTGCAGTCGACGCATAAGTCATGATAAGCCCAACACTCACCTAGGGACGATCGCCTTAAGAAGGCACATGAGCTGCCATCACCGAGCCCAGTGGGAGCAACGGAACACACAAAGCCATACTCCAGGCTCTCACTGTCCAGCCTCATCTTCTACTTCTCCTTCTCCTCTCTCCTCACAATTGTCCTCCACTCTATCTTCCATCACGCCATCCTCACGTTTTTCTGGAAAAAGGCAGATTTCCATGGGCCAAATGTTCAAGCGTAAAAAAAATGATGACGCCTGATAACCCTCTTGCCACAATGGAAGGTCCCAGGAAGGAAGTATTTCTCACAGAAGGGCATCCCAGAGCTATATGGCCATGTTCAGCGGCAAGTGAATGTATCTCTGGCACACAGTGTCGGTGCCAAGATACATCTGACCACATGGTCTAGCAAACATGGGCAGGGAAGGTATATCACTTTTACTGCCCACTGGGTGAACCTTCTGATGGCCGTCAAGCATGTAACTCGTGGCACCCGTGTAGATTTGGTTTTACCCCCACGGATTGCATGCAAGCCTGCCTCTTCTTCTCCTCCTCCTCCCTCTCCTCCTCGGCTGACTCCTTTTTCCCCTGCTAGCGTCTCTTCTTCTGTGCCGCCAAAGCTCTCCAGAACCTATTTGACATGCCAGGTGAGACGTTGCCATGCTGTGCTGCGTCTGTTGTGCCTGGAAGCCAAGAGCCACACTGGCCCTGCACTCCTTTCCGCTTTGCGTTCACAGGCAGATCAATGGCTAACACCGCTCAATTTGACAGTTGGTAAAGTGGTGTGTGACAATGGTGCCAATCTGCTTAGCGCATTGAAACAGGGCAAAATTACGCACGTGCCATGCATGGCACACATCTTAAACTTGGTCGTGCAGCTCACGACAGTGTTGACTACCTGACATTTATAAAAATGAATGAGGCATGGATCTCGGAGGAATTCAACTCATGTGACCAGTAGACCATGTATATGCATAACTCTATAAACGATTTATTTAATCGAGCACATTGTCCTTTTTTCTACCTTTGGCTCACTTCCTTGTACAAAAAAAGCACATCGTACTATATGCCCGTACCCTCCAGTTTGAAGAGGTTGAGTGGTGTCATTTTTTGGCTCCTGCAGCGAGTTGCTGGTATCAGTGCTCTCTATCTCCATGCTGGTGTGGTGTCAGTGCTCTCCATCACGGTGCTGGTGTCAGTGCTCTCCATCACGGTGCTTATGTCAGTGCTCTCCATCAAGGTGCTGGTATCAGTGCTCTGTCTCTATTGTGGTGCTGGTTTCAGACAGTGAGGGAGATAGCAGCGGAGAAGCCAATCAGCAGGCAGTGCCAGCACCATGGCTGAGGATCAGCACTGGACTGGCACCTCCGGACCACCGCAGTGGAGCCCTGCATAGGTGGGGGTAAGGGTCGGCAGAGGGAGGGGCTCAAGCACAGTTTGGCACACTGAGACACTGGCACGGGACTGCGCTGCCCTGACTGTGGCAGTGATCATCTCCTGCACCCCCTTCATAGCCTGCCCTGACCTTGCCTCTCCTCCATGGCCTTCATGCACTCCTGAATTGTCAAAATTTCACAGATAAAAAAAGAATGCTTGTCGTTGTCAATCCCAGATTCACTTAATACTTTTATGTCAGTGTCCATGTGGTGGGACTAT
Organism: Lithobates pipiens; assembly: GCF_037356315.1. Taxonomy (NCBI): domain Eukaryota; kingdom Metazoa; phylum Chordata; class Amphibia; order Anura; family Ranidae; genus Lithobates; species Lithobates pipiens. The sequence continues at coordinate 191,044,893 of NW_027507785.1, read as the reverse complement.
GTGTGTACAGCTAGTAAGTATTTTGTGGCTGAAAATATGACCTATAGGTTTTTAAGGTTTGTCTGCCATTAAAGTCAATGTAGTCTGCCGCAAACTTTGTGGTTCGTGAACTTTTGGCCGCGTTCACCAAACTCCACCTTTTTGTTAGCGTGTGTGTGTGCACATTACCAGGGCCCTTAGTAGGGCTTTAGGTATAGGAGAGGTGCACATATCAAAGCTACCACTATTTACTGTATATAAATATATTTTTATTTTTACTTTTATTTTTATTTTTATGTAAATTTTCTATATATTTTCAATTTTTTTCCGGCTGTTTTTTAAATCTTTTTGTGTTCCGTGGAACTGATCACCTGGCCTCTGAGCCATTTTGGGGCTTCATATAGTACACCCCTATAGTACAAGGGGTTCTTTGATGAATTTTTTATATGAATTTTTTATATGAATTTTTTATATATATTTTGATGTTATTTTTTGTAAAACACATCTCCCGCATTGGTGTATGAATAAAGTTTACAGTTAAAAACATTTTCTGAGATCTGGAATTACTACACTATGGAATCCTCCCCCCTTTTTTCTTCCTGAGGAAACACTGAGTATCAGCACCATTGTTTTTTGCACATCAGGAAGAGATTGGATCACAACCTTTGGAAAATCCTTCATCAGCGCATCAACGCTTGCTGTGTGATTTCTACGGGCCTGACTGCCCTTCGTGGGCTCATAGTTCCGGTGAGTGGGGAGCTAAGGGGGTGAGCACGGAAGTCACCTGAATTTTATGTTTTCAAGCACCAGTCACTTTCACCTACTGCACTTATTTGAAGAATATGTGGACAACTTATAATTTAGATTTTTGGTCTGCACAGCAAAGGAGATTGCCATTTTGGCTATATATGAACTAATTTTGGGGTTTATATGTATTTTTTGAGTATTATTTTAAAATAATTTTTTAATATTTATTCATATTTTTTCTTCACATTTTGTCACTATTATATATACATATATATTTTTTTGTTTTATTTTAACAATTAGCTTATTTTTGAGGGCACAGTGCACTGTGTTTACTGCACTTTTTCTGCATTTTTTTGTTCCAATTAATTCTACCGTGGTCGCTTTCTAATATACTTACAAATCTAGTGGTTAGTGATTACATTCTGCTCATCACTTTTGCACGTTATGTATATGATTGTATTTTATGCACTATAGTAGTAACCCCTGATGTTTATGCATGTGTTTAAATTTGTGTACGCATAATTATCATCTGTGGAACCCTAGTGGTTGACTATAGGTACGGGTGTACAATATCAGTGGTAATGGTACCTTTATATCAGTAGAGGTTAGTCGAAGGGTTTGTTTCTGCATACTCCTCCTTCCCCTCCTTTGTAATTTATATATATAACTTTTTTGGATAGGTTTGATACCTACTTTGGTAACTATTGTGCTCCTGTGGAGGCCAGTGGGGTGCGTGTACTCACATTCTGTGTACACACTCCATTGTAGCCAAGTAACAGTGGCGCCGGACCCAGTATATAAATATTCCAAAACAGTCCATGGCTGCCGACCCAGAAGGAGTTCTGCTAGAGTTTTCCCAGTGGTTGCATGTGGTGTGTTTCTGTAAGCAGAAAGGAAGGAGTCCAGCTGCTGGGGTGACAGGGACTGTTGTTTACTTGTAGCCACTGTAGCTTTGAAATAGCGTTTAAAAGTCTGCACAAACCGCTCTGCTTGACCATTTGTAGCTGGGTGGTAAGGTGCGGTCAACTTGTGCTTGATGTTGTGGGCAGTCAAGAAACGCTGAAGCTCCTGACTGATGAATTGTGCACCATTGTCTGTGACAATTTCTCTGGGGTATCCAAATGTAGCAACGAGATGTAACAGTGTGGAAACTGTTTCCTTAGTTGTTGGCTGAGTAACAGGAATTACCTCAGGCCACTTTGAATGGGTGTCCACTATGATCAAGAAGGTGTGTCCTCTGATCGGACCTGCAAAATCTAAGTGTAGACGAAACCAAGGGACCGTGGGCCAAGTCCAGGGCTGGACGCACCCTCAAGGAGGGTCTCTTGCAGTTTGTGCACATCCAGCACAAGCATTCACATATGTTGTGATATCTGAGTCTAAGTTTGGCCACCACACATAGCCTCGGGCCTTTTGTTTCATACGTGTGCCCCCGGGATGACCAGTATGTAAAAAGTCCAGAATGTGTCTCCGGAGGGTCTGTGGAATGATCACTCGGTCTCCCCATAAAACACAGTTGCCAGGCACAGTTAATTCCATACGCCTACAGAAATAAGGTTCATAATCCTGTGTGAGGGTTGCAGGCCAACCGGTCTGTACCCAGGAGAGTATTGTTTTTAGAAAGGTATCCTTGGCTGTATGGGCTGCTATCTCCCCAGAAGACAAGGACAGGCTGGTGTAATGATAACTCTTGACTGGTGGAGAGGAGTCCATTGACCTCCCTGTCAGTTGGGACATTGCGTCCGCATTAGCATTGGCACCATGACCACAATACTGGATTTTATAACTGTATGCTCCCAAGAATAGGGCATAACGTTGGAGGCGGGCCGCAGTAGTCTGAGAGATGCCTTTGTCAGGGCTAAAGATCTAAAGGAGTGGTTTATGGTCTGTCAGTATGGTGAATTCCCTACCATACAGGTAAAGATGAAACTTCTTAATTGCCCATATCAGCGCAAGAGCCTCTTTGTCAACGTGTAAGTAATTGCTTTCTGCTTTTGTCAAAGACCTGGAGGCAAATGCCACTGGTTTTTCTGACCCATCTGGTAAGATGTGAGACAGTACAGCCCCAAGACCATAGGGTGAGGCATCACAAGCCAAGGTCAGGGGCTTCTGGAGGTCATAGTGGACAAGCATGCGTGACGCCAACAACTTCCGCTTAGAGACTTCAAAAGCGCGTTGGCATGCAGCCGACCAGTCCCATCTGGAGTGTTTCTCCAAAAGCTTGTTCAACGGAAACAAGGTGTGTGCCAGATCTGGCAGAAATTTGTGGTAATAGTTCAGCAAGCCAAGGTATGATCACAGCTGCTGGAAGTTGGTTGGGGCAGGAGCTTTGACTAAAGCATCAATCTTGGCTTCTGTGGTGTGTATACCATCTGCATCCACAATGTGGCCACAAAACTCCAATTTAGGCACCATGAATTGGCATTTTGCTAAGTTCACTTTCAGACCCTGCTCTTGGAGTCTTTCCAACACAAGCTAAATGTTTTGTTTGTGTTCCTTGTCCGTCCGTCCCATGATGAGCATGTCATCTAACAGGCACTGCGTGAAAGGAAGGTCCGCCAAAATCTCATCCATCTTTCATTGCCAAATGGCTGGGGCAGAGGCTACACCAAACACCATACGATTGTACTCATACAGTCCCTTGTGGGTGTTGATGGTCAGAAACTTGCGGGAAGAAGGATGGACCTCAAACTGTAAATATGCTTCTTTGAGATAAAGCTTGGTGAACTTTTGACCCCCTGCAAGAGAGGCAAAAATGTCATCTACTCTGGATAAAGGATACTGGTCTATTTCCAGTTGGGAGTTCAGTGCCATGCGGAAATCGCCACAAATGCGTAAGTCCCCATTTGCTTTCTTCACTGGTACAACAGGTGATGCCCACTCACTGTGCTCTACCTTTGAAATGACACCTTGTTCCTCCAGCTGACTTAGTTCTGCTTTCACTCCTGCTCGGAGTGCCAATGTCTTAGTTGCTGGTTTTACAGGGAAAAGGAGATCCCTGAGAGCTGGTTCACACAGGGGCGACTCAGATCCGACTTCAGGTCGCCCTAGTCGCCTCAGGTCGGACAACATGTAAAAATCAATGTAAGTGAATGAGAGCCATCTTAATGCACACTACTGAAGTCGCTCCGACTTCAGAAAAGGTTCCTGTACTACTTCAATCCGACTTGTAGGCGACTGGTATCCGTTGATTTCAATGGAGGTCGCCTACAAGTGGGATCTCCGTCTATACGGAGGCGACTCTCACAGAATTATCAGCTCTCAAGAGGGAACTCAACACCAAATTTATATAAAAAAAAATTTGGCGTGGGTTCCCCCTCCGAGAGCATACCAGGCCCTTAGGTCTGGTATGGATTTTAAGGGGAACCCCCTACGCCAAAAAAACGGCGTGGGGGTCCCCCCCAGATCCATACCAGACCCTTATCCGAACACGCTACCCGGCCGGCCAGGAAAGGGGGTGGGAACGAGCGGGCGACCCTTGCGTGTTGTTTTTTTTTTTTGTACATTTTTGCACAGGTGAATGGGTAGGGTACATTGTACCCCATACTCATTCACATAGGGTGGGGGGCCGGGGGCCCCCTTATTAAAGGGCCAGGGTTGTTGGGAAGAGGTCCTTGTCCTCATCAACATGGGGACAAGGTGTTTTGGGGTGGGGGGGCCCTGGTACGGCTCAGGAGGGGGGGGCGCTCGCTCGTCCCCACCCCCTTTCCTGGCCGGCCGGGTAGCGTGCTCGGATAAGGGTCTGGTATGGATCTGGGGGGACCCCCACGCAGTTTTTTCAGTGTAGGGGGTTCCCCTTAGAATCTATACCGGACCTAAGGGCCTGGTATGCTCTCGGAGGGGGAACCCACGCCATTTTTTTTTTTTTTTTTGCCGTGGAGTTCCTCCTTCAGAGCTCATTCTCTGATTGGCCACTGCAAAAGTCACCTGGCCTGGGGCGACTTAAAGTCGTGTTGTAAGTCGCCCCAAGCCGTGCCCAAGTCGTTTTCAAGTCATGTCCAAGTTGCCTCCAAAAGTCTATTTGAAAGTCGTGTCACCCCTGTGTGAACCGGCTCTAAGAGTGTCATATGTCTGAGCACCAACCACTGTCAGAAATACTGCTACTTGCCTTTCACCTGGGATGGCATTTGGGATGGCATTTGCACTGACATACTGCTCCGGTCTCTCAACCCAGGAACTCCAGGATGTCTGTTCTCCATCTGTTCTCCATCAAAATTCACTTAATGTCCCAATCAATGACATTTTCCTGCTGGGATCTGTGATTGCTTTTATCCAGGTGACAATCCACAATGTCTTTGTCTCTCTCTCAGACTGATAGACACTTTGTAAATCCCATCCTCGTCACCATTGTTATATCCTCTGAGTTGTGAGAGACACAAGACTCTGGTCTGGAACAATGGATGTTTATTTCAGTACTCAGTGTACACTGCAACATGCATCTCAGGACAGTACATATTATTATGCTGCTTACATGTGCTCTAAGATGGCTACTATGCCCCTTGACCCTTGTCATCATGCCTTAAAGTGGCAGTACATGTGGAACACTTCAGGTATAACAACTTCCTTGCCTCTCAAGGCCCCCTTTATCCAGACAGTGTTCCTGGTGTCCCACCCAGCACACAGGAAGAGGAGGAGGAGGAGTGTGTCAGCATGGAGGTGGAGCCTGGCACTCAGCATCAGCAGTCTTGTAGGGATGATTTACAGTCCCAAGAAACCCGTGAAACTACGTGGCTGGGAGGAGGTGGCTGCGGATCATGTTGTCCTTAGTGACCCAGAGGACTCCGGACCGAATGCCTCAGCTAACCTATGCTGCATGGCCTCCCTGATCCTGCAAAGCCTGCGGAAGGATCCTCATATTCTTCGGATCAAGGAGAGGGACCATTACTGGCTGGCCACTCTCCTTGATCCACGGTACAAGGGTAAGTTGCATACCTTATCTTGACGTCACAGAGGGAGCAGAGGATGAGACATCTCTGGGAGGCCTTGCAGAAAGGTCTGTGCAATGCGTTCCCAGAGACTGGGAGGTTACAAACTCCTGGTCCTGGACAACGTGTTGCTGAGGCTTCGGTCAGAAGGAGCGGTGGAGAAGGTGGCCATATGACTGATGTGTTAGACAATTTTTTAGTCCACAGTCCAAAGGTATGATCGGTTCCAGCAACCATCGCCAGCGTCTGATTTATATGGTGCAGGAATTCCTAGGAGCAAGGTCAGACTTGGACATCTTTCCCACCAAAAATCCTCTGGCTTACTGGGTCTTGAGGATGGATCACTGGCCAGAGCTTGCAGAGAATGCAAATTAGCTACTGGCCTATCCTGCATCCAGCGTTCTTTAGGAACGCACCTTCAGGGCTGCTGGTGGCTTTGTAACTGATCACAGGGTGCGCCTGTCCGACTTAGTTGATCGACTGACCTTCATAAAGATGAATCAGTCTTGGAACACCACCAGCTACCAAGCACCTGAAGCTGATGTAGCCGAATAATTTTTTTGGAAATGTCATATCCCTTCAAGACTGCCTATGCTGATGCTGAGTGACTGTCCTGTTATGTTGACCGACTATCTTCTTCCTCCTCAATGATCCCGCTGATATCTTGGAAGAACATTTTTGGTTCTGGGTGAGGCCACCAGCCCAATTTATCAGTCCCTGTTTAACAGGGGCATTACAATTTTTGATGCAATGCTTTGCAGCAGGGCTAATTCCTGCACTCCAACTAGTGTATCTGGGAGAGGTTGCAGTGTTGTGGCACCAGCAAGCAGAGCCTAGGGCCCAATTTTTCAGCCCGTTTAACAGGGGCATGTAATTACAATTCTTGATATAAAATTTCACAGCAGGGCCCGTTCCTGTGCCCACCGAGAGTAACTGTGAGGACTTATAGTGTTGTGGCACCAGCACCACCACCACAACCACCAAAGGCCCAATTTTTCTACCACTGTTCAACAATGGCATGTAATTCCAATTCTTGATATAATCGTTCACAGCAGGGCGCTCCAGCAACCACCAAGAGTCACTTTGAGGGCTTACAGTGTTGTGGCAACACCAACACCTTGTTCTGCCATTTCTGCAGAGCATATAGGGCAGGCCCCTACTTTCAAACATCCAACTTAAAAATGTCTCCTACTTGCAAATGGAAGGAGACAACAGGAAGTGAGATGAAAAAAGACGGACGGCAAAAAAATTTATACAAGGGTGATAACCCTTCCCATGTTTTCCAAAAAGCTTAAAAATAGATTTTTTGACTGGAGCTATACTTTCAAAATGTACCAGTTCAAAATTTCAAGCAGATTCTACTTAACACAACAAACCTACACAGTCCCTGTCTTGTTTGCACCACCTGTATACTGCTGTTCTGAGTATATAGGGCCTGGGGGCCCCACACCTTTCCTTTTTTTAAATTTTGGTATGGGGTTACCCTTAATATCCGAACAAGACCCAAAGGGGCCCCCATGCCATTTTTCTCAATGATTTTCATCCATGTTGCCGGAACCAGATATTATATTAAAAACGCAAGCAGTTTTAAATGACTTTTTTTCTGTTAAATGTCATTTTGTGCAGGGACTATTCTAAACACGGGAAACACATGCCACTTCACAGGCTTAATATAGACACCCCCCAGGCATGATATTTAAAGGAATATTTCACTTTTTTTTTCACTTTAATCGTCATTAAAATCAGTGCTCCCGAAAAAACTGCCGTTTTTAAAAACAATTTTGGCATTGACCCATGTCCCCTGGAGCAGGAGCCAGGCCCCCAAACCCTTTTTAGGACAATATCTTGCATATTAGCCATTAAAATTAGCACTTTTTATTTCGAACGTTCGAGTCCCATAGACTTCAATGGAGTTCTAAAGTTCGCACAAATTTTCTGTCTTTTCGAAAGTTCTTGTGCGAACCGAACTGGGGGGTGTTCGGCTCATGCCTACTGATGTTACTATAGTAATTACTCTCAAAACCACCCTCCAGAATATCACTATCTTTGGACAAGACCAGTAGTGATGGGCGAACGGTTCGCCCGGCGGTCGTTTCGCAGCGAATTTCGGCTGTTCGCCGTCCGCCCGATCGGCGGACTATTTCCGCCGTTCGCCCGGGGGACTTCCGTGTTTACGGTGTAAAAGAACTTTGACCTATGATGACACATCCATCATGGGGTACAGGACAGCCAATTGAGACATTACAGCACATGGACACTTGGACATTCCCCCTAACTTATAAATAGACCTGATCCGGCAGCCATTTTACATTCTTTTTTCTGTCACTATAGGGAGAGGTTGCTGTGTGGAGCAGGGAGAGACTTCGGTGACCCAAATCGCTATTTATTAGGTCCACAAAAAAGTTCTTTTAAAGGACTGGTATCATGGTATAGATGTTAGGTGTAGTTCAGGATATAGGTTTGAGGCAGTGCTGTGCTAGTGATTGTTGCAGCAGCCTGAGTGTCTTTTCTCAGTGTAGAGAAAGGGACAGGACGCTGTGTGCTGCAGGGACAGTCAGTTTAATCATTAGCTGTTACTATTAGGTCCACAAAAGTGCTATTCAAGTTATTGTTCCAGCAGCCTCTGTTTTGTCAGTTTATATAGGGACAGGCAGGAAGCTGTGTGTGAGGCTGTGAGGGACAGTCAGTTTAATCAGTAGCTGTTACTACTAGGTCCACAAAGGTTCTTTTTAGGACTGGTATGGTAATAGGCTTGTACACGTATAATATTATTTCTTCCAAAAATAGAAAGAATATTATACTTGACTGCTGCCCTTCTGCTGCAGTCTGCTAATCATTCACAACCTACTTGTTCCACAAAGGTCCTTATAAGGACTGGTAAGGTCTAGGGTGCTACAGTACATAGGGTTGAGTGAGATATAGTCTGCTATTCCGTAAGGACTGGTATAGGTCCACAATACATAGGGTTGAGGTGCACTACTGCTGACTGCTGCCCTATACTGTAGCAGTCCTTCATCAGTATAGGGACTGACGTACAGTCTGCTAATCATTCACAACCTACTTGTTCCACAAAGGTCCTTATAAGGACTGGTAAGGTCTAGGGTGCTACGGTACATAGGGTTGAGTGAGGTACAGTCTGCTATTCCGTAAGGACTGGTATAGGTCCACAATACATAGGGTTGAGGTGCACTACTGCTGACCGCTGCCCTATACTGCAGCAGTCCTTTATCAGTATAGGGACTGAGAGTTTTGTCACAGGGTCATTTAAAAAATGACAGGCAGAGGAAGAGGCAGGCCCTTCCGCAGGGGTGGTAGGGGTAGGGCAGGAGCAACAAGCTTGAGCCAAAGTGGGAAGTTGCAGAAGGTGCGTTCAATTACTTTAAAGGATGAACCAGACTTGGTTGAGTGGCTCACTCAGCCTTACTCTTCTGCACCCTCCTCATCCTCTCGATCTGCACCCTCTTCTTCACTCTCTGCTATGTGCACCCCCACAGACACTACCACCAACAATATTATACTTGACTGCTGCCCTTCTGCTGCAGTCTGCTAATCATTCACGACCTACTTGTTCCACAAAGGTCCTTATAAGGACTGGTAAGGTCTAGGGTGCTACGGTACATAGGGTTGAGTGAGGTACAGTCTGCTATTCCGTAAGGACTGGTATAGGTCCACAATACATAGGGTTGAGGTGCACTACTGCTGACCGCTGCCCTATACTGCAGCAGTCCTTTATCAGTATAGGGACTGAGAGTTTTGTCACAGGGTCATTTAAAAAATGTCAGGCAGAGGAAGAGGCAGGCCCTTCCGCAGGGGTGGTAGGGGTAGGGCAGGAGCAACAGGCTTGAGCCAAAGTGGGAAATTACTTTAAAGGACGCATCAGACTTGGTTGAGTGGCTCACTCAGCCTTACGCTTCTGCACCCTCCTTATCCTCTCGATCTGCACCCTCTTCTTCACTCTCTGCTATGTGCACCCCCACAGACACTACCACCAACACCACTACCACCACCACATACCTTCCGCTTGAGTCACAGGAATTATTTTCTGATCCATATCAAGACATTTCTGATGCACAGCCATCTTGGTATTGGATCAGGAAGAGGAGGTAGCAACAACCGCTACTCAGCAGTCTGACGACAGTACCCAGATCAGCCCAAGGAGGAGGTTGGTCCCCGGTGTTGCTGCCTACTCCGAGATCTCTACTTATAACGGTGGGGAAGGTGACGTCAATGATGACGTGTCTAGTGATGTCACGTGGGTGCCCACAAGAGAGGAAGAGGAGGGGAGTTCAGAGGGAGATATGGACCAGCAGATAGGGAGGAGAAGCAGGAATAACTTACATTGCACAGGAGGGACAAAGCAGACTGCAAATGTATCAGGAGCGAGTCATCAACCATGTAAGGTCACATCTGGCGCTCCCAGGACACCGGCACATGGCTCCGCAGTGTGGGCTTTTTTTAACGTGTCCGCTGCTGACAATAGCGTTGCCATCTGCAATCATTGCATTCAACGCATTAGTCGCGGTAAGCCCAACACTCACCTAGGGACGACCGCCTTAAGAAGGCACATGAGCACACAAAGCCACACTCCAGGCTCTCAGTGTCCAGCCTTGTCTTCTACTTCTCCTTCTCCTCTCTCCTCACAATTGTCCTCCACTCCACCTTCCATCACGCCAAGCTCACGTTTTTGTTTGCAAAAGGCAGGCTTCCATGGGCCTAATGTTCAAGCGTAAAAAAAATGATGACGCCGGATAACCCTCTTGCCCAAACGGTTGACGGCTGGCTTGTCAGAACTCATAGCCCGCCAACTACTGCCATATAAACTGGTGGACTCGGAGGCCTTTCGCAAATTTGTGGCCATTGGAACACCACAATGGAAGGTCCCCATAAGGGCATCCCAGAGCTATATGGCCATGTTCAGCGGCAAATTAATGTATCTCTGGCACACAGTGTCGGTGCCAAGATACATCTGACCACAGACACGTGGTCTAGCAAACACGGGCAGGGAAGATATATATCACTTTTACTGCCCACTGGGTGAACCTTCTGACGGCCGTCAAGCATGTAACCCGTGGCACCCGTGTAGATTTGGTTTTACCGCCACGGATTGCATGCAGGCCTGGCCCTTCTCCTCCTACTCCATCCTCCTCCTCGGCTAACTCCTCCTTTTCCGCTGCTAGCATCTCTTCCGCTGCGCCGCCCAAGCTCCCCAGAACCTATTCAACGTGCTAGGTGAGACGTTGCCATGCCGTGCTGCATCTGTTGTAACCGGAAGCCAAGAGCCACACTGGCCCAGCACTCCTTTCAGCTTTGCGTTCACAGGCAGATCAGTGGCTAACACCGCTCAATTTGACAGTTGGTAAAGTGGTGTGTGACAACGGTGCCAATCTGCTTAGCGCATTGAAACAGGGCAAAATCACACATGTGCCATGCATGGCACACGTCTTAAACTTGGTCGTGCAGCGATTCGTTGTCAAATACCCTGGGGTCCAGGACATCTTGCGGCAGGCAAGGGAATTCTCGGGCCATTTCAGAAGATCTTACACGGCCATGGCTCGCCTTGCTGACATTCAGCGGCGACACAATCTGCCGGTCAGACGTTTGCGATTGCCCGATGCGATGGAACTCAACCTTCTATATGCTCGATAGGCTGCTCCAGCAGAAACGTGCAGTTAACGTCTACCTGTATGAACTCTGTGGCAGAACAGGTTTTGAGGTGCTGGGTTTTTTTTTCACCGCGCCAGTGGCTGCTTATGCGCGACGCATGCAGACTTCTGCGCCCATTTGAGGAGATCACCAAACTGGTCTGTCGCAGCCATGGCACCATCAGTGACATGGTACCTTATGCCTTCTTTATGGAGTGTGCATTGCATCGTGTCATTGATCAAGCTGTAGAGGAGCAGGAGCAGGAAGAATATGAAGTTGCAATGCTGGATGAATTCCCAGGGGGGGCTACTCTATCTGAGACAAGTGAACAACAGGAGTCTAAAGAGGAGTCAGAGGAGGATGGTGCCGGAGCGGATGAGGAGGAGCAAGAAGAGCATGCTTTAAACCTTTCTGGGATCCCTGTTGTGCGTGGATGGGAAAGGAGAATGAAGAGGACAACATTATCCTGGATGATGAGCAGGAGCCAGGCCACCACACCGCTTCCAGTTTAGTGTAAATGGGGGCCTTCATGCTCCAGTGTTTTAATAGGGACCCCCGTATAAAAAGCATAAGGATCAAGGACCAGTACTGGGTGGCAACGTACTTAGATCCCCGGTACAAACACAAAATGGCGGAAATGTTACCACCGTTACAGAGGGCTGTCAGAATGGAGCACTTCCAGGCCTTGCTTCGAGAAATGCTGCATTCTGCTTTTGCGTGCGCTGGCAGAGGAGCAATTCCCACTCCCAGAGAAGGAGTTGCGGGTACCAATCCAACAGCGCCTGCAAGAAGAGGCCGGTTTGAAGATGTGTTGGTGACTTCGGATATGAGGTCATTCTTTCAGCCGACCCATCGACAGGTGTCATCCGGATCAAGCATCAGGGAACGCCTAGACCTTCAGGTGTCCGACTACATCAGGTTAACAGCCGATGTGGACGCTCTGAGGCGTGATGAACCCCTGGACTACTGGGTGGGCAGGCTTGACCTCTGGCCAGAGCTTGCCCAATTTGCAATGGAACTGTTGGCTTGCCCCTCGTCCAGTGTCCTGTCCGAAAGGACGTTCAGCCGCAGCAAGGGGGATCGTGACCGATAAGCGTACTCGCCTAGCTCACGACAGTGTTAACTACCTCACATTTCTAAAAATGAATGAGGCATGGATCTCGGAGGAATTCAACACATGTGACCAGTAGACCATGTATATGTCTATAAATTATTTTTTTAATCGAGCACACAGACCTTCTTTCTTCAATTGGCTCACTTCCTTGTCCAAAAAAAGCACACCGTACTATATGCCTGTACCCTCCTCTTTGAGGAGGTTGAGCGGTGTCATATTTCTACTGGGGCTGTTTATTATGAGGGGCTCCCACCATCCCTGTGCTGTGCTGACTTCCTCCTGGGGTTGCTTATTATGAGGGGCTCCCACCATCCCTGTGCTGTGCTGACTTCCTCCTGGGGCTGTACCTCTGCTGTGCATATTATGAGGGGCTCCCACCATCCCTGTGCTATGCTCATTATGAGGGGCTCCCACCATCCCTGTGCTATGCTCATTATGAGGGGCTCCCACCATCCCTGTGCTATGCTGACTTCCTCCTGGGGCTGCTTACGGTGCAGGTGTCAGTGCTGTATAATCACGGTGCTGGTGTCAGTGCTGTATATCACGGTGCTGGTGTGAGTGCTTTATGTCACGCTGCTGATGTCAGTGCTCTCTATCACGGTGCTAATGTCAGTGCTGTATGTCACGGTGCAGGTGTCATTGCTGTATGTCACGCTGCTGGTGATCATCTCCTGCACCCTCTTCTCTGCCTACCCTGACCTTCCCTCTCCTCCATTGCCTTCATGCGCTCCACAGTCCTGAATTGTCACAACAATTTCACATATAAAAAAAAGAATGCTTGTAGTTGTCGATCCCAGATTCACCTCATACATGTGTTATGTCATTGGCCATGTGGTGGGACTATGTTTGCACAGCTATTAATTATTTTGTGGCTGCAAATATGACCTGTAGGTTTGCAAAGTTTGCCTCCCATTGAAGTCAATGGGGCTCGCCGCGAACGTTACGGTTCGGGAACGATCGGCCGCGTTCGCGAAACGTCCCGTCGGAAGTTCGTCCATCACTAAAGACCAGAATATGTGGATGAAATTTCCTGGGGTGCCTGCACATCTCCAGCAGTTTTGAGAGTTTGTTGGAAATATTTTGTATAATTTGTATGGCATATAATAACTTCTATGAATTATTTTAAATTTAAAATTAGCAATCCATGAAAGCCAATCCCCCCCTGTACCGCCGGACGCATAAGTACGCTTAATTTAATTCTAGCCTTTCCTTATAAATGTAGAAAACATACTGTGTAGCTGTATAAAAAACTTCTTAGGCAACCACCGTGGAGAATTTCGAAATAAATACAGAAATTTAGGAAGAATCTTCATCTTTATTAATAGAAAAAAACTTGATTCAGACCTCCATCAACACCCAAATTACATGGCACCTCATCCCGATTAATAATATCAAAGGATTTTTTTGGAAAGGTACAATCCAAAACAGGAAAATGGGACATTAAGGGTGCAATATTCAAGGGAAGACAAATATATGTATGTAAAAAGTTTATAAATATTTTATTATAACAATCCCATAAAAACAAACAAATAAAGCAGCCTTTATAATCATACAAAGATGTTATATACAACTTGCGATCCAGATAATGGTTCAGTTGAAGTAGTTGTAATTTGCTTATCCCGACATGTTTCGCTTAGTGCTTCATCAGAGGATATACAAACTACCAAAATAACAAAATCAAATAAAAAGAAAAACACAAGTTAAGTTACAGAATCCAATTTTTTACATAACTCTATGTATATATTCAAACATATTATCAAGAAGGCATGAGTGAGGGCTTTAAATAGAAAGGTATGCTTACCCCCACTTCACCAACCCATCTACCACCAAAGAAGTCGTCCAGATGGAGTAAAAGATGCAAGGGCAGCGAGCCCAGCAGCCAAATAATATAGCTAGGAGGGCGCAGACAATGGCTATTCAGGACAAATTGATAGAAAAAGATTTATTTTATGGATGACAAGTATATTAGCTTTTCAGTTGTAACTATCTTTACAGATAAATTCTATGTTTAGCCCAACCTATTTCCATCTTTTTTATCCTTAACAGTGTGGGTGTATATAGTGGGAAAAAAAGAGAAGTATCTATCAAATTATTCACTATAATGGTATTGTGAACAGTATTTTATAGGACATTAGGAAGTCTACGTATTAGTGTCACTTATATATTTATTTTATCATATCCAAGAGGCACACTGATTTAGTCATCATATATTTAAAAAAAGAGAAAATAATTATAGTCTGTCAACTTACATGCTTAACCACTTCAGCTCCGGACCAATAAACACCTTAAGGACCAGAGGTCTTTTTGCAATTTCGCACTGCGCTGCTTTAACTGGTAATTGCGCGGTCATGCAATATTGCACCCAAACGAAATTTGCGTCCTTTTCTTCCCACAAATAGAGCTTTCTTTTGATGGTATTTGATTGCCTCTGCGATTTTTTTTTTTGCGATATAAATGGAAAAAGAGCGAAAATTTTGAAAAAAAAAGATATTTTCTTCTTTTTGTTATAAGAAAAATCGAATAAACTAAATTTTAGTCATACATTGAGGGCAAAATTTATTCAGCCACATGTCTTTAGTAAAAAAAATGTCAATAAGCGTATATTTTTTGGTTTGCGCAAAAGTTATAGCGTCTACAAACTAGAGTACATTTTCTGGAATTTACACAGCTTTTAATTTATGACTGCCGATCTCATTTCTTGAGGTGCTAAAATGGCAGGGCAGTACAAATCCCCCCCAAATGACCCCATTTTGGAAAGTAGACACCCCAAGGAAATTGCTGATGGGTATGTTGAGCCCATTGAATATTTATTTTTTTTGTCCTAAGGGATTGAATAATGACAAAAAAAAAAAAAAAAAATTTTTTTTACAAAATGTTGTCACTAAATGATATATTGCTCACACATGCCATGGTTATATGTGAAATGACACCCCAAAATACATTCTGCTGCTTCTCCCGAGTACGGGGATACCACATGTGTGGGACTTTTTGGGAGTCTAGTCGCGCACGGCACCCCGAAAACCAATCACCACCTTCAGGATTTCTAAGGGTGCAAATTTTTGATTTAACTCCTCACTACCTATCACAGTTTCGAAGGCCATAAAATGCCAAAATAGCACAAAACCCCCCCAAATGACCCCATTTTGGAAAGTAGACACCCCAAGCTATTTACTGAGAGGCATGTTGAGTCCATGGAATATTTTATATTTTGCTAAAAGTTGCGGGAATATTACAAACTTTTTTTTTTTTTGCACAAAGTTGTCACTAAATGATATATTGCTCACACATGCTATGGGCAGAAGTCAAATTACACCCCAAAATAAATTCTGCTGCTTCTCCCGAGTACGGGGATACCACATGTGGGGGACTTTTTGGGAGCCTAGTTAACTAGCTACCTAGCGACACTAGCGACACTGATGCAGCGTTCAGAAAAATTATCGCTTAGTGACACTGGCAAAAGGGGGTGAAAGGGTTAACTAGCGGAAATCAGGGGGTTAAAACCATTATTGGGTAGTATATCGGGGTACCTAGCGCTATAAAAACCTGGCGGTGAACCTAAAAAAATAACTAGCTACCTAGCGACTGTAGCGACACTAATGCAGCGATCAGAAAAACGATCGCTTAGTGACACTGGCAAAAGGGGGTGAAAGGGTTAACTAGCGGCAATCAGGGGGTTAAAAACATTATTGGGTAGTATATCGGGGTACCTAGCGATATAAAAACCTGGCGGTGAACCTAAAAAAATAACTAGCTACCTAGCGACACATGCAGCGATCAGAAAAATGATCGCTTAGTGACACTGGCAAAAGGGGGTGAAAGGGTTAACTAGCGGCAATCAGGGGGTTAAAAACATTATTGGGTAGTATATCGGGGTACCTAGCGCTATAAAAACCTGGCGGTGAACCTAAAAAAATAACTAGCTACCTAGCGACTGTAGCGACACTAATGCAGCGATCAGAAAAACGATCGCTTAGTGACACTGGCAAAAGGGGGTGAAAGGGTTAACTAGCGGCAATCAGGGGGTTAAAAACATTATTGGGTAGTATATCGGGGTACCTAGCGATATAAAAACCTGGCGGTGAACCTAAAAAAATAACTAGCTACCTAGCGACACTAGCGACACATGCAGCGATCAGAAAAATGATCGCTTAGTGACACTGGCAAAAGGGGGTGAAAGGGTTAACTCTAGGGGCAATCAGGGGGTTAAATATTTATTGGGGGGTGATAGGGGGCTACCCTGGACCTAACACTAACTGTCCTGACAGTTTTTACTGTCACAACTGACACTGAATGCATTGATCAGTAAAGAAATGATCAATGCAATCAGTGACACTGTGACTGGGGGGGGAGGGGGGGCGGGGGGGGGGGGGATCGGGGGGCGATCGGGGGGGGGATCGGGGGGGGTTTGTGTGCCTGTGTGTACCTACATGTCAGTGTAGTGTTCGTGCAGACTTACTTTTACTCTTCTCCTCGTAGTCCGGTCAAAAAGACCGCCCCGAGGAGAATGACATCACTTCCTCCTTCCTGTGTAAACAATACACAGGGGAGGAAGCTTCTCATTGGCCAGGAGCGATCCAGAGGGGGTGGCCGAAAACGAACGGCCATCCCCTCATCACGGAGCGCTCCTGGACCGAATCGGACCGCCGTAACCAGCGGGAGGGGGTCCGATGGGACCCCCCACCCGCTGGAAGGCAATCACGTAGATGTACGTGATTATGCCTGCCTGTGCCATTGTGCTGACGTACAATGGCAATACGGCGGTCCTCAAGTGGTTAATAAAGGAATAAAACTTCTTTCCTGTAATCCACTATTAGATGTTAGACCACTAGGGATATCCAAAAGCCCATTAAGGGTGGACTGGGCTACAAAGGGTGGTGCACCCACAAGCTTATCAGCCTGTTTACAGGATGTCTATGATATAAGGGGAAGATATCACGGATTAATAGGTACAAAATATATAGAAATCCCAGCAAAGGCATCCATCCATAAGATTTTACTGACCATACAGATGCGTAGACCCTCTCCTAGCACGGCTCCTCCGCAACTGAGCCGGGTATGGTAGTGTCCTGCTATAAAGCCACCGTCCATCGAGCCGGCGTCTGACGTCACCGGCTCGATGCGGACGTATAGGGCAGCATTGCGCATGCGCGAGGGAAGAGAGTGGAACGGGAAACTACGTTTCCCATAATGCAGCAGTGTACTCACCGGCATTCAATATCACGCTGGAAAGAAACCAGCGAGTCTATAGGGAGTGTGGCATTCGGTATAGTATGCTCACACTACCCATAGATGTAAGGCTCACCAAACTATTACGCAGGCAATGCTGCCAAAGGTTGGACAACTCGCTCGGAGGGGAATTACCCAGCCGAGCAAAGGTGTCCTTGGGCGTCCGTATGCTCCTCCCTAATGCCATAATTAAAACGGTTACAAGCCAGCGCCAGTGCATCTAAGATAAGAACTCTTTCAGATTTTGCAAGGGGGTAATAAAAAAGGAAAGAAAGGGGGAATGTGAGGGAAAAAGAAACACCCCCATATGTCAATGGATCCGATCGCGGTCATGGACCGAACTGACCGCAAATCGAGGATACATAGCTAAAAAGCCCCAGTCATGCCAACAAGCAGAAAAAACATTAAATTCAAACAGAAATATAAATTATTATAATCATTTGCATATATTCCTAACAAAGCATATCAATAATTAAATTATATATAACATATAATGTGAAGAAAAAAAACAAACAAAACAAACAAAATAAAAAAACACACAACCCCCAAGGTCTCACCCTCCCTCTCTCCAAACACCATAACTCATCCCAACCACCATATCATGTCCATAATTTAGAGGATGTTATTTAAGATGACAACAACACCCACTAAACTAGAGAAATGATCGATAACTTAGGTTTTCATTTAACCCAGGGAATATTGTTGCCTTTAAGTTAAAGATCCACCTTGCCTCAATCTGCAGCAATTTCTTGTCAACACTCCCCCCTCTCGAGGTGAGTGGAATATGATCTAGTGCCTGAAATCTAATATAGTCCGGATCAAACGCATGGTATGTGCCAATATGTCTGCTAATTGCAGTACTCATTTTTTTATTTAAAATAGGTTTAATGTGGTCACGCATACGTACCGAGAAGGCTCTTTTCGTCTTTCCTACATAAAATCCTCCACATTGACACTGTGCTAGATAGACAATGCCTAACGTGGAACATGTTACATGAAATTTAGGTTTGTACCATTTACCATTAGGTAATTTAAATTTTTCACAATTGGCCATATATCTACACATGTCGCAGTACCCGCATGAATATGAACCAGGTTTCACAGTTTCAATTATATCATCAGAGTCAACAAAATGGCTATGTACTAGACGATCCCTCAAGGAGGGAGCACGTTTGTAGGTTATCTCGGGGTATTCATTTACATATTTATTTACCACAGAGTCAGCCACTAATAAGGGCCAAAATGTTTGTATAATGTCCCTGATTTTTTTATTTTGATTAGAATGTCTAGTAACTAATTACTGTGTTTATTTCTTTAACAGGTTTCTTAGAAAAAATGAGGGTATTCCTATTCTTGTGTTTAACTAGATTGTATGCTTTTTTCAAGCTATTATGGCTATACCCACGTTTTTTAAGCCTATCATACAGAGCTTTAGCTGCTTGTTTGAAATCTGTCTCCTGACTACAGTTCCGCTTGAGTCTAAGATATTGACTGTATGGTATGGACCGTATCAAGGAGGGTGGATGAGAGCTTTTCGCATGTAGAATGGTGTTTCCAGCCGTTGGCTTCCTAAAAAGTGAGGAAGCCAACAGACCATCGGAATCAACACTAATCTTGAGGTCCAGGAACTCTACTTCCCTTCTATTATATTTCAGGGTAAAACGAAGATTGTAATCATTGTTCGAGATTAGTTGAAAGAAGTGATTTAATTCAGATTCAGTTCCCGACCAAAAGATGAGAATATCATCCAAATATCTATACCAGGCAAGAACATTCTCAATAAGGGGGGCTACGTCATCCCGTGAAAACAAGTCTTTTTCCCATCCCCCCAGGTACAGGTTGGCATACGATGGGGCACATTTATTCCCCATCGCAACCCCCTGTACCTGGAGGTAATGGGTTTGACCAAATTGAAAGATATTATGCCTCAGCACATAGTTCAGTAATTCAAGCACAAAGCCACTGTACTTGGCATTCAAAGGGCCTCTCTCATTTAAAAATGTCTGTACAACCTCCACCCCTCTATCATGAGGGATGGCGTTGTAGAGACATTCTACATCGATCGTGACAAGCCAACAGTTTGGCGGTAGAGAGATTCCCTCAATCGTTTTAAGAAAATCAATAGTATCTTTAATGTAAGAAAATAAGGATGTAACATGTGGACGTAAATAGTTGTCTATTAGTGAACTAGTATTTTCTGTAAGGCTTTGGCAACTGGATATAATAGGTCTACCTGGCGGTTCAGATAAGGACTTATGTACTTTCGGGAGCTCGTAAAAAGTGGGTATCTTTGGATCTTTAGTATTCAAAAATTCCCAAGTATTCTTGTCAATAATTCCTGATCTGTAAGCTTTAAATATTATTTGACGAAATTGTGTCTCATAATTAGAAATTATTGTAGTCGAGATAGGACGATACCAATCTCTGTTTTTTAATATATTATTGCACATGTGGATATATTGAGCCTTGCTCATAATGACTAAGTTGCCACCTTTGTCTGCTGGTTTGATCATCAGGTCAGGATTAGATTGTAAAGAATACAAAGCTTGTAGTTGTTGCTTATTGAGATTAAAATTTCTAGTAGACATAAAGGAACTTTTTTCAATTTTTTGACAAACTTGTTGAGTAAAGGCCCAAATATTTGGGTTAGAGGTTAACTGGGGAAAGGCATTAGATTTAAGCTTAAAAGATTGTGGGGGGGGGGGGGGGGGGACATGCCCTCAGTGGATAAACCAACAGGCTCTAATATTCCCGGGTCATCCACTGTGCCATGTCCCTCCTCCCATAAATCCATCAGATCTTTTTTTTTTTTTTTTTGGGGAAGGAGTCACCCCCAGTTATAATGAAATAAATAATACTCTAGATAGGCCAGAGAAAGTAGGCTGTTCTGAATTTTCTATTATTAACCTATCCTCTCATGTGTTAACCAACTATGAGGAAGAGGTCTTGAAACTTGGTCTCACCTTTTGCCCTAATAACAATGTTGATAAGTTTGAATTAATAAAGGATGTGCACCTATTCTCCCGTAGACTTCTTTATAAAACTATCTTTGACAGAAGTAAGATTGAATCCGTTCAAAATACATTAGAAGCTACAATAAAGGATAACATAATTGAACACCAGGCAATTCAAGATCTGATGGATTTATGGGAGGAGGGACATGGCACGGTGGATGACCCGGGAATATTAGAGCCTGTTGGTTTATCCATTGAGGGCATGTCCTCCCCCCCCCCCACAATCTTTTAAGCTTCGACTACAATAATTTCAAATTATGAGACACAATTTTGTCAAATAACTGAACTATGTGCTGAGGCATAATATCTTTCAATTTGGTCAAACCCATTACCTCCAGGTACAGGGGGTTGCGATGGGGACTAAATGTGCCCCATCGTATGCCAACCTGTACCTGGGGGGATGGGAAAAAGACTTGTTTTCACAGGATGACGTAGCCCCCCTTATTGAGAATGTTCTTGCCTGGTATAGATATTTGGATGATATTCTCATCTTTTAGTCGGGAACTGAATCTGAATTAAATCACTTCTTTCAACTAACCTTGAACAATGATTACAATCTTCGTTTTACCCTGAAATATAATAGAAGGGAAGTAGAGTTCCTGGACCTCAAGATTAGTGTTGATTCCGATGGTCTGTTGGCTTCCTCACTTTTTAGGAAGCCAACGGCTGGAAACACCATTCTACATGCGAAAAGCTCTCATCCACCCTCCTTGATACGGTCCATACCATACAGTCAATATCTTAGACTCAAGCGGAACTGTAGTCAGGAGACAGATTTCAAACAAGCAGCTAAAGCTCTGTATGATAGGCTTAAAAAACGTGGGTATAGCCATAATAGCTTGAAAAAAGCATACAATCTAGTTAAACACAAGAATAGGAATACCCTCATTTTTTCTAAGAAACCTGTTAAAGAAATAAACACAGTAAGATTAGTTACTAGACATTCTAATCAAAATAAAAAATTCAGGGACATTATACAAACATTTTGGCCCTTATTAGTGGCTGACCCTGTGGTAAATAAATATGTAAATGAATACCCCGAGTTAACCTACAAACGTGCTCCCTCCTTGAGGGATCGTCTAGTACATAGCCATTTTGTTGACTCTGATGATATAATTGAAACTGTGAAACCTGGTTCATATTCATGCGGGTACTGCAACATGTGTAGATATATGGCCAATGGTGAAAAATTTAAATTACCTAACGGTAAATGGTACAAACCTAAATTTCATGTAACATGTTCCACGTTAGGCATTGTCTATCTAGCACAGTGTCAATGTGGAGGATTTTATGTAGGAAAGACGAAAAGAGCCTTCTCGGTACGTATGCGTGACCACATTAAACCTATTTTAAATAAAAAAATGAGTACTGCAATTAGCAGACATATTGGCACATACCATGCGTTTGATCCGGACTATATTAGATTTCAGGCACTAGATCATATTCCACTCACCTCGAGAGGGGGGAGTGTTGACAAGAAATTGCTGCAGATTGAGGCAAGGTGGATCTTTAACTTAAAGGCAACAATATTCCCTGGGTTAAATGAAAACCTAAGTTATCGATCATTTCTCTAGTTTAGTGGATGTTGTTGTCATCTTAAATAACATCCTCTAAATTATGGACATGATATGGTGGTTGGGATGAGTTATGGTGTTTGGAGAGAGGGAGGGTGAGACCTTGGGGGTTGTGTGGTTTTTTTTTTTTTGTTTTGTTTGTTTTTTTTCTTCACATTATATGTTATATATAATTTAATTATTGATATGCTTTGTTAGGAATATATGCAAATGATTATAATAATTTATATTTCTGTTTGAATTTAATGTTTTTTCTGCTTGTTGGCATGACTGGGGCTTTTTAGCTATGTATCCTCGATTTGCGGTCAGTTCGGTCCATGACCGCGATCGGATCCATTGACTTATGGGGGTGTTTCTTTTTCCCTCACATTCCCCCTTTCTTTCCTTTTTTATTACCCCCTTGCAAAATCTGAAAGAGTTCTTATCTTAGATGCACTGGCGCTGGCTTGCAACCGTTTTAATTATGGCATTAGGGAGGAGCATACGGACGCCCAAGGACACCATTGCTCGGCTGGGTAATTCCCCTCCGAGCGAGTTGTCCAACCTTTGGCAGCATTGCCTGCATAATAGTTTGGGGAGCCTTACATCTATGGGTAGTGTGAGCATACTATACCGAATGCCACACTCCCTTTACACTTGCTGGTTTCTTTCCAGCGTGATATTGAATGCCGGTGAGTACACTGCTGCATTATGGGAAACGTAGTTTCCCGTTCCACTCTCTTCCCTCGCGCATGCGCAATGCTGCCCTATACGTCCGCATCGAGCCGGTGATGTCAGACGCCGGCTCGATGGACGGTGGCTTTATAGCAGGACACTACCATACCCGGCTCAGTTGCGGAGGAGCCGTGCTAGGAGAGGGTCTACGCATCTGTATGGTCAGTAAAATCTTATGGATGGATGCCTTTGCTGGGATTTCTATATATTTTGTACCTACTAATCCGTGATATCTTCCCCTTATATCATAGACATCCTGTAAACAGGCTGATAAGCTTGTGGGTGCACCACCCTTTGTAGCCCAGTCCACCCTTAATGGGCTTTTGGATATCCCTAGTGGTCTAACATCTAATAGTGGATTACAGGAAAGAATTTTTATTCCTTTATTAAGCATGTAAGTTGACAGACTATAATTATTTTCTCTTTTTTTAAATATATCATGACTAAATCAGTGTGCCTCTTGGATATGATAAAATAAATATATAAGTGACACTAATACGTAGACTTCCTAATGTCCTATAAAATACTGTTCACAATACCATTATAGTGAATAATTTGATAGATACTTCTCTTTTATTCCCACTATATACACCCACACTGTTAAGGATAAAAAAGATGGAAATAGGTTGGGCTAAACATAGAATTTATCTGTAAAGATAGTTACAACTGAAAAGCTAATATACTTGTCATCCATAAAATAAATCTTTTTCTATCAATTTGTCCTGAATAGCCATTGTCTGCGCCCTCCTAGCTATATTATTTGGCTGCTGGGCTCGCTGCCCTTGCATCTTTTACTCCATCTGGACGACTTCTTTGGCGGTAGATGGGTTGGTGAAGTGGGGGTAAGCATACCTTTCTATTTAAAGCCCTCACTCATGCCTTCTTGATAATATGTTTGAATATATACATAGAGTTATGTAAAAAATTGGATTCTGTAACTTAACTTGTGTTTTTCTTTTTATTTGATTTTGTTATTTTGGTAGTTTGTATATCCTCTGATGAAGCACTAAGCGAAACATGTCGGGATAAGCAAATTACAACTACCTCAACTGAACCATTATCTGGATCGCAAGTTGTATATAACATCTTTGTATGATTATAAAGGCTGCTTTCTTTGTTTGTTTTTATGGGATTGTTATAATAAAATATTTATAAACTTTTTACATACATATATTTGTCTTCCCTTGAATATTGCACCCTTAATGTCCCATTTACCTGTTTTGGATTGTACCTTTCCAAAAAAATCCTTTGATATTTTCATCTTTATTAAGTTTATACGTCCCAGCAGCGACAGGGGCAATGCCTCCCAGATCTTTAACTTTTTCTTACACTCCTGTATTACTGAATCTAAATTCAGCATTTTAAATGTAAGCGTATTGAATAGTTATTATTTTTACCTGTCATTATATTGGAAGTGTGGGAAGGTTAAACACCTCCACCACCTCCACCACATCATAGAGAATGTCTATAGGGTTCTTAAGCCACACCCTTGTTGCACCCATCCATACTTCCCTCTTACACTTCCTTCACCTCTCTCCCCCCATCCCCTTCCACACCCCTCTCCACATTCACTTCACCCCCCTCCTCCCATCCCACCCTGTCCCTTTCCACTCCCTTGCCTGCTCTGCAACGCCATCCATTCATGGATGGGAATAGAGAGGATCTTCTCCTTACCCCTTCTTCACTGAACATAGTATATATTCCATGTTCAGTACCCAACATATTCAAACAAAACTACAAAAAACTGTCTATCAATCTATATAACAATCATAATTTATCATATCACAATTGTACATAAAAAGAAACCAAAAAAAAATAAAATTATATATATATGGCGGAGAAAAGAAAAAAAACCCTTATATTTGTGCAACACTCCTCTTCCAACCACCCTCCTTTGTTTCCCAGGTGTCATTCTCCTATATATATTTCCTTGTATCCTACTATATAAAAAAAATATCTAACGTATGTTTTTGATAATATTCAGTGAAGAGAGAAAATCTATATCTATATATATATATATATATATATATATATATATATATATATATATATATATATATATATATATACACACACACATATACATATACACACAAATGCACACACACTACTCTCCAAAAAAAAAAATACAATAGCCCCCCCCCCCCCCCCCATTCATATAATCATTGGTCTATACATTGATCGCTTAAAGTATAATGTTTGGTTGTTACTCAATTCCATACCAATACCAATCCATGAACAAATAACCATATACATACATATATATTCATACACATACATATACACATACCCCCCAAAAAAAAGAGGGGTCAGAGAGACAAATAGGGGGGGAAAGAAAAACAAAAGATAAATAAATTAAACAAATAAATTAAAAAAGAAAATAAATAAATAAAAAAGGGAAGGGAAGGAAAAAAAAAGAAAGCACACTGAAAAAATCAATCTAATGTCCTGCTACTTTGTATCCAGCCATTCTGCTGCTAAAAGCGGTGTTTAAAAAAAAAAAAAAAAAAAAAAAAGAGTGTGTGTCCCGTCAATCACTCGTAATTTACTGGGGTATAAAAGGCTATATTTTAACCCTTTCTCTCTCAATCTTTTTTGTCTATCCGTATAGGCTCTTCTTTGCTGCTGCATCTCCTATGGATAGTCTGGAGAAAATTATAATTTGGAGTTCTCATACTGTAAATCTGCCTTTATCCTGACTGTTGATAAGATACAATCTTGATCTCTATAATTCAATAGACATATCAAAAATGGACTGATTTTGGGGGATGAAATGAGGTCCTATGTGCTCTCTCCACCACAAACGTTGCGGACATGTCCACTAGGCCAAAGACTTCTGTGAATTTCTCTGAAAATTGAATTGGGTTGTCTCCCTCCACACGCTCTGGTAAACCCACAATACGAACGTTATTTCTTCTCAGATGACTTTCTGTGTCAATTGCCCTGTCCTGTAGCACCTTGATTTGTTTTCTCAAATGCCATTCTCTGTTATCTGCTTTTAATTCATCCTCTAGTTTAGAGACACAAGTTTCTATTTCTGTGGCCTTTTGCTGTATTCTATCAAAATCCTATCTCATTAGATTTATATCCACTGCTAATACATCAATTGTGTTTGTAAGAGTCTCTCTGCTTGTTTTAATAGCCTCCATGATGTCTTTACCAGAGGGAGTTCGCTCTACCTCTCCTATCACAGTCTCTGCTGGTGTACCCCTCTGTGGGGATTTTTGCGGGGATTTTGTTGCAGATTTTCCAGACATTGCTGTGGGGGAGGAACAGGGAGTAACAATTTGTGCTCTCACATGTGGTTTAGAAGGGGCCATTTAGCCACACACCTTCTAGGCTTCCCCGCTGTTCAGCAAAACGTCTTCCTCACCTGGCTCTCCTCCTTCCTCCCTTTTCAGTCTTTTCTTCCCTCTTTCCCTCTTTCCAAATGTAGATAAGAACAGGAAAAATAGGTAGTTTCACAGCCTACCGTTATGTCTGTGATTTTAGGGCTGCACTACTGCTAAAAGGCATAGGAGATGAGACATCCATCCATCCATCCCTCTGATCCACAAGCCTAAGAAACTGAAAGGTTCTTAGCTGATACTCACAGAGCAGCTCCAACCTCTGTTTCTATCTGTTCTGAATGTCCGATAACCTCCTTAGAACAATCGGGGGAGAGAGAGAATCCACCCATCAACACCTGAGAAGGATTTCAGCTGCAGCATCTGGTGTGTAATGCTCTCCTCTAGTCAGCATGGGGAGAGAACATTCAGCCTGTGCATAGCTCAGATCAGAGTCCGCCCATCCCTTCACACATCACACGTACACACACCTGCATGCTCATCCCCATAACCCATCTATTCCCTCCATGATTTCTAATAACGCCCCTGACAGTGATGCAATAGTGGTACTACCCTTTTTCTCTTTTCCTGGATAAGGCACCGGGACTGATGTAACATTGCTGACTGGTGACGATTTCCTTGATCCATAGTGGACCTAGCCAAGCTTGATCCCACTTACATTTCTTGCTGTTTATGATCCTTGGCCACAAAGCAAGTTTTTAGCATTCATGTAGGGAATTTTGTTAGTACTGAACATTATAAAACTTGCTGGCTAGTAGTCTCCTTAATAAACCCTTATTCCATAACCTATATTGCAGATTAATTTAACAGATAGACTGCCACACCTGCCCCCAGGTAATGACAGTCCACACCTCTGACCATACCATTGTGCTACCCCCCGTGTGATGCTGGACTACTCTAGTTTGCTCCCCTCACCTGCTGAGGAATGGGGGAGTACCCATGAAATGTGTTGAGAAATCACGAGATTGTCCACCCATTGAATACACCTTCAAAGACATTTTCATTTAGTGCGATTGTTATGCCGCGTACAGATGAGCAGACATTCCGACAACAGAATCCTGTATTTATTTCCGATGGATGTTGGCCCAAACTTGTCTTGCATACACATAGTCGCACAAATGTTGTCGGAAATGCCAAACGTCAAGAACACGGTGACGTACAACATGTACGATGAGCCAAGAAAAATTTGGTTCAATAGCCAGTGTGGCTCTTCTGCTTGATTCCAAGCATGCGTGGAATTTTGTGCGTTGGAATCGCGTACACACACGATCGGATTTTACGATGATGGATTTTGTTGTCGAAAAATTTGAAAACCAGTTCTCAAATTATTATTTGTCGGAAATTGTCCAATGGAGCCTACACATGGTCAGAATTTCCGACAACAAGCTCACATCGAACATTTGTTGTCGGAAATTCCGACCGTGTGTACGTGGCATTACAGTTATGAGTGTGTTATTTTAAGGGGGGGGGTTAGGGCAATTGAGGGAGGGTTCACTTATACACTTATGTGATTTTATTTTCTAATAATAAAAGCTTAATGAGTTTTATATTGAGTGTTTAGTTTGGCACCTCAAAAGTCCACATTATTTTTCTTGTTTTTGGACTATAAGGCCGCGTACACACGCGCGGACTGTTTGCCCAACCTTGTTCGTCAAACAGTTTGGGCAAACAGTCCGCTCAAAATTTGCATGAGCGGACTTGCCCACACACGAGCGGACTGTTTGACGAACAAGGTTGGGCAAACAGTTCGCTCAACTTTTGAAATGAACGGACTCGCCCACGTAAGGCGGAGGCAAGTCCGCCCATTTCGAGCGCGTGTACAGGTAGGCGGGGCCCGCGAAGGAAACGTCGCGGGCTCCGCCGCCTGGAATGGGCTTAAAGGGGAACCCCCACGCCGAAAAAAATCGGCGTGGGGGTTCCCCCCAAGTCCACACCAGACCCTTGTCCGAGCACGCTACCCAGCCGGCCAGGAAAGGGGGGCGAGCGAGCGCGCCCCCCCTCCTGAGCCGTACCAGGCCGCGTGCCCTCAACATGGGGGGTGCCTTGGGGAAGGGGGGGCCGCGCGGCCCCCCCACCCCAAAGCACCTTGTCCCCATGTTGATGAGGACAAGGGCCTCTTCCCGACAACCCTGGCCGTTGGTTGTCGGGGTCTGCGGGCGGGGGGCTTATCGGAATCCGGGAGCCCCCTTTAATAAGGGGGCCCCCGGATACCGGCCCCCCACCCTATGTGAATGAGTATGGGGTACAATGTACCCCTACCCATTCACCTGTGAAATAAAGTACCAAAAAAAACACAACACATGGAAAAAGTATTTTATTGCACAGCTCCGGGGGTCTTCTCGCCGGACTCCTCCGCTATGTGTGTGTAGCTCTTTTGCTAGCGGAGGAGTCCAGCTTTCTTCCTCCCCGCCGCCGGCCTCTTCTCCCGACTTCGGGGGTCTTGTCCCCCTCTTCGGTTCTTCTGCCGGGCCACCGCGCCTGGTCCGGTGGCCCGGTCTTCTGTCGCCGCTGCCTTCCGTTCTTCTGTCGCCGCCTTCGGTTCTTCTGCCGGGCCACCGCGCCTTCTTGTAGCTCTTTTACAGGCGGTGGCCCGGTCTTCTGTCGCCGCCGACTTCCGTTCGTGTTCTTCTTGTTCTTCTCCAGGAGATGTTGACACGTCGCTCCCTCCGGCCGGAATGCCAGAGCCGCGCTGTGCGGTCACTTATATAGTGACAATGGGGCGGGGTCACATGGTATATGTCACATGGGTTGGTCACATGGTGACCCCGCCCCCTTACGATGTCATAGTCCCCATGTGACATCAACCCATGTGACCAACCCATGTGACATATACCATGTGACCCCGCCCCATTGTCACTATATAAGTGACAGCGCAGGGCGGCTCTGGCATTCCGGCCGGAGGGAGCGACGTGTCAACATCTCCTGGAGAAGAACAAGAAGAACAAGAAGAACACGAACGGAAGTCGGCGGCGACAGAAGACCGGGCCACCGCCTGTAAAAGAGCTACAAGAAGGCGCGATGGCCCGGCAGAAGAACCGAAGGCGGCGACAGAAGAACGGAAGGCAGCGGCGACAGAAGACCGGGCCACCGGACCAGGCGCGGTGGCCCGGCAGAAGAACTGAAGAGGGGGACAAGACCCCCGAAGTCGGGAGAAGAGGCCGGCGGCGGGGAGGAAGAAAGCCGGACTCCTCCGCTAGCAAAAGAGCTACACACACATAGCGGAGGAGTCCGGCGAGAAGACCCCCGAAGACCCCCGGAGCTGTGCAATAAAATACTTTTTCCATGTGTTGTGTTTTTTTTGGTACTTTATTTCACAGGTGAATGGGTAGGGGTACATTGTACCCCATACTCATTCACATAGGGTGGGGGGCCGGTATCCGGGGGCCCCCTTATTAAAGGGGGCTCCCGGATTCCGATAAGCCCCCCGCCCGCAGACCCCGACAACCAACGGCCAGGGTTGTCGGGAAGAGGCCCTTGTCCTCATCAACATGGGGACAAGGTGCTTTGGGGTGGGGGGGCCGCGCGGCCCCCCCTTCCCCAAGGCACCCCCCATGTTGAGGGCGCGCGGCCTGGTACGGCTCAGGAGGGGGGGGCGCGCTCGCTCGCCCCCCTTTCCTGGCCGGCCGGGTAGCGTGCTCGGACAAGGGTCTGGTGTGGACTTGGGGGGAACCCCCACGCCGATTTTTTTTCGGCGTTGGGGTTCCCCTTTAAGCCCATTCCAGGCGGCGGAGCCCGCGACGTCTCCTTCGCGGGCCCCGCCTACCTGTACACGCGCTCGAAATGGGCGGACTTTCCGAGCGGGAACAGTCTGCTCATTTCGAAAGTACAGCGGACAGGCCCACACACGAGCGGACTGTTCGCTCAAACACAGTTTCAGCGGACAGTTTTTCGGAATTTCCGAAAGACTTTGTCCGTCCAACTGTCCGCTGAAACTGTCCGCTGAAAGCCCACACACGAGCGGACTGTCCGCCCAAACACTGTTCAGCGGACAAAGTTGGGCGAACAGTCCGCCCGTGTGTACGCGGCCTAAGAGTAGGATGTTGGTGTCTCTGGCCATCCATTGGCCATATTAAATTCAACTGTCTCCTACTTCAGTTTCCTGCTCTGCCCTCATTTAATATCTTAGATCACCTTCTTACTTATTCTCTGTCTCAGCTCTCTTTTCCATTTTAGGTCAACTGCTACTGACACCTGCTAATTAAACATTCTGATGGCTCCTTCTCACCGCTCCCCTTCTCTGTCGCATGGCTTCCACAATTTCTTCCTTCTACTGGTATTGCCACTGTCTCTTCTGTTACAAGGAAGTGGAACAGGAATTCCCACTAAAAAAGAGGGTACATACTCCCCCCCCCCAAAAAATGGCATGCCAAATGTGGAATGTCAGGAAGGGAGGACTGCTTAAAGCAGAAGTTCCACTTGGGTGGAACTCTGCTTTAAAGCCATCATAAATTATATTATAGCAACATGGGTGCTTTGTGTGTTAAAGAAAGGAGGATTTCTTTACATGAAAAGGAGGAGAGGTTTGTGTAAATAAACCTCTCCCCGTGCTTCCTACTGTGGATGTCACCGATCGTCTGTTGCCTGATGTAGGGAAAGACGATCAGTGACGTCACATGCCAGGCCACGCCCCCTACAATAAAAAAAAACATAACGTCATACATAACCCCTCCTCGCCCCCTAGTGGTTAACTCCTTCACTGCCAGTGTCATTTACAAAGAAATCAGTGCATTTAAATAGCACTGATTGCTGTATAAATGACAATGGTCAAAAATGTCTGATGTGTCCTCCATAATGTCGCACTCACAATAAAAATCGCTGATCGCCGCCATTACTAGTAAAAAATAAATAATAAAAATGCTATAAAACTATCCCCTATTTTGTAAACGCTATAACTTTTGTGTAAACCAATCAATAATCGCTAATTGCGATTTATTTATTTTTTTTACCAAAAATATGTAGAAGAATACGTATCAGCCTAAACTGAGGGAAAAAAAATTTATATATTTTTTGGGGGGATATTTATTATAGCAAAAAGTAAAAAATATTGAATTTTTTTCCAAATTGTTGCTATATTTTTGTTTATAGTGCAAAAAATAAAAACCGCAGAGGTGATCAAATACCACCAAAAGAAAGCTCTATTTGTGGAAAAGAAAGGACCGCGCAACGGTCAGTTAAAGTGACGCAGTGCCGAATCTGCAAGGGGCTTTGTCCTTTGGCTGCAAATTGGTCCGGGGCTTAAGTGGTTAAAGAGCATTTTTCCACAATGCCAACAGCAGGAAAAAACAAACCCAATGCAAAACACTTGAATAAAATCTGTGTATTATGAATTGAGCTGCAAATAAGTATTGTATATGTGTTTTGTTTTTGTTTTTTATTATGCCATTAATGTTTTTATTTTTATATTTGCATGGCTTTGTTTGCATTTTGGTTGATATCCTCTTCTTGGGTCACAGTATTATTTTTATTTTATTTTGGTCCTCAGATTAAAACATTTGAGAATCCCTGTTTTAAAGGATCAAATTAGACCATGCTCTCTGAGAGTGTTTTTTTTCTTCCTCTGGATCAACTTTGGGTCCTTTATATGAGGGTTTTCAATTTATGTATTAATTTTTCTTTTGGCTGAACCTTGTGTTAACGTTTACTCTAAATACAGCCATTTTGTCCTAGCTTTGGAGACGAGTGAAGGGGGTCGGTCAGACCCTCTGTTTAGTTCTCCTTAATTACTGTCATGTTGATAATGGTTTCACCACACAGAAATGATGGAATATCTACAAAAGGAACACAGAAAACAGAAAGCTGACTGGGGTTCTATCCTTCTCTGCACTTCTAAAAAAACATTTTTATTGCAGTCTAAGTTGCTATTGCAGATCTTCCTAATTTCCTGGTTGGTACAACTATTGTCACTGGGTTAATGAGGTTAAATATCTTGAACTCTGTATATCCGTAATAACGAAACAGGGTTCTTACCCTTATTCACGAGATCCATAATTAAAACAAAACATTTTTTTTTATCTGGCCATACAAGCAAAATATGCAGTACAATGCAGTAATTAGATTGCACATGCCACTAAAAATAGCTGTACTGTACATTGCGTATTTACCAACATGTACCAGGTGTAACATTTTTTGACAGTATAGTATATTTGTACACTAAACTACTGTTCTACAAATATGTGATAATTAGGGCTGTGGAAATTAAAGATTAATTCCTCAATTAATTTTTTTGATCGATCAAAATTCTTTTGATCAGTACTCACCTCTCCGCCGGCTTCCGAATCTTCAGGGAGTTCCGTCGGAGATCCGGTGACGTCACGGACATCAACGTCCGGTGACGTCAAAGTTCTGATTGAACGTAACGCGTACGGGGGGGAGGAGCTACACATGACGTCACCCGCTGCTGCCCTACGGAACTAACACGATTGTCGGCTTTACATGCTCTGTTTTTATCATCTTTATGTGAGTAGTTTGTGTTTGAACACAAAAATGTAATCTTATCCAAACTGTGTAGCTTCATCTGGACGTCCAGATGAAGCTACATACTGTTGTGAAACGCATTGACGTAATCTCCGCCTGGACGCCATGCTGCTGAGCGGCGAGGGGGATCCCCCATCAGGCTGTGAGACGGCTGGTGCCTTATATGAGATTCTACAGGAGCAGACAAGAAGCAACCTGGAAATTTGTTTCTGACCTTACTTTAGAGTCAGTGCATGCAAGACTGTTACACCAGCTGAGGTACCTCTGTATGGTTATATGTGACATGAATGTTATACCAAGACAGAGTGGAGTCGCTGACCTATGCAAGCACATACATCCCAATGCAGTTAAGTCATTAACACGAACGCTATATCTTCTTTTAGTGCAGAGATTACGCACATATCGGTGGTCAAATATTGGACATAAGACTGTGTATTTCTATATTGGAAAAAGAAAAGTAATTCACATTTGGAACTCTGATATGAATGTATAGCACTACTTTCCATGTCTTATACTTCCAGTGCCCCCACAGGTCTAATGTATGATCTTCTGCTATGCAGTGTCCCACGATATTACAGTGATCATTAATAGGAACTACACTGGACATTTAACTCCGTTTGCTCTACAAGTGGGGTTATTATTGGCATTTGAAAGTAATTCACATTTGGAACTCTGATATGAATGTATAGCACTACTTTCCATGTCTTATACTTCCAGTGCCCCCACAGGTCTAATGTATGATCTTCTGCTATGCAGTGTCCCACGATATTACAGTGATCATTAATAGGAACTACACTGGACATTTAACTCCGTTTGCTCTACAAGTGGGGTTATTATTGGCATTTGAAAGTATAACCTTAATTTGATTGCTTCTCTGGCCAGCTTCTGACTATACCTTTTTCTTTCGGCTCGAGCCACTGGGGGGATCCTACCCTGGCCCCATATTGCCAAATGCAGGCTGGTTATTCAGCCGCCTGGAGTATTTTTGGGACTGGTCTCGGATCCCACTGGCGTCTGGACGTTGTGTGTTTTATGTTTAATGTAAGCACTGTTTTTTTTTTGTCTATGTCCCTCCCAGGTTAGTACCTGTTGGGATTGAAGATTGTTCTTCGATTCCCAGAAGTCAACTTTATAGGTTTTTTAATGGTGGCCCTTCCATATACTTTGTTTAACGTATTTTAGTTGTGCACATATGAATTTTTGTAATTAATATATTACAGTAAGCATTCTTTTAGAATCATTCATGAATTACATTTTCTAAATATTTATGTACCAGTGGCTTTTTGTTCCTCAGTTAGCCTCACTTTTTTCGGGGTTACCTGTCTGTGGGGACCCATATTTTTTGTTTATATACTGTGATA
This sequence comes from Lithobates pipiens, assembly GCF_037356315.1. Classification (NCBI taxonomy): domain Eukaryota; kingdom Metazoa; phylum Chordata; class Amphibia; order Anura; family Ranidae; genus Lithobates; species Lithobates pipiens. Next base: position 191,010,775 of record NW_027507785.1, on the reverse strand, counting down.
GCCCTTGGAAACACGGTCAGACATTCCGATGGACAATGTCCGATAGGACCGTGTTGTTGGATAATCCGACTGTGTGTGGTCTCCATCGGACTTTTCCGGAGTATCCGACGGACCAAGTTTTCCAACTTGTCTATAAAATTTTCCGACAACATGCTCCGATCATGTGTAGCCTACTCCGACGGACAAGGTGCCACACATGCTCACAATCAAATTCGGACACGGAAGCGCTCGCTCAGGTAAAACTACTGCTCGTAATCGATATAGCACATTCGTCACGCTGCAGTGTTAAAAATTCTTTCATGCAGCGCATTCTCTTGTTCTTTACAATGCTGCAAGAATGAACTTGTTTTTATGCTCATATTCACACACACTTCTCCCGAACATATTTCTTTAGTCTTTTTACTCATTTCAGCAATACAATATTTGAAATCGTTACATCTACACAATCTTTTTTTTTAAATTTTGTGGTTGTTTTTTTTAATCAACATCTCCTTTTTTGACAGTTTGCTCATCTTTGCATTTTTTTTTTCTTTTCAAAGTTTTTATTGAAGTTTCACAAGTTAACAAAAGCAATAACTGTAATATACAACAGAATAAGTGCATTAAGCAAAAGAGCACAACTCCATTTAGGTACAAGCAATATAATACTGTTTGGGAGACATCGTCAAGCATAAAGCGTGTTATGCCGCGTACACACGAGCGGACTTTTCAACATCCAAAGTCCGACGGACTGAGTCCGTCAGACTATTCGATCGTGTGTGGGATTCACCAAAGTCTGACGGACTTTAGAATATGGAACATGCTTCAAATTTACCCGACGGAACTCCGCCGGACCCGGTCCCCTTCGAAAAATCCGCTCGTGTGTATGCTACTCCGACGGACTAAAACCGACGCTAGGGCAGCTATTGGCTACTGGCTATGAACTTCCTTATTCGAATCCAGTCGTACGTCATCACGTTCGACTCCGTCGGAGTTTGGTGTGATGGTGTGTGTCCAAGTCCGTTCGGTCGAAAAGTCCGCCAGAACTCCGCCAGAACTCCGTCGGAACTCCGGCGGAACTCCTTTAGAAGTCTGTCGGACATAAGTCCTCTCGTGTGTACGCGGCATTAGTCTAAATAACAGTCTTGGATCTAATACAACTGTGTGAAATGAATAGCATAATACCATGCTCAGACTTTGCTAGGAGTCGTAGTAGGGTATGTATAACTTCTCCCTGAAAACGGGGTGGAGTTTTACATCTTTGCATTTTTTTGGGTGTGTTTTGTGTGACAACTTACCACAACACCATTATTATCTTTTTTTGTATTTTGTTTTTCTTTTTTAATCTACAGGAGGTTGTTTGGTGTTTGTGCCCCTTGTTATTCATTTCACTTTGTATTTTTGAAATGTACCTGCCTGCTCACAAATAAACTGTCCTTTTTGAAGTAAAACATACCC